>NC_136698.1:8029763-8724009 GCF_947650265.1 Symphodus melops
TAATAAACAGAAAATGGCGCTTTAAAAGAGGTTTCCCTGCCAATTGGACTCCCTGTGTCACTACAGATAACATGAATGAGGGTGAGATGAACAAAAATTAGTTTGCTGAGGAAGACAGATGGTGGTATACTGTTAACATTGGGATGTTTCTTTTTTTAAATGTAAGTATAGCATTAAATAATGATGCTATCGTATCGTACTATATTGTATCGTAAGTTACTCAGTGATACCGACACAACACACAGTGATGAAGAAAGTGTCGTTTTTTCTCTGCCTTGTTGTTTTGCCCAACACCATGACACTAAATCCGTACCTTTACATAGAGAATAAGCACATGATCTCAGCTCAATATGTCGTTACATGGTTTAGATAATTAGAGACAAGATGAAGCTGTTTTGCGTTAATTGAAGTTAAAGTTTAAATGTATAGGTTGTACAGCTCCTGTAGAACCCGATCAAATGTTGCACTTTGCGAGAAGCTGGCACAGCCCACACAGAGAGCAGCAGTCCCTCACTATCTGTGCCTCCTCCTTGCTCTACCACAGCACAGTCAGATGACTGCTGAGCAGGTGAGGAGAGCCTCTTGACAACTTCCTCCCCAGACTCCCGGGGCCGCTGGCCAGGGTGAATCTTTTGTCATCCTAAAACAAGCTCGGCCTGCTGCTCCTCCACTCTCGCCTGGAGTCCTGAAGACAGAGCCAAGAGAGGGGAAAATAATTAAAGACATTTTTTATGTCCAAGAGTCCCTTTCTGAAGGGAGTTGGGGAGAGCCAACAGGGGAGGGGGAGAACAGGAGGACTGAAAGGGAAGAGGAGGAGAGGAAGAAATGGAGGGAGTAGCGAAAAAAGCGAGACATTGATGGGAGGAGAGTTTGGGTGGCAGCACAGAGACAGAAATGGTGAGAGAGGAAGGATGCAAGCGAGTTTCCATTTCCTCTCTGCTGCCCCCCCCACCCCCCTCCGCTCAATTAGCAAAGCAGCAGGTGCTCTCAGCAGCACAACAGATAAGCTAGAAATGAAGCAGAAGCTTTTCCCTTTTTTCCTTTCCTTTTTGGGATGACCTGCAAATGTGATACTTCACACCCAGAATGGGCTAGCTGTTTCCTCCACCAATTTCAGAGGTGATAATTTAACTTTTACCCCCCCCCCACCCACACACCCACACACCCACACACACACACACACACACACACACACACACACACTCTCTCTCTCTCTCTCTCTCTCTCTCTCTCTCTCTCTCTCTCTCTCTCTCTCTCTCTCTCTCTCTCTCTCTCTCTCTCTCTCATCTCTCTCTCTCTCTCCTCTCTCTCTCCCCTTCTCTGTGTGTTTCTTACACTTTCTCTCTTATTGTATTCCACCAGGTGTCTTCTCTGAAGAGCAAGCTGAAGAAGCAGTCAACAGCAACAGGGAGTGGCGTGGCGAGGGCCTTCCTGAGAGCGCAGGCCGCTCTGTTCGGATCCTACCGAGACGCCCTCAGATATAAACCTGTAAGGATGCAGGCCAATCATCGTTATCATTAAGGCATTTTTGAATCATTTAAGAACCATATTTTTATACTTCAACAATTAACTTCCTCGGCCCTGAACAGTAAGCAAACGTATTTAGATCATGCTCCAGCAGTGGTCATGCTCAGCTGGACTGGGGCTGATTTTAAAGAGCAATATATTTGATTTAAAGGGAGGCCATAGATAGTATTTTCATTGACATGCAGAGCTATTCACAGTCTTGTATAAATGATCACAGCTCCTCAGAATGTGTTGCACGGTGTAGTGATCTTAGTTTTGGGCAAGTTGAGTCAGATATCAGTGGCGTCTGTGAAGACTGGGGCGGTTTTGACTGAAGGTAAAAGGTCTGCTTTTAGCTGCGGTGAGAGCTAAGGTGGGCCTGTCTGAGGCACTGAAATGTCAGAGGAGCTGAAAGGAGTCAGGACGTTCCCTTTGAAGATCCCTTTTAGCCACCTTTGGTGTTTTACTCTCCTTTACTAAGCCCCCCTAACATTTCTTTTCTGGATCTTTTCTGCTTATCAAGTCTGAGTCAGAGCACGGCAAACTACAGCATGTCCTGTTTGTCAAATAGCGAAGCCTTTGTTCCTTTGGCTTTGAGATTAATTGGACTTTGTGGACTCCTCGAGTCAAGATGCTACATTATTGATGCTGTCTCTCTTTTCTCTGTATACAGACAGTATACGAACAAACTGCCTCCCCTCTGACACAAGCACTGAGACTCAGTGAACGTGTGTGTTTGTGTATGTGTGAGCACAACATGCAGGGATTTCTCAGTTCCCTCGCACTCGCACTGTGTTTTGTCTTCGACAGGATCTGCGTGAAAGGAGTTTACATGCATGCAATCACACACGAGCATGCACAAGCTGCACATCTGCCTACATGAGGAAAGTGATGATGCTTGCTGTGTTCTGATATTTGTGAAATATCACTCTGCTAATTATGCTTTTTGGAGCTTCGGGAAGGATCTTCCTAGACAGAGCACTGAGCTTCAGAGGCCCATATGCCTCAACAGAAGGAGGGGTGTGGATGCTTGGTGGGAGTCTTGCTGAGTTGCAAATGAAACAATGCTGGAAAATAAAAATGAGATGAAAAGCAATCAGCTGATTTGAACTGCATTTCTCCGGTCATCAATTTGAACTCAAGTCAACGCTCCCCCAGGTGCTTTTCACCACCTCGAAGCAGCACACGTGTCTGTCAAAAAGAACCTGAAATAGCTCACTCATTAGTTTTCACCACCATCGATGAAGCTAAGTCAGGTTGGTAGGTGTTGGTGTGCCGTCGCTGTGTCCTCGGTGCTATTTAAGGGCAGCAGCTGTGTGAACAGTTCATATTCCACCTAGTGTAAAAAGTCTTGGTAGGGGAGGTCGAGGTGCTATCACATGATTAGAAGTAGTAAAGATTATTATTGACACAGAACTTTACACATTTCATAGTCTCTTCCACAGTATGACACGTCCATGTCACTTCTTCACACACAGCGTCAGTTCTCCACAGAAACCTTCAGATACTCATGAGGAAAGATGTTCCTGTCAAAGAATCCCTTTAAACATTAAAGGTTGTGTATATAATAATAAATTCGTGAAAAAAAACTGCATGAATAAAACACTTTTATTTAATCATAAAACAAAAATATACATTACACTTCATAGCATTTCCATTAAGATCCCTCTAAATACTGAAATCAATCCAAAGAGAGCTGTCCACTATTTTCACGATTTTTTTTAAGGTCATGGCTGTTTTTATGATCTCATATATATCAGCTCATATGAGCTCATATATATATATATATATATATATATATATATATATAATTCATATTAATTTCATGAGTTGTTGTTGGGCTTAATTAAAGCCCATTATACAGAAGCACATTCACCTTCCATTCACTCTCAACCCCCCTCGTTCAACCCACTTTATACATGCAAATGTTTTTTTCTGTGTTCTTCCATACCTCATTGAAGTGTACAAAACCCAGATTGATGAACTGCTGAAAAAAACAGAAATAAACAGTTTCTGTGTTATTTTAGGTTCACATACAAACAGATTGACCTACCCAGGCATGAAGTGAGAGGTTAAGATAGAACAGACAGTGTAGGTTTCATCACTGTGTCAGATGAAAAAAATGTTTCTGCATTTGTAACGGATCTTTCAAGCTTACATGGAGGACAACCCAGTGTATGTTTTTCTACAAGTGATATGATCAAGTCAATTCTAGAGCCTTTGCTGGTAAATCCAAACGTGGCACTGATGCATTAACTTCATCGCTCGGTTTACTTGACAGAAATAAGAAGTGTTCACTTATTTTACATTTACAGTGAAATAAACCCTTTAGCTGTTTATTTGACGCAGCAGCGACTTGTATCCCGGAGGCCTCCACCCCGAAGGCTGAAGCCGCCGTTCGTGAGACATATTATTTAACCTCTGAGCTAAACCTGCATCCTTCTTTTGGCATTCGAATTCTTTCAAGTTTATTCTACAGCGAAATGAGATGTGAAAGTTTAACCCTGCAAATTCAGCACCAACCCAGCGAAATGTTCTTTCTCTTCATAAACTTTGTTCAAAACCTCAACTTTATTTCCGACTAACTGCTGAGATTTTTTTTTTTCCAAAGCAGAAACTAGAAGTTGTAATGGTCTTCTTTATGTTGAGCGACCTTTGTGACCCTGTCAAAATATATACATTCTCCTTTTCTCTCCTCATTTAGTCTTGTTGGAATTTTCCGGCAGCAGTCGCAGTTTGCGTGGCGTGCAGGCGTCTGTGAACAACAGGATTTTGTTGGATGCTGATGTAAACACAGGCCCGGACTTAAAGTTTTCATTTTCACTAGCAGCTAGTTATAAGTCTCAGCATGCTGTTCAGTTTTGTTCGCTGCAGAATGGTCCCAGGCTGTCGCAGCCAGATGGGGTCTGGAAAGCTTATTAAACTACAACAAACTAGTTTTAACTGTTTTTCTTTTTTTATCAAGAGATAATGCCTTAAAAAACTTTCAGTGATGTAAGTAGAGCAGTATTCCTGTGATGTAATTTGGGCCACTGGTATCATCCGCCCGCCCATCCTCGACAATGAGGTTAGTCTCCAGTGTTCATAAGTTGTTTTTATGTGTCACACTATGCTCACAGCCTCAAACAGACAAAGCACATTGTTTAACACCAGAAGAATTTAGAGCATCATTGAAATATGTGAGAATTATGTTAATTATGAGAAAACATGGATTGGAAATGACTGTGGGGCTGCGTGTGATTGGCCTGCAGTGCTTCTGTTGTCATCCTCCATGTCTATAGCTCACAGGCCGACAGACATGATGTAAGAAATAGTAATAGTGTGCTCATGTGGAGTACTGGGAAGTTTACTGGGACACTGTCTTCTGGTTTAGGGGAGATTGGCTCTGCCAGGGGAACTGTTCTATGTTTTTTGTTGTTTTCCACTTTTCTTCCTCCTCCTCTTTTATTCCTGTAATGCGTCTCTGTTTAAGTTCAGGCCCACTTAGCTAACTAATGAAGAAATGAGTTGAAATGCTCCTTTGTTAGGAAAGACTGTTTACACTGTATAATGATGATAGGCATAATGTGGGCATCTTACTGCTATGAATCATTTTAAGAAGTGTTTGGAGCCCCGGCCAGGTACCAGAAACATCTGCTGTTGCTCCTGTAGCTTACTCCTGGACTTAGTGCACAAGATGTTTTTTTAAACCTGATTTGTACATAGAAAAAAGAGCCAAAAGAATATATTTTAGTTGTGTGTTATCATTTATTTCAATAACATCTCCTTGAACTCTTCAGGGGGAGCCAATCACTTTCTGTGAGGAGAGCTATGTGAACCACCGCTCGAGCACCATGAGGAACTTCTTGTCCATGGCCGTCAACCTGCAACTTTTCAAACAGGTACAAACTGCTGTCACATAGTACTGTGTGTGTGTGTGTGTGTGTGTGTGTGTGTGTGTGTGTGTGTGTGTGTGTGTGTGTGTGTGTGTGTGTGTGTGTGTGTGTGTGTGTGTGTGTGTGTGTGTGTGTGTGTGTGTGTGTGTGTGTGTGTGTGTGTGTGTGTGTGTGTGTGTGTGTGTGTGTGTGTGTGTGTGTGTGTGTGTGTGTGTGTGTGTGTGTGTGTGTGTGTGTGTGTGTGTGTGTGTGTGTGTGTCACAGCTTCTTAGAACCAGCATTTACTCCTTATTTTGAAAAGTCTTTTACCACAAATAGAACCTCATAAAATGTCTACAATTTGGACATAATATTGAGCTTTATGCATACAAACAGGTTTTTATATCCTCCTGAGAAAATAATTGAACATAAAAATTCTCCTGCTGTCACATATATGAGTTTATTGACAGCTGCTCGTCTCTGTGCTCTAAGCTATAGACACGCATAAATAGAAAAAGATGACTGAGTGCTTATTTGGCAGGTAACTTGGTCCTCTCCCATCAGTGTCAGTTTATTTTTGAGCTGATTTCTTATTTAGAAGGTTGAATGTCTTCATTTTCACAGATGAAAGTTTCCTCTTGTGCTCAGCAGACTGTCAGCTAGGTAAACTTAGCATTTTATACCCTGACAGTTGAGTTGTTCAGAGATTTATAGACTGTTATTGACCCTGAGAAACAGTTGACTGTTTTTATCTCTCAACACTGTTTGCTCACTTCGGCTTAAGTATCCCTTTAATACAATATACAGTATATAAAAAACCTTTATCTTGTGTTTAGCACAGCTTGGAAAGTGTTTAAAAGCATGAAATGTGGTCTGACTTTCCTCAGAAAATGAGATATTTACACCTCCATTAGATACAGTATTGTCAACCGTGTGTGTGTGTGTGTGTGTGTCTGTGTGTGTCTGTGTGAGAGAGAGAGAGGCAGTATGCTTTATTAATGTGTGGTTACATGAGTTTCCCTTAAAACCACTCATGTATACTTTATGTTTTCCCCACTAAATCCCCTCTGAAGAGCCAAGTGCAGAGACACCTTTGGCTCCAAAGAAAATTTCCTCTCACCCCCTTGAATTTTTCTTTGTGCTCTCTGACCCATGATAGCGGTGTGATTTACCCCCGAGAGTTACAGCGCTGCGGCCTCTCAATCAGCCTTTTGTTTCTCTGGACACTCTGCCCCGTCTATAATTTTCCCAGGCAGAGTAAGATAGCGAGCAGCAGTTCAAAGCATCCTCCCGGCCTGGCTCCTCTGCCTCAGCGGTAGCATTGAGAAACCGGTCCTTATCTCCTCCTCCTCCTCCTTCGTCTCCTCCTCCTCCTCCTCCTCTCCTGCTGCACGGGGGATGGGGTTAGCTTATCTCCTCCACTCCTCTTTTGACTTAAGTGAGAGAGGCCAGCGGACTACCCGAGCTCTGCTCCGGCCATGACCCATATCCGCTCCCAAACACACAAACAGCGCTCGACTTTCGTGGCCACACACATTCACACATTAATTTTTATAAACATGAGAACACACTGAGAGTAGGGAGGATGGATGTTTTCCAGAACTTCATCCACTTGTCTTGTTATTGAACACCAACAGTTTTTATATTCAAAGCCTTTTATTTTTCAATGATGCACCAATAATTTTTATAGGTCTTTTTGTGGGACTTGCATCCACTCAGTATTACCATCATTAAGAATCCATAAATAACATCTAGCCACACACTGTACAATGACTAATACAGTCTGAGGACTGGACATTGCCATACACAAAAATAGATTAAAGTCTGTGTAGGACATTCAGCAGGAGACAGTATGAACCCTGTCCCCATGCCATACTTTTTAAACTTTTGTTTGTTAATGACGTAGCTTGTTAGTTTGGTTTTTTTTCCACTGGCTCCAGGTAAGGTAAACAGTTTGCATTTTTAACCCCGATGGACTTCTTGTCAGAGGGGAATCATAGAGCGTCACACAGTAGCTGCCTTTTTCAAGCTTTGGGAGTGTTAACATATGGGTGTTTGTTACCTAATTAATAAACAACCAGTCATTTGTGCTAGACTAGTCCAAAACACGATGGTTACACCATATTTTTTTAGGTGTTTGTATCATTTATTTGGGATTTGACACCTACATGTCATCTATAGAAGGACAACCTTGGGCCAAATTCAAAACACATTGTTGTAATTGGCAGACCACAACAACCCACATTACTCACATTACTCACAGGGCTAAATATACACGCCTAATATTCAGGTGTTACCTGAGTTTATGGTGTCACAATCGCAGCAGGAAATTGCTTTTCTTTTCTGCATGTGATTTTGCTTTCAGTCCCTGAAAATCAGCTTTACTGCTTCTTGGTCGGCCACAAGCTATTCCAGTTTTATGGAGGAAGAAGCTCAAAAGTTCATGCAATTCAGTATAACATTATTAATGTTTGAAGAGCTTAAAAGCCTTTTTGAACAGAAAGACTACTGTGTCCTGGCATGTGATATTTAAGCCATGAATGACTTCTTGTTCCCGTTCTAAAATATGTTATTGTAATAAAGTGCTTACTAGAAAATATCTTGGAAGCATACCTTTTAAAAACTACCAATATTAGTATAAGGGATGTTCCTAGTGACTTATTTCCGGGCCGATTTTAAATAGAGATTTAAATTCAAACCCACGGACTGATATAGCCCATTTAATACTAAGCTCATCACCAAATTCTTAAAAAAAAACTAAAAAGGAAGTTGAAGGCTGTTTAAATGCTGCTTAAATCTGTGGCTCTGAACTGATAAACTATGTCAGGTATTTCCAAGTGTGGCTAATGCTAGCGGTGCAAGCTTTACCAGCCCACAGTCCTTCTTGTAGGTTAAAGTCCACATGAATGGCTTAATATGGTTACTCATTCCTCCTGTAAAGTAGTTATTTTTAAGTTTGCCCGAGCTGCTCCTGCTACATATTATCCGTTCACTTTGCTGGTTTATATCCAGGCAGTAGAGCAGAGAGAACAGGCCATCGACTGGAGCTACAGCCCCGGCTAGTGGTTGGAGGCTGCGTTACAACTTAGATGCAACATTTTACCCAAATTTGGGATTATGAATTTAATTTATTGTTTGGTTGAATTGAATTCGGGTATTGGCAAATGTGCTAATAAGGGCAGCCATCAGATTCTATGATTTATAAATCTCTTAAATCCCATCCTTTAAAAATTATGCAAACACTCCCTGCAATACATAGTTTGCAAAGTGACAGCAAGTGACAGTCTCTTCTGCTCTCAGAGAGGTATTTAGTTAAACAGTTGCTGAAACTCAAGTCCAACACAGGTTTTTAAAACGATATCTTTTCATCTAGTTCTCGTAAACAGTTGTATATGTAAATGGTTCGTCACATAATCTTCACTACTACATAAAGATTAGAACCGTTGAAACTATCTTTATGAATAGGCACGAAGCCAAACGTTAAATGAACCCACACATACAATGTCACAGTTTTACATTCTTGCTCACGTCTCCTCTGTTCCCATGATGCTTTCCTCTCTGCACAGTCCACCTCGGTCTGTCCTGTGCTCAGAACAGAACAGGGGGGAGATATCCTCCAAAAGAATGCGGAGGAAGCCTGTCAACATGAACCTGCTTCCTATCAACCATCCTTAGCTCCTACACACTGTCGTGTATTTGTGTTTTGTATTCACAGAGACTGATTCAATGAAGTCTCTTCCTTTTATTGACAAAACAAAGCCATACACAGTTTTATTGAGTCTGTAGGGGGGACTCGTGCTTTGTTGATTTACTGCCGGGAGCCTTTGCAGACAATGTGCGTCCCGTCAATCAATAATCATCTGTCATTCTCGGAGTGTATGAATGCAGGAGATGAGCCACTTTCTGAAGATGGAAAAGGTGTGTTCTTGCAAATGTAAGATCTATACGTATGGGGTCTCTGTCCACTTGAATCCATATGAAATATAAAACGGGATTATATAAAAACTGACAGGAGTAAGAGAAAACCTTGTAGCCAACTCTGTGGCTGGAAGCGTAAGCTAATGCATCCTGCTTTAAGATGTTGGACTTTGGACTCATCAACTGAGCTGTCTGTTAGATTTTTAAAGTGAAAGGAGACATTTAAAGATGCAGCAGTGTCAATCTTTAACCATTACTGTGACTACAGGGAGACACTGCAGAGGCTTATACAGCAAGCCCAAGTGGACAAAATAGCGATTACTTGTGATTAACAATAATGAATTCCTTAATTTCTGACCTTTATAAGTTGTGATTAACTAGTTAATGCTGACAGCCCTGGTTTATAGGTATTAAGGTTTAAAAGGATCCTGTCCTGTGTTCATATGTTTTATTCATATGCACGGAAGTATATAGAATAGTAATAGAATTTGCCATTCTATATCTCTATATATGGTAGATGATAACAAAATAAAACCAACAATTCCCAGAGGACCCTTTGACTCTTGCGTGATATCCTTTAGTATCTACAGTTGATGAGCTCTAAAGTCTATGACCCTCGTTATCAACACAATACTCTTCATTCTCCTTCTTGCATTTATTTATCTCTAAACGTACCCCTGTGGAGTCTCCGTACAA
Source organism: Symphodus melops (assembly GCF_947650265.1). Taxonomy (NCBI): domain Eukaryota; kingdom Metazoa; phylum Chordata; class Actinopteri; order Labriformes; family Labridae; genus Symphodus; species Symphodus melops. Next base: position 8,039,738 of record NC_136698.1, read on the forward strand.
ATCTCTGGCTTCACATTTCCAGATTCAAAATAAATGTTGACCACTGTGAGCGACCTTTGAGGGAGTCAGTGTGCTGGTAGCCAGATGGAAACACTCTTCCTCTCTTCCTCTCTTCTGTCTACAACCACCATATCGACAGGAAACAAGATGACATGAGACATGGAGGAAATGTGGATCTCTGTGTGCCTGAGTCTGTTGTGTGTGCTCTGGCTTGATTTCTTCACGCTTACAGTTTGGTCAGCAAAGAAAAGAAGAAGAAAAAACACAATTGGGCAATATTATTCAAAAGTTAGGGGAAAATGTCTGCCTCAAATTGGATGAATACATTTTCTTTTCTAAAATAGAAGTCTGTATTAAACGCGTTGTTTGTGTCGTCTCTTTTTTCTTGTTCATCTTTCCATCTTTATGCTCTTTAAAAATGAAGTGATTGAACGCACGTTTTGTGTTTGTGTACTTGCAGATTAGCTTCATGTCTGCCACTGCATTTTTTTTTTAGGTTTCTGTTGCATGTGTGTGTGAGTGTCGACCATTGTTGAGTAAAATCTAATTAAGGTCCACAGTGAGGCAGGTAATGTAGCCGGGGTGTTAGGAGGGAGATTGGAGGTGGGGGGGGGGGGATAAGTGGGGGCTTTGGCTAGGTGATGATTTGGGTTGATTATGTGCACTAATTGGGCCAGCTAAGTAGCAGAGCAGCGGTTGGAACCTACAGTCTCACCTCTCATTAAAATGATCTAATGATGAGTTTTCAGCTCTTCTGACCAGAGGAGCGGATGGCCGTGTCGGTCGCTAGTTAGCGGGCGCTCCCTGAGGACACACACCCAAAAAACAACCTACACTGTTGTTATATTTTGGACACACTTGCCAAGGTGGGAGTAGGTTTGCTACAGCTTAGAAACTGTGTGACAATATGTTGCCGTCACATATTTATATTAAAGAGAATTATGCAGCATGTGGTGTTGTTCTTAAAATACAAAAAGGCAGTTTGAAAGGTAGGAGGTGTTGACTGTTAATTAGTGCAATCTTCAGTCAAAATACATTTGAGCATAAATCCAACTACTTCATAACCACATAATTACATGAAAGAACACTATTACTGATTATAAGCTGCCTTTACTTCCTACTTCAACACAGATAAACTCAGAAGACATGAAATCGTTGAATCGTTTAGGATTGAACACAAAATACAAAAAAAGCCCCAAAAGATAGCTTTTACAACAAAATCTTCTCCAATTATTTGACTATTTTTCTGATATAAAATACTGCTGAGCCAGGAAACTGTCAGCAGCTTGGGGGTCAGTGTTGTTGCTTTTGGTTAATAGCAAACAGTGAACCATGAGTGTGACTGAGTGATCTACATCCTCATAAGATTTTCTTCAAGTCTTGATGAGATCCATTTTCTTTCAATAGATCAGTTAAAAACAGTGGGCCTTTTACACTACTGAGTCTGTAAACTGCTCAGAGGAAGCAACATAGCAGCTTTTTCCTTTTCTGTTTTTCCCCTATCATCGCTGATTTTATTTCCAAATGGCTTGTAAAAACTCCCCAAATATTCGTTGTGCTTTTATGTTCACAGAATGCTTCAATTGTTTCATGAGCTAATCACAATTACTGAGGTGTGTCAGTGTCGGTGTATGTGTGTGATTGCTTGTACTAGTGTGACATATTTACGTGGTTTTGTGACCATGCTCATGAAATGTGTAGCTGTCTTGACTATTAGCTCCATGTTTATGAGATGGGTTTAAAGCACTCCATGTTACAAAGGGAGGAAATGAAACTTCCTCATGTCTCAGACAGTGTGCAACATGAAGTCTGCTAGCCTAATCCCTCGCCTGCTCCGCATTACCAAATCCCCATTACCTGCAGCCCACCTAACCAAAGGATGTAGTTTCTGTCAGGTAGGATTAATAACACCCAACTGTGACCAGAGTGTTTGAATGTGTGTATGTGTGTGTCTCTGTTTTAGTGTGTTCACCCCCCCCCCCTCCATTTTTTTAATAAGCATGTTGTAATTTATGGTTGCAGTTCATCGACGGACGGCTGGCCAAATTGAACGCAGGCCGCGGCTTCTCTGACGTGTTTGAAGAGGAGATCACAGAGGGGGGCTTCTGTGGAAGTGAGTAGTGCTGCCCGACCTGTCCATCAATTAGCCACATTATTTGTATTCGCCATATTTCATCCAACAGGCTAAAGTAATGATGCAGGGCAAAAAAAGGAAAAGCAGTGAACAAATCAGTGTGAGACCTTTTAAAGTCGTGAAAATCTGAAAAGAAAAGGGCGGATTAAATTTCTCTTTGAAAACTTTTTTTGATTCTTAAACATATTTCTTGAGTCACTTTCAAACCCTTCAAAATGTCCATGAACACACTGTGACAACAACAGGCCACTAATGCACAAATAAAACTGATTGTACAGTATTTTAGAAATATATAATTATAATTAATAAGTAAGATTGAATGATCCATTAAAGTAGCTCCTGTCCTTTTAGAACAGATAAATGCAGCCTTTTCTGCTGAACTGTTTTTTTTTTTTTTAAATGATTGACATTTATCTTGGTTTGTTATTGTTGTAAAAAAAAGAAAAGTATTTGATACACCTTTGGAAATGGATGTTAATCTGATTGAATTCACCAAAAGATGATCTGATCTGTTAGGGTTAAGCATTATAACACAGGACGACACTTGTGCACTAAACATCAAGAGTTTGACATCTCACTGGAGTGTTGAGACAAATGATGTTGTTTTTGATCAGAGGGCCTCAGGTTTGAATCATGTATTTGTTGACAAGATGAAAACAAAAAAAAATATCATCCAGATGTTGCAGTTTAATATCTGTCAATCTATCAGTTGTCATTATGACCCAAACCCAAACTGTCATCTGTAATCTTGTTCCCTTCAGTTTAGAGCCGGTGCAGATACAACCAGAAAAATCTCTTCTCATGTTGATCGAGTTCATTCAACAAACTCAATATACAACAGTTAATATTTTACTCAGTTATTATGGATTAAGTAGAAAATAAGGAACACAAATAATTCAAAGGAACAGTGAGTTAAACGTGTTTTTGTTCCATCTAAAATCTTTTTCTCTGAAATGAATAAAAGTCCAAGTGTAATATCAGTAGTTATGTTGTCTTTGCTATGTTATGCTATGCTATTGGGTGCAAAATGATTAATTCATATTTCCTGTGTTTTCCTGTTTTATTAATCCCTTCAGGTAACGCAAGGTCCTACCAGCAGTGGATGCACACTGTAAAGGTATTCACAGTCTCTCCTGCGCATCAAACCTAAGTGCTTTTATCTGTGCCTTTTTTATGTTTGACTCATTTTACTCCCGAGTTATATTTAATTGAGAGCGTGATTGACACGACTCACTGTTTGAAGTCCTGCTGTTGCCTTCAGAATGAAGGGGGCCCGCCTGAATGTACAGATCCAGCTCGAGTGCGGTTTGGTGTGTGAAGCGGCGCGTGCAGCAGGACAGTGGAGACAGACAGGGAGGGAGACAGAAGTGATTTGACGTGACAAGACGTCCTCCGACATGACATGTTGATCTGGCAGCAAACACAGGCGTTACTCCGCTGAACCGACCCAAGAACACAGATCTATCCCTCCTTCTTCATCTCCTGTCTCTCTCTCTCTCCCTCTCCTCTCCTTTTCGTTCCCTACATTTCTCTCTTTATCTCTCCCTCCTCTCATCTCTGTCACAGCCCCCCCTCGGACTCCCTCCCTCTCTCTTCTTTCTTGCTGAGTGTCTCTCCCTCCCTCTCTCTCCTCACGCCGTCAGCTAAGGCTGAATTAGTTCTCTAGAGTGCTCTTCAAAGGTTTGTTAAAGTTCACATTTCCTGACTGACAGGGATCTATAAGAGGGGCCTTCACCTCGGCCCCCTCTCCTGCTCTCACTGCGCCGACTTCTGAAACGCTGTCTGCCATTTACTCTGTTTAGCCGTTTAGCCGACGCTTTGTGCTTACACTAAAGACCAAACAGAGGAAAAAGAGTTGAGCTGAAGCAACTCTGAAAAAAGAAAGGAAGAAGTAGACGGGCACACAGAGATATCTGGTGCCATAATGTCAGTCTGCAGAACTCAAAGTACAAATCAATCACAGCACAGCCCTCTCTGTCGCTTTTAGGCTGCTTCTAAATAAAAACTCCTGAATGCTGCGAATCATGCAGTTCATCATGGCTCAGCAAAGTGATGCTCTGCATGGTGTCGTTGTTTTCATACTTACCAGTAAGTTGTGTCACAGTACGTTTTACTGCTGCACCGCTCTGGTTGTGTTTCACATTAAAGATCTCTTCCTGATTGATGACCATGGGGGCTCTTTGAGATAGAATAGAATAAGATACGAGTTCAAAAATCTTTGTTTTATTTTTCATGCAAAGGTTTGTCTTTGACTTGCATGTGCAAATGGACTGTGTGCTATTCAAGATAGCATGAGATCGGAGGTAATACAATTAAGTGAGGCGGCACGTGTAAAACCATTAAACATACTTTAAACACAACCGGCACAGTAGAGCTACATTAAAGGAGGGCACCATGTTATTAGTGATGAATAATGTTGAGTTCAATAGTAACATAAAGAGCCTAGTGCAGCGTGAAGCTGATTATTATGACAATATGAGAAAACAGCTGTACATTACTTAATGAATCTATATTAAAAAAAAACATAATTAAATGAAGTCTTTAACCTTTTTAGTCACACCATCATCTGTTGTTTTTTTCCAGCTTCCTTTGAACCATAAACAATCACTTTATGATTATAGTGAATGAGTCTAAACGTAAACGTGTGTGCCTCCTGTGTGCATGTATGAATATTAATAAATAAGATCGAGGATGAATAAATTCTTTGAATATGTGGAAACTGCCTCCAAATGACTGACTTCTAATTTTCTGTATTTTACAGCGAGGAGGAGCTCTCTTCAACACAGCAGTGACAAAGGTAAGCTCCTCTGCAGAACTCCTCTGTCATATTAGTGCGCCTTAAATGCTTAATTCTTCTCTTAACGTCCTCGACATTTCACTGAAACACACCTCAGATGAAATATGAAGGCTCGAGTATACGACTAATTAAGTAAAAAACACACGTCCGTTTTGGTAATAAATTGGAATGGGTGTGTTGTTGGTGACCAGTCCCTGTTTGATGTGCAGTACCATGTGGTTATGTGCCGTACAATAGGTGGTCAGGGTGCCCTTTCATGTTATCACCTCCTGTTAGTGCGCAAGGCTCTCTCATCCAGCCTTTTGTCTGCGTGTTTTTGCCACGGGGATCAAAGCATTTCTTGATGTTACATGAAACCAGAGCAGAATGTTAATGCAACATGTTTTGATTAGTAATCTGTGAATGTGTGTGTGTGTGTGTGCCTGCGTGTGTGTATGTATGTGTGTGTGTGTGTGTGTATGCGTGCTGTTTTTTTTTCCTTCCTAGGCCAAGAGTCATGCCAAGAGGGGCATCCGGGACATTAAGGGCAGACTTAAAGCGAGGGTGAGCCGCACAGACCTTCACACCTCTCTGACACACATGCACACACACTTTTTGTGCACATAATTCAGTTCTTAGGCACACAGATAGACACATGCCCCCCTCATAGAAACAGACAGGAAGGCTGCTTTTCATGGAGAGTGTGATTCCGACGCCGGGGCCTTTAATGACTGCTGAAGCCTGCTTAGCGCTTTGTTCAGGGCTGTACATTTTTAACCAACGCCCCTCTGGCTATGGCCTGTCATGTCATCCAAGCCCCGGCCTCTCTTTCTCTTTTATTGTGTGCATATTTCATCAGTGAGCCTGTGATTTCCTCAAAGCTAATGTAACGAGGTGTATGTTTCCATAAGCCTGATGGATTTGATAAGGCAAAAGCAGTTTGATCTGTCAGTGGGAAACTGAGGCGAGAGGGCGCTGATGATGAACCAGAGAGGAAGGCAGTGTTTTGCCTGCGTACACGCTCATACACACAGTCATGTTCTAAAGGCAAACAGAGGTGTTGATATCTACTTGGATTTGAAGTTAAACAGATTTCATGTACGTTCACAGATGAATTCAAATACACACAAATTAATTAATTCAGCTTTCTCAGCCTGCACTTCATTTATGTTGCTGCCGGCCACAGATGTCTACTCAAGGACATCAATGCACAAACATATTGAAATTAAACTCATCAGGGGTGGCTACGTTGAGAATAATTTCTGTAACCTCTAAGAGAACAAGGCTGGTAATAAATATCTATTTCTGTTATTGTCAGAATTAATTATGTCATATTTCCTCTTTCACTTCTTTCCGACTTTCATACCAAATCTGTTTCTCAGACATGAGATGTTATTTGTGAATGCTAAAGTCTTAAATATTTAGACACACGCCATATATTCATATGTTTATATAAATGTAAATGTGAATGTAATAATAATTAATAATAATAATTTTATTTATAGAGCGCTTTTAGACAAAGTGCTTTACACAGCTTAAAGCTTGAATGTAATTTTAAAGTCATTTCCTGAGACACTGCACACCATCGTTTCCTGCTGCTGAGTTATTTAATCACCATGAATCAGATGTAGTGTATCAGGTTTGAGAAATGAGGATTTTTCTGTAGAAACCAATTATCATTTCTGAGGAAAAATAGAGAATATCACCACACTGATCCTCTGAATTTAAAAGATATTTCCCAATCGGATTGTCATGGTTTCTCTTTCAGGAGGAAGAAGAAGACGGGGTGATGGTCTGTGCTGGGTCTCCAACCAGCACCAAGAGCCTGTCTCCAAGGAGACTGCAGAAGATGAGACGGGTATGACAGACACACACGCACACACACACACACACACACACACACACACACACACACACACACACACACACACAGATTCACATCAGTAAATTAGTTAACTACATGTACACTGCCCGATCATACCAGAGCTCAGTTTTCACTGGACCGACATGGACTCAGTCTTCCACTTCTCTGCTCTTTCCTCTTCAATTTTATTTCTCATTTCTGTCTCCCTCCCTCTCTCCATCCACACATTTCTCTCCCTTTCTCTCTCTCTCTCCCTTTTTTTTTTTTTATCTCCATCCCACTTCCTCTTTTTCACCCCCACTCTGTCCCCCTCTTCCTCCCCTAACTGTCTCTCTCCTGTAACAGCTCGTGGAAGCACAGTAGTTTGTCAAGGTGCCAAATGTAATGATAAGCATTTTTTGCCTTTCTTTCAACGCACTCACGTTGTACGTTCAGTGTTTTTCTCTGAACAGCACGGACAGTGGAAGCAACTCATCTGCTGGTCAGCATTTCCTCTGAAGATTTTTGCTTGTGCACCATAAGTGGATTGCACGTCTTTTTTTTCTTTGCTGTGTGCAGAGCTGGCATACAATGTGCAACTGCATGCACACTCACAAAATACACATTCATCAGAAATATATCAATAAAGCTACTGTATATTAGAAAATAATAAAACAAAGTTGTGTAGTGTAAATCCAAAGCTGCACATTTATTTCTAAGAGTTTGAGTATAAAGATTGATTACTTTTTTTACACTTTATATCTATTTATATGTGCATGCTGCCTCAGGATAACTACTCATATATGTCCCTACACCTTCAGCTGGATGTGTATCTTATTGCTTAATAAGAGAAAACACAATGGACAGAAACTGTCGGAAAGAAAAACAAAAAAACATGCCTGCGTGTGCACACTGACATTTTGGTCACAGTCATGTGCGAGCGTGATTAGGAGAGGTTGTGCTGTCTCTAATTAGCGTTGTGTTTCCTGTGTGTGATGGGGCTGGAAAGCCGTAGCGCAGTGGAAGGTGTGACGGCCAGGGAGAGGAGAGGAACAGCAATTAGGGCTTTTTCTAAAGGGCTTCTCGGACGCCCTCCCTCCCCCTCCCCCCACCTTTTGTGCACACACACACACACACACAAACATAAAAGATGGGCCAACTCTACGCACACACAGATTAACAGTTAACGTGCAATTGATGTGCACGCTAACATGCAGTGTATTCCGGATATACACGCGCTCACAACCCTGTGCTGGCCGCTGAGGCCTGTTCATCGCCGCAGTAACGGGTCCCTGGAGACTGCTGGAGGAGGGACACAGGGCAGCATGTCCCACAGCTCTGTTTTTGGTTGGTGTTTATATACGGTTCATTATTTTCTTTTTAGCCATACACAATGCTCCTTCCACCCTTCTCTTCCTCTTTTATTACTAAGCCATCAAACTGCATTAGATTGTAGTATTACCCTACATTGACTACTGCTTATGAAGAGTGCAGGCTGGCTATTTTAATTATGTCAATTGAAACAAAGATTGAATGTAGGAGCTATGAAAACCTCAATCATTAATAGTCTATGTGCAATAACCCTATATCAATGAAAGTCTTTCAAACAGAATCAGTGTTTAGTTGTTTTTTGAGAGAAGGTTCTATTTGTTTTGTTTTTGATGTTTACACATGTTAAAGCTCAATTCAAAACTAAACTTTAACTTAACATTGCAGCTTAAATAGGAGGTTATTCTTAAAATTCAGGAGAAAACACTTTGCGAGTCTCTAAAGAAATCCAGACTCTTTTCGGGTCCTCATGTATTCGTTATCTCCTGTATGCAAACTGTTTGAAACCATTGATTTTCCCCTGGCTGTTTAAAGCTCACCATATTTAAATTTCTTATTGTTCCTCCTCTCTCTCCTTTCTGTCTTTTCTTTAGTTTGTTCTACATGAAATAATGATACTCTCCGTGCTCTGCCCACAACTGTCTTGACCAGGTGTTGCATGCATGAGAAATTGCTCTCATTGGGACCAACCTTGTTAAATAAAGGTTAAGTCAAATGAGAAAAAAAAAAAAAGGAAAGTACCTTCATCCTCATACCTGCCTTAATTTCATGCCAACACTTAAAGCAGAACCTTGGCCTCCTCTGAGTCCCACCTATTAATTCTCTAAAACATATATTACGCCTTCTTCTTTGACTCCATACAATGAACAGGGCTCATCAGAGCAGTGAAGGTCTTTCATTTTCAGTCCTAAGTTAATGACAGGTTTAGCTTTATTAGATTGCTATATCAGATATATCACATCAGTGGGGGTGGATTAATTACTAGAAACACCTCTCAGTGGTGGCTCACAATATATTTCTGAAATACCCAATGAGATGAATCAATACCTCGTAAAAACAACTCAAGTAAAACTGGACTTTATTTTGTCTGCATTTACAATTACTCCCCACCAAAACACAACACACACGAGCCAAGTAAAAACAACAAATACATACATTCAGCAATTAAACTGAATGTAAAAGTGCTTTCTTAATTTTCAGCTTATTATAGAGACTGTACCCTTTTTTTTTTTTTTTTTTACTTCAGAGAGAGGACAGTCGAAAATAGGGCGAAGAGATTAGGGAATGCCACAGGTCGGATTCAAACCTAGGCCACCCGCTTAGAGGTCTGTAACCTCTGTACTTGGGACGTACCACTAGGCTACAGGCGCCCCGGCTGTACCCATTTTCATGCACCCACTTTGAGGTTCACCCTTTCAATTTACCTACATTCATATTACTTAATTTACAGATTTAGCGTCACAGACACCAAGTAAACATTTATCTTTTTTGCATCTTTTTCCATCCACAGGTTCAGATCTAAACCATGCTCCTTGTGTCTATTCCATACGGTCATACCTCTGACCAAGTGACAAAGGCTCATTCACTGCCATGTAAATTCAGAAATGTGTTTTCGGCTGACGCTCCGAAAATGTGATCTGATTAAAGACATTCCTTCCTCCTGCATGGAAGAAAAAACATTTTAAACATTCATCTTTTTTTTTTTCTTTTTTTTTTTTTACCTTTTGCAAGCCCCTCTATGTCTGTCCTTGAAATGAATAGAATAATCTGGGAGTAGCTCTTTTAATTAATTTCAGCAAAAATAATCAGAGTTATAAAATTCTTATTGTATTTGATCAGCCAACACACGTACAAAAGTGCTGCTGTCATTTGCGTATGTATTTCAGCTGCTTTTTCGGCGTTGTGGGTGATTTGTCGGGTTTAGTGAGCCTGTTGATTAAGGATGTAGGAGTAATCCTTTCTTTTGACAAACATAAGACAGAGTTAGACCGCTGACTTTTCTTTTTCACAAAACAACAACAACAACCATTGTTCTGGAGAAACGTTTGGTTTTATGTTCAGCCCCACGTCTTTTTTTCAAAGATTCGGTCTAAGATTCTGCATATCTGCTCTGCCTTTGTGAGCACGATCATGCATGTGTGCAGCCGTCAGCCTCAGGTTGGACACAGCAGACTGACAGCTGTTAAGAGAGCAGAGGAGAGAGTAGAGGTTGGTGCAGCGTTATGGACAATGACAGCCAGCAGGCGTGTGGCCCGACTCAGCCCCGGGCTCGGGACTCTTCACCTGGTGAGGCGGGAGAGGTGCCAGCTCTGGAAAAAACAGCACCTAGCTCAGGGTGGAGGGGCAGCAGGGAGCTAATGAAAATATAAACCGGGAACAAAGTCACTACAGTGTGTACATGCTGCAGTAGATGTGAATATGCGGGGACAGATGTGTATGACAGCTCATGTGTTCATGGCTAGTGGTCACATATGTGCACTGTACACATGACTTGTGTTATAACGAGGGAAAATGTACATCTGAGTGGTTATGATTTAAAGATGAAAGACTATCATCTGTCTCTGACTTTAAACATGTTTATACTAATATGTAGTTAAAATGAAACGTGAAGTATAGCTCTTTAAGATGTTATGCTCAGTACATGATTGAAAGTCTTTTAATATGAATAATCTGCTGAGGCAGTGCTTTTCTAAGTCCACTGTATAGCTAATAACAGTAACACATATTTCTAGAGCGTACATTGTATGTGTGTAATGATTCATTACAATGAAACTTTTATGGAATTGGAAGTGAAAAGAGATCAAATGCGCTCCTAATATTCATTTCCATATTATTATTGTTAATATATATTGTTAGAATAATGTGTAGAATGCAGAATAGTGAACACTGGACAGTCAATAGCTGCGTGTGAGTGTGTGTGTTTGTGTGTGTGTGTGTTTACATGGTTATTTGTATGTGTTTGTAGTCTCTGCTCAGTCTCTCCCCCACCTCAGAGACCAGCTTTGCTTCCTGGCTGAAACCAAAGTGCCATCTTCTGGCGCCTCCTCAGTACTGCAGCACGCTCATTCACAGAAAGACACCTGGTGATTTCAGCTGATGACTTCAGTTCAGTCTCACAGAATGAGCATAATGCACATTTTCCTTCTTTTATATGGCTCCTGTTTTAAAGGAAAGAGAAGCGGGCTTTATGCTACAGCCAGTTGGACAGACAAGCAGTGGATCTCTCCTCAAACATATTTTTTTTTTGTCCTGCTTTCGAGTGAGCAGCTCTTAAACAGGCAAACAGAGACTTGGCCGTACTTCTGCAAAGGCTCTGCCTCTCCCCAAGGTTTGTTTGCATTTTACTGGCATCCCTTTAAATACACTGCCAAGTTATGAGATCAGTGGCCACTCAGAAATACCATATGAAATGTATAATGTGAGACTGGCTGTAAAAGTCTGCTCACATTTTGCCCTGGCAGAGCTGTTCCACACAAGCGGTCATGCAGGAAAAGTAGGGAAGAGGACGGGAAAGTTTGTTTTTAAGTGCAGCTACCAAAACCAACGGTGATGACTATTTTTCCCTCATAAACACAGAAATTAAATTATATTTTTTACATCAAATCTGGAGACGTTTTAAGTCCCCTTGTTATAAATGTTATACCTTTGCTTAAGCATGAGGAATAGCAGGTTGAATTCTGCCCTCTTTTGCTCTCAATAGCAACAATGAATGCTTGTAGACTTTACCAAGGAGAGCATTTGTTGTTCTAAATGTTGGGAGCTTTAACTAGCGCTGAACGTGGCTCCTTTAATTCCTCAGCCAGGTACTCAGATACTCAAAACCGAGTTAATTATAAATAGCAAAAATAACTACGATTTATTTTGAGAATTTACTGCACATTAAAAGCTCCCACGTCAAATGTTATCCTTGGTTTAAGGAATACAAAAGATAGGGTTTAGTCTTATTCCAAAATTCTGGGTTGATCTACATATTGTTTTTATGAGTCCTATTCCTCTGCTGCGGCTTCCACTGACTCCTTTGCTCTCTGTGCAGTCTCACTCGTTGTGGCAGAGAGGAAGGGGAAGCGAGAGCCAGACTGACAGAAACGGTGACATCTGTCATTGACAGCAGAGTGACGGAGGGAGAAAATGGGAGACAGGAAGGCATGTGGGGAGGAAAGAAAATCCCTTTTTCATTTTCACCTTTCAGCTTCCCATTAGCCGACAGCAAGAAGCTAATGAAGGAGCAGTATGAGAATCTGTTGTTCTGCTATTTCATGCTTTTCCACTGTCCTGTCAGGCCTGGGGAGGTTTGGGATGGTGGCAGAGCTGTCACAGTTTTGACACAGGAATATCTTACCGTGAATGTCTAAATTTGAAGAGTCTGTCTGCATTTTTGTTGTTGTTTTTTGACGTGTAATTTAAGATCTCAGACTTAACTGCGGCTGCTGCATTTGACAGCTTCACGTAAATGACAGAATCATACTTTTCAGCCAGCATAGCGTGTGAAATCAACACAGTATGTCGACTTTTATCATAAAATGCCTGCTTGTTGTAAACAGCTTCATCTTAACTGCTGCACTAAAGGGTCACAGTGAAGAGAGCGGATGACAAATTGATAAAGCCGTGAAGTGAGGTACCATCCATTTACTGCTCCCTATGGAACTTCCTTTTCATAGACGGCACCGGAGCTGTAACAGACATCAGAGGGCCAGGCCTCATGACCTGTGTCTGCTCGTGTTTGGGTTCACCTTGCTTTAATAAACACCTATACGCAGAGAGAGGCCCAGCTTTCCTTAAACACTTGCACGAATGCCATTTTAATACCTGCATTCACCGTGAATGCACAGTGTTTGTGTTTATTACTCTTTTTGTGGAGCAGTTTCTGTCCCAAAGTGTCTCACAGGTGCATCTTCACTCGGCTGGCCCGCTGAGGCTGGCTTGCATGACGGCCTGGCCCCCTAGATTTACTACCCTGACACAGGAATCCATTAAAGGCTGTTTAGGGATCCCAGGCCCGAGCCCCTCTGAAATCTCTTTCATTATAGCTCCAAGCTACCATGGAAGGGGAGCGGCTCAGCCAATCAGCAGAGCCACCACATGTGTTTGTGTTTAGCCCCATGGCTGAGAGGCTTAAGTGGCTACTGCACACATCTCCTCCGCTGACTTTTATGGAGAAAATGGCACTTTAACTCTTTGTGTTATTTTTTTTTGTAATAGGGTGCGTATGTGACTGAGTGTGTGTGTGTGTGTGTGTGTGTGTGTGTGTGTCTCCCATGGCCGAACACACGGCCTAAATGAGGCCAGGCCAGCCACACGTTACATTCCGCCTGTCTGGCTGGCACTCTGTCGGCTAATCAAGACCGGCTTGATTCACGGATCCAATACCCGATGCCCCCTCCCCCTCTTTCTAACCATTCCCATCATTCTTTGAGGCTTTAAGGAATCTTTCCTCACCTCTCAAAATGTCTTTCTTTCCTTCCTTTTTTAATTCATTACCTCCCTCCTTTCATTCTTTCATCAGAAGTGTGGGTTACGTATCCCTACTCTTCACCTTTGTGTAACAAAACACACATACACATACAGTGCTATCTTCCCTTCTGAACTATGTTTGGTTTACTTTTTGGGTTGTAAAGAATCTTTTTTTTTTTTTACCGTTTTTAGGCTTTGATTATGTGCTTAACCTGACTTTACAGAGAAAGAAAAAGCAGAGAGAAATGAGAGATGGAGCGAGGCTTGTTTAAGAAAAAATAACAGGGAAAACGTATCAGTGCCCTCTAATAGCTAACACTAATTGTTAACCATGCATGCATGTTATTTGTACCCCATGAGTTCTCGTGAATGTACAAAAAAAAAGCATTACTTTAGATATAACTGGAATAAAAGGATTTCGGAAGTGTCGGGCAATATGTCGGAAGGTGAATGTACAAAATACAAAAAGTGTAAATTAGTGCGAGTAATAGTGTTAACATAAGTGAACATGCAGTGAGAGAGGAACATGTGCGTCGTAGTGGAAGGCATGTTAATAAGTGGCCCTGGGCAGATTTTGGCTCCCATGGGGAGAGTCCTGCCCTGCTCTGTGAAGCTTCTGTCTCTTCTTTAACCCACCCATTAAACATGGTACACAGGTGGCTTATTAAACCCACTATGTGAGACAACTACAGTACACACTGAGCATTTAACACTCCCTGCAACGCCAAACACAGTCACATGCAATGCAACGATTAATGCAGTTACAGTACGAGTTCATCTTTGCTCACGATGTGTAAGTAGTTTTTAGTTCACTTAGAACGCTGAGTTTGATAAAATACTTCAGGGGATCTTAAAGATTTTTATCCCCAGACAAAAATTTGACAAATTTAGTCTCAACCCTAAGGGTCCTGGCTCATTAAAAAAAGCTAGTGCTCCTGTGATACAGGGACCCACCAGACACAGACCTGCATCGTTTTTCTATGGAGGAGTTTTATGAAAAGCTCAGCATAACAACAAACCTCGTCTTGGCTCCGTGTTTATCTTCAGCCTCGTATCTTTAAGCTGAACCCCCCCTTGGGTCCACTTTTATTGTCTTATAATGTTCTTCTGTGTGTCTAACTACTACCCACTTTGCTGTGTTGTTCTCATTAACAGAATAACTTCAATAAGTCTCCCATGAGCATGGGCCCTCGGGACCACGGCTACGGGCTCGATGATGACGAGCTGGACAGCGCGAGCAAGTGAGAACACTTGTTTTTATGGCCTGTCGCCTCACAACATATTTTCACTGAAGCTTTTTTTTCATGCTGTATAAGTCATGTATGCTCAGACAAGATATCTTTTGCTGGCTGATATCGTTTTATATAAAAGAAAAGTTGAGAGCAGGATGTGAGGGGGTTTTCAAAGCATAGTCAGCCTTTTTTCTTTTTTTTCTTTTTTTTTTACCCATGATAATACTGCCCCCAAGTGGCCATGTTTGATTGAAAGTTGAAAGAAATAACAGTGACGCAGCCTCCCAAAGGAGCTGGATATCACGGTGTATTTGTTGAATTGTACACAATGATGTTTTATTAAACATTGACTATTCTGTTAAAAAGTGTTGTTTTTTTTATCCCAGGATCTCCTCAGAGGATAGCGGGGACGTCCCGTCATACACCGAGGACAGCGATGATTCCTACTCGCTAGAACTCGACATGGACTCTTCTCGCTCAGGTCAGATGAACCTGCTGGAGGAAATCCTTGACTCTCTGAACACCACGACGTTGGAGCAAGGCAAACTCAGCGCTGCAAAGAGCCTGGACTTCTTCAGGTCCATAGAGGATTTAGACTACAAACCCCCGGTAAGTCCGAGACGTGATAAGAAGGCTTGTTATCATTTGACACATAGTGTTTTATTTCATGTGGAGGAAAAAAATAACAGGTGTGGAGCGATGTGATGGCAAAGGTGACACAACTCCTGCAGACTAATATTTCAAGTGAAAATCAACTTTTATTACAATGCCTGGATTCCAGAACAGACTTGACATTAATCAAATGAAAGTTGTGGGAGTTAACCATCCAAGGCACTCGGCTTAATTAGCCAGAAAATCCATGGTGATAATAAGTTGAATCATAGCCAAATAAATCCCTCAGTGCATGTTCCAACCACCCATAGACAAAGTGCTGAATGCTCATGTTAGTTTTCTTTGGAAAAGGATCCTTGAATGACGTTCATTTGTTTTGTTTTTCTGTCCCAGAGCAAGCCCAGTCCCTTCAGTGAGTCTAAACCTGCAGATGAGAGTGCCACTGGTGGAGGTGTGGATCAGGGCGGCTGGAATATGGGTCAGGATGACAGCGTTGTCCACGGGAAACATCTCCCCCCGTCCCCTCGCAGACAGCCCAACAAGAGCAGCCTGAAGGTGTCAAAGAAACCGACGACGGCCCCTCCGTTGCCCCCCGTCATGACTTCACCTCCTGCCCAGAATTCTGACGTCACCAAGTCTTATCCTCATCCACCGAAATCTGACCCTCTACCTCCAGGGCGGCAACCAGGAGACCACTTCTCCTTCTCGCCCTCACTGTCCCGTAGAGTCACACAAACGCCACCCTCCCCAACTCTTTCTTACACCTACAGTTCTCAAGTTTCTCTCCCGATATTTTCTCCTGTACCAACGGGCCGCTGTCGGACTATCTCAGAACCCCAACCCAGCACAGAGCTTCCACAGAACCAGAACCAGACGGCCTCCACTAGCATCCTGAGGAGGAAGGTGCTGTCCAAGGAGACGGTGAGGCACTACCAGGAAAAGGCCCTCCAGAGGCAGGGAAGCAAGGACCAGCAGGACTGGCACCAGGGGAGCCTGGTGAAGAACAGCCAGTCTACTAAGCAGGTCCCGTGGGAGAAGGAGGTGTCCAAGGAGGGGCTTCTGGGACTTGGCCTGTGTCTGGGTCAGGGTAAAGGCTCCGGGGATGGTGTGGTGAAGGATCAGGGTCTTCTCGAGGAGATAGAGTCCATGTGTTGTCTCAGTCCAGTCCTGCACACCAGCCTGCAGCTGTCACAGGTTCACTGCAACAACAGTCACCAACAGTTCCCAGGGAAAACCAGCGACGAGTCGTAGAGACGTCAGAGATGTGGTGTCTATAACACACCACAGGCTGCATCTTATATACAGTATAAATATTATTTTATTACGATGACCTGCAATCTCAGAGAACAAAATTACCTGTCAGGAAAAAAAACATAAAAGACTTTGATGTCATACAAATATCAAGAGTCACAGAGTGAGATGGTTTGGTATACATAAAAAATGTCATTTTCTTAAAACTAAGTTAAATAATCTGCCAGTGTAGTAACTTCAAAACTTACCTTGAATTTTATTTGAAAATGAACATCTATTACAAAGTATGTTAAAAAAAAAACTCGTCACCTTTTTTACTTCAAATACTTAGATAAATTATTAAGGGAAACAGGAAAAACAGATGTTACTACTCTGGCAGAGTTTTCCAAAGAAGGAGAAAGTTGCTCAGTCTCAGAGTGAATCGAATATTCTGCTCATGCAACAACTAGTGAATTCACAAAGTGAGAATTCCTCAACAGAACAAGTGGATTACTGAAGAAACAGCATTCCAAATGAACAAACTGAAGCCATAATATTGAGATCCTTCTCAGCTTGTGGAGTGCACGAACATTTCTCACTTGTTTTGAAATAATACAGCTTATTCAATTTAACTAGAAAGGTTTAAATAATTCAAAAACAAAAGCTATTTAAAGACTTATTTCCATTGTGTTTACTCTGCATCTTTGTCTGTTATCTAAATTCACCACATATGTTTCATCCTGTAACATTTTCACAGTCCAAAACCTAGAGAGGAAAAAAAACCATAAATGACCAACATAATAGTTCACCTGTTAAGGTGGAACTACAAACGACAAATAAAATAGTGTAGATTTCAAAGTGTTCCAAACATCTCACATGATCAAATCAAATTTTGAATTTCAAGACACAAAGTCAGCTCGGGCCTGTATGATGTAACCGTTGTGTTTTTTATCACAATGCCTTAAATGGACATGTGATTTGCTTTTGATACCCTGCTGTCTTAATAGATATCAGAACAGGTGCTGAGAATCTCTGGATACTCTCAGATCTTCAATTCAACAGTGAATGCTTCTTTTAACAGCACTGTCTTTCTCTGGATTTATAAAGTAGTTACTATAAATATATAAACTGTGCTTTAAGCTGCTGTTAAATTACATTACAGGTAATGACGTGCATGTAGAACCCTCTCTCTGTCCCTCGCCTCTTCATGTGTTCCTCAGGACATCACTGTCTCTGAAGAGAAGCAAACACAGAGGATGTCAACGGGCCTACTTCTTTTGTCTTTTTTTTTTTTAACCCATCATCACTCTTTCCTTTGTGCTGTCTCTTTCACTGTCCAGCCTTTTATCATTGAACTACATCATCAAACTTTTACTGTACTTCTGAAAGTTTCAAGGCATAAGTCTGGGGATGTTCTATGTTTTCTTCATGGCAACAAATCCCATTAATCAACAGGTTACATTGCCCCTCAGTGCTTTCAGGCATCTAGCTGCAAACAAAAAAAAATAGGTCAACAATATTTATTTTCAACTTTAAATAACAAACTGTAGTTTTCAAAAAAAGTTCTTTTTCAAAGAGGAGCGTTTTATGGATCTGTTATCAGTTCCTAATGTCCTGTTTTTCTGTTAAATTCATATGTTATTTCTTGGCTCTTTGTTCATTTGAAAAAAAAAAAAATACAACACCACCAGACTTCTCATCATTTCAGACTTTCTTTCTGTCTGCCTCTTTTTCTGTGCTGTAAGTTCAAGTCTCACACTGTACTGTAATGCGGTGGCTGATGATTGTACTGTAATGAAGCAATACAGTTCTCCTCAAGAGAGTAGCTACTATGGATGTAATATGTTCACAGTCAAAGATATTTTTTAATCGACTCTTCCTTGGAGAGAAACCCCTCGTCCACTGGTTGCGGGCTCCCAGAGAAAAGAAGAAAGCTTTTGGTGTGCTTGTGTTGGGATTACTACATTTATGGTCCGTTGTTCTTATGATTTATGCCAGACGCCAGTCAGTGTGACAGTTTAATAGCAGCTATTTCTCTGCTTTCTTAGTGCTGCTCTGCGTTAACGATTAGCTCATAAAGTCTTTGGCGTGCTTATAAAGGTCCAGGAATCGGTCCTATTAATTCCAAAAAGAGGGGGAAAAAACAGATTCAAAACCAATCTCTGCACTGGCCTTTTACATTGTAAACACTTTAAAAAGCTTATTTACTATGCAAATATTTCAAATGATTATAAAGGTCAGCATTCCTCAAGAGTTATTCCATCGTGATGCATGGTTTTACTTGATGGTCTAATTTCAATCAAAGTACTTTTTTGTGGGGGTAAGCCTCATGTGTCCCTGAATAATGTAACAGTAATAATGACATGAAAGAATATATGCAAGTGTAGGTGTGGCTATAGGTTTTCAGGACAGAGTGGTGTGTATGGTGTGCCTTATATAGTAAGAGTACCACCCAATATACTCAGAGCAAGGTACAGTATTATAGGAAGGATGTATGCAATGTTCCAGTCCACCTTCACTCACAGTTAGGTACATTGTGGTATTTATTTGAAAAAGAAAATCTGGTCCTTAAACTGACCTGAAGTGAACTCGGGTACTAGCTATGCTTTTATGGCTGCTTTGTTTTGACTTTGTGCTGCAGTCCAGCTGCAGATACTCAGTGTTCTCCTTTTTGTTCTGACTGGTGGGAATCCTCCCGCCTGTGTTTAAAAGATGTCCTCAGAATTTCTCTGGGTATTATGACTTTTTGTACATTAGGTACTTAATTTGATTTGCCTGTATAGATTGTACTTTTCTGTTATCATTTTGTGTTCTCTTTTTTTTACTTTTACACTCATTCTGAGCTGACTGTATGGAAAAAAAAAATCTCTCAGAGGAGTTTCTTTAGTGGTTTTCATATGGATGAAAAATTATTTTCAACTGAAAAGACAAGTATTTTTGCTGGCTTGAGTTTATTTTACATAGATATGATCTATAATATTGATAATATATGATCGGTGGTATGTTGTGTGAAAAAATGACACCTAATATTTGAATGTTTTAGATTTTATTTTTGGATGAAAAAAAAAGAGAGAATGTTAACAAATGTCCCATGTAGCCATTTGTGTTAAAGAGCATTTGACACCTTCTAATCAAAATAAGCAGAGCTTGTACGTGGTACAATACTAGTTGTTGTATCTGCATGTATATACCTGTATGTGCTGAATTCTATAGATTTGTTTTGCTTAGTTTTAAAAGTTGTGTCTTCTGTTGGCATTTCCTATTTTTTCAGTATTTAGAGCTCTGTCAAATCAAAAGTGATAGAAACAAACATTCGGTAATGTGCAAAACACTCATTTTGCCTTTCATTGGGTATTGTTGAGTTAAATGCTCTCTGCCTTCAGTTTCAAACAAATGAAAACATTTAATATTTGGCTACTTCTTGAAATCTAACTGTGGAAGTTCATGAATGAAATACTTGAGTGGTCAGCTGCTATTCACCATATTAGCACAGCGTCTGGTTTCCTTTTATGCTACGCTAAGGTTGAGTAACTTAAATGCTGTATTGTATGGCTATTTACCAAGTTCATATTGTGATTATGTAGTGTTTCTGACTAAAGTTTTTCCATTGCTTCTAAAATAAGTTAATTAAACAGTTAATATTGTCAAACCAGATTGACAATGTGCCATATGTTGAGCTGAAACAACATATTTTACAGAACATAGACCAAGCCTTTCTTAAACTCCTTTTGCTAGGAAGTCTATTCCCAGCTAACTTTTATTTGCTAGGAAGTAAATGACCTGCTAATCACAGTAACTGGTAATAATTTTCCAACTAACATTACATTAGCCACATAGTTTATTCCTAGCTACAGAACATTAGCTAAGAAGCTAAAATAGTAAACTAAAAATATAAGCCCCTACTGTAGTGTTACACTGTCATACAGCATTATTACCTTTAAGCCTCTCAGAAGCTTACTGTAGTATGAGCAGGTCATTACATGCCATATGTTTTTTTAACATAGATATGGCCAGATATTATATTTTCAGTAATCGATGAATGAGTAAACGGTGAAACAAAATGTTTGTCATATTCTGTTGAACAAAACTACAGCCGTGTAACATTTCAAACAGCATTCAAGCTTCTCTTCCTGAGCTTTACATTTGAGGGGGGATGGCCGCTTTGTGAATATAGTCGAGGTGATATTAAAAGCTTTAGTAACTCTGGCTCAATGCACAACAATGAAGAAATCAATTATATGAGGTATAACTGTCTTGTAATGACAATTTTGGAGTGGGTGGGACGTGAGGGATTATGTAGCAGATTTTACTGAGGTACTATGGAGAAAGATCACTGGTTTAACTTAATGAAGATGTTAACACTTTCTCTTAACCACACATTTTAACATTTGTATCTTTTTATTGTAGTGACAACTTTGGTCAAGTTACAGTGAGAAACTCATTCAAGTCTCATGTTTGGGTATTGTAATGACGATTAACTCTTCGGTATGCCAATTACTGATTTTCTGTTTCTGTGCACACTTGCATGTTCTCATCTCAGAGAAACAACTGTCTTACATAACTGAGGTCAATCTAATGTGCTAATCATGAGTAACTCGGTACAACTGCACACAATGTATGCACTGTGAACTGAAAATAAATTATACTGTTTCATGCATATGCATCTCTGGACTTTTTACCAAACATGTTCACATAGATAAAACTATAATATACTGATGGGGGTATAAACGAGAGCGCTGTGTTCTGTAAAAATGCTAATCCTTTATTACAGTTACGCCTCACTATTCCTAAAGAAACCATGAACATATTTTCTTCAATAACCAACAATTAATATATACAGGTGCCAACAGTTAAAGGCAGAAATGAATTTCACAGTTTAAAAAAATAAACAACTCATCTACACTCTACAGTTAAAGTTACAGAAAAGAATAGACAGTCATTGTTTCCAATGACTCGCATGTCAATCAAGAACAAACTATAGTAAGAAACTATTCTCAGTTCAACTCATCCTGACTTTTAAATGGCTTTATTCTCTCAATGACAACATCTGGGAGGAATGTTCCCTCAATTAAAAAAAATATATTGCTGGCAACACAGAAAAATGGGAGGACTCCTCCGAGAATAGATACACATTGATGGATTTTTTTTCTGTTACATCAAGATTTCTGACCTTTTTTTTTTTTTTGTACAAAAATTCATCCAGAAAAAAACCTACAATTTAGCTACTTCAACGTTTTGTCTTTTTGGCCAAAGCCTAATTCTAGAAATTCCTTCTAAAACATAGTCCTTAAAAATCATAATTAAATCCTGTTTGGTTAACATGATAAAACTACAGTACAGACAGCTGATAGAGGAAATAACTGAACCTCTTTAAGAGTAAGTTACTGTATTTGTAACCCATCTCTAAATACTTTTTTTCAGTTGAAAACCAATCAGGATAAATTGACTAATAGTTGTACGAGATCACCATTAAGAAAACTACAGACCTTAAGCTGACCTAATTCTTTTAAGGAGAAATTATTTGACTCCTTTGCTTGTTTTGATGAGAATTGAACTTCAACAATTGCTTTTGTTTTTCACATTCTGATTATTGCTCCCTGGTCCATAAATCCTGAAAATATGGATCAAATACAAACATGACAGACTCAATACATGTATGTACTGAACTGAAATCGTTTCATTTAGATTGATGTTGTGCTTGATGCTGAGGTAAGGTGCAAAACATTGCAGGAAGATTGAAAAATACAAATAATGATTCTACAAGATCTCACAGTCTCCCCCGTTTGTGCAAATGAAGAAAGAAAACTCTAAATAAAAATGGAGGCACTGTGAGGGGGATTCTACATTTGAAAGCGGATATTCTTCTGCAGAGTTGAGGAATGTCTTTAAATATTATATTTTTACCGTTGGACATGTCTGACTCAAATATGAATAACTATCATATCCAGTGTATTTCTAGCATTAACATTCTCTACCAATCAGCCTCTCCTTGCATTCATATGAGTCTCTCAATAGGTGGTGGTTGAATGATGCTCCACATCTCCACCCGTGAGCCCTCCTTCTCTTGCCGACTGGGGCTATAGGTGCCGTGGGTGGCGCGGCGATTTAGTGTCATCACCAGACCGACTGAGGTGAAGATGAGAACCAGCAGCAGTACCACAGACGCCAGACTGACGGACAGCAAGAGGTCAGAGGACAAACCCCCAGAGGTCAACTAGAGGGGACGAGAAAATCAGACAAATCATCATTTTTTTATTAAATATTGGTAAAGAAATTCACACAGGACGCAATGTTTATTTCTGTCTCTCTCGCACACACTTCTCCCTTCACTACACCAGCCGCTCCACATGGGCTGCCAGAGTGCTGATGGATGTGTTTCCCAGCTCAGCAGGTATAACACAACCACCAGGAGCCTGGAGTTCTCGGGGACTGAGAACTCCCTCCGTCTGCCGCCTCTCTCTGAGTTTGGCTACAGCCAGCGCCAGCCCCAGCATCACCACTATCGCCAAGGCAACCAGACACGGTGCCAGCACGGCAGCCACCCGCAAGCTGTATGGTGCGCGCTCAGTCTGTTGAGGATCAGACACACACAGGCAAGATGCTGGCTGAGGATCCTGTTAACACATACACTATCAGTAACCCACCTTAAATTGTCACACACACACACAAGCACACATTTATTTTCCATTCGACTGAGAAGTTACTTCACATTAAACATGAATCTGATTGGACAAGAGGCATTCCGTTACTGCTGATATAGAGTACAATGGCACTCACAGCCCTGTAGCTCTTTGATCATCACACACAACTTCACAACCAGAAATTACCCAGCATGCAAACACACACATCCCTGATCTCTGAAGTCAAACCCAGGGCTTGAAGTTGAATCAAAGCTCCTGGTACAGCAGCAGTTGAATGATTGCTAACATTAAATTAACCTGTAGCAGACAACGAAAGCAGTAGAGGCACTTACATCTGGAGCTCTGCTTGGTGTGACAGTGGTGAAGCTCTGATTGGCTGCTACATGGGTACCAACAGCAGACTGTTACACTCCAAATTTTTTGGCTGACACACATCTCCATAACTAAGGCTCAACTTGTCAGGTTACACAAGTCTTAGAAGTCAGCAAACTTTACACTGAGCAATCAACATGGAAACATAATTCTAATAAAAATACAACCATCCGTATCCTGAGGCAAAAAATAACTCGACATTACACTTTCTTTTCCCTTGCTGCAGCTTCTTTGTTGACTCCTGGAAAGTGCTTACCTGTCACTGCAGCACACTTGGCTGTCAGAGCAAGTGTGACACAAGCGAGCCGGAGGAGCCTGCAGCCAGGACCCGCCATCAGTCACCCACTGCCACACACACATACACACAGACATAGACACACAGACACAGGGATGTCTAACTAACCAGTCTCTGAGGTACACAGCAGGGCCACCCTGAAGCCTCTGCACAGAGAGAGAGAGAGAGAGAGAGAGAGAGAGAGAGAGAGAGAGAGAGAGAGAGAGAGAGAGAGAGAGAGAGAGAGAGAGAGAGAGAGACAGCGGCAATGCTTCCTTGCTGTCAGCACTATCAACCTGCTTTGTGTGCATCTGTGAGTGTGTGTGTGTGTGTGTGTGTGTGTGTGTATGTGCCAGATAAGCTGCCCTCATATGTTTCTGTGAAGCACACCGAACCTCTGTGAATGCCACCAGCTCTCTGCTGAAACTGCACTTCAGCACCAGATGCTGCTTTTTTGCTGGCAAAGCACATTTCCTCCTCCTGCTCTCCCGCTTGTCTTACTCTCAAAGGATGGTCACATCAGTGCCGACACTGAAAAACTGCTTCCCATTTCCTCCCACTCTTTCCTTGCCATTAGGGATACCTGTGCTTGCTAAGGACACATACACACACACACACACACATGCATACAGACTTGTAAAATATTAGATGTGAGGGAAGAGGCAGGTGTACAAATTAGGACTTGAAATTTATGTTGGCTTCATGGCTATCAGTACCTGAAGTATTAACACAATGACTTTAAGTAAAAAAAATAACATAATTGTGTTAATCAAGCAAAATGTAGGACAAAATGACTAAGTAAGGCCTCAAAAAGGCAGCTGATGGCGGTGGATATGTCCACTGTCATACACAGTCTATGGTGGTTATCTGCTGCTATAACAGCCTCTGACCTCTGAGAGGGAATGTTCCCATTCAGTTCCAAGAGCTTTACAAAGGTATGCTCTTATAGGTCATAAGACCCCGGGGTTGAGGTCAGAGCTCTCTGCAGGCCAGTTAACACTCTTCTTCCACATAACACTCCCCAAACTATTCCTGACCAGGCTTTGTGCACAAAGCAAAACAGGCAGAGCCCGTCCAGAACAATGAAAACAAGCTTCCAAGTACTCCGAGTTAATCCGAATATCACAGCATTGTTATTGTGTGTGTGTGTGTGTGTGTGTGTGTGTGTGTGTGTGTGTGTGTGTGTGTGTGTGTGTGTGTGTGTGTGTGTGTGTGTATGCATGCAGCTACATGTGTGTCTGTAAATATGGACTATTCTGGGTTCGACGCACACTACATCCTGTTAAGAGATTAAGGCTCTATGTTTGGCATCACGGTGGCCGCATGACTTCAACATGTCTGAACCTTTACGCACACCCAGCACACAAGCTTTACCCAAGTCAAGGTGCACATATTGCAAAAGAAAAGGATTCTTAGAAGAAGAGCAACTGATTCAATGTCTTTTCTCATGTAAAAGCGAAAAATTAAAGGGTGTTAACTGAACTGTTAGTATAGAAGTAAAAAAAGAGACGTGTCAAAGCAAAGTTATCTAAACCTCATTTATTATTTAGGAGACTTCTAAATTAAATTATTCTTACTTTCAAACTTGTAAAATCTCAGTCATGTAATAACTAACCTTGATGTGATACTTTCTTTGCAGCTTTGCCTTTATTTGTCTTTTAAGTTGCATTGATTGATAAAATCTTCATCTAGTCTTTTAAATGTAGGTTGGAATCAGTCTAGAAGTTTGAAGCCCACAAAACAAATCTAAAATGAAATGAATCCAACATAACTATTAAGAGCTGTTTCAAAAATTTAAGAAGCAAGTACAGATATGCTCTAAGATGTAGCAGGTAGAAAATAAAATGTATTAGAAAAAATATATATTTAAGCTAAGTATAGATACAAGAAAACTGTATTTAAGTAGAGCCACAAGTATTTGTACATGCTGAGGAAACAATTAACTGAAGTAGTCTAGAAGAGGAAATGGAAGGAAAAAATGGAGAAGAAACCAGTGTGTTTATGGAAGAGAAAAATCAGCAAAGTGATGAAAAAGAGAACAGAAGACAGACAAAGGCTGATACGATTTTCTTTTATTAATCAACAACAATGACAGAGACAGGAATGAACCCGAGACAAAAGACAGGAACATGACGACAGAATATGATTAAGGAAAGAAAGGAAAAGAAGACATCACGGTCCTACATGGATGAAGCAGCATGACGTCGGCGGAGCTACGGCTAATCGATAGAGGCAACGACGTAAACTCAATGTGGAAGAGGAGAGCGCCATCATTATGAGGGTAATGACATGTTTGACCACAGCAGCACAGTTAATGTTCAAGCTGAGTCACTGAGATTCAAGCGTTAAATATCTCTGCCTCACTCAAGACAGAAACACACAGCACACGCAGCAGTCTGTCTTTCAGCACGGTGCTCTGAACGCACATCAGGAACAAAGTCAGACATCCTGCCGTCTTCTAGCCCCTCTAGGTGCCTTTGTGACTACAACGCTGTTTTGATCGTTCTCACATTTATCTGAACAGAGCTCCCAAAATCCAGTTCAGACAGGAAACGTTCAATGAAAAACATAATAACAAATATTTTATAGTATTCTGTACTGCATCAACAGTGGAGAAGTGGTTTATGGAATTTCTCCACTTGTAGGTCAAAACAAGCAGTATAAAGGTTTTCTTTGGGCCCTTAGAAGTTGCGATGTGCAATTTTGAGCTTTTTGTGACATTAACATTAAAGATAATCAATGATGGAGCAAATACGTGTTTTGTTTTCACAAGAGATTACTGCATCTTTTAACCTATTGCTACCTAAATATGGATTTATACTTTAATAAAAATAAATAGCTATATTAAATAAGGTGCTTCTGATTTACAAAGTTTCATGTTAAGGCACAGAAACAGCTCTTTGGAACTGTTAACCTGTTGCAAATTAGAGAAAAACCTGAAGCGTGCAGTGTGCACTCATGAATACCTGTAATCCCAGTGCTTTGTTTGGGACCTGCTGGTTTGTCTCATACTGTATACTATAATCCATCAATCCCATACACGTACACAAACTTGCAAACTCCACTCTGTCACCCCATCATCAGGATTTCCAAAGATTAGTTCAGACACACGCACACCACACACGCCGACATTTATTCGTCTCCTCCCCAGTCTATCTCTGGCTCATCGTCCAGCCTGAGGATGAGGTAGGAGAGAAGCTGGAAGAGGTTCTGCCACAGCAGCACGGCCACGTAAAAGTAAATATCGCTTACGTCCGTCTGGCAAGTGTCTCCGGCGTAGCTCATGTCACACACGCACACGAACTTGTTGATGAGGTTGCGGCAGTAGCCTCCATTCAGACATGGGTTTGACTTGCACTCATCCACTTCCTGTTCACACCTGCAGACGCAGAATCAGAGGACAGACAGAGACGTTTTATTCAAAGATAGGAGCACTAACAGCATATACAGTTCCTTTAGTGCTTTCACAGCACTAAAGGATTGAATTTTGAATAGACTTATTTACCATTTAAAGTTGCTTTCTACTGGTTGTTCACCAATCAAGATCAGTCTACAAAGCAGACCTTTGAACCTGATGTTAAGGGTGTCTGTAGTTTGTAAATAATTGAAATGCCATGTAATATTCCCTCCACCTCAAAATTACTTGGACTGTTATCTGTTGTGTGTTGGTCCCATAAAGTGTATAAAACCTGGATGCAGCCTCAGTGATGTCACCCATTGATTATTGAAGAGGAGTTTTGATGCTCGCCATATTGGAAATAGAATGTTACAAAGAAAAATCCCCCACGCTGATCTGCTTTGCAGATTTGATAAAAGCTTTAGAGGCCAAAATGTTTCAAGGCCGTAAACATGTTTGTTTCTGCTGAAAAGTTAAACAGGGCTTGATGAGAACTCCTTGGATTTTGGAGCCTGACACGTGGACTCTTCAGTAACTGCAGTTTTGCAGCTTACAGGTTGCAGCTTGGTTGCTCTAGTACCTCAATAAAAGTCATTTTAAGTTTAAGTTTTAAGATTTTTTTTCATGATATACAGTAAAAACATTTGTTTGGCAAATAAAAAAAATGGGTGCTCTTGATTCATTTGGTATATCTACCCTACCTGTGTCCAGTGAATCCAGGTGGACAGTCACAAGACAGCTCTCGGTCTGTGCAGTTGCCTCCATTGAAGCAGGTGTAGTTCCTGATGTCATCACCGCACACAGAAACAGGCAGCTTCGGCCTCCTGATGGAAGACGTTCACACAAGTAAAGGTTAAATAAGTGTTCAAGTTTTTACGTTTATTTTTAATTGAACATATATCTTAGAGGTAATGAGGGGTTCACAAGGTGTTGTGCAGCAGAATATGATGTGCTAATGTCTGCCAGAAGCAGAGGAATAAGCCAGGCAGGATCTGTATTGTTCTACTCCCCACAGGGGACACAAAGCGGCTTAGGAGGGGAACAGGATAATAAGATTAAAGACCTCTGGCAACCAACCAAGAGCAGGACATCAAATCCCAAGTACAGAAATGAAAAGGCTAAACATTTCTCTTTGCCCTCTATAACTATTTAATTTGCCTGAAGCACAGCAGCTCTGTTCCAAAATGCTATGTATCTCTTGAAACTCATCCCTCAGTGGTTACAAAATACAGGCTTTTCTCTTTTAGAAAGTGTGCAATTTTGATGGGTAAAGTTTTAATTTAGATGCCAGGGATCATTTTGAACTACAGCTGTCACTCACTGGAAACAATTTGTATCCTGTTTTAAGACAAGATGTGTCACAGGAAGCCATAATATTAGCTTTGCTTGGCATTTTGTTGCATGCAGTTGAAGACCAAAACAGGAGACATGGTACATGACATTTGAGAGACTGATATCTAACAGGAAACAAACAGCAAACACCTAGAGAAATAGAAAAAAAAAAACAACTTACACACTTCTGACAACAATGTACCACGGTATTTCTTCAATGCGTTCGCTGGAGAGGAATAGAATAAAGAAGGATGGGGAGAGGTGGGTAGAAAGAGACACACAAACAAGAGACACAAACAAAAAGAAGTCATTTTGATGAAAACTTTGCAGCTTAGATGCTCCCGGTAAAGGGAGATGTGCAGCTTGTCTTAGCGAGACACTTGTAAAAGATTTTTTCCTTGTGCAAAAGGAGGCAAAATGCAGGAGGCTGTGTGTTTACAGCATAAATGGTTAGAGGCGTTCCCCTGCTGGTTCTCTGAGGCAAACGGTGGATGACAGAGGAAAGAAACTGGCGCTGAACCAGAGAGCCGTGTGTAGTGAGACACAACAGCAGACTGAGGCCTTTTCTGGCTGACACTAGAATAGAAATGCAGCATCTGAGGAGCTCGCTGCAGGCGAGGTTGAAATGTTGAACAGAGGCAGAGATGTGGAGACATTTACAGTGAAGGGTTTTTCTTTTTGTGTTGTGGTGTGGTACCTTGTTTGTGCAATTATTAAGCATTTATTTACATATTCTGTGCGTAGTAAATAACTAAACATTCAAAACGTTAGTCATCTTTTCTTCTCCAAGAGTAGTATGGGAGGTAGAGCCTTTTGTCCTCGTGAGGAAGGCCAGTAAATCATAAACAAACAACAGAGACATAAGGGAAGTAGACACCTCTACACTTCAAAGACTTGGTTTAAAACATTCAACTTTTATTTCATTTTACTATTTTTATTTTTTTTAATAAATCATCTCCTTGTCCACTACTTCCTCATTATAAAAGCTGGATCTAAAAATAAATGATAAAAGAAGAAATGTGAGATAAAACTTCCTTGCGACAGTGTAAAGATGCCTTAAGTTAGGAGTATTTAATTCAGAAGGCTTTGCCTGCAGAATCAGATCACTTTAAAGGGATACATCACCCATTTACATGAAGCTGTGTATCATTAGAAACATGGTAGTAGTGTTGAATGGTCGTGAATCCAACCCTCATTTTGCCCTGAGACGAGAAAAATATGTTTTTCTTTGCCTGGAAGTTTTCTTCATGTGATGCAATATGACGCTTTTTGCATCACACAAAGAAAACTTCCAGGCAAAGAAAAACATATTTTTCTCGTCTCAGGGCAAAATGAGGGTTGGATTCACGACCATTCAACACTACTATCATGTTTCTAATGATACTCAGCTTCATGTAAATGGGTGAAGTATCCCTTTAATTCATTAATATAAATATGGTAAGGTTCCAACAACATTTTTGTAAATCTTGCTTTTAGCAGTCTCAGGGCAGACACTATTTGTTCCATCAGGTAATTTCCCATATCTTCTCAGTGTTTTTATAATAATAATAATAATAATGATGTGTATAGCTGGGGATGGCTCAGGCCTGGAGTTCTTCTGCTATAGGCTTAGACTGCCGGAGTACTTGATACTCCATGCTCCTGCCTCTTCCTCCTTCTTTCTTTCTCTCATCTGTATGCATTCATTTCCCCTCACATATCTTCCTCTGAGTTTTTGTGCTCCCCTGCCACAGGGTTCATGTGGATCATTGACTGTCATAGACCGTCTGCTGCAGCCGAACTGCAATAAATACTATTATTATTCATACATAAATTGTTATCATAACAGTTGTCATTGCTGATATTAGTCATATATCTACTTTTATTTTTGGCAACTACGTGTATGTTATCTGTTGTTGTTGTTTTTAACTGCTGTCTCTCCCACTGCTCACTGTCTGTCTGTTTGTCTCTGTCTGTCTGTTTTTTGCCTCTCCCTCTAATCCACCTTTTTGTCAGGCAGCTATATATGTATATGAGTCTGGCTCTGCTAAAGGTTTCTTGCTACCGTACTGTTTCCTCATGCTCATTGATGGATTATTACATTTTCTCAAACAGACTTACCTGCAGAGTGGCCCAGTGTAGTTTTCAGGGCAGAGGCAGGCATACCTGTCTGGTCCATGCAGACAAGTGCCCCCATGCGCACACATGTGGTTTTCACACATATCAACCTCCTCTTCACAGTGAACGCCAGCGTACCCAAAGTCACAGGTACACTCGTAGCTTAGCCCGCTCACACTACAGTTACCATGACCGCAGGGATTTGAAGCACAGGTGTTGGTGTAGAAGTCACAGCGTCGACCGGCCCAGCCCTCAGCACAGCTGCAGTTGTAGGTGTTGAAGAGGTCCTGGCACTCCCCTCCATTCAGACAGGGGTTGGGCTCACACAAAGGGGCCCCGCCACACCCAAGAAGTGGCTGATTCAGTGATGTCTGGATGAACTGCTCCTCCTGCAGGCGTGGGAGGTTTACATCAGAGGAGCTCAAGTAAGGCAGGGCGATGCCACCTAACTCTATTGTCCCCAGACAGCCTACAAGGGTCCAGCCAGCTTTAGGGGCAAGGCCACCTAAAAATATGTCCACGCCCTGTCTCAGGAAATCCAGGTTGCCCCCTTTTATCCTGGAGGTGCTGGCCTCTTCTATTTCTTCATCGAGCACAAGCGTCCAGCGGGATGTCAGTGCCCACGGCGCTGCCATGAACAGCTGGACGCTGTGCCACTCACCGTCACTCACAGTCCTCCTGCTGCTCAGACTGACTGTAGACACATCTGGCCCTCCTCCGCTTTCCTTCTCTTCTCCTTTGTTTTCTCCAGCTGTGCTTTGAAGCTCCATAAAGAGGAAACCATCCTGAACAGAGAGTGTGACAAATGCTGAGCCTTGCTGTGCGTGGAGAATAGCAACATTACGTTTCCTCGTGCGTAGGTTTAGAGAGAGGTTCGTCAGATTTCGGGATATTTGTCCATTTCCCTGATAGGACAGCACTGTGCTTTCATTCAGGAAGGTTGCATTGGAGTAGCCTACCAAATAAGAGAGAGAAAAAAGTAAAACCAAGCTTTGATTTTTATCGTGAAATCAACAGGAATGAAACAGGAGCCTTTATTTCTGATTCAAAGATTAAAAATACAGTAGGTGTTACAGCATTGTCGCCTTTGCCAGTTTGATAACCTTACAATCCTTTTAGGAAACTGGATGAGGTCCTATATCGTGAGCAGCAACTATGCTTAAAGAGTTAATCACTGAACATGGGGTGGCTTACAGGACAGACGGGCAACACCGCACTAATCCCAGCAAAAAAAGGATAAGCTGGCATCAGGCCAATCCTGCTTTACAAAGCACCCACAGTATACGGTGTAAACGGATTGAGGCCAGTAAATATTTGTGCATGTTGAGTCACTTTGTTACATAGTGGCCAATTAAGTAAAATCCACAAACAAGGTCAAGGAACAGACCAAACTGCTTTTGTTTGCTAATAGCAACATTTAAAAGAGTAATCTAAACAAATTAGCTTTATTTAATAGGAAATGACAACTGACATGTTGATTTGTATTATTATTATTATTATTGGTGTGTGTGTGTGTGTGTGTGTGTGTGTGTGTGTGTGTGTGTGTGTGTGTGTGTGTGTGTGTGGACTTACACTCATATCCCTGGTTTAGCATCCTGCACTCTGCATCCATGGGGCAGGGGGACAGTTCGCACCACCTGACCTCCTCACAGCGCCGCCCTGCTGTCCTAAGTGGGCAGGTGCAGGTGAAGTCATCCCATGTCGAGTAGCACAAGCCACCATTAAGACATGGGTTTCTCTGAGAATGAAAAATGATGAGGGGATAACTTTTACGTTTTTCATGTACTTAAAATAATTATGGACTGTGACTATTTTGTATGTATATTCACTTCTTAATTATAAATGTATGCCCTGAATTAATAAACTGAGGTGCTGTAAAAAAACAAATTAAAATGGGGTTTTTTACTCACACTGCAAGCGTTGTCACCCGAGCACCCAGAGGTCACATTTTCCATGAGCTCCAGAGGAAAAGCTCTCACTGAGGTGTCCAACCCAAAGAACTGCAGCCTCCTGTCATTGATCCTCAAGTCCTGAATGCAGCCTTTAAAGTATCCACCAAACACTGAAGTGGTCCTGCTCTCCAACAGACCCCCTACGTAGACAGTGTCTCCTGTGTGAACCTTGAACGTCCTGCCTTCTACGTCCCCCTGTTTCTCAGCAGCTACATACAGACTTATACGATCCTGCTCCATCTCTACCCTCACAAAGTGGACTTCGCCATCATCGATCGCACCCTCTGCCTTTAGGCTCTCAAAGTTATCAAGCTGGACAGTGACCCTTCCGTCCTCCAGCCACATGTGCAGGTATTGGCTGCTGCTGTTGGCGAGCGCTAGCAGTAGTCCATTGCGTCTCCGTGTACGTACAAAGAGGGAGACAGAGAGGTTGTGACCTAGGTCATCCGTGATAGTGAATGCTGTATAACTTTGTGAGTCCTCGTTTCCAAAGCGAGCAGTCACATGTTCTGCAAAAACGGAAAAAATATACCAAATGAGACAAAAACGCTTAACCAAGAAAACAACTTTTCAGCTCTTGTCCTGCAATTTCTAAATGTTACTGTGGGTTGAAACTTTTTTATTAATGTTTTTATTTTGCTAGAAATATTCTCACTGAGAAAATAAAATCCCCTGTGCAATGAAGTCCTGACCATGACAGTAGCATAGAACACATTTCAGCATTTTTTCAATAATACATGCGTTTGCTGATAATATAATCCTTAATCTTGTTTTTTTTAATCATTTTTACATTTTTACAAAATGATCCACTGTGGCTATGACCAAAATAACGCCGCAAATTATATATGCAGTCCTTTGCTTGGATTAAAAAAATAATTCTTTAGCTCCAAGAACTCCGTGTAGAAAAAAAGATTTGATCAGTTTTGGCTAAACTTCATAGAACAACAAGCGCAGGAAGATGATACTTCAGCAGCCACCAGCCCACATGTTCTTTTCCACGTCAGCACTTTCCAATGTAGATAACGAAGCTCTTATGTGGCTGTGCGGATGTTCAAGTGTGAACGTGTGTGTCTCTGTGCACATGTGAACAAATGTGTGTGCCTTCAGACGCCGTGATAAGTAATCTGCTTTAGGAGAGGCTACAGATGTCCTCTGGGGGAAGAACAAAATGATTCGATACTCTGAGGAGAAACTTGAGGGACAATCCAAAACTACTTCTCTGTCATTGACTTTCATTTCTTTCCAGTGTATCGGTGACAGTCTAAGGGATGTTGTATTAGCTTCCTGCATGTTCTGTGTATTTCCAAAATAGATTCTCTTACATACTTAATCCAGCACGTCAGATACAGTAAGAGGATCGCTGTGACTTTTGATTGGCCTCAACCTTTAACCCTTTATCTTCTTTTACACATGACCACAGTGAACGTTTTCGAATTACCCGTTTGAAAAAAAAATAGGTGAGAATTCCTCTGATAGAATTTGATAACACATTAGATCAAAATAAAGTTTAACGACTCTGGTGAATGCTTGATTTTGGTGATTACCTATCTCAAAATGTTCCCTTTTTTAATGTGTACCAACTGCCAACTAAACCATCCAGTCAGACTAGTAGACTTTAAAACCCATGCTTCTAACTTTATTTCACTGTTACTGCTTTCTGACTCAAATTCTGAGTTGGTTTGAATTGATTATTTCCTAGCTGTAAACGTACCCTCCTCACAATCCTGCCCCTCGTAAGGCCTTGGACAACGGCACTGGTAGCTCTGCCACAGGTTGACACACGCTCCTCTGTTTTGGCAAGGCACATCCAGGCAGCGGTCCCTGTGGCTGCAGCCCGGGGACACATTAACAGCAGAGTCACTCAGCCACTCCTCAGGGACAACCAGCTGCCAGTCCACAAACACATCACGCATGCAGCCAATGAATGCTGGGAGCGGAGCATCTTCACTGGGGCCATCTGAGTCCTGAAGCACTCCTCCAATGAAAGTGTTCTGAGGAGGGGATGACAGCCCTGCCAGGGTGGTTTGGACCTTGGCCTCCTTGTGGCACAACTGGCTCCCACAGCTCCCTGAATCATCCAAGAGTTTCAGAGTGAGCACCCAGTTCCCAAGCACAGCCTCTACAGAATGCCACTCTCCATCTGTGACATTGTGAGGAAGTTCCAGGACCTGGATCGGGCTTGCTGTTGAGGCCTCCTTCCTCAGTGTGAGCTGAAGCTGCCCTTTATCCAGCTCCAGGCTCAGCAGGAGCCCCCTGCTGTTCCTCTGAAACAACATGGCTCGAGGCATAACAGTCTTAAAGCTTAGGGTGATGTTGCAGGACACCTCTGTGTCCACCAGGGGGCTCTGCAGGAGCAGATAGCCCTTGCGTTCAAAGGAGAAGGTCGTAGGGGTTTTGCAGAGGGGTCCAGTGTATCCAGGTGAGCATGAGCATGTGTATCCATGAGTGCCATCCAACAGGAAAGGAGAGCAGGAGCCCTGGTTCTGACATTCATGTCCCTCACAGCCCACCAGCCTCACGTCACAGTTTAAACCCCCGTACAAGAAGCCATCATGACGCCGGGTGAGGCAATGACAAATGTAACCTCCAGTGTAGCTCTCACACCTGCCTCCATTCTGGCATGGACTGGGGTCACAATGGTTGATCAGCTCCTCGCAGAGGAAACCTGGAAACAAAACAGATAAAATAAAGTCACACGACATGTTAATTTCCTGCCAAAACAACCCACTTAAAAAGTTGCTTCTACTATTATTAAATAATATAAAAACACAACTGCAAATGTAAATAAAGAATTATGGACAATTTTTTTTATTATTCTTTCTACTAAAAAGGAAATAATTTCATTAGTCATTGTTCAACTGTTTTGTAAGCAATAGACTTTCTAACGGCATGTTAGCAACAAAAAGTCCCATTTTACACTTGTTTTAGTTTAGGATGTTACATAATGATGACAAGTGGTTTAAACACCAAACATGTACCCATTTGTTTCCTCCTGTTTTCCTCGGTGTTAGTTCTTTGTTTAATATGTTTCATTAATAAAAACAAATTGGATTTTCAATTCGGACTTCTAAATAGAGTGTTAAAAAATGAACTCAGATACTCAAGATAACCAAGTATGCAAATCTTCAAGTCAAACTACAGGTATCAAATCTAGGTCTATGTTTTCCTCTCCCCAACGGCCAAATTAAGTATCAATGCATTATCCTCTTGCCATACTTTACTTTGTGGTTGATCAGCAGAACTTTTTTCAAGCATTGCTATGCTGTGCTATGCTGCTATGTATTAAGCATTCAAGTTTGCACTATAGACACTTTTTTATGTGGAACAAAAACTTAATGTTTTATATAACAACACAGAACTTGTCAACTCTGAAACAACAAGTGCAGTCGACTGCAATAATAAGGATCACTGGAAATGAACGCATATTATGTAGCACCCACACTAGATATCTAGTTATACAAATCTAAGGTTACCTGTTCGAAGCAACAAAATCCCCCAAATCCATGGAGCAGGTGTCCACATCATGCCGTCACGTTTTCCCTCAAGTTAGCCCAAAACTTGTTGAACTGCATCATATTATTTTATGTTTGTATAAGCCATCCAACTGCAGGTCTGCTTCTTGTCTACTTCTCTACAACAGCGTAGGGCTAAGTGGCTCCGGTCAGGAGGCCGGCAAAGCCAGATCCTGGGGATTAGACTAATGCTATTTGGTCACCTTACTGAGTCATTGCCATTGCGACTGGCAGAGAGTCAGTTTTTAGAACTCAACTCTCAGCAGGCAGCAGCTCACAGTCTTACCTCCACAGCTAAATCAAGTCTTGTGTAAGCAGTAAAAGTAGTATTTGCTGCTCTTGCAACAGAAGAAAATCATTTTATGTAACAAACATGTAACAACACAAAGTCTCCCTCTACGTCAATGCACCAACAGTATATAGTGATTGTTGTTAGGCAGACTATTATCATTTATATTACCTATAGACCACATTTCCTCCAGCGACCTAGTCATTTACGTAATAGACGGCTCCAGGAGTCCCACAGTTCTCTCACTCAGGCATTACACATCCATTACAGTCAGACACAGATTAAAGGTAATACATATACTTTCGTGATTATAACATCTTTCATTTTTTTTAAATAAAAAACATCATATGCTTCCACTAAGATGTGCCAAAATTTAAAAAATACCAAAACTGTCGGATAGTAAATGTTTTTTTTTTAATATGAACACAATTCGACCTTGTTAACAAACCTTATTATAAATGATCAGTATTTGAAATTTCTGGCCAAAGCAACCATCACTTCAGTCAGTCACAAATTGCCAAATTGATAAAATGACTTTTTTATTTATTTGGATAGTTCAATGCATTGTCACGGACTATTTTCATTTTGCCTGTCCATCCACGTGGCTGTCTCTTTTAGATTTTACACAAGCAAAATAAATGCTACATTTTCTACCAGAAGTACAATTCAAACTATCGAACACTATAGAAACCAATAATATGATGTTTTTTATATTTTTTATTTGACTGAATATGCCATTTTTGAATTATTTCCTTAAAAAATAGTGGAGAAAAGACAGTTTACAATAAGTGCCTGTATGTATGTATGTGCCTTCATATCTTCCAAAATACTTTTAGTAATAGAGTTACATTTACTTACCCACCCTGATGTTGCTTGAATAGTAATCTGCACACCATTGATTTGATGTGTGACAGGATTTGTCTTGTTATGATACAAAATAACTATGTATGGTGAATTTAAGTGATTCACAACGAAGAAACACAAACAGCTTAACAAAGTAGAATTAAGCTACAACTGTAAACCATCACTGGAGACCTGTTTAGGACATAATGACTTCCAGCTTGTTGGGGGAATAAATTACCTGTTGTTGCTGGAGGACAGCTGCAGATGTAGCCTGCAGCGTGCTGTGGGTCATAGTGATCAGGCAGCAGAGGTTCGCTTCCATACAGGGCCTGCCATGACCTCTCAATGCAGCGTCCTCCATTAATACAGGGGGCGCTGTCACATTCACTGATGTCGATGTCGCACTGAAGCCCCTCGAACCCTTAAACAATGAAGCAGATGCTGTTTCTAATGGGAAGAATTTGCTCACTACATGATTGTTCCATTTTAAATTGTGCTTAAATATGATCCAATTCATAAAGACAGGAGAGTGTAGAAGTTAGTCTTAATTCACCTGTTCTCTTCCGTCTTTACAGAGTCCTGTGACTCTTGACCTTCAAATATCTCCATTACAAACTCCAAGAGAAATTCACTCATGAAGGGTTTTATTTACCTGGCCAGCATTCACAGGTGTAGTTACCCTGGTCATCCTCACAGATGGCGCTGTTGAAGCAGGGTTCAGAGTGACATGGTGGTAGTGGTGTCTCACAGTGTTCGCCACTGAAGGCTGTATGAGAGCAGTCACAGCTGAAACTGAGACGATAGAAGATTAGTTTTTTTAAAAAACATCATCAGCGCGTTTATGAAATGCATGTTTACTTATGATAAAAAATTAATTCTTTCATAAATCTGTATTATACTTTACAGATATGCATTTCTAAACTATGAAGAGCTGTCATTTCTTTGTATCCCGCAGGATGTGCTGGACTACTTACTCATTCACCCCATCTATACAAAGACCCCCATTTTGGCATGGCAACTCTTGGCACTCGTCGATGTTTGTTTCGCATTGGTGTCCTTGGAAACCAGGCAGGCAGGTGCAACTGAAGCCACCGACATAGTCATGGCAACTGCCGCCATTGAGACATGGCTGTGATTGACACTCATCAATCTCCAGCACACAAGTGGGCCCTGTGAACATCAAAGCAGTCCAGATGTCAGAAGACAAGGGAGAGAGCTACACAGACTGAGGGCAGGGAGCAAACATGAACAAAGCTCTTTTTTGTGAGACAATGTTGTTTGGACTGGGTTTTTTTTTTTCATCTCACAGAAAGCCTCCTGCAGGTGTTTGTAATTATGTCCTACTTCAGATGACTTCAAAATAATCACAAGTCATGTTGTGTCCAAACAGTAAAACCAGAACCTACAGCCATACAGCACTTTATGGGTGACTTAAAGGAAGAGCCGTGATAACTGCTTCAGCACAGACTGTGAAGTCATAATGGCAATTCTGATATGCATAGGAAGCATAACATTTACCATGTTGTAATACTAGTTTAGAGGGTTAGCATGCTCATATTAACTTATTCAAAGCACAGTTGATGTGTTTTTGTCATTAACCAGAATAACACCAGAGTATAGCATTAGAGCAAATTAGGCACAAACTAAATTTTAAAATCAAAGAAAGCGCTAGTTAAAAACACAGTAAGATTACCAGAGTTATTCATTGTGAGTTTGCGATGTGTTTACGAAACATCTGTTTTACAGTTGTTGAGACATTAAACCTTTTTTTACCCTCAAGAAAAAAAAATAGGGTACAAAAAAAAACTCAGTGGGGTTCATCATCTCTTGGATGTGCCATGAACCGTGGCCTTTTTATTGAAATACTAAATGCTGAGATGTTTCACTCCGGACCAAAAGATTTATGCATATCCATTCTTCACTTGGACACAAGATGTTAAAGAATGAGAAAGAAGGCCTGGGGTAACGTGGAGGATGAGTAATCAAACCATTTGATAATTATTGCTTTTAATCCAAAAAAGATCAGACAATACTTAGCTTGACATCCTCAAGCAGGAACCCCCTTACTGGTTTCACCTCACATGTAAACAACAGAGTGTATGCTATTCCCATTCCACAGCTTTAAAATGTTGTCCTCTGCATCACTATTTCCATTAACATCATTTCTGAAGACCTTTTTTATCCAAAGGCTTTTTAGTATTTTAAAAAATATATATTATTCATGGTGTAATATGTTAATTTTTCTACGTATTTTAATCGGAATGTCTTGCTGTTTTATTCCCACATTGTTTTGTGTTTTATTGTTAGCTTTTATGAATTGTAAAGCACATTATTTAAATGTTTAAGAACTGGCTTGACTGGGCTATCAATACTTACATCCCATGAATATCTTTTAATCATGCCATTTGTTATTTTTAGGCTATAATCTCACAGTTAAGATGCTCTCAGAAGGCCCAACACTTTTTTTTCTGTACTCACCAGTGAACCCCGGAGGACACAGGCAGGAGAACGTGCCCACTCTGTCCACACAGGTGGCTCCGTTCCTGCAGGGCTGTGAAACACACTCGTTCACATCGATCTGACAATGAGCACCCTGGAAGCCCGGCACGCAGAAGCACGAGTAGCCGTCCCCGCGAAGTCTGCATATCGCTCTGTTTTGGCACGGGTTTGGAGAGCACTGGTCCTCTGTGGATGGTGTTTCAAGACGTACCCCTGTCAAGAGGTCACATTTTGAAAGATCAGTATCACAACACACATAACATACTGCTAAAGCACAATTATGTATTTTCATCCATCTTGAAGACATTCTCATGCCACTTATACTTACTGTTTATTTTATTTTTTTATATTTTTTATTTTTTAATTGTTTAAATTTCTGTTGCATTCTTTCCTTAAGCTCTGTTTTTATGTTTTTATGTCTGTAAAGCACTATGAATTGCCTTGTGTCTGAACAGCGCTATATAAATAAACTTGCCTTGCCTGAAGACTTGAAATAGAATTTAGTTTACTTATTGTGGGTGCTTGTGATGAATGTACTCAATTTATACCATCTGTATGTACCAACATCAATGTTTAAATTACAGATAATGGTAAACAATTTGGCTGTTTACTTTTAGCATTCAATCTATTTCCATGGTGACTGCATCCAACCAAAGCTTTGAGGCATTTAATTTCTGGTTCACTTCGTGTTGTGTTTTAATCAGCAGGACATTAACAGCACACTGCAACAGCTCTAGTGTTACGTCTCATTTCAGCCGTGCTATACATACTGATTAAAGGATCAGTAGTTAATCCTTACCGGCAACAACTGTCAGTGACTTCATCAGTGTGTTCAATTGTGTGTTCAAATTGTGTTTTTACAGTATACTACTAAGTTTCATCACACAGTTTCATAGATGTATTAAATGCTTGAAGTAGCATTTAATGAAGCGTAAAGCAGTAAACATTTTATTATTTATTTCAAATATTATAAGTGCATTTGTGTTTAGGGTGTCGGTTTACATGATTTAGAAAATGTTTGTTCCAAACCTTAATATGTCTACTCTTTGTATGCCTATGTTACAAAGCACAGACTCTGGCAATAGCGTGTACTATAGCTGTCGAATGTGATTTTCTATACACCTGTTAGCATATTTCTCAAATGTCAAAGGACAGTTTCATTTTATGATCATTTCTGCAAATATCTTCAACCACCTCAACACCATAATGATCAACCGCTGTTTCTTTCATTCATAAAATCATCAAAGAAGTATGCCATTATACCCAACGCATTATGCATCTGGGTCTCTCCATCACTCCAATAAGTTATTCTGTTGAAACACTCTGTTGAATATGATTCATTACCCGTCAACACATTAAAAGACATCTTATTAATGTTGTATTTATACCCCATAATCCACCTTGGTGAATGTGATATCTTTCAATCAAAGCAATATTCTTATATGCCTGAAGCTGAACAGTGTCATCATCAGTGGCACATGATTATTTAAGAAAGATGTACCCTCCAGTTGATTGAATTAAACAGTTTCTCTTTTTTTATAGAAACCTAAACTCCTTGATATCCTCAAAAGTTAAACCTGCATGGTCATTTCTTAAATCTGCAGAACTCTCAAAGCCTATGTCATGTCTACAACCCTTTAAACATGTTGATTCATGTAATCCATAAAACATGCAGAAGTGAATATGTCCGAATGATGTCAGGAAAAGGAGGTTAAAATAAGCAGCAGAACTGTAACTTCTATCATATTAAAATCAGACAGCACTTCTCTCAAAGTCTCAAGACCAATACATGGATACTGGATTCATGAAACAAGGGTGGTTTGCAAGATAAGTCTACATCATTACGAAGCTGGGAGCCACAACTGACACCAAACTGATATAGATTTATTCCAACAATCTTCCTCACAGATGCTAACATCGCAGAGTACAATTCAATTCAAAAAATTGTATTTGTCTCCGGAGGGCAATTCAAAATCACAATCATGTGGGTAATCATGACTGAAAAGTGCAATCAGGCTGAGTGCTGACTAAAAGGGAAGAGGGAAGGGAAGAGTGCTATTAGACTATGTGCTCCATCTTCAACGACTCAGGCACAACTCTTATGTCATGGTGGAGGTCAAATAATATATATTACAACACAGACAGTAGGCAGGAGCAGCTTATGCATGTCTAGACTGGGACTTGGAGGTATGGGGTAGGGGTCTGGGGGGGGGGGGGGGGTACAACGGAGATCATGGGAATCAGTAATGATGCTCTGGCCATATGCCAATAAAAGGTCTCTCAGTACAACACTGACCAGTCAGTAAATAAGGATTAGATCAGAGGTATGTTTCACAGCAGTTTTGGTAACACGGTCTGCAAGAAAACAAACGTTTTTTTCATTGAGGAAAAAAAATAGAAAAATAATAATACCAATACTAATAATAGTTTATTTTGTAGGAAACCTTAACAGGTGGTCTTTCAATAACCTGTGAGGCTGATTTTAGAGGATTCAGAGCCAGGCCTGTTGCCTATTTGAGACACAATCTCTAGCCAACCGCACATCCCCTCCCACAGCATGTAAGGCCCTTTTCATATGCAAATCACTTCTAAGGGTCTTTGTTTGGTACTATCTGGAGGCCCTCCAATAGCACATGTGCTGCACCTGACAACACCTCTGGATTGATGCATGTTGTATCTGTGTGTCTGTTTTGGCTGTGATAAGAAGATGTGTTATTTCTGGCTGTTGAGTTGGCCTAAAGAGTCGTACACCCCGTTATTGTTATTTTACTTATCCACACACCCCTATACTTCCTCCCATTACCCACATCCCCCACATGGGTCACTACTCTGCCCCCCCTACTTGTCAAATCTCTTTTTGTCATTGTTCAGTCCAAAGAAAATGTGAAGACATCACTATGGGCAATGATGTCATCTCAGTGTTAATTGATATTCCAAGCATGGAGTGGTTAAAATGCAAGCCAATGTCTACGCTTGAGTTCAAAATACACAAACTAGTGTCCATTTATAAACTGATCTGCCTATTCAGAAAGATTGACGAACATTTTGCAAGAAGAAAGGTACCCATAAAATAACAGTGTTGATTTGCAAGTTAAGGATTATTGGATAGCACATAAAATGCTAAATAACTTTGTTCCTATAAATGAAATAGATAGAAGAAAATGTGCTATAACGATTTAATTCCTAATTGACAATTAGGACTCTGCCTTATGAATAGCTGCTAATGATTTGCTGTTACTAAAAGAGTTGGCTTTTTTAGCTTGCTCCTTTGAGAAAAATAGGACTTTACTCCTGAGCGCTAAGGGCTGGTATCATTTAATATATTCTACATGGCATTAAAAGGATACCATTAGAAGACAAGTGAACTGTAGAAGAAAAGGATCAAGCTTCTGACCTTTTTAATTAAAGGAAAACCTGCTACCTCTGGCCACAGCATCCTCATTGCCAACAAAGGTCCATATAAATCAGATGTTTATTTGATTTTTAAGAGTACTTAATGTTTTAACCGCTTGGGTTTTAAGATAAATCTAATGTTATATTGTAGGGTTTTTACATTAATCCA
Organism: Symphodus melops; assembly: GCF_947650265.1. NCBI lineage: Eukaryota > Metazoa > Chordata > Actinopteri > Labriformes > Labridae > Symphodus > Symphodus melops. The sequence continues at coordinate 8,083,115 of NC_136698.1, forward strand.
GTGTGGTTTAAAGTGATGTACTGTATGCAGTTTTATGTTCAAATAAATGTTCCATCAGTCAGCCTGAGTCAAATATGAAGAGCTGTCTGAGGGGTGATTGCTGAGCTGAGCCAAAATATCTGATTCATTCAAAAAAAAAAAAAAAAGGTGAATTTCTCATCATCAATTGTTGAAAGTCGGAAAAAGACAAACACAAAAAACAAAAAACTATCACTTACCATGTATCATGAACAACGATGTGATGAGGATTGTCCACGCAAGTAATTTCAAGTTATAGTAGCAGCGTGTTACATCCATAATCGTGCCGGGAAATCATCCTGCTCGTTGTGTTGAGGTCTCGTCATGCACGGATCTCTGTGCTTCTGAATTTGAATGCTCATCTGTTGTCAACCACAGATCCACTTGATGCACACTTCTCCTGCTGCAGGAGCACCATCAAGAGCCTCAATCAGACAGAAAAAAAGAGCAGTAAGCGTGGAGCTACACCCCCCTCCTCCTCCTCTAGTCCATTTACATTTCTGAGCAGTGGGAGGGAAAAAGTAGAAGTAGCCTACAGTGACAATGCTCAAACAGAGGGGAAACTAATTTTCGGGAGTGACATTTAAATATTATAATAATTGCTTTTATAAATGCAAGAGTAGATACAGCCTACCTTGAATTCAACATAGCTATGAGCATGAACTGAAAGACCAACATGAAGACTTTAAGTAAAAGGGGAAAGAGAATCCTGATGAAAATGAGCTTCCCTGACATGTGCATGGTCAGGGCATTGTACTCGGCTGCAGGCTGGTGAGGGAGCATTGGGTGATGTCAAGAGACAATAAAGTGCTTAAGAAGTAATCCGAAATTGGCTGCCAACCAGACACATTTGAAGCGGTTACAATGAGGACAATGGACAAATTAATCGAACTGCGTTCTGATCTGCTCGTGCTCCAACTTTGCACGTGACTTTTGCAAATCCACTTTACAAGGTGCACATGCATCTAAACTCAGCTTGATAGATTCCTATTTTTATAACTAGTAGGTTTATTCAAATTTATCCTGTTATGGTGAATTTATTTTTCTTTGATGTAGGCCTATATTTATTTATTTCCTCTCCTATTTTATTCAATTTCAATTTAACACGTTTTATTGGCATTAATGTAAAATTGTAAAAATGAAAACGTTGCTGAACATCAAACAATATGAGTTCATTTTGAAGGACTCTAAGGAAAATGAATGGGAGTTGAGTTAAATAAAAAAAATGTGCAGGTTTCAAAGTGAAAGTAAAAAATAAATTATTAAAATTTACGCCATGAATGGCCTAATTGACTAAGTGTACATCAATTCTTTATTGTTTTATAAGGGTTCACTCCTTCAAAGCTATGACACCAAGGAATTGCGTTTGGGTTTTTTTGCATGATTATTTTTTATGAAATGTGACTATTATCTCATTCAAAACGGTAATACAACAGAGTACATTGAATAAATCTATATAAAAACTATAGCATGCATTTGAATATCATAACAATCAAAAGACAGACAGTATCTGTCTCGTGCTAATAAAAAAGCGCCAAGCGTTTCCCTGGCAACGCAACCAGGAAGTTGACGCTGACAGAAGAGGGGTACAGACATTGTTTTTAAAGTGCCTTCTCGCCGATATGTCTCCATCAAAGTTTCAGACACCTTTAGCAGAGACATTACTGTAACATCTCCAACGTGAGTCCAGGATGTCTGCGTCCATGAGACCCCGATCGGCACCGAGTTCATCGAGGTCGGATCAGGCTCCGAACAGCACAGGTGATGTTTACTTTACAGTCAGTGCGGGAGGCCACGCTAGCTTCATGTTACAGTGCTCGGCGAGCAGTTTGAAGACAAGCAAACAAACGACGAGTTTATGTGCAGGAAACGTTTCTCACACTGCAACGGCACCCACCACAATATTACTGTTGATAGTATGATGACAAATGTCTGTTATGGTGATGACATAATGTTTGATCATTAGAGACGAACACAAGTCAGGCCATAAACCCTGCAGCTTGACACATAATGATGGACGATAGATTATATCAAAATAACTTTAAAGATGGTAACCATTCATATTGAACGTTTCATTGGTCATTTTAAAGAGTAATGTGTTCTTAATGTAGCGTAAATAATTCACAAATGTTTAAAGTATCCTGACCATTTTACTGTTTTACATCTTAAAATATATTTCTGAGGTCAATACTTTCCACTACCAGTTATTTCTACCAGTATTTTTTTCCATCGAAATGTCAGACTTTGAGAGACATACGTGAATATTCTGTCTTCTTGTGAGAAGTGAAAGGTTTGTCAGGTTAGTTTTGCTGTTTGAGTTTGACTTCCTTTCCCTCAGTGGCTGAGCTGAACTGTGAAGTCCCAGCAGAGATCAGAAAAACACAGCTTCCTCCCGTCAACGACCAGATCATCCCAGATGAACTGCTGGTCAGCCTTTCCTCCACTGTCTGTAACAGGATTACTCTGGGTCACACTGCACACAATCGACACTGCAAGGTACATTCAGTCCCCTTTCATTTTGCAGACGGCTATTTGTTGATATCAGTTTTGCTAAGATTGTTTTATTGCTTTGTATGCAGGGCTGTGGAATCAGGCGGCCAGATGCCGTCTGGCATCACTCCCTCGGTCGCAAGAAATACAAATACTTTCTTGAGCAGCCAACATCTGTAACTGGAGCCGGCAGGTAGATGTACAACACATATAATCAAAAACTATGATGTTGAAAACAAGATGTCTTTCAGATTTTGCAGTAAAATTGAGCTAATATATAGAAACAGTGCAAAATAATATTTCTACTAGAAATAACAAAGGAAGAGGTGTTGTGAAGTTTAGGTTTTGCAACCCACAGAACACCTTAAAGGGTTTAAAGTGTGTGGGGTTTTTGTTAATTGTGTGTTCTGATTGGGTCCACTCAGGGACATATCCTTCCTGTGTGATGCTGTTGTAACCCAGAGGAAGTCAGAACCTCTCCCACCAGTGACTGACAAGAGTAACACTGGAGACACACAGGTGAGTTGCCTTAACCAACCTGGTTTTTCTAGTATTACTATTTGGCCTAGTGCTGAAGGGCTTCCCTTCCTTTGCTGCGCTTACCCAGATGAAGTAAACTTAAAGAACATTCAGTGATTTGCTGATTTTTTCCGTCTCTTTTTTCATCAAGACGAGTCAAAATACTGTATACCTTCACTTTGATATTACTGGAGGGATAAACATGCAACTGTTTTGGTCTTTAAACATGTACTTTGAGAGACAATTATACTGTGTGAGGTGTAATTTAAATTCCTTCTGTTATTCAGAATGTATGCATCACTGAAAGTCTGATACCAGAAGAATATCACATTGTGAAAAACAAAGGGCTGCGGAGCCTTGAGCTCTATGAGGAGTGAGTCTGTTTCATTCTAATGATCCACTCATTCATGTTAACCAGAAAGCCACAATTTAGTTTTTCATATCAACTCTTGCGTTGCTTCTTTGTCTCAGTGCGTTCACAGTTCAGCTGCAGGATGATGATCAGAAGCTCAGGGTCTTCCCATCGCTGTGAGTTCATGAAAAGGAACAAATGCAATTTTATTCTACACCTTATTGCACGACTAATAGCCTTGGACCATCAATGAGACCAAGTCTTGGTGAAATAAAAGCTGAATGTTTCATGCAAATGTGTGTCTATGTCCCCTGTTTCCAGGAGACCCAGTGGCAGACTAGAAGTGGTCCAGCTGATGAGGATGATGGACGACATGCTGGCGAAGGCCGGCGTGGATCAGCAGAGTGAGGAGCTGACTGAGATCTCCCAGGTAAGACAAGCTGACCTGTATAAGTACACAGGCTGCTCTATGCCTTCATGGCTGACATTAGTGCTGATTCACGCAAAGTAATAACAATTATGACCTGTCTGGTCAAAAACACAATGTACAGATCAGGAATATTTGTGTGATAACCTTGAAATTCTAATATTTTTGCAATTTAAAAAAAAAAAGAAAAGAAGAAGAAGCCAAATTGCCAAGGTAGGCTAAACGAGTTAAATCCATCTTTCCATATCAGAACAGTACAATGAATTGTCTTGCAGATGGAGCAATTGTTGGAGCTGGTGCAGGTTGAGCAGAACATCTACAACATTGTTTTCCATGAACTGATCAGACAGGTCAGCGTGAGCTGCTCAGAGAGAGGACAACTGCTCGCCAAACTCAGGTTTGAAGCCAACAAATTAGGAGAGGATAAGCCTAAATGATAAGCCTTGGTGAAAATAAATCATTTTTGTCACTTCAAGTTGATTCTAAACATAAGAAAAAAAAAGATAACTACTAATTGAAATGTTCCTAAAACATTTCCATTGGTGCCCTCAGGAAATATTGCTTCTCTTTTATTTGTGTATCCAGACAGCGCTATCAGTCTCTGATCGAGCGGATCCCACGGCATCTGAAGGCTCTTCACACCGAGGCAGTGGCACAGCGGGCTCTTGACCGCCGGCTAACTGAGGAGATCCACCACATCAAGATATCCATGCAGCAGCTCAGCATGTACGTACAGTGGCTCAGGCTGCCGGGTTCTGATGAATGAGATTAGCATGTGTTGTTAAGAGCTTAGATGTGTCCACTGAGGGATTTTATTTTTAAAGGAACTTGTAAAGAAAAGCAAAACAGAAACTAGAAATGTGTGTGTATGAGCGATGTGTGTTAGATCATTATTTGTGAGTCTTTGTAATAATGTGTGGTCCTTCCTCTTCACAGGGAGCTTTCCAAAATCCAAGAACATGATTCCTTTGTGTCCCAGCAGGCGGAGCTCGCTCATCGGCAGCTGGCTGGAGCACTCGATCAGACTAACACCAGCGCAGAGTCGGTCCATTTTAAGACCAAACCAAACTACTTGTCATCTTGTCAAAGTCACATTTTCATGAAGTTGATGCATTGTTTGTCAAATTGTTTTCGTGATACATTTTTCCAGCTTAAACATTAAAGAAACTATCTGTGCATTTTTCCAACAGAAAAATCTAATTTTTCGCAGATGCACTGCTCTGCCCTCAGTGTTGTATCTTTCCCAAAAGGCAGTCTAATTTAGAGACCAGCAACATTTTATTTGAGATCAAAAATATATGTTTTTATGACATGTTTTCCATGGGAATTAAATGCAGCAGCACTTTGGTAATTGAGCAGATGTTTGAAAATTGTGGATTGGTGTTTCTTCTCATATGGTCCATGTGATTTTTCGCAGTATGGTCCAGGGATACCACGAGCTATATGAGCTGCAGAGGTGTCGTCTTGAGGGTCAGCTGCTCCAGATGACTGAGGAAAGAGACTACTGGAGCCAGCTCACCTTTTGCCTCGCCCTCAAGGTGTGAGAGCCATGAAGTATTTATTCCTTTAACCGGACCCTCCTTGTTTTAATAAGTAATTGATTCACTTTGCTTAGTTATAGCCTGCTCTATTGGAGCCCCAGTTTACAAAACAAAATTGTTAAAGCACATGATATGACAAATCTTGCCTATTTCTAAATAGGCAAGATTTTATATAATGTTAAGGGTTTTAATGTTTTAAAACATACATCAAATTAACCTCCTCAGGATGTAAGAATTCAGTTTCTGTCAAAGATACAACATCAAAGTTTTTGAAACTTTCTTTTTAAAATGTTCAGTACATATTTCTTTGTTTATCAGGTGATCAGTGTGAAGAAGCTGCAGCTGGTCAGTCAGCTGCACATCACTGAGCAGAGCTGGTCAAGAACAGCAGAGCACTGCGTCCTCTGTCTGTCATCAAAGGTAACCGTGCAGTTCTTACAGCTATATATAATCGCATAATGTACTGCTCATGGAAAACACTCTTTAAGTGCCACACGTGACTCTTTTGGAACATGATAGCTGGTTCAAATGCACTCTGACTATGATAGTGACCATCCTGCTGTAGGACACGGAGGACCTGAATTTCATAACACAGCTATGTGACTATTGGAAGGAGCAGCTGACTGCTCTGGTGTCTCAGATGAAGAAGAGCGAGGGCTTTCAGTGTGAACAGATCACTGCCATCCAGCAAGGCATCAACAAGTGGCTCACCTTCTGCATCGCACAGACCAAGTAAAGACAAGTTACAATATCAAAGGAGGTTATGCAATGTTTTTTATCTATTATTATAAAGCATCATTAAATAAAGAACAGTACACTCCATTACAGTAACATTTTTAGATGATAGTATGAAAGCATTCATATGTCAACACATTTAATGACAACCTTTTAAAGCCTACTACTAGTCCCTACTACAGCTGATTACCAAGGTGTGTATATATGGGTATCATTATTGTGATCATTCAACCTCTGGCTAATTACAAATCTAGAGCATATGTAAGGCTCTTTAACCTACAATTCATTACAAATCTCCTCTGTAATGTTTGAGTAATGTATTGGCAGGTATTGTGTGTGTGTGTTTGAAATGTAGTCTTAATGCCATATAGTCACCAGAAAGCTCTCCATGATGGACTATAGATGTGGTTTTCATAAAAAGTATTATCAAATGGTAGTCTTGTATTCTGTAATGTTGAGTAAAAGCCTTCAGTATGTTTTCCACTTTAAAGAAATGTTCTATCCTGTCAGTTCACCTAAAGATGCTGTCACTCTATTTCAAGCTGTCCGGACCCAAAATATGAGACAACGTCACTGGAAAAAATCCATGCTTATTTGAAGGAGTGGTCAAATGTAAGAGATTTACTTACTAAGTGTGTGTGTTTCTTGAACATGAACATGGTCATCGATATTATCTATTTGATGTATCTCATCTTTATCATCTATCTTATGTATCGAGTCTCTCCATCTCATTATGAGTTCTGCGTCATCTATGTCATACTCTAACATGTATGGGTCCTGGGTCCTGTCTATCTGTCCCTCATCTCATCTCATCTATCTCATCTCTGTGCAGCAACGCTGGCATGTTCATGGTATTTTTCTTAATGAGGACATGCTAAAGTTGACATTTCAAGCCCCATTTATTTTAAATCGATTAATAGTCTGTTTGTTTAGATTATGTTCCTCCAGTATGTCTAACAACATGCAGTATTTTTCTCTTGTTTTCTTGAAGTCTTCTCTGTATTCTGTTTCCCTGAAGATGCTGAACCAACTGTGTGAATGCTACCAAGGTGAGAAGCTACTTGACTGCCAGCAGACACTGGGTGAGCTTTCCTGTGTTCAGGAGAGACGGCTGAATATGTGCCTCGAGCTGTTCAGACGACACCCTTCCCTTGACGGTGAAGCCAGTGAAGACCAGCACACTTTAAGAGAGCTTGACAAGGATATATCTGAGCTCCTCAAACAGCTGGACACACAAGTCAGTGGAGAGACTGGTGAGGGCTTCATGAGACAACACCTATTTCTTTAAAGATCTGTCTCTTTCTTTGTTATTGAACGGGTCTCACTCTGGGATATCAAGCGATGAAACTGATTCATAACATGCTTTTAAGGGATCCACGGACAGATCAAGTCACTTCAGGTTTCCATGGAATCATGGGTTTCAAAACTTGGTGGAGTGATTGACCGGCCAGAAATGATGTCCATCTTTGATTGGTCAAAGCTGGAGAACGCTCTGCACAAATGGCAGAGTTTAGCCGAAGAAGCCTTGAAGCACTTCACCGGCGTACAGGCAGAGGACAAGAAGGAGACAAATAAACCCCTCATATTGTAAGTTGTCCATATGATGGCATTAATATCCTGACTATGTGAACATAACTAATGCTCCTCTCAGCTCTTTGTACTTTGTATGCCAACATGTCTTAAAATAATAAGTTAGAACAGAGACTGCAAGTCAAATAAACTTCTCCTTTTCTTCAGGATTTTGTTTTAAAGTTTGTAGAAAGTTTTATAGGTAATGAAAGGTATTTCGTATTATTATGTTATTCAGGAAAGGCCCATTTTCTAGTTTGATTGCCCTTAATTTGTATTATGTTAGACAACTGAATTCTTTCAGATTTTACATATGCTACTCATTGTTTGTGATAATATTTGATTACAATTTGGGTTGAGTTTCTTTACCGAGTAGATCAGACTTGAAGAGGAATATAGGCTACATGTGTATTTATACTATCATGGTTTGTTCACCCAGTAAAGTGGCAGAAGATGTGCTGCTCAAAGTGCAGGCTTTAATATCCAATGTGTCCAACTTCACTGATGGTGAGAACCAGCGACTCAGTCAGGAGGTAAGTACAAACCAGAAGTTCTGCTGAAAATTCAAAAAAGGCATTTCTTTAATCTTTCCACTTCTTGTATTCTCTTTCCTCTTCTCTTTCTTCTGTCTGTCAGTTTTACTTCTTGAGCTTTTTATGCAGCATGGCTCTAAACCACATTTCCTTTATGGATCTTTAACATTTAACCATCATATTTCCAGGTAACTCCTTCTTTAATGCTTTATTGTTTTTTTCTCAGTTATTTTTTTCTCTGTACAACCTTCCAGTTACTGATACCCTGTAACTGTTCAGTAGGATTAGCTCTCCTGTTTCAAATTCTTAAATATATATATATATATATATATATATATATATATATATATATATATATATATATATATATATATATAAAATCTCTTACCAGAGCCAATGGGATTTCAACCAAAATGGTTTTTAGAACTTTTTGACTGAGCCCTCTTGAGTATTGGTGTTTCTCCTCCTTCCAGCTTACTTCTATTCACATGGCTCAGACCCGCTGGATGTTGGATCTGCTGCTTCTCATGGTACCTGACCACAGCGGGGACCAGGACCAAGCAAAGGAACAGCATGTTACAATGAACATCTCACTGCAGACATTGGATGACGATGCTGACATGCTGGCTGATAGACTGGACTATTTTTCCAAATATATGACCAGGTACCAGAATTTTTTTTTACCGCCCATTTTTTTATAACTGATATTTAACCAGGATCTACTCAAATGAGACACTTGTTTTTGACTCCAGTTCTTGCAAGTTGATTCTGGAGGCGAATATCCAGCAGAACCAGCATGAAGCTGGAGGTGAAAATGAGATGAATGAATACAAAAAGCTTCAGGTGAGCAACCAGGGCTGCATGTTTCTCAGACTAGGGACCCCAAATTGCAGTTAAAGGTAAGTATAAAGTAAACAACATGCATTTTTGTTTGTTTGTTGTCTGTCTTCAGAAGGAGTGCACTGATTGGGTGGAGACTTGTAAAATCCTGCTCTCAGGTTTGAAGGGTCCTGTGGAGCTGCCTGTCACACAGTCTGACCCCGCCTCCATCTGTGATGCTCCAGTTCCTCCAGCAGACAACATGAACACTGTGGTGAGGAGTCAAACATATTATCAGGACAGATATAATCATAAATATGTAAAACTGGCATTAGTGACCAAATGAACAGGATCACAACAGTGCATGTTAATATGGAATTTATGAGCGATGTATGAGGACTGGAAGTGACAAAAGAATAATGTTGTTCGACGGGTTGGTTAGGGCTTGAAGTCATGGGGATTGTATGTATATTTGTGTTTTTAGATAAAAGGAGAAGTTTCAGCAGAGCCTGAAGCAAATAGTGATGTCAAACAGGAGCCTGAAGCAGAACAGAGAGAGGTCTGCACAAGTTAAAAAACTCAATTACATCCTTTTTTATACAGTTAATAATCAAGGTTAAAGATTTTTTTCTACCAAGTTTGTGACCGCTGTAAAGTCTTAAAATGTCAAATTCCTTAGTAGTTGAAATATTTAGTATTGCCTGAAAGACAGTAATTTATAAAGATTAGAAAGTTGTGTGTCATAAAGAAAAAAAACAACAACATGACAACCATCCAAAATACTTATTGTACCCTTGTTTAAAACTGGTTTTAAGTATAAGACCATTGTTGTTGATGTCCTGCAGGGGGAGCTCACTGTTTGCGAGAGTCCAGTGGTGAAGCAGATTGGCTATGATGGACACATTACAAGTAGAAAGCTGGAACAGAGCCGTGTTCACCTAAATAGGGTCAGGCAATTAAAGCACAAACCTTTTCCTCACTCCAAGTACCTCATTGTGTCTCACTGCCTGTCTGTCTCTCTGATCATCTGTCTGTCTGTCTCTGTCGAGCAGACTGAGGTGCTGGTTATGTCTCCAGATACAGATGATGCCCAAAGAGCTTTTAGTGATCTGACTACAGTAGGATTGCTGCAGCAGGAACTGCGGTAAGTTCATGTTCTCATCACTAAATGAAATGATTGATTTGAGTTTTAAATCTGTTTTTACTTTATTTCTATTTTTTGTCCAAGGTGGATAGTTATAGTTATCATATCACCCAGACCATCAATGTCAAAGTCTTCTTCTTGTATTGGTCAGTGATTCAGAGCTAAAGGGCCAGAGTGCCGAGCAGCGAGCCCTGAAGGCCGAGGAAGACCTGCAGACAGCGTTGAAGAAGATTCAGGACCTTGAGAGACAACTACAGGCTCAGCCCAGACTGGAGCCCAAAAGTAGTGAAGGTACAAATCACACAAAATAATCTCACAAAGACCAGTGTAATCCAGTGTGACAGCATGTAAGGTTCACGGAGGTTCATGTCTTTTTTTTGTAATTCAGAGAGGAAGAAAACCCCGCCACCTTCAACACAACCTGCAACACCCCTATCTCCTCAACAGAAGAGCACAGCTGAAACCAAAGCATCGAGCAGCAGCAAAAAGACCAAAAAACGATGACAGGACAACTCTTACAACTCACCTATCTATTTGGCTGATTGTCCAGCTAAAGTCGGCTGAATCACTTTTAGGGTTTAATGTATGCTTCATGCAATTTCTCTTTGTTTGAACTCTATCACAGTCACACCAATAAAACCAGTAAGGGAAAACTAATGGAGTGGCGCAGAAGTTTATAAAAATGCTATACATAACTATTTTAAAAAAGAGAAGAAGAAGAAGCATTGTTTACTAGCCGCTCCATCCAAGAATAAAATATTTTCAGTATTGGCTATCCCATAGACTGTAACCTACTTTTAATGGAGTGACCTACTGTGTTTGCCTTAACTTGTGTTATGACTGCATGCGAAGATAAAACAGGTTTGATTTTCTCCTTCCAAATAGCAGTTTCTGCAAACATTACCCTTCAAACAGTAAAGACTGCCTGGACTCCAAAGCACTGAGGGAAACCTTTATTTCACTATGAACGTGTCTTTTTACTGGTACTTAAATACAAGTTCTGAGAACTACACATTCATTAAGTAACTACAATAAAAAGGTTTTGCAAAATCTCATCTGAAAAGGTCCTGTCACATCATTTGCGAGTCTGTCTCTGGATCTCGCTCTGTCATCACTCCCTCTCCTTCCACAGCAGGGGGGGGAGGGGGTGGCAGGGATGAGAGGTCAGGGCTCATGCTGATGAGATCTGTGGGGAGCGGAAGGACCAAGGCAGGATGGAGGAGACGGAGGGAAGCCCTGAACCCCTCCCAGACATCTCTATCCCCGTCTGCTGCTTTTCCCTGGAGGTGAGAGTAAAGATGCTTGAAACATTTTTTTTTACTTTCTAAAAACTGAGCATTACTGTCCCTTTTTTCTATCTACTGTATCTTTCTTAAGTTTTGCTTGAAAAGCATATAAAGAAAATGAAGGTCAATTAAAGTAGCTATTTTATTGGAAACTTATAAAGACACACAACCGACATGGAGAAGAGAAATGCTGCTTTAAGAAAAATAAACATTAAGTTAATAACTGCTGCTATACTCACTCTGGCCTGTTGTTTTTTGGCCTCGGCCTCAGCAGCCAGACTCTGCTGTAACTCCACTGGAAAACTGAGCTCATCTCTGACAGAAAATCCAAAACAAACCTGGTCAGCAGGATGATCACAGTCTACTACAAAGCTCAACAATGCTCTCTTCTGTTTACCTGTTAGGAGAAAAACTTCACATTTTTCAAAAACACTCTTACACCTCTGTATTGTACAAATCATTTCTCTCTTGGTCTGATTTGTCTTTGGCCTTTACGTTTACAAACATAGTAGTAGGTATGAAGATATTATTGTATCTTCAGTCTTACATGTCTACTCTTTCCACCCTAATGCCCCAGCGGCATGCTGCAGAGTCAACAACCGCCTCAATCTGCTGTCCGATCCTCCTCCTGTGTAGCAGGATATGGCTGAGTGTATGTTGGGCAAAAGTGTCTCTGACCCCGGCCTGGACCAGAGTCTGCAGCACTGTGGTCAGACTGGATAAAGCAGAGCTGCACAAAGCTACGTTCTCTATCTGGTAATAACACACTGCACTCAGCTCTGGCCTGAGCAGGTCCTTTGTCACCACCTGAAAAGATAAAATTATCAGTCAGCTGCAGTCAAACCTTTGTCAGACTGTGGTTAATGGTAAAACAAAAGCACTGTTTGACATTGATGAAAGAAAGTCTAACTGGAGTGTAAATTATTGTTAATTCATTAAAGTAAGTGGAGAGTTTGATGTCTTCATGGACTTAAATGTTTCAGTTTCTTTTCAAAGAAAGAAAAGTGCATAAACAGCCGTCGGCTAAATCAGTTTAAAACAGTTTTTACTCAGAGAGGACAACATGGTTCTGTACCGTATGAAGAGGAACCTTGAGCATTTTCAGTCGGATGTCTACTTTGTGACAAACGTCTAGAAATGGGAGGTAGAAAAGAAGGCCTGTAGAGAGGAGAGTTTGTTTTTTGGAGTTAGGATTCTAAACTTCATTTAATTTATTTTATTTTTTTAAAGAAGAAATAAACTGTAGAAATCGTGCAGATATCATATGAATACATTACTTAAGACTGGCACATCTTTGAACATAACATATCAAATGTAATAGGTTACAACCTGGTCCTCTGGGTCTTCCCCTCAGTAGATGACCCATTCTGAAGATGACAGCCCTCTCATGCTCCCTCACTACCTGTCAATCACATTGACAGGATGTAAATAAGCAGCACTTATAAAAAGAAGAACATATTGGCAGTACATGTCTAAATGATGATGGGCTAAATTTTATATGACAAAATTAAAAATCTCCAAATATAAGTACACCTTTTTATGTTTTGGTTGCATCTAGTTCATTTAATAAGGAATGAAAGGGCAGATATCATGTGAACATGCTGACTGACAATCTAATGGGGCCAATTGAATGCAACAAAAAAAACTGCCAAGTTCTTTCTGTCAGGGTTGAACAGGTAGATAATGCGTTTTGATAGTTACAGAGATAACACTGGTGACAGCCTCTTAGATTGTTGTGATGTGTTTGGTGCTATTCTTACTTTGACACAGAACCAAATGGAAAGAGGAAAAAGGAAGAGAACCAGAGCCAAGACAAAGACCATGAGCAGCCACTCAAACACTCCCAGGTTCTTGCTCTTCAGTCCTGCAAAGACCCACATTACCCCGTAAATAATTGTTTCCTTTTTTGTTTCACAACTTCTAAATAAACACAGTCTCTTTTCTTTTTTTATTATTATTAATTTCATGTATATATATCTGCACGTGTATACAGTATTGATATGCGTGACTGTGCATGTGTGTGATAATACTTAAATAAATAAAATATGCATGTACCTTTATGCATATGTTCTTGTATTTATGCGTGCATATACTGTATGTACATATTGATGAAACAAACTCAATTGTCTTGCCCTTTATTCAATCATTTATTTACATATTTAGTTTTCCAGGCTTTTCTAAAGACTTTCACTCACCCTCCTCCTGCTCTGCTGCTTCCAGGAGTCCCAGGTTCTCCTCCTTGACCTCCTCTCTAACACTGTCTATATCCACCACAGTAGTCTTCACATTCAGGTCAGTCTCCTGCTCCACCTTCATGTCATTTGCCTCTGACTTCCTCTTCTGCAGCCTGTCTTTCTTTGAAGATACCGCCTCGGGGACCCAGCCATCCTTGGATGGCCTTTCTATGTGACTTCTGCGAGGCGCAGAGGATCCACTCTCCCTCTCCTTCCTTGGCATCAATTTGGGTCTTGGTGGAAGACTGGGACGGATATTGAAAGAGTCCTGCATGTTGGCTTGAGACTCTGCAATAAGGAGCACAGGATGGATGGCTGTTCAGCTTAATGGTTTAGAGGAAGGATGCCTTTTTGGAGAAAAAAACAAAAAGAAAAGTTGAACTTTAGAGTCTTTACTGTATTTTGTTCCGTAAGTGGCTGGGGAAGTGTGGCCGTAGTCGGTGTTGCTGTCGAATCAGAATGAGGTCAAAAGTGTGGGAGTGGGGAGTGGGACTGCAGTGGGAGTGTCACTTGACTCCCTCTCTGTTTCATATAACGCCAGGTTATGTATTTCCTGATCTCTTATCAAAGCAACACTGAAATTAAAGACAAGCTAAAAGAATGACATTATGTAAATATAGATTATAGATATATAGATTAAGGAACTAAAATTACAACTTCATTTCCATGTCTACACACATTATTTATCTTGCAGGGTCGCATGGACTTTTGGAAAGGGCTTTTCCAAAATCTGTTGGTCACATACACAAGGACTGTTCTTTAAAATCTTATGGGGATTTTTACAGTTGGAATAAATTGTATTTGTGGTACACAGAAACAAACTTTTTTCTCTTCATGGGTTCACAAACAAGAGCTGATTTACTTTTCTTAAAATTCCCAGGCTATGCTTTCTACTCATACAAACTCATGTTTCTATGTTGGTTTACACATAGGGTTTCTATCTTTTCATTTAAAACCCTAAATAATTGTGCGTCTTGTTGTCTTGCTTTTGATTTTAGAAAAAAACAGTTCCATTTAGAAAGCTTTATCTTAAACTCGAGCATTTAGAATTTACAACAAGTCATGTAAGTGGGACTCAGGGAGTCAGAGTGCTTCCTTAAGGGGAATGTGCTGACTCAGGCCTTTCATATCCAAAGAGCTGATGCGGTTTTACTCTGCTTTTACAAGCTCCCCATTGGCTCTCTAATTACACAGATTATTTATTCTGCAACCCAGGCCACAGATTCTTGTTCTTTAGAAGTTCTTAGTCTACTTTGTCCAAACCCAGGCAAATGTTTTCTTAAACAGGCAGGTGAAATGTGACTGCCATTTTTAGGCCTACACACAACTTGTGTAAGAGTGGTTATTGTTTGCTTGATAGGCTATATTTAAATAAATCTAAATGCGTTGATTGTCTCTAAACTGTCTGTGGGTCTTGGTTTAAGATGTTTCCACATTCCGCTGTAAAGTCAGCACGTGTGAAATATCTGAGCGTCGTCCAACGTTCATCTCATAAATGTATTTTTTTTTAAATCTTAGATAACCAACCTCGTGTCGAATAAACGATCTTTGTTTGAGAGCTGCAGCTGAGTCAATGAGGTTTGTCTTGCATTTAATTTAACTTTACGAGTCGACGCGTACTGAAAACTTCTTCGTCTTATTCGACTAAATACTTGGAAAAACATTTGGTTGTTTCCCGGTCACGGAGGGCTGAGGGCTTTGTCTCCTTTTTTCCACTTTTTAAACTGGACTCGCGAACTGTGGTCTGCTAGCAACAGGTGTGAAGGTAAATGAAGCGCCACGGCCACAACACATCTTTGAGGTAAATTTGGGTTTAATGATTATTCTGGTGCAATTTCACAAGAACGAAACGTGACTGTTTAATTTGTTCAAACGTGACAATAAACCTGCAGTGAATGGGCTTCTTGCACGCAAGTTAGAGGTTAAATTTAACCCAAAGCCATATGCAATGTGCCTGTACTGTTTAACCCCCTTTTTTATTGTCTACGTTTCTTGTAGTTTCATTGCACCTGTTTAATTAATAACATAAAAATGGAAAGAACATGCCAAATTAACAGAGCAAGAAAGACGTTATCAGGTTAAGATTTAACAGTCTCAATTTGAGGTCATAACCTTGTCTGATGGCTTTTTATTGTTTTGTTTTGTTTTGGGTTTTTTTTTAATCTCAAACAGAGGATAATGTTTTTTTTGTTTTTAAAAAAGTTCTGAGGCACTCAGAGGGATAAGTATAGAAAGCCTTTAATTCATCTTGGCTAAAAGTTCATAAAAACATGCCAACATGTTTCAGCCATATAGACCTTTGAAGGCATTTTTTAAAAGCTTCTTAGTTGGATCCCTGAACTGAAGAACACCAGAAGGACTAATTATCAGAATAGTTTTCAACAGCCATGCAGCACTCCATGCCTATGCTTTTTGAATATCATGTCCGTTTAAATGACGGGTGTTTAAGGAGTTTTTGCAGCAACGATAAGTATCCAAGCAGTTTTAAGTTGCTCTTGAGATTTGTGGCATTTTCCCTGAATTCTTCTTTGGTTGAGTTTTTTTTTTTTTTTTTACTTTCTGTAGATGTCAGCAGGCAAGATGAGCCAGGAAGAAGTTTTGGCAAAGTTGAAGAAGGATGTGCGCTCCTTGCTCATTTCATCCAAGATGGGCCTGGACCCTGACAGGCTAAGGCGAGACTATGTCGCCATGTTGGGACATCCCATGCCCCTGAAAGTCCTGGGCTTCAGAAACATCATGGATATGGTGAAGGAGATGCCTGATGTGGTTTCAATCAACTTCAGGCCAGATGGCAGTTCATACCTAAAGGGTAGAGCATCACACCCCCATTCAAACTACATGTGTGCTTAATTTCAGTAGTAAAGGATGAGCCTTGCACTACAATACATTTGTATTGCAAGTGATGATCTAACGTTTACATTTACACCATTGCAGCTGTAAGTGATGAATCCACCCGAAACATTGAAGAGCTTGTTGCCAAGCAGCGCACAGCCAAGACCAACAAGAAGGTTTGGAATGGAGGTTCGAGCTACTTTTCTTCTCTCTACAGTCACCCAGTCACGTCTGCGGTCCTTCCTAGAAGAGGGCGTGCTCCTGTAGCGCTTCCTCCTCAGCTGAGGGCACAACTCCGCATCCTGCTCTCCCAGGTATCACTTGAAAGTATCTTGTCAGATTATTATTTTAGCACTAATCAATTAGCAAAATGTGAGTACTAATCTAAACTGTTAACTTGTAGCCCTGTTTACACCTGAGAGATCTGACCATGCACTGCCATCATTTTAGGCATACATGCAGATTGCAAGTTGCATAGTGGAAGTAGTAAGCCATATTCATAGGTTATTTAGGGCACATTTGTTCACGTGTGTATTATCAGGGCTGCTTAGTCTCTGTTCAGTTTAAAGATTTGGTCAGATTTATTTTTATTTGTATATAATTTGACACTCCTACTCTTTCTGTGATCATTGTGCACATATAAGGGACCTTCATATTATGTTTCTGTTTTCCAGTCTTCTCTTTCTGCTCTTTAGTTAACAGTGGAAATGTCCAGTAACACATAGCATTTATATAAATGTAAAATCTGTCGTCAGGTGAAGCGGGATGATTTCATGATGACCTCGTCAGACATTTTTAAAATACAATCCCCTCGTGCTCTCTCTCCCTGCTTTGAGTCTGCATCACAGTTTTCACTTGATGTTTCTAAAGGGTTGATAAAGATGATTGTCTATTTGCGAGTAAGGCTGAGAATTCTGGGATTCTCGTCCCAAGTAGTCTCCCAGCGCCGACAGCTGTCCACTTGTGGCTGCTTCACCGTAAACACAAGATCGTACAAGTTGTAAACGGGGCTTGAGTTTTGCAGTGTAACAGTCGATCATCCCTCCGAACCTACAATAAAATAGAGGTTCTTACCAACTGTTCCGTTGACATTATTTTATGAATAGATCTGATTGTATTTCTAACGGGATGATTTCACTCTGTCACCATAGAATATATTCCTGTTTCAATTTTTAATCCAAACACTCCCAACCAGTCTCCGCTCAGATTGTCCGACCTCGAAGGCTGCTTCCTGCGCTGCTTTGGACACCCACTGCGTGTCCAGAGCTACGGCTTCTACTCCACTAAAGAGATGCTGGACATGGCGGCTGACATGATTGTTATCCAGCAGAGCAGGCTGGGCTCGATTCTGAGTCTTAGAGAACAAATGCTCCCCAGGTCGCTGCTCAGACCCTTCAGGACTGGACCAATAAAGTCAGAATGTGCTACACCTGGCAAGTTGAACTCGAATGAGCCAAACACCAGAACTCAGAGGCCAACAGTAGCCACAGGTTGGTTTTTATAGAAAATTGAGGCAGGCTTTAAACAATATCACTTTCTTGAAACATCGTTTCAATTACATTATTACACATTTTCTATTCTTTGTAATTTGCTTGGATATTTGCTTGTTCTTTCATGAGATAAATTCTTTGATTTGATAGCAAGAGATGTGCTCCTCATTTTTAAGGGCTCTGTTGTTTTCATTTTTAAAATATCTTTGTACGGGTTCACTCAGGTAAGCAGTGTCCTCTAAACCAGTCCCCCACTTTAACTTAGTTGGGTCCTGTCATTAAAGATGTGACATCTGTCGGTAACAAGCCACGGGCGGCAGAGAAAGAACAGGAAACGGATCCACAACTCTGCCAGGAAGGTCAGCTCTTTCAGAAACGTGTCCTCAAGGTTTGTGTTTATTTCAAATTGGGAGCTTTTGTTGACTCATTGTGTGCATTTCATCTGTCTGGTGTTGAACCTGCAACCTACTGAATAGCATGTGGAAGCATACATTTAAGATACACTTATGTATCACAAAAAATGCATCAAGAAACTGCAGGAAATAAATATGTCAAATTTTACACCAGCTTGAAGAGGACCTTCGCAAACAAATCATGGAGAATGGAGTTGCTGGCACCATTAGCCAGGAGCTGAAAGACAAGCTGCGAAAGGTCAGACCCTCATGCTACTTAAAAGGCTGATCTCTAAATGACTTAAAAGCAGGGTTGGTCATTTTCTCCAGATACTCGTTTTAAGATTTTGGTTGAAATCGTCTCCAGGTCCTGACAGAAATGAATAATTCATGTGCTCTGATAAAAGGAAGAAAGAAAACGTGCCTCAAAGGACCAAGCATGCCTCCCTGTCTCCCTGCTAGTTCTCTACCAAATGCATCAAAGCATGAGCTGAGCTGAGCTCTGCTGCTCTTGTGCGTGTGAGTGAGGGGCGTGGCTTTTGAGGGAGCACAGAGGGGAGAGGGAGGTTGAAGACGGAGCACTGAGAGAATGCTACTTTCAAAATCATGCTAGTTTTCGAAAATGACCAACCTTGCCTTTCAATACATATGCTTTGCTTTCATAGTAGGGATTATTTTTGGCTGATAGAAGACTGCGAAGTATGGTCACAAGTGATGTAATTACTTTCATATGTTCTTGACTCTGCAGGTTGTAAGTCAGACCCCTGGTGGATTGTCAGTGCACAACCTGCCAGAAGAGTACAAGGTATAATACAAGAAGTCCTCTAATATTTCTCTCCCATGCATGGTGTCACAGGTGTTTTAGAAAACTAGTCATGGTTACCCAGAGCTGAAGAAGGCATTCAATCTAGTTTTTATTTTTGCTTCTTGTTTTTTTTTAGTGTCTTTAAAATCTTAAAAGCTACTGGCTCAAATGTACCTGAACCGTATAGTGGCAGAAGAAGTCATCCATTTCTCTTACAGTGATAGAAGAAAGAAGCAAATGTAGGACAGTACTCCCCTTTTCTTTTTTTTTTTTGCAACTTTGTAAATCCAACCTGTGATGTTTTTTGCTCCTTAGAAGTTTTTTGGCGAAGACTTGCCGTTGCAACAGAGCGGCTTCGTCAGTGTCACAGAACTGGTCAGCGCCATGAGTGACACCTTCCACCTAAAACATGACAGCGGACAGCAATGGATAGTCATGGACATACAGGACAGTGATATTTCACAATCAGGTGTGTGAAAATAATCCAGTTTGTGTCACGTCACCAGCTTTCATACAGGCTGAAATGATTTGATCATCAGATGTGATATGAATAACTTTTATTATGGATGTATTTTGCTGAAGAAATTGTGGAATCACTTATCTAATAAGGTGGTCACACAGTGCTATAAAGTAAAGGTTATTATGAAAGTGTGTTATTGTGTTACCATGCCATCCTCTTCCTTTCTCGTTAGGACAGCAGTCTCAGAGTCAGAACATCACATTTTTTATTGCCAAGTACATTTACGAGGACTTTGTCTTGGTGTGAAAGAAAAAACAAGGTTAAAATAATGAGTACTTAAATAAAATATGAGAAGCAATTACCAATATATGAAATATAAAATAGAATTTAAAAAAAGCCAAATATAGAGAATAAAAAACAAAATGTACAAAAGTTGCGTATAGATAATAAATATAAAGTCCAGTGAGTGTTATTGTAACACACGTTACATGACTGTGATAATAGTGTGTTGTTCTTGCTAACAGTGTTTATTTTTTATTTTTATTGTATCATTTTCTATTACAACACATTTTTGAGAGTTGTCTATGATAAAGTAATATTCGTGAACAATATCTTCCACCTAAGCAGTAGATGTGTCTTTTTCTCATTTATTAGAGTCGAAGGAGACTGAGAGCTTTGAGAAGGGTCAAAAGCTGACTTCAAGGAGCTTCTACTTCAGCTGTGGAGAGTCTCCTTGGGAAGGCACACATGAAGAACACGATGAAAATATCACAGCTGACGAGGAGCTGGAGATCAATAATAATTCCAAGACACACAAAGAGGTTGGGCTGCATCTTTTTAGTCACCACATTTGACATTTCCAATCAGCCCAAATCCAGACTCATGATTACACGTGTCTTAAAATAACACTGAATCTGAGTTCTGTGAAGCACTCACAACTCTCCCTTTGTTTTTGTGTTGCCGGCAGGTGTCTGAGGTGTACCCTGCCATTCAGGTGCATTGCAGCTCTGCAGTGCCCCTGGATGCAGTGCAGAGTCAGCGTCTCCAACCTCCGACTCGCCACGCTGATCGAGAGCTGATCCAGGTCCTGGTGGAACACGTCAAGTCGCCTTGGGATTTCTACATACGCTTCATTGAGCCTGATCGCACCAGAGCTTTGGAGGACATGATCATCGAGATGAGGTGGTGGACATGTTCGTGGTAGTCTAGTTAAAACATTCCAAATCACATTTACTTCTTCAGTGCTTCAGCATAATTACTTAAAACTTGAGTTCCTTTGCTTGTCTTCGAAGGTGACATAGTCTCTGTTTCTCGTGTTTCCTCTCCTCTTGTTTCACCTAGACGATCTTACACATGTCCCGAGGTATCAGAGCGGTACCGGCTCCCGCAGCGATTTGTCCGACGAGGTCAGGTCTGCTGCGTGTCGCCCACAGGGATGTGGTTCTACCGTGTGGTGATCCATGAGATCATCAGCCCCACTCAGGTGGAGGTTTACTACGTGGACTACGGCACGATGAATGTGGAACAGACTGCCAACCTCAAGTTCCTCAAGTAGGGGGCGACACAACTGCTGCTAAGTTCATCCTGGCCTGTTTTTTGGATCCTCTCTGAACTTCATATCTCTTTTACTCAGATCATGTTATTCAATCCTTGGAGCACAAGCTGTCCCTTCGTCACTTGCTGGAATTAAACCATCAACTGTGAGTCGGATTTCTACCTGATAAGACGACTGATATACAGAAACAACTCACTGACAAACGTCTTTTGATCCCAGTGTGGTCCGATGTGTCTAGCATAGATCCTGCATTAGTGAGCTGACAGTTAAATTTCATGCGCTTCCCTCATCCTGCATTTTTATAAAAATCAATGTCACTGTTTAATTGGTTCCCGCCATGATTAGATCTGTTTGAATATTAAATTTAAGAAAAAAGAAAGAACAGAACAATGATAAGGTGCACGCTATTTTAAAAAAGTAAAACTGTGTTGTATTTTTTTTTTCCTCCTCGCAGCCTCTCAAGTTCGGATCTTGTGTCTGCTAAGCTGCAGAGGTGACGAATTGTTGCGTGATCACACATCTGAGAGACTGAAGAGTGTTTGTGGTTTGCCTCCTGCAGGGCAGCTGGAGCGCTGAGGCCATCGTGTCCTTCAAGAAGCTGTGTTTCGATCGCGCCCTGGTGGGAGCTCTGTATGGTTACACCGGAGATGTGCTGCAGATCTACTTGTGTGACACGCGCACCGATAATGATGTTTACGTCCACACCGTCCTGATCAGCCAGGGCCACGGGACAGCCTGCAGCCCTGCAGCCAGTGCTGCTGTAAGCCACACACACAAACTGAATCCTTCCCCAGTCATGTGAAATACTCGGTTTGATTGACTGGCTGCTGTTTTTTCATAATAAGTCAAAGAAAAGCAGGCACAACTATTTAGCTTACAATTAAGCCAGTGTATTTAATAATTACATATACTGACCATATCAAAGGGAGTACCGGCAGATATTATAGTTGGCATCATGAAAACTCTGGTCGATGTTGAGAGCAGCGATACAGCAGTTGTTCTGTGCAGACTTGTATTTTGTCCTTTCTTTTGTTAGCTCTGCACCCATCTCAGCCCAGCGAGTCTCTATTTGGGGAAGGGGATGGCTGACCTGCCAGAGGTAGGAGAAGACACTAACGCGTCCCCCGAGGCTGCAGGCGAGCTCGAAAAATCCATGTCATTGTCTCCAAAGGTAATTATCACAAACGCGTGCACACGCATGCAAAGAGATATTTGAGATAGCTGCTGCTGTTCTGTGTTCAAATCTTTTGGATAGCAGTACAGCCAAAATAAAGTTTAATGGCTCTGCTCAGATTTGAGCTCACACTTGTTCCTTATCTTGCAAGTGCACACTTTGTGTCTCTTCTCCTCTTTCTCATCCGATCTTTTATTTGTTGCTAGAAAGCTTTAATTCTCTACTGCCCATAGCTCTTATCTTACCAGCCATACTGTACTGTCAGAGCTGCAGGCTCATTGCTACACTACACAATGGAACACACACACACACACATTCAAGGGGGGTTGTCGTCCAATACGGTTCAACCCTGTTCTGAAGGTCACATCTTGGTGTTGGACAATAAACAATAACTCAGACTTTTGCATTACAAGATTGTGACTCTGGTATGGAAATGAGTGCAGTGTTCTTTAACTGAACAAACAGGAAGGGGAATATTAATAGTGCAACTGTCACTAACAGGTTACAGAAGGAGAGCTTCCTGCCCTTGAGTTTATTGGAGACCAAGAGACCAGCACTCACGTCCAGGTTGGCCCGGCTGACACTCACATTTTTCACTTAGAAACCACTACAGCCTTTCATGTGTTCAAGTATGTATCTCGATAAGGAGAAGAAGAAGAATTGACATCATGTGAATTCTTTCGTGACACTATTCAACAACAATGTGATTCAAACGGTGTTTACATGAGCGAGCATAATGTTAGTCTTAATGTTTCACCATTTCACATTATCACTTATTTGTTTTAGTTCGATACTACATTTGAAACTGGCAAAACACAATAATTCCTTTTAGGTTATCAAAATGTGAGTTTTTATTCATCCTTAACGTATGTTGTACACTGGAAAAACAAGCTTAGCTCTCGCCTATGTAGTTGAGCTTGTTTATGGGTGTAAAGCTCGTTTCAGATTCCTCGATATTTCTGATGCAGGTCATACAGGAATCATAACAATCATATCCATGTACATTAGGGTTACTAGTTTACTGCTGTTACAAAGATGAAAATACACAACCTTTTGTAGCTTTTGTACTGAAGCTAATGGCAAACGCAGATTAATCATTTCAACAAAAATGTAAAAAAAAACAACAAAAAAAACCACCACTGAAAGCGTGTCATTGTATTTTCTTTTTCAGGCTACAGAAGCCAACCCATTCAACGCTCTGCTTCATGAAGAGTCGGACAGCGGTGGAGATTTGGATTGGGCCATGACCAACAACTTGCCTTCAACCAAGACCTCCAGTCCTCTTGCCCCCCCTGATCTGATCCAGATGGAAACAAGTCCAGCTCACTGTAAAGCTGATCTTAAAGTGAGTCGTGAATTGAAATGAGGAGACTCTGTGGACTTCAGTGTTTTTTGAAGCGAGCATTTTAAAAACTAAACAAGAAATTGTATTGTCTTATTTGTTTTTTTTCTTTGTTAAGGAATCGTTACACTCGTCTCAGACACGGACCTTGACTCCTCAAACAGCTCTATCCAGCACTGATGTCGACTCATGCTGTCTGATGTCAGAAGAGCCGCAGCACAGGCCAAAGGATGCTCGCCCCTTTTTTGAGAGGCCGTCTCCAATCCTGAGGACCTTGAGCCTGCACACCCCCGACCTGAACAAGGGTAAATTCATCCACACACACACACACACACACACACACACACACACACACACACACACACACACACACACACACACACACACACACACACACGTTGCTTACTTGTTTAGAGATAAAAATTGCACTAAGTAATGAGTTAAAAACCTTAACTAGCAGTCATAGGGAATATTGTTTTCCTCTATCAAATAGATAATAGATCAACATCAGAAATTCTACATAATTAAATGGGTCAAATGGCTTTTATTTTACAGTAAAACTCGATAAAAATGTCAATCTTAAAGTTGAAAGATAACTAAAGCCCTCATGTACACACAAAGGCAATGTGCACACTGTTGTTTCTAATGGGATTATACAATGACCTTCATTAACCTGCACATGTACATAGAGAAAGAGAAGCCTTCAATGAGATTAGTCTGCGTGCATGGATGCAGAGATGGCATATTGATTTCCCTCCTGCTGCTTACTCTGGTAGACGTTTCTGTGCTGAGAAGCTGACAAAAATTAAATTAGACATGTTAGCCGTGCCATTTGCCCAAACAGGCTTTTTTCCCCCCACTGCATTGTATTTGTGCTGATACACATACACTCCACTACGCTGCTTTCCAAAGTTTAATGTGAAGAAGCAAAAATTAAATGGGTCAGGCAGATTTATCTGGAAATAATTTCTTATGAGCTGTACATAACTGTTGCAAAGTGCATTACACAGCCGCACAGATTAAAACCCATGATAAAAACAGACTGAGTGCATGACGGATAAGACAGTGAGAGCCCAACACAATTATGTGAGTACATTCAGATAAAACAGACTAGACTTCTTCACTTTTATACCTGCATCTTTTCTCTGTAATGCGTCTGTAAGCATGCTCAGAATAATGAATCACTTCTCAGAAACCTCACATTAAAGACATTTCCCTCAGTGAATGTAAAATCTACACCATTATTTTCAAATGCAAGTATTAGGACTTGTTCTTGTCTCTGTTGATGCACCTATACCTGAGTTACTCTTAAAATATATTTTTCTACTTCTTGGTAATCCTTCGAGCGTGTTTTCCAAATAAGCTACGTGATTGGAAGTATTTCCACTTATGTCAGTTCCTTTTCTTGAATCTCACTGGAACATGACTTACAGACAACATGTTGCTGATCTCCCAGAGACAATGTGAGATTCCTACATTTAATAAAACATTTGACCATGAAAAAAGTTTGTCCAACAGATAACTTCTTCCGCCCATTAAATAAACTCTTCTCTGAATCAGCAGTTTGGCATACTAGCTGCCAGCGTTAAATTGAAGTAACACAACAAATGCACAATCAGATACTGACATCAGTGCATGCTGAATTATTTTCCTATTGGCAGATGTCTGAGTGGATACACGTCCAGATGATACATCTTTCACTGTCTTTATTTAATGAGATGTGTCTGGATGTAAACTTCATGCAATAGAGCTTTCAAATGTGACTTAAAACAACTCAAAATAAAGAACCTAAGAACAAGAATAGCTGAGTCTTATACTAATACAAGTCATGTGTTATTCTGTTGTCCAGGTGTGCCCATTCCTTCTTTCCCCCTGGGGAACTCTGGCATTTGGTTTCCTCTGTTTGGGGTGAGATAGGTCAGGCGTCTCTTATCCACCAAAGAGAAAATGAAACCGACCCCCCTGAATGATTCAATGAGAAATAAGGAGTATTGAATCCATAATAGCTAAACAGCTCAGCTGGAGGAATTGTTTAGTGAGACAGCAGCGGAGTTATGTAATGACTGAAAGTGCTGAAACCATTTTATAAGAATTTGATTTTCATGTCATTTTAATGTATTCTAGATAAGTTTACATTCAATGTTCAGCTTTGTTTAATGTTATTTTAATTGTAGCGCTTTTTCTATCAGGAGATCATAAAGGAAAACTTAACAGGACATTGTTGGTTGTCCTTCTGTAAAGGTTTTTGTTAAAAAAAATTAAGAACTTTTTTTTTTCTTTGCCTGATGTTTCTTTTACCAGAAAAAGACTATTCTCTGTGATTTATTGAAATGGTTAAATGATCTACATTTTAACATTGTGTTCTGGACAGGGTTAAAACATTTCAAATGATGTTAAAATAGAAATGACACATGTATGTAAAAATTGCTTATTTGATTTTGGCAAAAACATTTTATTTTATAGATTTTTTTTTTAGGAGGATTTCATTGTCATTAGTTTTTAATATTTTCAATTAGATTATAAATAATAGCATTGTTTTTTCCTCCACGACTAAAGAAATTAAAGCAAACTTTGATAATGTGGAGTCCTTGATTGTGGGTCTGAATCCTTTGGAGTTCCCTGTTCTATTACTAAGTGATCTGTAAGACATCAAACTTTCACAATGCAGGTATTGGTACTGTAATATCTGATCAGAAAAACATTGGCCTTTATGTACCTCACATGCCCTCATTAATAGAGCTCAACAAGATTACACAACCTGCACTTTTAACACTGAAACACAACAAACTACTATTGCAAATGCACACACATTGCAAGGCATGCATAAAACAGGCTTGGTTATGTAGTGTATGACAGTGTATGTGGAGGAGGGGGGGAAGGGATGGTAAAGCAGATGTGCAGGAAACCTTGTTAAGAAGGAGGGTAATGTGGTTGCAGCTGAATTAGCAGCTAACAGCAGAAGGGACTCAGTATGCTAGTTGAGGCATGGAGGTCTGGTGTAGCTTTTTCTGTGATTTTTTTTCTATGACCCTCGAATTCAAGAAGATTGAAACAGAACAATTGGAGAAAAATTTAACCCTGCATGGAGTGGACTAATAAATAACCATTTATACCAAATGTGTTTTTTGAACCAGGCTGTGAAACAAGTTTATCTAAACTTTAATATTTAAACTTGGGATCTAATGGAGCTTGTTGCATTTTTCAGGCAGCCTTTAGTGGACACTTGATGAATTACAGTTTTTTGGCATTTCCACATTTTCTTCCACATTGGAGATCGCCGTTTGCCCTTACCCAACCCTGAGCCTGTTGGAATTGTAAATCATTGTTTAAACTTAATTGTTTCAATAAAGTTTGTTGCCATGGATTGATGGTGGCCATTTTGATTGGTTACATTTGAGTTAGAGGCAGTGACTGTTCTATTTTAAAGCACGAAGAGTCTTTTTGGAATGTTGAGTCTGTCTGTGACACCACAGGTCCCCAAGTTTACAGACCACAGACATTCAACTCACATTCAGTCTGAGACGCAACACTGTTGGTCAAGTTTGACGATACTTCCAGTATTTAAAACAATTCACAACCAAGAACTTTCATCATTTAAGAGCAGTGATGGAATATAACGCAGCATCCAAATACCATCAATCGGAGCGCCCATACAGGAACTCCACTGGTCAATGGCGCTATCCAGGTGAACAATATGCTCACACCAGACCACCACGAAGGTCTGTGGAACAGCATCACCAGCATGGCATGAACAATCCAATGGTTCATTTGCAGCAGGAGAGGGATACGAGCGCGTATGCCGAGCACAAGAGTAGAATTGACCAGAGCATGCGCCAGAAGGCAGAGAAGAATCTGCAAGAGGAGGTCAACAGGAGACTCCAGTGTGAAGAGGGGAACAGGAAGTTGCGAGAAGAGTTAAAGAAGTTCAATCTGTTCTTTAAC
Organism: Symphodus melops; assembly: GCF_947650265.1. Lineage (NCBI taxonomy): Eukaryota > Metazoa > Chordata > Actinopteri > Labriformes > Labridae > Symphodus > Symphodus melops. The sequence continues at coordinate 8,110,774 of NC_136698.1, forward strand.
GCACAGCAGGACTTGTATAAGAACAAGACCAAAGAGGAGCTCCTCGCAGTAGTGGCAGCTCAAAACAGCCAGCTGCAGGCCGAGAAGAAGAACAATAAGGAGCTTGTGAATAAAGTGGAAGAGCTTGAAAAAGATCTAAAACTCCACAGAGGACAACTCACACAGCAGAAACGCAAGTTGGAAGAAGTCCAAAGTGATTTGGATTATCAAGGCAACTTGCTGCTGACAGAATTGTATAGGGCTGAAGACCTGGACAAAGAACTGAAAGAGGTTAGGCAAACGCTTCATGAGACACTTAACAAGAACCTGAAGCTTGTTGAGATGCGTAAAGCTGAAAAAGAGGCCCTTGAAGAGGAGGCCCGACATAAAAACAAGGTTAACGCTGAGCAGCTGGGGGACCTCAAAAAGCAGCTGCAGAAAAAAACAAGCTGCAGCTTAGAGCTGGCCTTGACAGTAAAAGCGCAGGAGAAGGTTGAAGAACTACCAAAAGAGATGGAGCTCCTTACATGTGAGCCAATGGTAGAGCCACCCCTCCCACTGGAGAAGATCCATGAGGCTGACCCTCCAGCCAAAGAAACATCTGAAACAGATCAGGACAAACATGAGACAGTCCATAATGCAGCTGAGATGGTCCAGGACGGACCTGAATTGATCCAGGCAGAGAGAACACCTGCACTGCTCCAAGAAACACCTGTGGTCGAGCACGTCTCTTTGTGGAGGAAATTCAAAAGGGCATGCACTCCCAACCATCAACGCAAATACAAGCACCTGCAAATGGTACAGAAGAGGGAGTGACAAGCCCCCTCCAAGACCCCCACCCATGCCCCACCCACCCCGACATCACACACTGGGTTTTCTCTGGCATGCTGATTTAAGAATAAAGGGCTTCAATTTAAGTATGAGTGTAATTGGATTTCTGTAGGGTTTTGTTGAGTTTTCTTCATGCTTTGTTCAAAGTGAATTAAATTAACCACGTCTTTATACTGTACTTCTTTTGGGACAAGGTGACGATGCAAAACAAATGTAAAAAACTGCCACCAGAGGGCAGTGTTGGACAATACTAATGTCAAATTTCAAATTACTAAATTGTACTATATACTGTATATGTCCACTTAACTACTCAACAGTCATTACGTTTCAAGTAAAATGCTTGACATTTTTCACTACATCTATAGAATTGCTTCAATTATTAATGTCAGAGGTTTTGGATTTGTAATGTTTGGATGGTACAAGACGACCATTATCTCTCAGGTGAAGAAAACAATTTGTGTGATAGATATCGTTTTTGTTTCTTGCTTTTCCCAACAATCATTTAAACAATACATTTTTTGGAAAAGACGTATGAGACTTTGTAAAGGCTCTTTAGCTGTTTAACTGTCTTTTTTGTTTTATTTTTTATTGGTGTTAATTTAATTTTTAAAAGCTCATGTTCTCTTTGACAAAAAGGCAAAACAGGGATTAGCTTTTCAATTTTGTGCATTTTTTAATTTGGACTGTCCTTCATTCTTTGCTTCTTTTGTTGTTTTTTCTGTTGCCTTGCTCTATTTGCATCAAGCTTTGAAATTGTGGTGCTTTTGTTTTTACACTACTTACACACACATTTACAATTTATCTGTCTGCCTCAACCTTGTAAGTGATTCTGGATGTTAATTTGTAGGAATGTAAATGTGTACCAGTTCTCATAGAGTGTGTAGTACAGTATTCATCTTGGATTATATGTGAGCAGTTGTGCGTGTGAATTTGTATGCCGTGTGTAAATGAGGAGGTATTAATTCATTCTCCCCCAGTGAGAGATAAAAAAGAGGCGCCTTTAATTTTATCCCTGTGTCAAACATCTTATCTGCTGTGTTAATTTGAGGACAATTTAAAAAGAAGGAAGAGAAGCTTCGTATTCCTGCTAATCCCTCAGGCCTCTCATTCTGCTGCTTCCACACAAACACACACTTATCAGCACAACCAGCCCTCATACTGAAGCTTTCAGTTCTGAAGCTTGAAGCTTTTCGACATACCAGATTTATGTCCCGCCTTGTTCCTTCCACTAACTCATTTCAACTTAACAGTATTTTATACATGTAAAACAGTTTGTCTTGTTCATGTTTGTCAATGCAACATTCTTTGCATCAAGTTTAAGCCAAATAAGAATATAAGGCTTACTATAGATAGGAGCTTACTATCATCATCCACATCGTTCTCCCTTTAAAAAAAATATTTCATCAATTACTCATTTATTTTTAATGCAGAGTTAGTCAAACTCCTGACACTGCATGTTTGGCTCTACTGAGAGAGTCCTGGCATATCTGTTGTCCACATCCACATCTGTACAGTTTTCTCAGAACACTTACAGATGTGTCCATTATTGTTTGCCAGCAGCATCCAGCTGCAGCTTAGCTCCAGGCTCCGTTAATATGCCATGTCACACGCTGACACTTCCATTAAACCATATTTATAGCAGCCACAAGTAATCGATATGCAGATACACTGGGCTGTCTTCCTTCGCACAATTGTCTTTGGTTCAGCAGAGCAATGCATCAAACTGCCATCGGTGACAACAGAGACAATATACACCATCACTGGGTATTGTTTTTTTTTCCCATAGACCTCTCTCTGTTTCCTTCTTTCTCCTCCATTTTTTCTTTACTCCATCCTCCTCTTTTGTTTTTCATCTCTACTGAGCATTTTATTCTCTGCTGAAGGTCTTTCATTGTATAAAAAGAAAAGAAACAATGTATACAGTACATTAATCAGGAAAGGTAGAGAGATATACTGTGTATGAATATTTCTGTTGAAAGTGTTGCCCTCCAACAATGGCTGTGAATCTGTTCTGCTCACTCCACTGTCAGTCCCTTCAGTGCATTGCACAGAGCCTTTACAACAAAAGACACTTAGCTACAACATATCTTGCATGCAGAGGCTATAAGCTGTTCGTATAGGCAGCTTCACAAAGCAGCTGCAAAGCTGTTACTGTCAGCACTAGGACTCATGGAAATCCTTCATTTTAAACATTCATAACATATAGGAGTACACCCTACCCTACAGCTTTTGCATAAAAAAAAACAGTTCAACTCTGACACCACGAAACAGCAAGAACAGCACAGTGGTGTTCAAGGGCAGAGCAAACGGGTGCAGGGTGATAGCTGTGGCTCAGTGGTAGGTTGCCTCTCAAACGAAAGGTCTGGTGTTCCACCCCAAGCATTTGCATCTACTTGAGCAAGGAACTTAATCACATTGTTTTGAATTTGATCCCTAGTTTACTTCACAAAGCATTCATGAACGTGACCTGTGGTGTAAAAGCATGTTGTGTTGTCAGAAGACTGGTGAAGCTTTATGCCAGCTCAAGTCTATTTACCAAGAACCCTATTGTTAGAATCTACAGAAACTGATAATATTCCATATATGGACACAGTACCATGACTTATTTGGCTTGTAAGAGATTGCAAATTCAAGCAACAAAGAACATTTTTCATGCGAGGCATGAAAGGGATTGTTGGTCAATTTCTTAACTTCAGTTGCAACTTTTCCAGTTGTTTACAATTCTCTTAATGTCCCTTTTGGACAAAGTACATTATTTTTTGTCATTAGAGATAGTGGGTTGAATTTAATAGGTGCAGGCTGTTTTTTTGCTTTGAATCTACTTACCAACGTGTTTGAAATTGAAACTCAGTTATGGTTTATACCAGCAAAAATGTCATCCTATCATACAAGTGCAGAACTCATGAGAACCCTGGATTATAAATGTTCTGCCACTATGTTTCCAACCCTTCATTCTTGTAAATCCAAAGAAATGGCAATATTAGAATCTACTCCAATCATTAATTCTCATTTTTCTCATATCTGCTGTTGTGTTAGCTTGGATAGAAATGGATGTAAAGCAGCTGTGATGAATCAGTCTTAAACCAGTGTTGTCTTTCGTCACTTAAGTGATGAAAGTTCGGATTAAGAGAAAGTGGGGCTGAATGGAGGGCACACAGATCAAGGGTCACCTGATGAATGGATTCACTTACAGCAAACAGAGTGATGCTGAGTCATGATTAATCATCGCCTCCTCTGCTCTTCTATTTCATCCTATTCCCTTTAATTTCTTTTTCTCTCCTCCAGTTGTCTGCTCGTCTCCTCTTGTAATGTTCATGTACTGTTCTTGTTGTTTCTGCCCAATTCTCTCCTCTTTCCCTTTTTATCCCGTCCTCTTGCCCCAGATTTTCTTAGTCTCTATTCTTCTCCATTTCCACTTCCATCTCCTCCTCTGCCATATTTTTATTTGCAGTGACAGAAAGAATAGAAATGTCACCAGAAATCATTTTTGTTTATGAAGTTCAAAAGCAGTAAAGACTAGCTGAAAACAAAAGTCTCGTAATAACACAAAGACTGATGGAACCAGTCAGTTCAGAGCTTGGTTTCTTGAAATGTGTAAAGGCAGAAGCAAATAAGTGGATTATTGAACTGTTGTGTTGCCTCCAACATCCAACCTAATGTCCATGACATAATATACTTTAAAATGTGATAAAACTTCAGGCTAATGAGAGTGAAGCTAAGAAAAACAACTCATAGGGTTACATGCATTGGGTGAAGGACTTTGCTACATGTTGAATAAGTTATGATCATGAGAGAACAACAGAAAAACAGAGGGAGCTCAAAGCCTGGCTACACCTTTCAGATACAGACAAGGAAATGAGTAGAAAGGCAAAGGAGGGTTTGAAATGTTAACAAAACATGAAAATGCCATGACATTTAAGACCAAAATTGTATTGATGAGACTGTGTAGTCCCTCTGCTCCTTCTCCAACGTCATACAGGAAGAGGTGGAGGCCACCATCAGAAAATTGAAGCCGTCCAGCTGTGCACTGGACCCCTTCCCTTCAGCTCTACTGAAGTCCATCCTCCTCCACCCCCTGTAATACACCTCTGGACTCAAAGGAAAGGAATATAACTGGTTCACCTGAAACCTCACCGGCAGAACCAAGCACCTCAACTATGACACCCACATCAATCACCTCCACAAGACCACATTCTACCACCTCCTCTCTGGCCAGAGCATCCAGAAGCTCCTGCATATTCAAAACAGCGCTGCCAGGATCCTGACGAGGGTGCGCAAACACAAACACATCACCCCCATCCTCAAATCCCTTCACTGGCTCCCTGTCAAACTCAGAATTGAGTATAAGGTCTCCCTCCTCACCCATCAGAGCATCCAGGGATTCCCCCCCCCCCCCCCCCCCCCCCCCCCCCTACCTCCAGGAGCTCCTCACCCTCCAGACCACTTTACACACCCTCCATTCAACATCCACACACACACCCTCAGACCACCTACGACCTACGTAATGGAAGACCTTTTAACCCGTCTTTGAGTTTTAATTAGGATGGATACATTTTAAATGGAAATGGATCTTTATTCAAATTAAAGTGGACATGTTCAGACAGACAACAGTCAGGACGTTAAAAAAAGCAGGGATGGGCACGTCCAGATAAGCATCTCATCAGAGCTGCCTCCCAGCACAGGAAATGGCATTAGCTTTGTTGTCACACACACAGTGACCTCTTTCTCCCCAGGTTGCCATAGAGATACAGCTCCCTCTTCACACACTCCCAAACAGCTGGAGTATGTGTGCTTCCACCCAGTCCAATGGTTGCATGTTTATTGTATGTGTTGTACGTACAGAATCAAATGTACGTGTTATTAGGCTCACATTGGATGTTTAGAAGCCACCTTTCAATCAAACGTGTGCGAAACAGACTTTCTGTTAAATGTAGTTATTATGAATTTTTTCTTTGTTTAATAGTGACAGTACCCTGACTCAGGGATGCCCTTTCTCAGGTTGCTCGATTTGAGTGGATTTCTTTTCTTATGTTATATGTTCCTTTTTCCCAAATATTGTGCTGCCAAAATTGGCAGATATCCTGCATCTTAATCGGACTTCATCTTGTCTTTGTTTGTCTTTGTAGTTGTCCTCGTTTTGTTCAGTCTCTATTGATCCTAACAGTAAGACTCAGCCCTCTGGCTCACACTGCACACCTGTGATTGATATTTTGTCTGGGAGATGGGTCGAACTGTGCTACAAGCCAGTGTTAGGCTCATCTGCTTGAGTTGTTAAATTGAAATATATAGTTAAAGCAGTCTCATTTCTACTCATCACATACTGCTTGCCTGCTTCCCAACATGTGATTGCTTCAGCATGAAAAGACAATACCTAAAGAAAACCATTGTTTTTTTAAAGCAGCTTTCACAGACATCAGTCACATAGTGCTTTACAGCGAAATAAGAGAAGGCAGATATCACCAATAGTAATAAAGAAACTGGATAAAATTTATATTTGTAAAGATATCAGAAAATATATATATATACAAAAATACAAAACCAGACAAAAAAATCCAACACAGGCTTAAATACACAAAGAAAACACCAGATTACATATACAGACACACAACACCAGAAAAATAGAGTATACAAAAATACATAAATTAATAAAAATACAACTTGAGATAAATAAATAAAAAAATACAACAAAATACAACACCAGATAAAATACACAAAGAGAAAACTAGTAAAAAGGCCTGTAAATTAATGTTTTGTAACCCGTCTGGACACTGAACTTTGAATCTGTAATCTGTAAATCAAACATACTGTAAGCCACTGCCTGTCAGACAGCGTCATTCTGTAGGAGTTTAATCCTGGATGCAAAGAGGGAAGGTCACAGCTGACTGACCCAGCAATCTGATGCTCAGATCAAGTGACACACCTGAATAGTTCACTGTACCTCCCATCAGTTATAACACACACACACACACACCAAAATAGCAGCAACACCTCTGTTTCTGCTTGTTCTGCAATGTGAACTCATTCACGCTCTTTTCCATTTCATTTAGCTCCTTCAACTGTTTCAATTAAGAAGTCAAACAAATTGGCTTTTTCAAGGTTTACCAATATAACAGGCAGAGAGTCACTTGAAAGGCATACAACCCCACTAAGATCATTTAATTTGACCACAGATGAGAAAATCAAGGATGTACTGTACCATAATCATGCAAGGCAAGGAACAGGTTTTGAATTTGTGGTTAAAGCTGAAAGAGTAAAAATGTTTTATAGTTGTATCTGCTTCACACCAAACAATGCAACAATTGCACTTTCCGGACTATTACTTACATTTGGGCAGTACCTTGTGCAATACTTTTATCAAAGAGAACAGGCAGATATGTTTCACTGATGTACTCTGCTGTTTAAACATTTGTAGTGGGTAGAAATGACAAATCAGGATGATAACAAGATATATTATTTCTCAGTTGACCTAATCTTTGTCTGTAGTTTGGGGAGCTCAGAATAAACTAACTTTCTGCAGCAGTGACAGCAGTTTTCTTGCTCAATGAGCACAGAAGGAGAACTTGGCAGACAGAGCTCTGCAGCTTTATATCGGGTGTGTAGCTGTGAACTACCAGAAACAGAAGCTGCAGTTTCAGGGAAAGTGTTTTTTCATTTCTTCTTTATTTTATTGCAGTTTTCTCGCAGTGTTAACCAATTCATTGTGAGTGTTCACAGAGGCAATTGGTGTGTTCAAAAAAGGGTGTTAAGCATGCTCAAAAGCCGCCTCAGTACAGATTACAATGGGCCTGCTCATCACTGAATGGTGGATAATTAAACTGATAAAAAAACTAAGGTTTGATTATTGTGATCACTTGTGGCAGTTAGAGATGTGATACAAATGTATCCTGTATTTAAGTAAAATGTCTAACATTTGTATAGCAGTTTTAAGTGTGAAGGAAATGCCAAAATTAGGTAAAAGGCAAAATAATTGGCATGGATGTAAATGAACTTCCTGGAATACTTGCATTGCCTTACTTTCTAAAGAAAACAAACATATTCATTTATTTATCCATTTAAAGTTTCCAAAGAGATCAGAAGGTTCCTAATGAAGAAAACAGATCAAATCCAACCAATCAACTTCAGTTTAGAAACCATGGCAACTTTGACTTTCTTTAAAGCACTTTTTTTGCAACATCAAGTGTTGTTTGCTTTCTGAACCTGAAGCTCTCTTGAACTTTAAACCAGATTAACTGAACATCACTAAGTTTTTGTAATGCTGCACATCTTTTTGTTGTTGTTGTCAGTCAGTCCTTCCCTGTCCATATTTACGTTATCTATAATAAGTTATTGCAATAATAAGTGGATTAAGGAAGCAGTGATTGAGGGCAAAGTATTTACAGTAGATCAGTGGTCTATGTTTGAGGGTTAATGTAGAATATGTAATGTAGAGTATTCACGGTGTGAAGGGCACAGCCACATTACCCAGCATCCTATTCTAATGAGAACAGCAAGAACAAACCATCACTGCAATATGGAGGTTTTAATCCTGGTGAAAAATAATTTCTATTTCAATATAATTTAGTTACTCGCTCAATACAATGATAATCACTTACCTTATTTTATATTTCACATATTTCCTCTCTTACAGGATTTAGTTTGCCTTTATTTGATAGGACAGTGGATAGAACGGAAACCAGCGAGAGCATACGAGAGCGAGAGAGCGGGGAATGACATGTAGGAAAGGAGGCACAAGTCGGACTTGAATCTGGCTCCACTTGAAAGACTATAGCCTCTGTATAGACCTAACAACAACCCCTAGACTCTACTCTTTGATATATTATTTACAGAGACCCAACATGAATCCACCAAGAGCAAAGCTTAACAACATTTAGCAAAGAAGCAAGGAAAAAAAGTCCTTTTAACAGGCAAAAACCTCAGGCAGATTCAGACTCATGTTGCAGGGTCATCAGCTGCGAGTGTGTTGGACTTGGAAAGAAGGATAGAAGCTGACAGAGACGATCTGAGAGGAAACAGATGTATGGCTACAACCCCAGTAATAATGGTAAAAACAGGTATGATAGAAGTATCAAAAAGTAAGATAAAAAAATATATATGTTAATTGACTGACTAGTCTAATATTAACATTTACAGCTTCAGGACAATACATTTGGGAGGACCAATATTGTCAATTATAGCAGCAGATGTTGAGCAGATCACATGACTACAATAGTGATAATAGACCTAAGACTGATAATAGAAGATCCACAGCAGCAGGCTGTCTGAAGCAATAATACAGAAAAGACAAGGGCGCTGAACAACTCCTTGGAAGATATATGGTTATTAACTTCAATGGTGCATAAAAATGCACAGAAAATATGATATGAATGTACGTAGAGAAATCAGTGTGCCAAGTCCTGAAGTCTAAGCCTATATCAGCATAACTGGGATCTTGTCCAATCCTGAGCAAGCTTTAACTATAAATGATACAATCTGAAAGATTGAAGAATAGTAAAAGTAGAGAGAGAACACACTTAATACTCCGCCTGTGTAAGTTTGAGTTAGCCCACACCAGTCTAAAAAGCCTTGTCAATACCCAAATTAACTTCAGATTTCCATACGTGTTTTGACGATAATCATCTAAAATTAGACAGATCCAGCCCTTTCTCGAGGAGGAGGAGGACGGATTGTGATATGGGCGGCTCCTATCCTCTCCTCCTCCACCTCCTCCTCTCAGTCTGCCCAGAAGCGAATTCTCTCATTCCTCCTGCTCGTTTCTCACTTGTTGGATGTATCAGTGTGGATTTCTGGGTCCCAAAATCTTCCTTGTGGTTGTTTGCTCACCTGGAGACCTGAGAAGACCACCGCTGTTTGTGAAGGTGAAAAGGTCTTTACCGGCTTCACGTGCGTAAAAGGCGCTAAACCTGAATCTTCGTCCTGCTCGTCTTTACCTTCGCTGTATGTTTGCGTATCGCAACTATACTGCGTTTTTTGTTTTTGGTCGTGTCTGTTTCCGCTGCCGTCTCTCTGACCTCTAGTCTTCGGGTCCCACGGCGGGGGTTGTTTGGTCTTCCTGGCAGTGTTGTGCGCTCAAGTCTTTTCGGATCATCCTTGGAGAAGTTCCGTCGCAAACAGTCCCATTCACCTCTTCTGCTCCTCTGCTCCTCGTACTTCCTCCAGCTGCGATAAGGATGCTCGTGGCTTTTCACTGTCAAAATCTACAGGATTAGCCTGAGTAGAACAAACGGACCATGTAACCAGATCAGGTATGTGAAAGGTTATATATATATATATATTTTTTTATATATTTTTACATTTGAGTGTAAAACAATCTGGTATCCCATAATGTCAGAGTGGGAAGACACGTCTTTGACTCAGACCCTAAATGTCGAAAAGTCCCCAATCTTCAGTTCAAATGGCGATGATGTAAATCTTCACATTACATTCAACAGTAAATTGAACGTAAAATTTGCCTGTAAAGCAGCCAGATGAAAGGAAGTGACAGTGGAGCAGCTCAGCAGGAGAAGGAGTCATAGGGTTTTGCCATTTTGCTGCTGCTGTGATCTCTCACACTGCTTCAGTCTGATCTTGGTGGCCTGCTGCTGCTGGCATTTGGCTTGAAACAGAACAAGGAGATGAAAGACTCCTTCTTTTCTATTTGAAAATATGTTGTATTAAGTAAGGAAGTGACTGCAAAAACAAGAGACCTTGGTCAACATGTTTTAGAGATATTTTAGACAGAAGGAAGGCTCAGATGAAGGTCCAGAGTCTCTGTAAGGGGACCAATTACTGGGACTGCAGAGATTAGATGGTTTCAACTCTTACTGGGGCCTTGGTGAGTTTTGCTTTTTAATGCGTCACCATATTTAAAACTGAACACCTCTGGAAACTGTGACAATATTTGACCGAGTTCTGGGCTCTGATTAGAGGATTTTTTTATCCCATCATGCAGCAATAATATGACCCAAGTGTACTCCACCCTGCTTTTGTTTAAAGGTTCTCTGAGGAAATGTTTCTGCTTATAAAAAATACTCGAATTAATACTGATGTCTCTTTAAGACAAAACAAATCCAAAAACCATCAATGACAAGATTAGTTATTTTTCAAATAGTATATGTCATATATATTTTATGCCTATAAGGTTTGTCGGGGTAGGTGCCACATAAAGAGGTTAAGAGCATGCTGCAGAAACGGCCTTTTTATTTTTACATTCTCCAAAGTATTGATTCACAGCAGATTATTTATTTGACTGTTTGATTTTTAGTTTAAAACATTTAAGTCTCACACTCACATCAGGAAAACATTAACAAAGAGATACTTTTTCATCCATAAGGGGGGCGCCAAAGTCTCACAAACCTAAATATCCTTTCAGGAGCTTTAACACTGTAGATTCCTTATTTAAATTGATCAGGTTAACATCATGCGTGAAGCCTTTTTTTATTAGCACTTGAAGCTTTATGTGCCTGTGTATTCATCATCATGACTCTTTCTGTAATATGAAATATTGAATATAAAAACGATCAAATGAAATATTCCTTCCCTTTTCCTGCATGGTGGCTGAAGAACAGTGGGCTTTGTGCAGTGTATTGATCCTTCAGCAGCCAGCAGTAGGTTCTGTGCTGCTCTGACCCATTTCTCACTGAGGAAGCGGCAAAATACAGCTTGACTAAAGGACTGTTGAGCAGCCTCTCTATATCCCCCCGTCTTCAACACAGACACATACGCGCACGCACACACTCACACACACACTTCTTCATTCCTGCACCTCCAGTGGTTGGGGATACAACAGGAAGAGGCCTGATTTCCCAGAGGAGTCTGCAGTCAGGGCTGTCACAGCTAACACAGCAGCAACAGACAAATTATATTCAATATATAGGTTGTGTAACAGTGGGTTGTGCCAACAGTTCAAAACACTAAACGGAAATTACAACTCGCAGCTAGCCAGTGCTAAGATATTATGTATCAGCCTCCCTGGCTGGGAAACTAAATATTTGATTGACTACGGTTAAATTAGGAAACTGTTAGCTTGAGCAGCTTTAGTAGACATGACATATTTTCATGGATCATCATTATCACTGCTGTGGAATGATTTCTCTTAAAAAAAAGGAAATGTTTATAGTCTAAGCTTCAGGTACAGATGCACTGGGATTTTGAATATTGAGGAACCGTAACAGCTATTGATATACATTTGAGTTAAAAAAGGTTTTTTTTAGATACAATCATTTGGTATTCTCATTGCTAAGGTTATTTCTCACAAACAAAAATCTGCATTCCTCTGAAAGGACGACGTACACTCTCAGAAAGGATTACTACTGTTTATGACTCCACCTTTTTATTCTGTACATTTTACATCCCAATAGTTAAAGGGAAAAAAAATATTATTGGACCTTGTTTGGACAGATAAGACTTCTGTGTCTGGTGTTCAGGTATGGGCTCAAAATATTGACAAGTTTGTCCCGTTCTTTCTTTCCTGTAGATCACATTTGTTTTCAGCTTTAAAAGACTCTGCTTTAATCCTGCAGAACACTAAGATGCATCTGTGCATCCATTTTAGAAGTTGTAACATCTTCATGGAATAATAGTCCTCCAACATTTTGAAGTATTTAATTCATGACCGGGCCAATGAAAACTACATTTAAGAAACTAAAGTGCAAGGGAAGCTTGTCCAAATTAAGTCATGTTGTGTTGATCATATGCGTGAATTTTGCAGTATATGGAGACACATAATCTTGTATTATATATTGTATATTGACACAAGAAAAATAATAACAACAACATGGATATCTCAAATCTGCTCTGGATGTTGTTGTATGAAAATTAATCATTTTTCAAACCCAAAGTGCTGATGCAGTCTTTCTGTCAGAATGTAGACCTCTGTACTCACTCTACCTTTGGAAGTAAAGTCGTGTCTTTTTTCCTCCTGCCTACACTCCACTCAGTGTATTTTCTGGGACAACACAAATGGAAAGTGTTTTTAAGATGTGAAAGTGGTGCACGTACAGTACTAGTGTGTTGGGTTGGGATTGGGGTTGGTAGGAAGAATCTCAAACTACCCCAGGAAAGTGTTTCAGTGTTACAGGAGTGGTTTAGTAAATTATTTAAAAGTCCTCATGGTTTTCCTAGCAGTTGGATGAGTATTTATTGCCATACAGTTGTGAATCTGGTGCGCTGTAGTTCCACTTCAAGGGTGAGACGAGCTGTGTCCAAACTGCACTGCAGCATCAGCAGGACAGAAAAAGTCACTCTAGTATCAGTCGCTGCACCTCGTCTTCCGAGCTACCATGCTTTTAAAGCAGCTGTAAAGTTAAAATTAGAAGAAAAGTGGCGGTTTAAAGGAGAAAGGTCTTCAGACAGAAAAAAAACCTAATCAGCATCTTTGAATCTGTGGATGTTTGAACAAAGAATGAGTAATCTATTTGTTCCATTGTGCAGGAAGTCTCTTGCTTTCTACCCAGGTGAGCATAACTTTTAAAACACTGGTGTTTGTCGGACTGAACAACGTATAGACATACACAACATAGAGCATCAACTAAAAGAAAAGATAATACTGTCCCACATTAACCTCTGTGAACTCCACTTGTGATGAGGTAGATAAGAGGGGGGACATACAAGAGACAGAAGACTCTGATAGTTTTTCATTATGGTCAGGAGTTACTTTCCCTGTAAAAGGGACAACGTTCTTGTATGTCTGACTCCTGCTGTCTTTATATTCAATCGGACACTTCCACATTCTACTATTAAGGTGATTTATGTAACATTATATGAGTTTGTTATGAGTTCGATTCTCTTTAAGCTGAAACTTAATTGTATTATGGTTTGTGTTTATTCGTTTACAGGGTTTTCCATTATGAGCAGGTTTTCTTTGTTTGCTGTTGTTTTGGTGGCTTAGATCAGAGCTCGTTACTCGTATTCTTTGTGTGTGGCGTGCGTGAGTGCAGCTCTGAAGCGCAGCCAGCCTGGGTTAGGAAGAGGCCAGGCAGAGGAAGGCTTGTTGGCTGAGCCGCAGGCCTCTGGAAGAGAAACGCTGTTATCTGCTAGCGTTGCTCTACTGCTGCTGGCTGCTGCATCTGTGGTGACTCATCAAAATCACATGCACATACGGACACACACACAATTACACACTCACAGTGACACTTCCAGACATAATTATACTGACAAACATAAGCTCTCACAAAATACTGACAAAACACATTTTGACGTTTACATGTTGGCACCCAGTAAGATACCCTGCAGATGCAGACACAGAGACACCAACACACTAAACGCATTATGTATTGACTCTTTGCCTGTAAAACAGTGTGCTATTGACACATTTTATAGAGGAAATGTCAACTTATAAAAAATGGAGGGCAGTTGCACATTCTTCCTTTAATGTGTGTTCATGGTTTTATGTTTTCACTGTTGGTGTTTTTTTTAATTGTTGGTCCTTTTTTTTTCTGTTTTAGTGTAATGGTTTCTTTCTCGTTGGTTCATGTCTCTTTGTAATTGTTTGTTATCTCTTTGCAGTTTTTTAGTAATTCTAATTTTGTTTTGTGTGTCTGTGTAATTTTTTTTAAGTACCATTAAAGTGTTTTTATGTCTGTTTGTAGTAATTTGTTTCTCTACAGTCATTTTTCTGTTTGTTGATAGTCGACTTGTGCTTGCTTGTATTTATTTGTTAGTATGTTTCTGCTATTTATTATTGTTTTCTGTGATTTGGTTGTTTATCTTATCTCTAATAATTTGTTTCATTTCATTGACTATCCCCCGTGACCTCCATAACCTTAGTTTGACCTAACATTTCAACTTTCAACTCCTGTTATAAGTCAAACTACCCTATTGAGAAAACAATTTCCCCCTGTGTTTTAGGATTTGTTCTTTCCCTTTGATGTCAGTACCCACTAACTCCCTGACTGCTTTCTTCATCACAAAATGAAGGTCGAACTGATCCAGTGTCAGCCCTGCAAGAATGGCTTGAACTTAAATTCTAACGTTAATACTTTGAAAAAGGAACTGCCCTTATTTTCACACCCAGAGGGAGCTGCAATACACTCCATAGTTTATCAGAGCATATGCAATGAATATTAAGGAAGGTAATGGTCAGAGTTCACAGGACCCAGGTATTTTTTCTGTGAGCTGAGGTGAAAATTAGAGAAATATGGATATGATAAAAACATCATAGCTCAAATTTAAACAAAATGCCTTTGTCTTTTATCTGGAATATGTTACCATTTTAGTAACATTTTTAGTACTTCAGTATATCTACTCATCTACTTTTACCTGTTTCCACATAAAAACACCTAAAACGATGTCCTCCTATAAAATCACTTAAACTTAGGATCATGTCAAAACAGAATGCATAATGGACATCTTATTGCATTCCTTACATGAGATCATCATTAAAAGTCAGTTTATTCAAAGAGATGAGAGCAGTAGTTGTTTGTCCTAGGAGCCCTTGTGTGTGTCTGCCAGGCTGTATGCAGGATTACACAGTGGATTTAGTTACAGTATTACAGTCATTTAAGCTGAAGGTCATAGGTTTAGTTTTTTTGCACAGCTATGTGTTGAAATGGCCTTGAGCAGCACTCTGAAATTTGCACCTACTCAATCAATGTAAGGCCGGTGGCCAGGCATATGGCTTTCAGACCAGTTTGTGTCTAATTTATCCATTTTGACAGCAGTGGGGAAAGCTTGGTGATGCTTGAGGGTTGACAAATGTTTCACTAGGCTTTACAGATGACTGTGACTGGCTGTTCAAGGTTCCCATATTTTAGATTTATAATGCAAACTCATTCATCAAAAGAGCTTGAATGCATGCTTCACAAAATGTCATGGCCACACTCCTTTTTTGGGGATAGAAAAAAAAACACAAAATGGGTGGATAACTATTCTTGTGCTTGGGTTATATTTGGACAAAATTAGATTATTTTTTGATTAAAATTAAAAGAACAAAACATTTACTGTGTAGGCTGCTTGAAGCCATCATTTTAAGGTTGATGGTTCAGTTCCTCATGGGGAATATTTGCTGTTTCAAAGACAAAGTGAACAGCATATTAATAGTAAAACTTCCCTTCTGCTCGTGAACAAGGCATCTTAAAGGCCCTGCCTAATTCCTGCTGTCCCTGTCTTAGTGTCCCCATTCCCTCATTTATTATCTGTCACTGATAAAATGTCCATGTGAATGTATGCTAATGTAATATTCGGGGTACATTACATCCTCACAGATAGAAGCTGAACCATTTCATTTGCTTTTTATGAGACTGCCGTGCTGACCAGCAGAATGGAGGAACAGTAATTACAGCTCCCCCCGGCCGCCCGCTGCCCCATCCGGGCTGCATCGCTGCCAAGTGTGAAAGAGAAACTAGCATATCGCAGGACGGCAGAGCAGGAGCTGAACGCCTATAATGAAACCCTCTGCAAACCTCGTAAAGCACAGAGATGCAGAGCTGTATGCATGTTTAACGTCAAGCCCATTTCCTGCTCAAGTTTTTTTTTACTGTGAATCTGTCGGAACTGCACATAAATTTACTGGAATATCAATTCAAGCCTTGCGGTGAGAAGGTAGCAATGCAGTGGCTTAGTGGTTTGAACAATTTCCTTCAAATCTGAGAGAAAGCATTTTACAGAGCAAGCCATACTGGGCTCGGAAGGCTTGGTCAAAATGTGCATATTTGCACCTATAACAATATTCAACCTTTGACCTTATTTCACTGTATTATTCTTAATGCTGTCTATAATTCAGTGTCAGAGCTAGCAGAGCTACATGAAAGCATGCAGAAAGTTTTAGATTTTGATTCTGATTCTTTTTGGGCGGTTTCCCTGTCACAACTGTTTGTGTTTTTGTAAATAAAGCATTAGCCACAGTGACCACAACCCTCTTATTTACCATACTGTAATCATGTTTATTTTTGTTTTCCATATGGATGTACTGGGGATTTCTTGGTTTTGTAAGCAGTCTCTTGTGGATATTCAAAGAACTGCATTTTTTAAAAAACCTGCATGGCTTCATTTATCGACACCAGTGATTCACACTTGTGGGAGACCCAAGGCCATCCTGCTGGCCTCGAAGTCTGGTGAAAGGCCTTTTATAGAAGGGAGGACAAATTGAATTTTATGTGTGATTAAAAATTACGGATGGTCTATGAGTAATGCACCTTTCTCCCTCCATGTGAGTTAAAGTCTTCACCACATTCTGAGTCACAGTGAGTGTGTAAAAAAAGGCTGAATCAGGATCTGGCAAGCTGGAGTACAGTGTCCTGCAGAGCTGCATAACAGCATAATGTACACAGTTATAAATCTGCCAGCATCAAGCATGGTCCTGAACGGACGGAGTAAAAGACTGAAAGTGTGTTCCAACTCTCTGTCATCCTATCTCTCTCCATCTTCACAGGAAAGAGGCGATTTTACCGCCTGTATTGATCATGTACTTTTATAGGGCCAAGAGGATCATTGTTGGGAGTGGTTCTTCACATTTATCGCGTTCTTTGCCCCAAATGACCTTGAGCAAAATCAAGTAATCGAACTAAAATGTTCGGTGTCATCAATCTCTGCCTACTGGGCCATAACTGCTGCGACAGCTTTTGAGTGAAGATGGGATAACGGTTGGTTGAGCTTCTGCAGGTGTCTGTCTCAGTACGTCGCAAAGGTTTTCAAAGTCACATGTAAGTGGTTGTGTCCAGGAAGTTAATCTTCCTTCATCAAGAGCACTTTTCAATCAAAAGCATGGAGTTGTTAAGTAATGAGAGACGGTTTATTATCCTGTTGTAAAATTGCACTCTGTGGCGATGACATCTAAGTGGTCTTCTTAGTCTTTTTAATTTAGTTTGCATACACAGATGTTTCAGACTAGCTGACAACGTGTTGTCATATAGTAGGGTTATTACAAACATAAATGACACACTCACTTTGAAGCAGATTCAAGAATATGCAGTTTTACTGTAATAAGAAGGAGGCCTGTGTTTGGTAGCCTAGAGTAGCTGCTCATCCAAACATTCATATACTTCGTACTGTTAACTTCCTGAATTTGTTTTTTGGTGAAGAACATTTCCTTTTTTTTAAACTTAGTAATCACTCTGTTTATTAACAGCTTTTTAACAGCAGATACGTACGTAACAAGATGAGCTTAAGCCAGGAGATTTTATTAAACATTAGGGTAACACAGGGGGGAAGTTGAAAAATTGCGGATTTGAAGGTGAAAGGCAGTTTTTCAGTTTAGTTTCTCTTAAGATTACAAAACATTAACTGACTTTATGTTGCCAAATCAAAAAGATTAATCCAGTAAGCAATCTGCCATACAGCTCAATCTGCCTCCCCTCACAATGTAATGGGTATTTGAACCCAGATTCTGCCTCAGCACTTCAGCACCAAGGACAGCGCATACTACTCTAAAGTACAGTAATGAGCTTTTTTCTCATCTGGTTCCAGCTAAAGTATGCCACTTAGTGTCAAAGCAATAAGGAAAGCTAAATAACAAGTGTACTTTTCTAGATTTTACTCAGATAGATAGATAGATAGATAGATAGATAGATAGATACATAGATACATAGATACATAGATACATAGATAGATTTTGGTTAACAGTAATCTGCTCTGCAACCACCAAACATGAACTGAAGGAAATTATCCAAATATGTATCCTGTGATTTAACTCCAAGCTGCCCCTCTGCAAGTTCTTTTTGAGTTTAAACTGATTTTTATGGTTTTCATTTTGAAATTGTATTCTAGATTTCTTTTATTTCAATTTCTTCATAAAAGAAATTGAAACCCTGATATTTTCTCACATCACACCCACACATGAACCCCCCACAGATTTAAACACATAAATGTAAAAACAATCATGTTGCCTACGCCTGGCCAAAGCAGAGATGACACAAAAGGAAAAAGAGAGATGATGCTGTTGAAATGCCAGGTAACAGGATTAGATAAATTACATTTCAACTGTGACCATCCATCCAGTTTGATTATGTGGCGTCTTTTCTTGCAGTGCTTTCAACAGCAACCATATAACTGGGTATTGGTGTCCTAAATAAAAGTGGGCTGAGATTGTCCTCAGGTTATTGCTGCTAATGCTGAAACCTACACCTGTTGTTTACAGCAAGTTTGGGTCAGCGTTTTGTATAAAAAGTGTTACATTTGCAACAGGACAGACCACTTAAAAAAAATATTTAGTTGTCATGGAGATTGTAAATCGTCCACAGAAAAAGTCACCAAACCAATGCCATGAAATAATTATTTAAACCCACAACATCAACAACCCCTTTACAAGATCAACAACTATAAACTGAGTGCCAGCTAGTATTTGGTACTTCAGTTTTGCTGTAGTACTGCAAAAATGGCAAACACTAAAGCCTTTTTTGTTTTAATTATGTTACCAATATAGTTTTACAAGATGTAAACAAGACAGGAGAGACAGTTGTCAAACCCTTCCTCTAACATTAATCATTATATTCAAATAGCACATAGAGTATTATTGTGTTGATAGTGAGAGAGAGTGACTGTATTTGACTGCTGGTACAATTTAAGATCCAAAGAATACATTTTGTAAAATCCTTGCAGGCAGTCAAGGTCCTTGAGACTGATGGGGGAGACTCCAGAGGGAACACTTGATCAGAGAGGGAGGCAGCTTGCCAGATATTCTCATCACTCTGATTTGCCTAAAACAGCAGATGGGAGGCCTGTAGTTTTGCAATATGACAGATTTTTTATATCCTTGCAAACAAAATAACCTGCAGGACAGAAACAAAGGAAGGCAATAACGGAAGTGGGCACAGCAGAGTGCCAACAAGCTGATGCAACAGGCTGACAAAAAAACCCAACAAATTATGAAAGACAGATGAGATGACTGCTGCCCTAAAGCTGAAAACATCATAGTTGTCAAGTGAAATGTACAGTGTATTATTCAATACAAAGACAATGTCTTACTCAAAGTTGCGTACTGGAGAAAAGCATTACGATTTGTATTATGACATTTAATAATGTGTATTGTATACCATACTGTAATGTGATAGTGAAGTGTGTGGAAACAAGGACTATGGAAACCATATTTTTAAGGCTGTAGCTACAAAGCTGTGTAAGAAGATTTTTCTCCCCTAATTCAAACTTTTAAGGCTTTGCTCAATTTATAAAAAAAAGAAAACCAATAAGAACAACAACAGACCTTAATTCAATAAATTAAAGATAAGGGTAGTGACTTACAAGCTGGGAACAGATTGTCTTCAAGTCAGAACGGGCAAAAATAAGACAAAAATAAGTTTTATGTTTTTTACTTATTGATGAGTCCTGTATACTGGAGTGCACTGAAATGTAACACTAAGTGACATTATTTAGTTTAAAAGTATATAACACATAGCACCTTTTTTTAGCATCTGCACTGTTTACAGCCTCAGGATACAAATAAGCCCCCTAAGCCGACTGACAGGCGTCAGCAGTGTAACTAGTGTGATAAAAAAAATAATATTTTTTTGCCTCAAGCCAAAATTTTGCAGAATCAAGCTTTTAGAAAAACAACAACTTGTCAAAACATTGAATTGTGCTGATCCCACAATGCAGTGCAGCTGCATATAATAACACATGAAGGAGACAACTCACCTGAACCCAATAGTTAAATATCATACTTTTCAGAAATAACAGCATCATGATGCTATTCGATGTATTTCTTCGAGTTTTGATTGTGTTTCACACTTTATAAACAAATAATTTTAAGGAAAAAATATCCTTTACTTTTATTTAAAGCTTTTTCCTGTTTTTCCTGTCCATGAACAATGAAAAAAATTGCTTTAACTTCAGTTTTAACCATTAAAACTACAGGAAATAATAATAATATTGTAAGATTTCCTCAGCATAATGTCTTTAACAGAAGGACTTAAAGTCAAAATTTACATGAAATGTTATGTAGTTTATGTACATGTAATCTGATGTACATGTAATTACCGGTAAGTGTGTTCTTTAAAATTACAGGTCATAAGCATGTGAACATAATGTGTTTTTTTTTCAGGTGATTCCGTGATTAACTACATCTACTGAAAGATGAAGAGATCTTGTTTTGACAGATCAGTCATATTTTCCGGATTTCTTCACATTTCTACATAATATAGAACATTGCAGTAGCTCAAAAGATGTCAAACGGGGCTAAAAGCTCATTTTAAATCTTTGAATCTGCTATTATTCTCAAATGCATTATGTATGTAGTGTGCTATCAGCCGCTTCAGACAATATGAGTTCTGCTGCATTAAATGGACCGGAATTAATCAGAATTCATGAGACATTATGTGCATTATGACTGCTATGTGAAGTCACAGTTTGTATGGAAGATATTTATGAATTTTTGTGGCCTTTTTTTTTGTGAATTCATCAGTTATTGTGCTCTAACAGCAGCTATGAAGACGCTGCTGTCTGCTTTTATGGATGTTTTATTTGATTGTCCTGATTTATTTGTTCATGTTGAGTGTATGCTTGGTCGAACTCAGTTCGTGAATGCATACAAGTTTTATCAGTATATAGGGCTCCTCAGGCTGTATGAGGGATTGAGGGCCTCTCTAATCTGGACCCAGTGGTGACGGATCCCACTCTCTTTCTGCCTGCACTCAGCGTGTGTGTGTGTGTGTGTGTGTGTGTGTGTGTGTTTGTTGATGCAAATATTTCATTTTCTCTGTGTGCTGTCCAATGAAGTCAACTCACATTAATCTCAACCAAGGTTTGTGTGTTGCAGAGCTGAGTCTTAACAGTGACAAAAACAAACGTGTATTTTTTTTGACGTTCGCGTAAAGGATGACGTGGTGACAGCAGTGACTCTATTTCCATTTCCTCCACACAGTGTAAGTCATTGTGCTGGCATTAATTATGAGAAATAGTTTGGTATACTGAGTCTGAGACTGCACGCACTGGAGAAAGTTAAGATGAATGATGTTCAATGGAATCTGGCGGCCGCCGTCCTGTTTGGTCCAACGAATAATTGAAGGCCAGTGTACTTTGTGACAGAAACATGTTTTATGAGCTCAGGGCCAGTGTAGTGGTTCAAACTGAGAGAGCAGCAACAGCTCCTGTTCTCCTCGATGGAGAGTCTGAAAGCAAATGAAGAAAATGAAGAAAACCAATCAGATTATCTTAAATGTTGTATTTATCTGCAAGATAATATCATCAGTGTTAGACGATCCTATGTAGGGAATAAGGTATTGTAATAATAATGTCTTTCTTTGTTCTCCCTCATCTACTTCCTAAACCATCACAGATAATTCGTAAAGAACATGACGCAGCTGCTGGTATGCAGTATAGGCTTCATGTCCTGTATGTACTACTGATTCAAAAGTCAAGCACCATTACTTTATCTTATATTTCCATTAAAGTGCTTCTGTTCTTTAACAACAGTTTTAGTTCTTGATCAGTACCACTTAGCAGGGTTTTAGTTGCTTTGTACTTCTCAAAGCTTCCCATTGGTTTAATATCATGTCTTGCAGATGCGTCTCTATGGCGAGGAAGTCAGATATTTTATTTTGTAATTGTGGATGACAGACTTTCTCTTTCTCATCACATATACAGGCACATCTCAGGTGGAAATAAAACACAAACACAGCTGTCCAATCAAGCATCATATGTGAGAGACTGATAACAGAACTGGAGGCAGCAAGTGTTTTCCTTCCTTCTACTTTCTTCTTTCTCTGGCCTTTAATAGAACATTATAGGTTTGAGATGTTTTATCAGCGATAGATAGATAGATAGATAGATAGATAGATAGATAGATAGATAGATAGATAGATAGATAGATAGATAGATAGATAGATAGATAGATAGATAGATAGATACCTTATTGATCCCGAGGGAAATTCAAGAAACCCGAGGGAAATTCAAGAGTAATAGCTTTCCCTACAAGCTTGAACCTGCACAATATATATGAACCCTTAAAAAACCAAGCTTCTTCTCTGATTCGACTGCTCTGCTGTTCTACCATAACGTGTTGAGTGTGTGTTGACTCTATGCATTTTTTAAGGCCTTTCTTATGACAGCTGTGACCCAGAAAACAGATCTGACCTACAATCAGATTTCTGTTTCACCTGTCACTTTGTGGCAAACCTCTTTCTTCCTTAAGAATAGGACAGATTTAATGAAAATATATTTTACTTGGCTGCCAAATCACTGAAGTCCAACCTATAGAAACTCAACTTTCCTCAACAGATATCCTCACATGCATTAACTGGATGTATTAACAATGATGTGTTTAGTTAGAGCTGGTTTTACTTTTTCTCACTGACGTAACATCTGAAAGAAATTAAATAAGCACCTTTTTATGTCTGAAATAGTTTATTTTATTGGTTATTTTGATAATGGCACCAGAGTTAGCTAATAATTATTTAGCATATGCTGCCCCAATTATAATGAAATAAATACATAAATACAGAATGCTGCATGAACGTTTTCTAATAGAACATGCTTTAATATGTTGCATGACTCTCCTTAACTTGTATCCTTTTCCTGTTTTCCCGTCTTCCTTGCAACATTCTCATCAATTATTTTCTTCCATTCCTCTAGTAGGTTGTTTTATTTTCTCATGCTGCCACCTTGTGGGGAAAGTGTTTAAAGCAGCTTCATTTAAACTTCTATATATCCAATGTTTTCTTCTTCTTCTCCTCATAGATGTTCATGCAGAGTGGCTATCCAGCAGTGTAACCTCTGATTTTAATGGTCTTCAACCTTACAAACTTCAAACACTCCTCTGATGTGAGTCTGTCTGTCTGTCTGTCTGTCTGTCTGTCTGTCTGTCTGTCTGTCTGTCTGTCTGTCTGTCTGTCTGTCTGTCTGTCTGTCTGTCTGTCTGTCTGTCTGTCTGTCATTTCTAACTTCCTTTGTTTTGTCTCTGCCTTTAGGTTTTAAGCAACTTGGCTGAACGTGAGTATTCCAGTGGGAAATGTTGTTTAAAAAAATGTCAAACTGTGGGTTCATTAATTTATTCAAACTTTTTACAACAGTTAATAATGTAAAATGAAAAAGTTGTCTATACATTAACAGGAGTGTCATAATGCATTTGTTAATTTGAAGTTATTTGCATGCTTGCTCTCCGTGTAATAATCTACACATGCAGTATATTACTATAAAATGACCTTTTGTGTTTGCACTACTGTCATCGAAAATATGTCCCAGCACCCTGCGTCTTTGTTTACTGTCACTGTGACCTTTGTTTATTTGATCAAACTTAGTTGTGCAGATGAATGTTGTTGACACTTGCTGATGATGTCACTTCCTACTTCTGTTTCAGAGTTTGATGGAGAGCTGGTCGGATGACAGCTGGAACTGTTGTCATAACCGGAGGAATACTGGCCACTGTGATACTGCTGTGTATCATCGCTGTGCTGTGTTACTGTAGACTCCAGGTATTAGTGTGCGTGTGTGTGTTTTTTTTGGGGGGGGGGGGGGGGTAATAAAAAAAATGATGAAATGATCTTCTTTGTCTCTGTAGTACTACTGCTGCAAAAAGAATGGGTCTGACAGCGCCTCCATCTCTCAGCAACACTTTGCCTGCAACGCCTGCAGTGTCTCCGGCCTGGACGGGCCGACCATCACCCCGCTGTCAATGTCTCCACCAGAGCTTCCTGCCTCCACCTCAGACCTCAACAAACCCACAGGAGGGCGAGGCCCTTACTGTCCCACATGCTCCCCCTATGACTCACCCTTCTACATCCGGGCTAGTGATGAGATGCGTAATGGAGGCGAGCGCATCACCTACATGCCCACGCACTATGATAACCAGGCGCTGGCAATGCCACTGCCTGCCGTCCGAGGCACCCTGCTGAGGGATACCCACAGAGGAAGACCTCCTGATTTCTACACCAACACCAGAGCCATCACCACCGAGGTGTAAACTCCCCACACCGCCCTTACTCACAGAGACACTCATCTTTTCACTTACACAAAAATACTTTTGAAACCTACTGCATCAGTGAGTGAGGATGAGCTGGCTGAAGAAAGATGTTTGTCGAGGTGACATGAACAAATGAATTGAAGGTTTTAGTGGATTTCAATTATCATTCATTGTTAAACTGGAAAAGAGTGTGACAAACAGGGATCACTTATAAACCTAGGTCTTCACTTTATACCCTTAAAATGTTAAGTTATGTTCACGAAGATTTCATTCTATAATAGAGGGTAGATAAAATTGTAGTTAATGTTGTAATATGCCCCATTATAAAAGGTAAGGTTTTAAAATTGTAAACAATCTGTTGACTGTTACTGAGTCTTAACTGACTGAGGGCTATCTTAGGTCATTGATGATTCTCTCTTGCTATACAAAAAAAGAGAGTGATGAGTGGTCTTATATACTTAGCAAGGACACAAAAACAGCAAGCAGAAAAAGGAATGAAAAGTCAACATCTCCTGTGCAGTTTCCTGGACTTCTGGAGGCAAGTTTTAGTTTGGAGGAGGAAGATGGACGACAGGAGTTTTGTCTATGCAACAAAAACTATAAACTGTAAGCAGCTTTTGTCTCACTGTGTTTATACTCCTTTGAGATACACTGTATTCAAAGCTGGAGTGTCTCCACAGAAGTTCTAAGCGTTTGGATTGCCAGATCCAATGCTGAACCTTCACTTTATCCATCAAGGTGTTTAAACTGAGGGAAAAAAACAACAGAGCCCCGGAGTTTTTGAACGCAACTTTGGAATTCTGAAGTGAACTGAGTGAACTTCTATTTGACATTGATACAAAAAAGTTTGATGTGTAAATATTAACCAGACAGCAATGATTCAATCTTGTCCCTCATGAAAAGTGATGCACCCTGGGATGTGAACCTTCTTTAGACGGAGTGTGACTTTGTGTTAATTATCTTCACACTTCTCCTATACTCCTGTGCTTCTCACATGTTGAATCTTTGAAATGCAAATAATCAAGCTATTTAATTATATATTTTTTATGTAACTACACATTTATGTGATTAAATAACATGATTAAAGTGTTTCACAGAGCCCTTTTTCTACATGACACTTACGCAGCATTGCTTGCCATAAACAATAATATTATGTGGTATTTGTCTTCATATGTCTGTGTACAGATTGAAAGCAAGAGACCTTACATGAAGTGATGTGGTTTGATTATGTTGCAATATGTTCTTCGTGTCAGGCTTACGGTTATCATTCAGGCAATGAAACTTCTCTCTTGCAGGGCAAACGTCATAATTAACATTCAGTGATCTGCAGCTACACCTTCAATTTCATTACTTTTCTAGGTTGAATAAACGTCATCTGCAGTGCTCCTATACTATAAGTCCTGAAACATCAAACCATATATCACAATATTGACGGTGAATTATTTTAAATGGGTTGAAATGTACTAAAGAAAAAGTGACAGAAAATTGTAAAAGGATGATAGGTTTGATTCTTTTTCGGGACATCTGGCCTGAAAAGTCTCTCTTTTCTTTATCCCATTGTCTAGCACCATAAACAACGATTTATTGTCATAATTCATGTATTGTATTATATTTTACTACTTGTTTAACTAGTATTCTTTGACAAATAAGAAAAAAAGTTTTTTTGAAATGTGATCACAAATATTGTAAAACAAATATTGTACCTATAAAATACCTGCTGATAGAATACAGTAAAATTTGACAGTGTTGACTTTTGACAAATAAAGATTTGTAACTGCTTGAAATGGATCTTGACAAGATGGCATTCACATTCACCTCACACACTAATATACACACACTTGGTTGTGTATATTACACAGATGTTTTCAATTAATGAAAATCAAAGGAATAAGGGCTTCTTTTAATAAAAGCAGGAAGCATGAACTTGCCATTCCTCCAGCTAATAGCTGTCATGAGGGAAACAGCCAAGTTCCTACAAAACCCTGAAATCAAATTTGACAACAAAGAGCTCATTGAGCTTGTGTTCCCTTTTTCCTAAACAATGCCCTTTTCATAAAACATAAATCCTGGTCATTCCTTTGTTTTAATATTTACCAAACGTCATTATCTAATGAGAATGTATCCAACTGGTTAAAAAACCAACTTTAAAAACAACTGTTTAAAAAGTGCTTTACAGATGAAACTAATACATCAACATTTAGAGAAAGAAGGAACATAGGTTAACAGACAGAGCGAACAGGGAGTATGAAAATATAAATAATATAAAAGCAGATAACAGAAATACAAGAGATACAACAGGCAGATATCAGGCAGTTAAATACATTGATGGAAAATTAGTATAAAATCTACCAGGAGAAAGCTCCATTCAAAGAAATAAAACTGAGGGTGGGACGATAAAAAAACTTGAATATTTTATTTACAAACTTCTTTTTTTACAAGGGTAAAATAAATGTGTAGTCAATTGCTTAAACTGATGAAGCAGAAATAAATGTTACCGTAACATATCTTAAATTAGTATCATTTTTTAATTAAATGTTAAGAGTTTAGCCAGCCAATCTTGTGTACTGCGCATGCGTGAAGTTACCCCAACATTCCAAACCGGAAAGCGTGTCACTAAACTCCCGAGTGATTCATCCTGTCCAACATATACGATCTTCGCCACAACTCTTCTGACAGCTAGCTAGCTGTAAAGAAACTCTACAACGCTTCAAACTAGTAAGTTGACAGCGCTTTCATCAACACCGCTGCTTATAATTGCACCCTACGTACGTGCAGTGAAGCGAGAAACGCTGCTTTCCTTCTTCATTGTCGTTATATTCCTCCGGACGGAGCCGGGCGGGGTGTTGCTGTGTTAAGTGAACCCGCTCCCACAGTCAGGTCCAAAGTAATGGTTAGCCTTAGCCAAACTTAGCATTAGCTCACATAAACACTTCCTGTTTATACTTTCACCTGTCCTGGCTCTCTCTTTCTTTGCAGGTCTGCTTGAGACAAAACGTTGATATTATTAGTATAGCGAGTGTTTGCTTGCCTCTAGCTCTTGTTTTTGACGGCTGACCACTTGTGTTTATGTGTTGTTTTCCTCAGCTAGCTGTTATGAAAGGAGTCTGTCTGTCTGCTTTGTGTCTGTGCTTTCCCGATCAGATTGGCATTTTAATACATCTTAAAACCCAAACTATTGTAAGGGACCCATAGCATGTCCATGAAACATTTTTAATGAGAGACTCGTCTTTATACTGAGCTGAGGCTGAGGGAGACTGTGATGAGCTTCATCCAGGCCTGAAGAGCAGCACCTTCAGGTTTTACAGCCAACACAACACAGAATAAGAGCAAGTTTCAGAGACAATGACAGCTGTTTTTGAGCTCCAACATCTGTACAACTAATGCCATCAGGTGGCACTAGTGTGTGTGCTTCTTCCTGTGTGGGTTGGCTTAAAAAGTAGCATCAGCTGCCGTGGTGTGAAGTTAAGTGTCTGTATAATATCAATAATATCAGACTGTGTCTTTACTGGCAGCCTTAAGGAGAAAAACCAAAGACATTGGAGTCACATATCCAAAGCAGGGCAAGATGATATCATTGAAAAATAGTATTTTAGAGATATACATTTTAGGATTTTAACTCAGCTTTTATGAGTGGAAGATCAATATTTTTTAAACATCACCCTCAAACTTATAGGGGAACATCTGGTATAGTGTAATAATATGATCTTGTTTTAAAGCTTTAGTTTTGATCTTTTCATGCCTTTATCGCAGAGACAGAACAGCATATATGGTCATAGATAAGGTGAAAAAGAGAGAGTGGGGAATTACAAGCAGCGAAGAATCCACAGGTGGAACCAGGACCCAGGCTGCCCCCCTTTGAGGACCGTGGCTTCTGTACTTGGGGTGTGCAAATTAAACACAAGACAACCGGCGCCCCAATAATTTGATGTCTCAATATGATGTTCAATAACAAATAAAAATGCACCGCACAGGAGTCTCCATAACTGTGAGACAAAACAGTAAGTGTTGAGATGTAAGGGAGTACGTAAATCTAATCCACAGTAACTTAATCAAAGTATCTTTTACACAACGCAATAAGAAGAGAAGCAGTGCTTCACTTTGAAAATGATTATCTGTTCCAATTGATAATTCCACGAGTTTTAATTATTTTGACATTGCCTTGATTTTGAAAAATGCTCACGCTGGACATGGTTACATTTATTTAGTTTTTTTTTTTTTTTTAGTAAAGTAGTTCATCTCCATCATCAGATTAAGGGTAGTCAGCCACTTTGATGATTAAGTACATTTCCATGCTAAATAATTCTTGCAGGACTTTTGTTTAATTATTATTTAACCTTTATTTAACCAGGAAAAAAAAAAAAACTCATTGAGATTAAAAATCTTTTTTTCAAGAGTGTTGTGGACAAAACAAGCAGCAACACAAGTCACAGAGTTTCAGACAGACAAACACAAATACATACTTAGGCAATGTAGCTTTTAGCTCCTCAACTATATTTAGACTTATCAATGTTTTCAGTTATTCTAAATGGGCAAAGGATTAGCGGAAACTGGGATTTGTGATTTTGACCAGTTTAATTGTTGGTGGTAATAGTTTCCAGCTCGATCTTCTGGCTGTTTGATGCTCTTTAACCTAACAGGAGTCAACAGATGACATTATTCATGAGATTGTATCACCATGAAAGATCTCTCTGTGGTATGTTTGTTGTCCTTCCATGTTGTAAAGTATGTAAACAAGTTGTTGAAACGACACACTGCATTCATAGTCACATATTTGAATCTGTCATAAGCAGACTAAACATATGAGCCCAGAATATTTAATATGGAAATAACTTGGCTTTAGCGTCAGGCCTTGAGGGAAGTTATGTGGTTTGATTAAAAAAATAAGGACCCTTTAAAGCATTAGAGCACTTTCAGTTCTTGTTATCAACAAGGTTGTTCCTCTCTTTGGTGTTGTGTCAATCAATGTCATCCACATTTTAGGACTTGCTGCGGTTACTTGTAAAACAATGCGTGATGTTTGATCGATTTGTGCAGATTTGTTTCAGGGATCAGCCTCTGCCTATCCCTAACATTGTTCTTGTTGTCTTTAATACCTATTGAACAGGTCCGTTCACTGTTTGACAGATCATTCAGTGAGTTGAGATAAAGGGCAGCCTTACATATGGAACTCAATCAAAAGTAAACAGGGGAGACAAAGCAGGTGGAGTTAGACCGCTGCACGAGTCAGACGGGTAGCCTTCATCATTACCTTTAATAAACCGTCAGAGACGTCAGGTTCAAGTGCTTTGGCAAAGTGTTTACACGTGGTCATTTATTAAAAGCTCCTTGTTGGGTTATTTCAGTCAACTTTTCTTGCTCCATCAGTAACACTGAGAGTTGCTGCTCTGACCTCCGTGAAATGGATTACAGCGTTCATGTCACTCTGTTGACGCTGTTGTATCTGAAACAAAACAGCAGGCCAAGTGGAACCACAGAAACGCACACCCTCAATGATGAAATGTGTGCGCTCAGCTCCGTGGCTGTGGTTCAGGTTGTCTCTACTATTGGCCACTCACAGTTTCCATGCAGGCCGTGGTTTGGCGTTTACTGTGACTGTACGGCGAGTCAACGCTGGTCATGTGTATTAACCAGGACTCAGGGTGCCTACAGTTGTACGTGTGTGTTTTCCCGCCTCACACGTTGCCTTTCTAATGCAATGTATTTGTGTGTGTGTGGGAGGGAGATTATGGGATGTTCTGAACTTGCACAGGAAATATTAAGTGATTATAATTAATTGCCAGTTCTGTATTACTGCAGCATCTTAACCAGAGCAGAAGATCCAACAGAATACATGCAAACATTTTCAATAAATGACATTACTTCCCAGCATGCATTGTTGCTGTCTGTGTCCCCTTATCTGGGCTTCTCATTGCATCTTCTTTGGAAGTGGATCTGCGGGACAGTTCCCTTTCTGTTTCATGCTGCTCTGTGTGTAATTGAATTAGCATGATAGCAGCACATGACCCTGCTGCTTCCCCATAAGTGTTTCTGTGTGGGTGCACATGTGTGTATCAAAATCATTTTCCCGGGTTTAGTGTGTGTGAATGCCTTTTTGTATGCATTTAACCATTTCACTGTGTGACGATGAATGCTCCCTTCATCCATTGATTGTGTGTGTGTGTGTGTGTGTGTGTGTGTGTGTGTGTGTGTGTGTGTGTGTGTGTGTGTGTGTGTGTGTGTGTGTGTGTGTGTGTGTGTGTGTGTGTGTGTGTGTGTGTGTGTGTGTGTGTGTGTGTGTGTGTGTGTGTGTGTGTGTGTGTGTGTGTGTGTGTGTGTGTGTGTGTGTGTGTGTGTAAACTCACATCTGGACCGCTCACATCTGGACCGCTCTGGCTTAATAAAAATGTCCATTCTGCATATCTCTCGCTGCTGAAGGTCTTTTCTGTCTTTATTAAACAATACTTGAGACGTTTTGCTGTCTGTGTGTTTTATTTCTCTTTGATATGTTGCTTCATTGTAGTCATGTTTTAACCCGCTTTGCCTGATGCCATGTTTGTTTATGGTGTCGTTTTTGCTCAGGGCGAATTGTTGAGCCTGTGGAATGGGACATGTAGAGACAGGGGCCTGACACAGACTGTACTTATTTGTTTCATTTGTAAACATACAGTACATAAAATGTAGCGCCAACGTACGTAAACCTAGAAAATAACAAGAAACATGAACCCAACATACGCTGCGCTGTGTTTTGATGGATGTCTTTCACATCATTGGCACAAATGAAGCATGCTAAGTAAGCAGGCGAACAGGACAGGGGGAAAATATTAAAGTAGTGTCATTTAGGACGACCTTTGGCCCCCACCTGGGATGGTTTTGCTGCTTCCAAGTACTGAATTTATGTCTTGTTGTTTGCTGATGAAAATGATGTTTTACTTTATAATGAAACACTGCACATGATACCAAACTGTAACCTACTAATCTGTTCTTGTTCATTGAGGTGGATCTAATTTGGAAATAAACATAACTTAGATTTTGGTATAGCTTTATATTTTTTGAAACTTTTACAGAGATGTCCTGAAGTGTTGATTGACACACCAGTAACAAAAAACCCTGCATAATACAACCCATCTTTGTTGTGCATTCAGGCTGCCTTCCTGCAGAGCTGGGCGGACAGGAAGGGGAGAACGTTAACCCTTAGTCTCCCCTGCTAACTCTGAGTAAAGCAGCCAGCCATGGACGACAGCTCCTCACTCGGAAAAGTCAGCAGCTCCACCGAGTCCGTGGCCACCGTCACCAGTGAGGAGTTTGTTCTGGTCCAGTCCAGTGCTGCTGGCTCACCCCAGGGCTCAGGGGGCAAACCAAGACTCAAGGTCAGAATCCCACATTGATGAACCTGTATAAGCCTCATGGGAATGATGTAATATTTCTGCTCACTTGGCAAAATATGATAAAGGCTGCTGATCAGAGTGACAGTTCAAAGGCCAAGCACAGCAGCTAAAAGATATGTGTGCTATCATACCCCTTGGTTTTTTTGCCAACTCATCCAAATATATCTCTTGATGCTACTTGAGCTACTGTGGCTTCTTAAGACACCTTTAGATGTTTGAGAACCTGGACATTATTGCTTTCCAATGAATAAAACCTGTGAAACGGACACAGATGTTTCTTTCTCTGTCCCTCTCACCCAGATGTCTTGGAATGGCAGTGAGCAGCTGGAGAGAGCGATGGAGGAGCTTTTGGATGAAGATGATGATGATGAGGTCAAGGTGGAGAAGAGCAGCGTGGAAAAGATGGAGAAGCAGAGGGATCCAGAGAGCCGAGTCCTGGAGCCCCAGCCTGCAGGTAAAGAGCAGAACGTGAACTTGTCAGCTTTATTTAGAAACATTGAGCTCACCGGATGAAGGTTTGAATCTTCCAGATCGCAACGGAGACACCTTCAGTAATGTCAGTGTGTGCTGCTGCATCACTGCTGAGTTATCTCAGAGGAAACGGTTGGTGCGGTGCAGAGTCAGACTCAGTCAGCACTGGAAGTCCAGCCGACACTTTAATTGTTCTCCTTCCTGTTTGCAAAATGTGAACGTACGCGGTCATAGCTCCTTTTAGAGGAGCCCCCCCCCCCCAGCTTCCTTTTACACCTTTTGCATAGCTTGACATATTCTCAGTCGTGTTTGTGAGGTCTTGAATTTGTTTGTTACTCGTGCCCTCTGTATTTCTCGTGCAGCTGTCAGACCCACAGAATGTGAAAAATGTTGGCGTGAAAAATCAATGATCTCATGACGATTTGATGTCATCACAGACTCGAGGGATTTCTTGTTTTTTTAAAGGAAACGCAAATCCAGTATTTAGTATATATATATATATATATATATATATATTTTTTTTTTTATCTTGGTTTAACAGTATTCCCATTTATTGGACCATAGGAGAGCATTTTATTTTGAATATGGAAGAATAGAAGAGGAAGAAGCAATCACATTCTTTCAAAAAAATCACCAACATCAAAACCTGCCTGTCTGTCTGTCTGTCCACAGAAGCATGTCCAGCACCGTCCAGTCCCACGGCTCCAGAGGAGGACAGTGTCCAGTTCAACAAGTTGTCCTACCTTGGCTGCACCTGGGTCAAAGCCCCTCGCAACGAGGCGGAGGCACAGAGGGCCATGGCCACGCTGAGAGCTGAAAGTGCCATCCCCATCCCCATCACCCTGCATGTCCCCTGTGGACCAGACGGATCAGTCAGGTCTGACACATGGAAACTGAAACCCTTTAAACATCGCAATCCCGCAACAGCACTTTCAGGAAGTTCAGCCGTCTTTACACTCTTGTACTTACACATTGCACCCTCAACAGTGTGATACTTGAAGTCCCAGAGTGGGGTCTCACATAGAGCTGCAAAGATTTAAAAGCCTTTCAGACACAGGGATACGTTAATTTTAAAGCCTGTTCAGTCTGCAACGGGGAACTCTGAACCTCTCACCAAAGGGCAGAAGCACGACGGATCACTGACAGTCTTATCGGCTTGCCTTCGGGCAGCCTGTTCAAAAACAGTCTGCATGATAGCAGGCAGAAGACAGAGTAAGGTTTCAGATGATGTGGAGATCCATGAGTTTGGTCAAAGTTTCAATTTCAAAGAGGAATCAAGTCATGCGTTTTTTTTTGTTTTTTTTCACACAGAAAACATCTGAGGTGTCAGACAGATAAAGATGACGTGTTTTGCAATACAGGAAGCTTGACTGTTTATAGTTGATAATCCAATTGTTGAAGTAGACTAGTATCAAACATAACATTATTGATTGCACAGTGATAAGCAGTATCTGATATTCATTTTGAGCATAACACGTCAGCATCTCAAAAGCTTTAATGATAACAAAATATAAAGACATCCAAGGTCACAGATATTTAGAAATGAATCGATATGAAATGGAGACGATTCAGAATTAAATATTAGATTCAAAAGATGACGTGTTCTTAATGCTGTTGGAAAATTAGAGTGATGCAAATTAAATCAACTACCACAGTGATAGAAAGTCCAAAACAAAGCAGGGTGTTAACATGATAAATAAAATTCCCCAGGATCGTGGACCAGGCTTCAGGCACCGAGATCGCCTCCTTTCCCATCTACAAGGTGTTGTTCTGTGCTCGTGGACAGGAGGGCTCGGTCGAGAGTGACTGCTTCTCCTTCACAGAGAGTTACCGGAGCTCCGAGGACTTCCAGATTCACGTCTTTTCGTGCCACATCAAAGAGGCAGTGAGTTAACATGCAAACAATCAAGATTTCCCGTAATAAAGCTACAACATGGTTTTTAATCTGTCTTGGAGCGCATCATCCTATTATATTAGGCAACACGTTGGCTTTAAAAAATGACGACAGCCGCCGGTTTACTGGCTGAATGTGACGAGCAGAACTTCACTGGATGATGGATTATAGTGATCTGTGTCAAAAAAATATTTAGTGTCATAGAGAAAAAAAAGGGAACATATCAAAAGAGCTCTTTGGAGAAAGAAACTTAAATATGTTTGGGAAGCAGTAAGATTTGGAGTAGTTCTTAACATGTTGGCGTTTGATCCAACTTGTAAGTCTGCACTGACATCATTAAACCAACAGAGGGCCCCGTTGTCTTCGTTTTCCTGTGCAGTTTTCAAACTAGTCTTCTCTTGGCCTTATCACTATCTTTCTTTTATTTTGAAAAGCTGTCATTTTCCGTTCAGGCCATTTCGTTGTTTCCTTTTGCAAACATTATTTTGTATTTTAAAAACATTCTCTCTAATGATTCCTTTTATTTACAGTCAACACTTTAATTTAGTTTGGCTTCACATTTCCTGATCCTTTTAATTCTATCCTTCTGCTTTTTGTGTATAAAACTGCTGTGTTTTTGTTTCCCATCCAGGTGAGCCGCATCCTCTACAGTTTCTCCACAGCCTTCAAGCGTTCTTCACGGCCCGCAGACATCAGGGACACGGGAGTGTCCGGACCACCCGACAGCGACCTCTACACCTTCACTGTCTCATTGGAGGTCAAAGAGGATGATGGCAAGGGAAACTACAGGTACTTTATCCACACATGAGCACACACATGCATATATACATAATTTAATTATGGAGAACACTTGGGACTGTACATTTACCAAACATTTTTGGTAATACATAAAGGGAATAGACTTTATCGGGTCAGTAAGACACAAGCTTTCATACATCAAGTATCTCAGAAATAGATCTTCATTTTCTCTTCTCCTCTGAGATCAAAAGTGCAGCAGACATCTATGATGTATAACAAACACAAGAACAGTAGTGTTAAAGAGGTTCAAAGTGAAACGCATCAAGACAGAGACAAATAATTTTGCACAAGGTTAAAATGTAGGTTACAAAATGTAGACCTTCACAGTGCACAAGTACACAAACAAAATTGCGTTCCCTTAGGATGTAGATTAAAAAACATCCCCTCCCTTCTTCCCCTCCACAGTCCAGTGCCTAAGGACAGAGATAAGTTCTACTTCAAGCTGCGTCAGGGAGTTCAGAAGAAGGTTGTGGTTTCAGTTCAACAGATGTGCAACAAGGAGCTCGGCATCGAAAGGTGAGGATACATTTGAAAAGAGATGATGCATGACAAGGTCTCAGCGACCTTCCTCTGAGGGCTCTTTGTTGAAGTTGGTCTGTATCACAGTTGTTCTATTACATTTCTTTCTTAGACAAATGTGTTCTGCACTGAACTTTTACCACTGTCTGTTTAGCTTGCACTTTTCCAAATGCGCAGAATCACTTGTCATCAAAATGTTTACATCCTCCTGCATGCTTGCCTCAAAGCCTCAGCGCACTCTCAAAAGAGGTTTGCTTTTTCACCACGACAGCTGAATCACCAGGACCAATGAGTGGAACAACAGGAGGAAACAATGGAGAGTTCAAAAACACTGCTGTAAATATGCTGTGCATATATTTTAAACTTCTTAGGACATGGTATACAACAGACTTTCATATGAAAGACTGCACCCTTTTCAAAGAAAGCCATGTTAGACTAAGACTAAGAAAAAGTTTTGCTGAAAGTAAAAAAAAGAAAAGCAGAATAATATAATGAATATAACGCCACATTAAATGGAAAAAATAACGTACAACTTTTTGCAGCGGCTCTTATTTTTTGTGTTACATGCTCCAGCAGCACCTGAGAACTAGGTCATCTTCTTCTTCTCTCCTGTTTTTCCAGGGAGACAGATACCTGCCTCACCTTATTTTTAGTGTCAAAGGAACACTAAAAATAACCAGAAACAGCAGGGACTCTATAACCTTGAAGGGGCTTAGACATGCTATAGGCTTCATTCTATTGATCGGCACAGGAAAAAGACGCCGCAGGACAGTGAAGCTCACTGGTCAGGGTGGCGAGCTAATTGCCTGAAATGTTGGACAGATTATTATTCATGAACAATTTTTACATGATTTATTCAAACTGTTTGTTCAGTTGTTTCCTTTTTGTCTCCAGATGAATATTCCCCTCTCTGCTGGAGAGGGCCGACTATAACTCTGCAATGGAATCAATGGAATATTTAAACTGCTGTGTCTCCCATCTAGGTGTTTTGGGATGCTGCTGAGTCCAGGACAGAAAGTCTGCAACAGTGACATGCATCTACTGGACATGGTGAGCAGAGCATACCGCGCTCGTTTTACATGCATGACACGGAGCAAAGCAATGAATAAGCTTTAAAGTAGTGGCTCTTTTTAGTTAATTGAACTAAATTAGATGGCCAAGCACCATTCATTCATGATCATAATGTAATACTCAATCCATGAGTCAATGGGCGAGAGGAAAGTGTAAGCTAGCACCATGCGTCAGGATCTAAACAAACTGTCACGTTGTTGTATTTAATATAAGCGCTGAATCCATGCATCGATCCCTACACAGGAGTCAATGGGAAAGAGCTCTGACGGGAAGGCCTATGTGATCACAGGAACATGGAACCCCAACGTGGCCGCTTTCCAGCCTCTAAATGAAGACACGCCTAAAGGTGAGGCGAGTCATTGTCACCCTCTTTGTCATCAACTGAATTCAACTTAATTGGTATTCATAACAGATGTGAAACATCCAGAGTGTGAAGTTGAATGTCACGGAGCAAAGCTAGCACTATCTGATCTACAACATTTGCTTCAAAGCTTTAAGATTAATTTCAAACTATTTCTAAAGGCATGGACATGAAATGTAGCGAAACATTTGAATATTCACTAATTTAGCGCTTATAGAATCTTTGAGTGAGATGCCAGTAAAATGTTGCTTTGTTTTGGGGGAATTTCTGCACTAGGTTTTGCTGCGTTTTTTTATTAGTATCCACCAATGCATGTTAACACGTCAGTCATGCACAGAATTTTGAAGGTATTTCCATACATTTATGTCACTAAATGTGATGTGGGGCTGCACAAAGCTCAAGGTCGTGTCTGGAAAAAATGCAGCGCTAGCATCAGAGCCTGAATTTGATAATTGCCTCCATTCTGCTGCACAACCAAGTTCAAGGCCTGGCCTTTTGAACCCACTGCTTTCCAAAGCTTCAGATGTTCACATGTTGAAGTGTGAACATATTGTGTCAAACAGCAGAGAGGACGGAGCTGTGGACACTTTGTGATGAGAGCAAAATAAGTGAACAGCACCTTTTGTGGTGTCATTTTCTATCTCTTGAGATTCATTATGTACAGACATAATAATAACTTCATATTCATTGTTTAGTCAGTCAGAAATGAACGGATCTCTGAATTTATTGTAACATCTTTTTACTGAACTTTTTCTGAGTACATTTGTTAAAAAACATCGTCTTTATAAGTCAACGTTTTTTTGTACTGATTCAAACCCTGTTTACACCTTGAACGCTCTGCAGTAAAACTGTAGATGCTGATGTTGGGGACTCGTCACTGTGATTTTAAATTGTTCGATGTTCTTCACTGAATGTATTTAATGATCTCGTTTCACCGGATTGGTTCATATTAGACACAAAGAAGCCTCCATAGTAACCTTGTTCTTCACTGTCTTTCTCCAGATAAGCAGGTCTTCATGACAGTGGCAGCAGACCTGGTGGTGACTGAGGTGGTGGAGCCAG
Source organism: Symphodus melops (assembly GCF_947650265.1). Taxonomy (NCBI): domain Eukaryota; kingdom Metazoa; phylum Chordata; class Actinopteri; order Labriformes; family Labridae; genus Symphodus; species Symphodus melops. Next base: position 8,148,927 of record NC_136698.1, read on the forward strand.
TGCGCTTCCTGATGGAGACTCTGGTCAGGGTTTATCCATCGAACGAGCGCTTCTGGTACTTCAGCCGCAAGACCTTCACTGAGACCTTCTACCTAAAACTCAGACAGGTACATTTACAGCATTCATCCCTGACCCTTCAGACTGAAGTCGTACCAATGTTTGTGTTTTGAATATCTTTTTAAAGCAGGTTAAGAAACTCTCAGCCATATCTGTTGTTTACCCCTCATCACGAGAAATTTCTCACAACTTAAGTCGATCAAACAAGTCGACAAAAAAAAGCGGCACGCTCATTCACGTACCTTATTCCAACTCATGGACACCAACCTGAGCAGTTTCTGCAGATGCGTCGTAAAATACAGGTAAACTGTTAAGAAGCAGATCTCCTCTCGGAGGCCGTGGGGAGCTGGGGGAAGCAGTGAAGTGTTGGGAAGCTTTGGATTGTAGGAAGCTAATAAGAGGCTCTGTCTCATTATTGGCAGTGCAGTAATTAACAGCGGCGGTCTGACTCGTACGCCTGATTGCCTCTCTAGTTATCTCCTCTGTAAAAGGGAGAGTTTTGGACTGGTGCTGTGGTTAGGAGCTAATTAAAAGATAATATTGTGTGGAGGTTTTTGTGGAAGATGGCAATCAGAGGTGATACACACACAAAGGAAATATATCGTCCCATTGTGTTATTTTGCCTAAAACTGTCACTAGCCAGCTGTGGTCCCAGGGAGTCATTATCTGTGCCAACTTCCCTTTTTTTTAATTTGTATTTTTTTCTGCCGGCTTTATCAGTGAGAGAAACCTCCCACAGCCCAGGTCGAGCTCGTCTGTCGGTTACGTTTATTTCAAGATCAATAGGTTGAGTTTGAACAACAGTTTGACAGGCAGGAAATAAATGTTGAGTCCAGGTCTTTTCCTCGTCCAATATTAAAGATGTCGAGTTTGTAAAAGGTGATCAGATGTGTAAAGAAGAAAATATGAAAGCGATGAACTCCACCACTAAGTTTGAGCTTCAAATGCATGTTCCTGCTGGTGATCGAAGTCGTTTTTTTCCCAACACTTTTTAAAAATCAAATCCAACTTCCTTTTTTTTTTTTAATAAGCTTTAAAATGAGCCAGCTAAAGCTCGATCCGGCACGCAGAAGTCAAAGAAACCCACTACAGAGCGTTAGATCAGCGGGTGAGAAACGCCGCTGTTGTTTAAGCTGACAACAGCTGAAAACTGCAGGGTGACAGAAAAACAGTTGAAGACACACTGGCTGTGAAGACATTCTCGATTTATTATCTCAGAGGATTTAGATTGAGCAGAACCAACTGAAATTAAGTAAATGCTGCCTTTTTCTTATCCTAAATCCTCATTAAAGGATGACGTTTGTGTACTGAGGGAGTTTCTCTGACCCTATGTATCTCTCAGTTTGATCCGTGTCTGTAATTGATTCGTTCCCAAAGCTTCTTCAGATTTCCTCTAATAATTCCACCGACTTGATATTCTCCTCCAATTTGCGCTCTCATCACTGACTCGACTTAGTCATTAGACTCTGTGCGAGCGGGGAGATCAATGCGCCTTATTGATCCGCTCTACCAGGTGGAGAAGGGAAGGCCACACCCCTACGGTTAGTGAATTGACTAGAAATGAACAGCAGTAGCTTCTGACAGCTGAGGTCAAGTCCGCTCATGTCTTTGTTCTCGTCAGTTTCAGCGTGGCGGATTTAAGAAATCGCTCTCGTTATTCGTTTGGCAGAAACTCTGCAACATGGTTGTCAGATGCACCACAGCACCAGATCTCTTTGTTGTGGGTTTTTAATTCTTACTGTCGTCTCGCTGTGCGTGCTTCAGCCTTGGACAGTTTGAACTCCTGTACCCAGGATTCTCCTTCTTTCTGACCAAAGATATTATCTCACCTGAGAGAGAGATGCAAGGTATTATAAGAAGCTATATTTTAGTACATCGTGATGCTGCTCTCGATGGGACACTCTATGGACACACTTACCTGACAGAAATTCAGCTTCAAACTGAGACTATAATGCCGAAGTTTAAAAAAGACATAGAAGCATAACACTCTCAGTTTGAGAAAAACTGAACAAAGTTCCATAAAAGGATCAATTATAACCAGATTTCTGAAGAGGGGCTCGGCAGTCTCCTCTGTACTGTGTTTGGACTTTCTCACCTGCGTCATCTTGCAAAGGGTCCAGATTACACCGTCAACTCTGTGAGCTTGTCTCTTTGACGTCTTCCAGGTTGACGCTCAGCTTGAAGCGCTGCCTTTACACACTCTCCCCTCAGTTAGGTCGCTCATAGTAGAAGTAGAGCTCTTCTTCTTGTTCCTCCTACCTTTTTATTGGTGTCATCTGATGGGACAGTGAGTGCAGCCCTGTACATAAGGTCAGACAGTCGGTCAATGTCAGAGCTCAGGCAGTCACATTGATTGCCTTGTTGAGATCAAGCCCCACTGCCAATCTGACAGCCGCACAGAGAACACCTGCAGGTATCGTTGTGTCAGTAGGACGTCTCTCTGCCAGGGATAAATGAGAATAGATGGGCTGCTGGTGGAAAAAGCTCAGTGCTAATCACTGAGTCTGCTGTTCCTTCGGCTGTCATCATGAGGTATCCCTAATCAAGCAAAGAACTGCAGAAACATGTAGCTGCATCACCGTGGACCTTCTCCCTCTGCAGATAAAACACACACTTATTCTCGGGTTAATAAAAATACATAAAAACATTCTCAGAAAAACTTCATTCCACCTCTTACACACGAGACCTTTATTGAGATTGTATTTAGTTACTTTTAATGTAGTCAAAATAGAGTACTAAGTAGAGAGTACATCATGTATTGCCTACTTAAATACCACAAAGTACATACTTGAACATATATTGGTAAAAGTAAAGGTACCTGATAAAACGATTTAATAACAGGAACTTGATTATTTGTAATTTGTGACTTCCCCCCTCCCTAAGTTTATCGTAAGTGTAGCTTTAGAGAAGTCTTCACATGAAATGTAAATCTTTGGGCTTAAGTTATTCCATTTGTCAAGAGGTGAGAAGTCAGAGTAGACTTCTAGTTATTGGAAATGTGTGCGTACAACTAGAGCTGCTGCATGCAGAAGACATTTCATCATTTTCTCATCAAAGATTGTTTTCATGTAAGAAGTCTGACTGAGGTGAATCCACTTCCTCACCTCGAAAGACTTTATCTTTTTCTTCATCTATGACAGTAAGTAAAAAAAAAAAGAAGCTTTTTGAAGACCAACTCTGGGAAGTTGTGATCAGTGTTTATTAAATTTTTTCACTTTTTTTTTTTTCTTTTTTACAATAACTGGCAAATTAATTGACAGATGAGAACACTGTTTAGATACAGCCACATATTACTGAACATATGTTAAAGCAGCAGAATATCATCGAGATGTGTTTTAATACCGTGGTCAACATGGCATCAATTTGTCATCGATTACAAGAGCCTTGTTTGCTGACACAGAAATATTCATTAGATATTCTTTCCAGGTGGAATATTTCATTTTTTTTTTCCTTCTTTGTGAATTGAAACGATTTCTCCCTCCATGTAAATCTTATTTTGAGTCTCTTTTGTTTGTTTGTGTACGCAGCAGGCACCAGAGAGGGTGGGTCAGAGCGAGGCTGTGTACGAGGTGGTGAGTCTTCAGAGAGAGGCAGAGAGGAGCAATGAAGGAAGAGGACGACTGACCTCGCCCACTGACGAAGAGGAGGCTGATGAAGGTATCGATGGTTTTTGTCACTCTAGCGCTCTCCTCAGTAACACGGTTCCCACTCCTCTTTCTTTGCGAGTATACATACAAACTGCATGATATGTACATCAACTAAATCTTTGAATTGCCCCCCGGAGACAAATACACTTTTTTGAATTGAATTAAAACGCAGCACTTCACTCTTCCCAACATGACGATTCTTTAAATATTTAAAAAGCGTTTGGTTTTCTCCCTTCCTCAACATCACAATGTTTGTTTGTTTTTATGAGTTCCGTTACATTTTATTTAAAACTACTAAGGACATCATTAATATATGTTTTAAATAGGTTGATGTGATTGATCTTCTACCTCTCTCAGTTCAATTAAATTCAGTTAAAAAAAAAAGCATTATTGCCGTCACAGAGCAGAAAACTACGGTTCCCATGAAGAGAAAAAAAACATCTTGTGGGCAAATATTAAATTAAAAACTTTTTACATTTAAAAAAACGTTTTGGGTCTTCAGGGGCTCTGTCGGAATCTGTTGCCAAATCTTTACAATACAAATATCAACAATCAAGCATTTCAGCATGATAAGTCATTAACCAAGTTTGAATCATTTTGCAGGTGTAACTATGGAAGCGCGTTAGGTGCAGTTTGTTGTGATGTTTGACAACAGTGAAAAGATGCGTTTATATATCTGTTTATACATTCTTGTTTATGTACGTGTTTATTGAAAAATGTGGCTCCAAATACCATTTGACTGTTCAAATTCTTCAGCACGCTTCGTATCGGAGAGGAATGAGATAGGAACGTTAACCCTTGCATGCACACAGCAGGCAGTCTTACACAACACCGCCTGTCAGAGGCAGAGTTTTCTTCCATTTGTCCATTCAACTGTTTTCTTTGTGTGTGTGGCATGAACGCCTCGTCAGAATGAGATCATATATCTCCATACACAGACTGAAATAGATTTGGAACAACGCATAGACTTGCATAAAGGCCTGGTCACATGCACACGTGTGCTTGGTTGCTTGACATGAATCAACAGTGAAGTGTCATTTTGTTTACACTCATGAACATGGACAGGGCTGTTTGTATGTGTGTTTGAACATCTGTGTATGTGAGCCGTCGAAGGGAGTGTGACATAGTATACGATAATGGCAATATGAACTGATTATGGGGCTTTGTGTGTGTGTGCGCGTTTGTGCGTGTGCGCGTGGATGGATGGATGGATGGAGTGTGTGTTTTGCTACAGATTTTGTGCTGGTTGACGTGTGTCTGTTTTTCACACCGTCACAGTGACAGCAGGGAAACCTCACAGGTTTTAAAGCTGTTTGCATGGTTGTTTGTATGTAGTAATGATAATGAAAGAAAAACAGTACATAAGAAATACGTTTTTAAACCACACAAGGAGAGTTAGACTCTGATGAGGAAACCGGCTGCGGCTCTGGAAAATAAGCAGGACTAAAATGTCTGCATTTCGGTCTAGATAGACAAGGTCATCATTCAGATGTTACACTGTGTGGTGTTTGTGTGGTAGACGTGTAGCTGTTACCCTATGGCACTTTAAAAAGGATGCAGAATACACATTTTCTAAAAGGAGGACTGAAGTGCTACAGTGGACCATAGCAAACATAGAAGTAAGCTTATAAATACACACTTAAAAAAACTAATCTGAAATGACAACTTCTTCTGTAAAAGTTTAGTAAATTGCGTTGCATGGAAACATGTTCATTGTGTTTGTTTGCTTCTGTCTCTTCTTTCCCACTCGTATTAGTCTTTACCTATTTTACCTTGAAGCACTAAAAGGTATTAACAGAGTGGGAGGCAGAAATTGTCTCTTCTAGCTGCCGACTTGCCTGAAGTCACGAGTCAGCCACCAAGGCTGCAGCTGACGGCTTTCTTCTAGCGCTATGCGAGGCATTCACTGGGCTTTTTCTTTATCGCCCCTCTATTCCCCTGGCGCTGGAAATTGAAGGCGCTCAGGGCCGTGGAGCTGGAGGTCAGCCTCATTGTGTGCAGAAATGAATACACTCCCAGAGTAGATGCCACTTCTGCACACACACACACACACACACTCAATTCACGTGGATGTTTTTTCCTTTCTTTTCTAGAAGCTGTAACCTTTTTTCTTCTTCTTTGATTTCCATTTCACAGCAATCATGGTTGTTGCTTAGTGGGTCCCCACTAAGTGGGTCCCCCCCCCCCCACACACACACACACACCCACTGGGAAAATACTCATCCAGTACTCGGTTTTATCCTGCTGCATAGGACGTAACACTACAAGAGGAGCTTTATTGATATTTAATGCTGTCGAATGAAAAGGAGAAGGAAGAACAAAAATACATATGTAAATGAAAAAAAACAACAACAAGGAAATAAAAAAAAAAGTGGGGACAACAAAAAGGTTGAGCATCTTCATAACCGCTGACTTTAAAGTAGACAAAACCAATCCACTTGGCTTCAACATCAGAGAGAGCCTATTTGAAGGTAATCCTACAGTGAATGCTCAGCCCTTCTCCAGATTAAAAGGTAAGCGTAATGGCCCCTCGTCTTCACAATTTCTTTCATCACCTGGTAAGTTGGCGGTGGCATTGCACTCACGCTTCCTCGCCACGTGGCCTCAGCCAATCTGAGGACAGGGAGGCAGCAGCTTTGTTCCGGGTATGAACCATTTGAAAGGGCTCATCAAGCATTTATAAAGACCTGAAAGCTCTTGCTGAGGCTCTGAGGATGTATAGGAGCAGCAGTGCATTCAGCATCGTGGCTGCATGTTCTAAGGGAAAATGTTTCAAGTCATTATTGAATGACGAGCCTTCAGTTGGAGAGAATGATGTCTGTCACACTTTTTAGAGCTGTGCTGTTTCGGTCATGTTGGAAGGAATAAAAACGTGTGTCGGACTCATTCTCAGTGGCCTAAAGAGCTTTATACCATAAATGTCACTTGATGTCGCTTGTTGTTCTACACAAGGCTTTAAAAAATAATGAAAACAGCAATACTATAGTAGTCATGATGTCATACCGTTATTTCAATCAGGTGAGCGTTCATTTTCTTTAAAGACACATTTATTGTTATATTTATGAATAATCAAAGTCATCTACTTCATGGGATGAACAATAACATTGCTGTGTCTTGTAGTGTTTGCTTCTGTGGAAAAGTGTGGATGAAAGAAAAGGGAATCCTCCATCACAGACTTGATAGCAAAAAACGAAAAACAAACCTGGACCAAGAATCACGTCTGCATATCCTCCGGATAAATAAACATCAATGTTCAGCCTCAAGGACAAGTGGCATTAGTGTGTTTGTTCATGAACCACATTTGGCCCCAGAGACCTCAAACAGTGTTGTATTTGTGCCTTCACTCAGTTTCAGACAAACCATCGACCGTCGTTTTGAATCCATGTGAACTCGGATGGTCTAAAAGGAGTTTTTCCGACTCTATCAGGACAAAAACACGTTGCCTAAACTGTAATGTGCTTCTGTCCCTTTCAAGGAAGTGGATTGGGTTCAATACATTCACGCTCTGGCAGACAAACCTCTACTGCGTGATGCAAACTATTTACATCTTGAGATTTAGTCTGGAAGAGTTGTCCAGTTAGCTCCGTATTCAGCAACAGCAAAATGTGAGGATCGATCTGCGGGTCAAAGGCTTAATGACCTCTGTGTGACTCATTCAGCTCAAGACAGAAATATATTTTGAACGTTTTTAAAAAAGTAATCAGTTTGAAGGACCTGATCCTGAGTCTCTTTTACCATATGTGACATACCTACACCTGTGTCTGTGTTATTTACAGGACTGAACTTTACAGGAAGTCCTTCTCTTGTCTTAGCTGCCATCCCACTGTTTGATGAGGAATACATCAAGGCAGACACCTGTGTGCAGAGGAGTTGTACATGCTCATATCTGTAATTACACTTGTACATATCGTTTTTGTTTTGGACATCTATAATGTATGTAGGGTTTTTACGTAACGTCTTCAGCTCCTGTAACAGTATGAACTCCTGCAAAGTATAAAGTATCAGTCTGTCTATTCATCCACACTTACAGCAATATGAACTATATTTGGTGGACATACTGTGTGAATCTCAACCTGAATCACTGTGAGGACTGTGTTTATTTCAGTGGGTGGTCTCTGTGTGGGGATCAGTTCATCCCTCCTACAGCAGAGCAGGCCAGACAGTCAATTAGTGCTTTTGCATCTAAACACAAGTGGTTTGCAGTGCTGATTGCCTCCTGTCTGCCGAACAAACCGCCACACTGAAGGACAGCAATAATGGAGAGTGTGGGCAACGCATAGACACTGCTCGGTTTGAGTGCGTGGCTTCAATATTAGCTTAGTTTTCAAAGTGGCAAAGGAGGCAAATAGAGGGGATGCTCACCAAGTCAGCAGATTTTTTTGAAAAATCTGTGAATATGACATTTCAGCGACCAAACAGCCTGTCCTGTTCTCAGCACATTCATTGTAATGTGACAGATATTAGGAGTATAAATGACTTGTACTGATGTTGTACTATTAACTGTAAATGTTAATAACTCTGTGTGTTTGTGTGTCCTTTAGAAAGTGACAGTGAAATCTCTAGTGGGACGGGAGACGTTTCAAAAGACTGTCCTGAGAAAATCCTCGAGTCCTGGGGGGTCATCCTCAACAGATGGTGAGCTTCCACAACACAAAGAGAGACTTGAAAGTAAAACAGTTAAGATTGATCACACATTCGATTCCATTTGTAATCATTTAAGACGGTTTGAAACACTAGTGAAAAAAAAACATGTATAATTTTTTGAATAGACACTTTGTAAAATGCATCAACGTGCTCCCCAACGGACAATACAAGCAACCAAATAAAAGTAAACAGGATAATAGAGTTAGGATAAATACAATCCCTGAGTAAACGCTTTGTTGTCTTGTGGAGAGAAATAAAGAGAGTGTCTCTGTCTGCTTGTCTCCTCTCCTTCGGCAAGTTTTTTTCCAAAGTCAGGGGGCTTTGACAGATAAAGCTGTCACCTTTAGTTTGAAGGAGTCCAGGGTAAGGTACACTTTCTTTGTGCTGATAAACATCATTGTGCATTGAGACGTACCGTTTTAATTGCAACACTGGGATAATTTACTGAATTACTTTTTTTTTCTGGCTTTACATGTTATTTTCTGGCTGTTGTATCAGCACGAGGAAGTGAAGTAAAGTTTTTATATATGTCCTCTATGAATCCACAATAATGAGGTTTTACCCAATGAAGAAGATTTCCAGCGTTGGATATGTCTTCTACAGTGTTTTCCTTGGTACTGTAGTGACAGTGATAATGTCCTCAAAACCATACTCATGAAAACAATTCAACGAGTTAGGCAGCACTGTGGTTAGATATTGTAGTTAATAACACAATCAACGGCTGCTTTACTGACTCATATAATCAGTGCTGGAAATATAAATGAAAACTCCCTGAGGCAGTGAAAGAAATGAAGAAGAACCATAAAAGATGTTTCTGGTTGTACTGTGAATATCAATAAAACAAAACTGAGCACAACACCACTTCTTTTAGGCAACAGGCTTTTAACTCTGCACTTTATTGACTTGTCTGGTTCTCTCACTGTCCCTGCACAGATGTCACTTCTTGGAAAAGGCCATGAAAAAATAGTTAATTTTCCAGCCTGTCCAGCTGTGTGTCAAATGAATAATTAAAGTGGATGAAATTGATGAAGTGAGATTCTAATTACTACATTAACTGGGTGTGTTCGTATCAGGCATGGAAATCTGTCCGCTCGTCCAAAGGGTTTGCCCTCGTTGGTTCGCAGCGGAATTCCTGAGCCACTGAGAGCTGAAGTCTGGCAGCTGCTGGCCGGTTGCCACGACAACCACGACCTGCTTGAGCAATACCGCATCCTCATCACCAAGGTAAATACACATACACACACACTTAGACCAGGGAGAGACAACAGATGATATAAAACATGACCAGGATGTTTGCTTGTGTGTGTGTGTGTGTGTGTGTGTGTGTGTGTGTGTGTGTGTGTACACAACTGGAGTTTCCAAACTTCTTTTAAAAAACGTATCAGGATCTTAGGACTAGTTTTAGTCTTAGAATTAGTTTCCACTTGATTTTATTTTTTATCACTGGCTAAAGAGAAATCTAACTTTGATCCGACAGGCTGATTGTTGCCTATTCATCATTTTGCTTCACTTCATGAGTTGTGCTTGTTTTTGTGTACGAGCTGTTATTCATGTCTGTGAATGACTCCAATAACACACAATCAGTAACAATGCAGGTCTTGTTCGTGTAAAAGTGAAGTGTTGAGACTGTTTGTGAAGGTCTTCCCCATGCTCACTCTTTGTCTGTATTTTGTCATTCCAGCTGTTTTTTGAGAGCTTTGTTTTGTCAGAGCGCACTCTCACTAAACGCTGACATTTTGTGACAAATGCTTGCGGTGCTTTATCAAGCCTTTTTTTTATTTTTTTTACACCACCCATTGAAGTCGTGACTTTTACACCTGTTTTACGCCTCGCTGTTTTTGTCAATGTGACAGAGTACGTAACAGAATGTAATCGGACGTGAAGCGGCTCGAGTCTAAAACGTAATGAGAGCAGAATAATGTCTACATGTGGAGCTCCTCACATTGGTTACATGCTGTGACTCTCATGCTGCAGCACTGTAATGTAATATCACACTCTGGTACTCCAAAATTACACCGTAATTACACCAAATAGAAAAATGATTGTGGAGCTTTATTACAGTGCTGTTAAGGAATCGCTATTTAAGAGGTACAATTTGTACAGGAAGTTTGCCGGTTGACTTTAAAGTGGTTTCGTGTTACTGGCTTCTCTGTGATTTAACTTTTCTGTGTATTTTGTCCATAAAATTACATTAAATCACAAACTGTTTTGTCAGATAAGAAAACCTTCTCAGTCTATTCTTCTCACTTCAGTACTTTTGGTTTCTACACAATGGGAGTCAAGCCCACAGACCAACACTGTGATCAAAGTCAAACCCTGTAAAGGGCTGCATGCACCTCCCAATCTGAACTGTCACTGGTATTTCAGGTCTAATCCAACTTGAACATGATTTTTTTTTTCTCTCTAAAATATCGATACTTGGTTGCTATGAAAGGATGTGATATAATATCGCTTCAGAAAATATCTCTGTACTATGCTATCAATTTATTTCTCCCACCTCTACAAATGATCCTCACTGAAATCCTCCTTGCTGTTCTACGAAACGACACGCAGTCGTAGGAGGAAGGTTATTTTCAAGGTTGACGCAGGTACAAGTAGAACACAACTGAATACAAAGAACTGTTAATTACAGTCAACGCTGATGCCTCTTTATCACCCACAGAAGCAGACGGACAAAGACAGTCAGCACACTGACTGTTTCTGTATTGTTCTTTTGAATGCCTTCTCCTTTTTAAATAGTTTTGATTTCGCTGGAGATGCAAAGTGCACACCTATGAGTAAGATGTTCGCCAATTAAAAAGAGGCAGGAGAAGATTCTTTTTTTCAAGAATCACATTTTTGACATTGTGTTTTGAGATTGTTTTTTTAAACAATAAAAATAAATTAAGGTTTATTATACTGATGTAGTTCTGGGCTTCACTGCAGTGTCTTGTGTGAAAGTGTGTCAGTAACATCGTAGGTTGCATTATTACAGTAACGTAAAACATCCATTTTTAAATCTTATGTAAAGCGGCAACTCAAGCCGATGGAGCTCTTCGTTTACTTTTGATGTCATCCATCATCGTAGACCTAACCTTCACAAAGGTGCCGCCCAGGTGTGTAACCTCTCTTTGTTTTTCTAGATTTGAAAGAAATTGTAGGACATGTGACAGAGCCCCACAGAAGCACACAGACAGCGGGAGGAGGTGATTTAAAGACGCAAAGCAGACAGTGAGCCTCACTTTTATTGATAACAGAATAGCCTTTCTCATTGCCGCACAGCAGCGAGGTAAACTACCCAGCTCAATCAATAAGCCAGGAGAGAGAGAGAGAGAGAGAGAGAGAGAGAGAGAGAGAGAGAGAGAGAGAGAGAGGAGAGGGTGGATGGATGGATGGAAAGAAAGAAGAAAAATGAAGAGAGGGAGGAATGTGGATCCATAAATATAAGGCTGTAGTCACTGAGGGGCGAATCTAAGAAGAGGAATGTGTATAGACTTCAAGACATTTGGCAGATTTCTTTCTTTCCTGAGTCAAATAACTTCAGTTGTCTTTGACCTACTGTGTAAATTTCTCTCTCTTGTCTCTATCAATCTGTTTTTATTTCCCCATCTTTGTCTGTTCAATTGTCACTGTTCTTCTTTTTTGTGTCCCATCTCTTCACATTGCCCTACCTTCTCTGTTATAATTTCTATTTTCCCTCTCATAAGTCCTTTCTTTATCGTTTCGAGCCAGCTTTTCTTCTTTTGTATGAGCCAAGTTATTCTGTCCTTCTTTGTCATTCTCATTCTCATTACATAAAGCCAGGCCTCCATGCTTCAGCTCATTTATTCTCACCCCACAGGCTGGACCATGCCCACATCCTCTGTCTTGCTGGAGTAGTGATGGTATTGATAGGCGGGTGGCTGGGCTATTAATAGCTGCGCTGAGTGAATGGAACTGAGGAAAGATGGAGGAGGGAGGGAAAGAGGGAAGAAAGGCAAATGACAGCAACAGCGGGGGCGACGTGGAGCTTATTAATGTCTGTTGTCTAGGCTCAGTGACAACGTTAATGCTGATTGAATTTTAAGTAATTGGACTGTCGCTCTTATGGAGTGGGTATCAGCCTCATAAATCAGCGCGGTGTATCACCATGGGTTCTGGACAGATGTTGCGTTAGTGACCCACAGCTGATGAACGTTAAAGCATTTGTGTGCTTTCTAATTATAAAACTTGCATCACCAAAATAGACTTGTCTGTTTATGTAAAAAAAAAAATCAAACAGTGTATTTGTTTTTCATTTATATGTCAATAAAAAAGAAAGTAATTGATCAAAACAACGTGTTAAGTATTTGAAAGCTTTGGGGTGATCTACACAACCCCTGTGGACGAAGCGTTGGTCCTACGTCCATTGCACATCTTTTCTTGTACATGTGTTAGTTAGGGCTGGGTATTTCCAACAACTCAATAATACAGAGTCCATGACATAATACATTTGGTGATATACATTGATTTTGGATAATTACAACAGCTGTTTTTTATTTTTGAGAATAACAGCATATGGCACATTAAGAATCCCACAACTTAATATACTTCAATTGAGATCCTCAGACATCCTTGAAATACATTAAAATATTTTACAGTATGTCTAATTGTGAACTGCACCAAACTGTCCTCACAGCTCTGCAGTCGCATCGATTCCGTATCATCTGCATTGATACATGTATTTGCACGGAGCACATTTTCTATGTATGATACGATATGTTGTCAAATCGATTTTTTTTTTTAAGCACAGACGTAGTTGTGTATTCTGGTGTGAGATCTCATCCAGCTTTCTTTTAGCAGTCAAATGTAGTCAAAGAGACTGGTTACTTTAGCACACATTCCCACCCGCAGTGGATTTAGACATTAAAGATAAGATCAACTTAAAGCTCCTTCTGTACAAACATCAGTTTGCGTGGAAAGAAATAATGAAGATTTTTTGGAGGGAATAGTTAGAACCATCTGGTTTGAATCCCTCACCCAACATTAAGCTGCCTGTGGCCCATGGCTGACTAGTTTAATATCATGGATTACCAGTGACATGTTCAGTGTTATACTGCTAGCATTTACAGTCTTCACACACAGAGTCACAGTTACACACTTTGTCACACACACTATTGCCTTAAGGCATCAGAAACATTCACCAATATTTCCTGTCTGGGCTGCTGCAGCTCTGTGTTTGGGGTCTTAGTTTGGGGGTTGGGGGTTGGGGGTGGGGGGTGCTTGTGACATTTGAACAACCTTTTCCATTCCCTAGAGTCAAAAAAACTCAAAGTGGCTGCCACACTTGAACCCACAGCTCATACAGAAAGCTCCTACAGCTATTTCTAGGCCTACCTTTCCAAAGGCCAGTCTCACTGTGTTTTAAAGGCAGTCAGCATTTCTCTGCAGGTACAGCAACTGTGTTATAAACACGCACACACACTGGCACACGGTTGAGAGCTTTTTACAAATATGGAACTTTACATCTTTCAAGAAAATCGATTATTTTATTTTAACTTCTTCCTTTCAAGCCTTTTGTACAGTATTGGATCCATTTCTCCTTCAGCTTAATGACTCGGTGTTGCATACTGTATATGCGTTCTGATTTTTGTTGTTTTTGAGCACTATTTGAAATACTGTGAAGTTATGGCTTATGGTTTCTGATGCAGAAGGAAAACATGTGTTCTTCAGGGATTTTAAGTGGAAATCAAAAAGGCCTTCCTGTTGTTATCAACTGTGATTCTGTTTCTCCTTCTTTAAATTCAACCCTGTCATACTTGGTGCCATCACTGTTTTTGAGTGTGTGGGTGTATACACACTCGCTGTTTCCAAACTCCTTCACTTCATCGTGTTGGTAACTTGCACATTCCCTAACTTGGAGCAGACATTGTGATCCTCGTGTGAGTGATAGTTTGGTGAACAAATTCTATTTTCTATAACTCACGACTCGGCCTGCAGGAGAAATAATAGTGACTTGTGATAGCATTCAGATAACGTAATGATGAGGTAGGATAAACATGAATAAGCTAGTTACTTGTCTATCAGCTATTCTTCAAGTGTTGCACAACACACCTGTCTTTTTAACATGCTTCAACTCTTTTTAAAATACAGGCAAAACATTTCTTTTCAACAACTTAGGAGGCACAAATGAACTTACAAGGTTGCTGATAAACGCTCTTTATCTGTCTGCATCAGAATGGTGTGAAAGCATGACCATGTAACCCCGGGCTCCATCCAAAGTGTAAACTGTGCTTAGTAAAAAGCATGAACTATTTAGATTAAATATATTTTCTTGACTGTGATCTATTCAAACTCTTGGTTTATTTTAAATTCTCATATTGTGATGGTTAACGTCGCAACCCTGCGTTTTACCTTTCCTTACTGTTTGATGGATTCCTCACTCACCACTAGAACCAGCATTACAAAGCATGTAGTATAATCCGAGAGCAAATCAGAAGGTGCTTAATATAAATCCATATGAAGCTCCACGGACAGTTCAGCAATGACATTTACCGACTGAGGATAATCAAAGGTGGCATCAGCTACGCAGTCAGTCTAGAATAAAAGTACACCCACGCCTGATAACCAGCATACTGATATATGGAGTACCATGTACATAAGATAGGCTGCCATGGTAACTACTAGGGCCTATGGATGTTGTCTCCATGACGATTTTGTGACTCCTTTGCATCTTAGCTTCCGCCTCAGTTCATTAAGTGGATGATATTTGAATAATTGGAACATGAATATGAAGCCAGTCAATTGTGAATTCAGATGAATGAGTTCACCTGCTGTTTGTTTTAGCCTTCTGTGTATACATGCATTTCAAATGACAGATAAAAGAGAGACTGCTCCACTGTTTGGAGAGGTGTTTTAGGTTTAAAGTGAGAGTGTACAGTATGATAGGGACTTTAAAAAAAAAAGTGAAGCATGCTTTTGTTGTCTAAATATATGATTTATACTGTACAAATTGTTATATTTAATTTACACACAAGATCAGTTACAATGGCCCCTCTGTAGTTTTGATTTGGTAAGCCAATAGTGGGCTTTAGTTTAGGTAATTAGTGCAATAGTTATGGCTTGTTTTACAGAATTAATTTACCGTAAATTCCGTACTATTGAGCGCACCTGGATATAAGCCGCACCGGCTAAAAATAAGTAAATAAATGTATTTGTACATATATAAGCCGCACTTGATTATAAGCCGCAGGTGTCCACGCTATAACAAGAGCTATTTACACAGACGTAGGCTACCGGTAACATCCGCAAATACTGTAGCGTCCGTACGGACGTTAAAGGACGACGAGAGCGTTCAAATAATAACTTTTAATAACCCGATCACTGTCGGCCGTGACCACGCCGTTTACAGCAGAGAGCAACACACGTAACTTGCCGTAACAATCCAACTCTCTCCCCCAGCGTTCTCTCATACAGCCACTCAACACGTTCTCGCTGGTGCATTCACTGACTCTCCACATAATCGGAATTATGAACACATTATCAACTACTGACTTTACAACATGAACTGTTACAATACGAAGCCTAGCCGACGGTGTCTGTAACACGGCTGATGAAAAAGATGACCGTAATATATTTCACAAGAAAAAGTCCATCCATTCACTGCCTCAGAATGACTTCATTACTCACTTCCTCAGTCTCTGTTGTCGCTGTCAGTGTCATCTTAACGTGCAGCAGCTCTGTTAGCTTCTTTGACAGCCAGGTCGATCGCCTTTAACTTGAAAGCTGCATCATATGTATTTCTCCGTGTGTTTTCCATCATGAGGGTGCGTGCATGAAGCGCAAAATGACTGATATTAAGATCCGACGTGACGAAGTCAAATGTTTTTGCGGCAGAAGCTCATTGTCCCCCATAAAAAATCCATGCATTAGCCGCACCGGAGTAGAAGCCGCAGTGCTCGAAGTGTGAGAAAAAAGTAGCGGCTTATAGTCCGGAATTTACGGTAAATTTGTAGTTTAATATTTGTGGAGGCATCCAAAGGTTTAGAGTTGCAAGGTTTGAAAAATACTGTTATAGCATCAAGTCAAACCACGAAGAGGAGACTTTAAAATCTCAAATCTTTCAAGTGGACACACAAATTGAGAAATTATAAAAATTGCATATCTGTACTTGATTAACTAGCAGGGTGCATGGCGAGTGGAAGGCTGGCAACCCAGATGAAGGCCACAAGCCGAAACGCATCGGTCTAATTTGCTAATGAAGTTGATCCTTATACTACAAGTGTTGCTGGAGCTTTTTGACTTCTTCAGGCCTTTCACTCTTCGTGCTCGTTGGTGAAGTGCCAGAAAATCCTCTTTGATACAAAAGCTAGGCAAAGTAAGCAGTCTTAACATTTGTTTCAACGCAGTGGGATGTTGTGTCTCCTTTGCTTCTTGCCTACGGTATCTTGTTTTCACTGATGTCTTGCTGGCTTGTAGTCAGGTTCAGTTCAAGGTGCTCGGGGAATTCGTTCTATATGAAGATGTTGTACGAGTGTTCTGCCCAGATTCATATTTTATTTATCAATTAGATTTTTTACAATCATGTATAAACCGGTTGAACGTGGTTTACTCTTTAATTGACAGAAAATCGTAAGTTCGTACGTGACTGGGTTTATTGTTCATAATAAGCAAAGCAGTGACAAGCGGACGTGCAGACAGAGGCTATACCTGCACTTAACTTACGATGGAGGTTTGAGGACAGCACTCGTCTGGTCACAAAAAGTGGAGTCTGCTGTGTTTTTCTCACACTTTTCTGTTTAACTGCTCACCTAAGAACAGAGGATCAATTGAAGTATTTGGTTCTCGTCCCTCCACCTCTGTGCACAATAGCACGTCCCTCACTCTCGCCCTTCCGTATGAGCTCTGTCTTCCATCCACGGTGCGGACCCGCTGCACAAAATCATCGATGGCTCGCAGTGCAGACCAGACGGACAGCTTTTCTCCCTCGTTGTGTCAAAAACATGCATTAAATAAAACAGTGATATACCGTTCAGTAAAGAGATTAAATGGAGTGCGGTTAATTTTGGAAAGACGTGTGTCTGACAGCATGATTGGAGGTCTTTAATTTGATTATGTTGTCAACCTCTTCGAAACACCCATTTGTGCCCAACCATGAAAAGCTTTAACCTGCAATGAGATGTTTCACCTGCAAGAAGCATAATAAGCAAGTTACCCACTACTACAGGGAATAGCCGAGAAGGAGCGATCACACTTGCATGTTCATTTCCCAGAAACCGGTGTTAACATAAGATTGTTTTTTAAAGCTGATGCTTTTAATAGGGCCTGATTTTAGGAGGGGCTTTAGCACCCTTAGCATCTCTACTATCTGTGAGATGATGCAGCATTGTAAAATACAGTTAAACGGGCAAAAAACATTGATATTATGAATAACTTTGACTTTGGTGATGCCGATGTTGCAGACCTCGAGGACCTCAGACGTCCTTTCAAACCAGCTGCTGCTGCTGAAAAACATCCAGATCAATGTGAAAAACAACTGTCTTTACTATTTTTCTTCAAACACTTTACATTTTAGAGACACAATGTTTTTACGTATAGCTGAAAATACTGCATGCATGCATGCAGACACACATTATGCACATACATAGGCATCATTTCTGCAGCTTAGTGGGGCACTCTGCCACCAGTTAAAGCTTTCCTATCATTCATGGGTGAAAAAAAAATCCCCTTGAGGTTCTAATGTCCTGTCAGTCACTTATCCAACGACACAAAGACACACAAAAGCAAATGACACACACACAGGCACTCGCACACACACACACACACACACACGCACACGCACACACACGAAAAACTCCCTGCTCTCCCCATCCTGCTTCATAGTATCTTTAGGGACCAGCTGCACTGCATGGCCAACCCTTACAATATAGGTCTATTCACAGCGCCCCTCCCATCTCAGCTCTGTGTGTGTCTCCATAATGCTGCCCTTCAGCTCCCATTCACATATCCACACCAAGAAAAATCAAACAACAGTCCACTTAAGGAAGCACTGCCCTTCTCCCACAGCTTCAGGAAAACCAATATCTGTAAAGGATTACAAAATCAGAGCTTAAAAAGAAATCTCTTTATTTCATATGAGTTTGCTGTGTGGATGGGTTTTTCTACAAGGCAACAATTCTGAGGGAATAATTCAGTTCATATTTGTTTATGCTTGATTTCTTTTTGCTAAAAACAAAATACATTTTCCTACCATTTATGTATTAGCTTAACCTTGTAGCTACTCTGACACCGATATGACAGCTTGGATTAAACAGATCCGGCCAACAGTGTCCTCTCAGTCATAACATTTGCATGTCTCTGCCCTCATATTGACTGTAATGTCACCCCGAGATGTGTGCTCTGATTATTCCTCTGCAGACGAACCAGCTTGTATCTTCTTACTTGGTAAATAATGCATGCAGTAGATTGATTCCAAACTGCAAAATAGTTTAACAACAGTTGTATATACAATTAATAAACACCAACCTTGAAAGATAAAATTTAAATACCATTTTTTTTTCTTAACAATATAGTTTTGGTGTTGAGTTAATTTTGGAAAGGATTTATCAACAAGAGTCAAAGAAGTATTTTTTTTTTTGCAATGAAAGAAAAGTCCTATAAATACTCTAATGTGGAATAGAAGAAAAGACCCTTGTTTAATGAACACCTCTTCACTGCACGGCTCTAAACATACACTGGAGACACATAATAGTGGAAAACAGGCCACTAGAGCAGGGCTTTGCATGATCAAGCAATTTTACAAATGCACTGCAAAATGCTGCCAAGACCTGCATTTTCACAGTGTCATTTATCCGACAAATGCTTGCCTTTTTTGGATTTCAAATCGAGGTACAAGGGCTCGTTCTAACATCCAGCCTTTACAGATGACAGAGGAGACGTACATTATAACCTGACCTACATAGTGCAAGGACAATAGAAACTACAGAATAATGAATATAAATGTCTGAACCTGAGCAGTCAGACAGGTCTTCACCTTCATATGGAGTGAGGCTAAATGAAGATGATCGATGGTGATCTCAGGAGGCGGCCGGTCATTGACCTTTAGCTCCTTCTTACCATGCGCCTATAGGCATGCCCGTGCACGCTGTATACATACTGACAGTGTCCTGGAGGAGCGTGTGGTAGTGATATTCATCCTGTTGATGTTGTTCAACATAAATGTGAAATACAATGTACTTTGGTTTCTACACGCTGTGAGCTAGCATCTCTCTTTTTATTTTACAATTCTCCTTTCCCATCGTGTTTGTATCTGCATCGTCTTTGTGAACACAGGGAGTCACAAACGCACAACAGACAAAAAAGAAGTTCTTACGGCAAAAATCAACATGTTTACATCCTGGTACATAAAAAAAAAGCAAGTTAGTCTGATTAGTTATTGTCATCACTGGCACACATTTTGAAAACAACGTGTTTTCTGTTGTTAGGCCGTAGCTGACATGATGGACAGGTTCGTCAAGAGGTTCGTGATTTAACAGTTCATCGAACTCTTGACTCTAAGCCTGTCGTTAGGTTGACTGAAAGTCAGGCTGAGACAGCATTTCCAGCATGGCGGCTGCTGCTGATCAGCCTCCTGCCAACAAATGGCTGACATCACAGAGTCTTTGTTTTAATAATTGTTTCTAATCTTCCATAATAATGTACAGCTTGCAGGCTTTTCCAACGTTGTTCAAAAATGTGTGTCAAAGATATAAAATACACTTTTAACGTGACCCCTGGTCGATCGAGTGATGGTGTCCACTGAATGTTTGTATCCAATCAGTGAACTGGCTCTAATCTGCCCCACTAACCACACACTGCATTTCTCCATATCCCAACCCCCCTGACTCTGGGACGACATGGCTGTCAGTTACCAGAGCTACAAAAGAAGCCGCTTTTTACTCGACAGACACATGATCTCAAATTCCTTAACAATGAAAATCCCAAACAACAGTAAGAAATCCTGGTTTTATGTGGACAAGCCATTTTAATGTCAACTGAAGTGGACCAACAATATTACCTATTAACTGGGCACTACAAGCTTTGTATGACCAAATTCTACAATATCCTTTCTGCAGATGGTCACCAGTGTTGACTTGTTTGAATCACAGATAAAACATGGGGTTTGTATTTTTGTAATTATATATGATTCAGCATTTGGTCAACATGTTAAATATTAAACATTATCCATTTAATTGCCTGCTCCTCTTGTCCTGTTGAAATGTCCTTGAACATGCAACATGTTGCATCACCTACCTGCCTTCCCACTGTACTCTAAGTTGCTGATGAAAATCTGCTTCACACCTCATGTAGATGTACACTCCCTGGTTTGGTTGGAGCTCAGGGGAAGAGGAGGGTGGGATCCTGTGAAGCAGTGAAAGGTGAATCAGCCTCCACCTTTTTTCCAAGTGGCCCCGCTGGCTTTGTTTTGGAGCTGAATGAATTATTAACGGTGGCCTTCTGGTCGTGTTTTTCATCAGTGTCCACCTCAAAAGGGAAAGAGCGGTGCTGCTCAGAGATCTCCTGTGCTGGCTCTTTCTACTGTATTATCTGAACTGTATCGTCTACACTTGTTTAGTCTTCACTCTGTCTGTTCTCAGTTTTTCTCTCATTTTATGTCCTGTCTGTGTTTCCCCACAATTCAATTTATTTTTTAATGAAAATGAAGCAGGCATTGATTTGTGTCTGGGAATTATAAGGGCGGTCTTTTTCAGTGGCAGGTGTTCTGTATGTGAAATATCTTACTGTATAAAAAAAAAGCTTTATTAATATTAAACTTGAAAGGAATATTCATTCATATTTCTGTAAGCTCACAAACGGTATTATGTTACAGCCTTTTTAACACTGAGCATTCATTGTCCCCTACCTTCCCCTGCCATCTCAAACCATGGACGCCACCCCCAGAGTAGCGCAATATTTTAGGACAGGTCCACCATTTTTTATTCTTGCTCATGAAAGAGCGATGTCTTATGGGAAGCTCAGGGCGGGCTCGTTTAAGTTAAAGAGACACACACACCAAAACCGAGTGTTCTGAGAGAGCTGGTTTATGTAGGGTCACAAACCTTTTCTGGTGCTTGATTCATGTTATATTTTGACCAAAGCACAGCACTGATATTACAAATAGACTACATGGGACTGTTTGAAAATCTGGGGGATAGTAGTTCCTCTTTAAATTGCAGCTATAAATATCTTTTGAGCGTCTTTTTAGACTTGGTATCATTTGAGACCATTTTTTTTTTTTTAAAGTCCAAATGGTGTAAAGCAAGTACTGGGTTATTGGTTCACCTTTGTCATATTTGTTTCCTTTTACATATTTTTTTTTTCTTCAAATAATCAAAGCCACCCAGTCTGCCAGGAAGAGGATATATGTGCAGGGTATTTCCTCTTGTGCCGTCTATCATCGTCTTTGTAGCCTGCTACAGCTCATCGCCTCCATTAGGATCTTATAATTTGAAGATGAAAATAAAATAATTTTTTTTAAGAGTCTTCTTCCAAAGCGACAACACACAACAGTATTTTTTTCCATTCGCTCTCCTGCTCAGCCAATTTGCGGTTACTTGATCCTCTTTATCGTCTGCCTGCCAGAGGACACTCCAACTGGTCGAGATGCTGGGCAACTGTAACTAAGGGGAAGGTATATCTGTGCTTAACTGCCTTTTGAATTAGGAATAAAATAAAAGTTCAAGATTAACCGAGACTAGACAGCCAAAATTGGATTATTCACATTTTATACATTACCAATTTATGCATACTTTTGAATAAAAGCTCAGACGGATGATCAAGTACACTAACGGGCAGTATTTTTTTCTTTTTCCCTTAAAGTAGATCAAGTAACATGTAGATTTTTTGGTTGTTTGTTTTTTGTTGTATGAGTGATTAGACATATTAAAAAAAAGAAAAGAGAAAAGGAGAACAACATTGAGAGGACGAGGTGGGACTTGCTGAGAGGAAAAATAGGAGGAGAGAAAGCACAGGGCTTTAGTTAATAGAAAACAGACTGTGAGAGATAAGTAATATGTAAATAGGAAATGTATCCAAATTTACCTCTCGGAAAAAGCTGGTGTGAGGGACAGAATAATGTGGCAGGGAGCCTCAGGTGCAGCTGGGATGGAAGGAGGCGGGACAATGAGCGAGAGGCTGAGGGATAGGGAGCGAGAAAATGGGGAGGGTTTGTGTGTGTGCTTGTATGTGTGTGTGTGTGGAAAGAGAGAGAGGTTGAGTGTGCAAGCTAGAGTGATCGTGTGGAGAGGGAGGGAGAGAAGTGTAAGCCAGTCACAGCATCTCTCCTTCTCACTGCACCAGGGCTGAGGGACTCTTCGTCCCCTTGCTTCCCTAGCAGCAGTTTTAAGTCATTTCCATCAGCACCGTCATCTTTTTTTGTCTTGCTTTTTATTTGCTGCTTTTGATAGATACCTTGCCTACAGCTCTTTTTTAAACCGAGCATCTAAGGATTTATTTATTGAAAATGTGGGTAGACCTGTTCAAAGGAATTTAATGGGGGACGTTTGCAGAGGACAGTGATCAGAACTGGGACTCCGACTTGGACTTGTTCTGCTCTTTGTGCTGCCGGAGTGGATTCCCCTTTTTGTCGTGCTGCCAGTGTGTTGTTTATGAGCCAGGAATATTGCGAGAAGAGTTGAAGGACCCCATACCCCAAGTAACAAAACAAAGTGCATATTCAGTGGACTGAATCAAGTTAGAGAATCTATGGTTACATTGTGCACATGAAGAGATGCTGTTTTGCCTCACTTGCAAATGCTTCAGAATGT
Organism: Symphodus melops; assembly: GCF_947650265.1. NCBI lineage: Eukaryota > Metazoa > Chordata > Actinopteri > Labriformes > Labridae > Symphodus > Symphodus melops. The sequence goes on from NC_136698.1 coordinate 8,172,016, forward strand.
AACGTCAAGTAACAAGTTTATTGGATGAATAAGTGTATTGTGGATTGATCCCAGCACCCATCTCTACAAGCATCTCCCACAGGATTGCTAAGGAGTCAAAGTGAGTGGAGCGCTGAGTAATTCAGCTGGCCTCTCATTGCTCAAGGAGAGTCCTTCCACCTGCCTGCATGACATTCAACACGTTCATCAGCTGCCGGACCTTTACATTTGTTTGTCTTTTCGCAACTTGCAGTCCGGAACACTGAGAGGCAAGTTTGCACATTTGGATTTAGACATTTTGAATAGTTTTAATGGCAGCACTCATCCAGACATTTTGACGCGCTTGGTTTTATTTTATTTTATTTTTTACCTCAATACTGCCGAGGGTTGCCTTTGAAACAAATTTGCCCCCAGCGCCATGTGTGCTGAGAGAGCTGTGACATTATCTCCTGCGGAGATCCCGGTGTTATTCTAGCCTGTGTCTGTGTTTTGATTCAGACAATAGCTGGGCATTCAGGGGCTCCGGACACTGACCAGAGGACCACCAAAATAAAGGAAGCCTGCAGTAACATAGTAAACACCGAAATCCATGGCACAATAAAGCTTTGCATTGAATTGTCCGTTAATGAGCTGACATGGATGTTATTTTGGTCCAAAGAAAAAACAATAAGAAACTTTTTTGTCTCCCCTAGAAATGTTTGCCCCTTTTTACAGTTTTTTTTTTTTTTTTTTGATACTACACTGCACTTAAAATAATCCGATTTATAGATACATTTCTTTGTTTCCTATGAGGACCCGAGTGCTTTGCGTCAGGCTTTAACCTCTTCGCATTGTGTCACGTTTTCTATCTAATGTGTTCTCTGCCTTTGTTAGGACAGTTAATGCCCTCAGCCTCCTGGAGGCAACCCTCATTAGAATCAGAAGATGAGGCGAGAGACTGGCACGCAAAGCAGCATTGAAGCTCACCTTCTGTATAGATTCTGCCCAGAACACAAAGGGGTCTTCTACTCTACTGAAGGAATACAGCCCTTTTTTCCCCCTGCCCTGAGTGTTACTCACCTACTACTTTCACTAGCCATGAGTGATTGGAAGAGGAGAGCTAAACAGGTTGTCCTACCATCCCAGAGGCTGTATTGATTTCCGTCCCCTCAGTGTTCATTTGATTGAGACCCAGCTATGTGAGCGTAAGGTGAAAGAGAGATTGAGTGTGATAGAGTATTTAGCTCCATTAGCTATTGGAGGCTGCAGACAACTGGTGAAGAGTGGGCAGGGGGTAGGTGGTTCTCCAGTTTCAGACCAGCTGCCTTATGGGTGACACAACACAAACCTGACCCACCTGGACAGTACCTAGAACAATGAACCAGTCTGAACTGACAACAGACCCAGTGCTCACTGCCAACAGCAGCCATGTAGACTTCTTTCCTGGGATGTCCTCCAATCACTCCTGCCCTTTGGGCTGGGGGCTGAATGAAGGCCTGGAGGCTTGTGTCCTGGAGACTGCTGTCATTGTGCTGCTGACAGTGCTCATCATCGCCGGGAACCTGACGGTGATCTTTGTTTTCCACTGTGCCCCGCTACTACACCACTACACAACCAGCTACTTCATCCAGACCATGGCCTATGCTGACTTGCTGGTGGGTCTTAGCTGCCTGGTTCCCACCCTGTCTCTGCTCCACTACCCAGCAGGAGTCCAAGAGCCAATCACATGCCAGGTTTTCAGCTACATCATCTCTGTTCTCAAGAGCGTTTCAATGGCCTGCTTGGCTTGCATCAGTGTGGATCGTTACCTGGCCATAACTAAACCCCTATCGTACAACCAGCTGGTGACGCCATGCCGGCTACGAGGCTGCATCACCCTCATCTGGGTCTACTCTAGTGTTGTTTTCTTGCCCTGCTTTTTTGGTTGGGGTAAGCCAGGCTATCACGGGGACATTTTTGAATGGTGCGCTCACTCTTGGCCCACCTCTGCCCTTTTTACAGGTTTTGTTGTGTGTTTGCTGTACGCACCTGCTGCGCTTGTAGTTTGTTTTACCTATTACCACATCTTTCGCATTTGCCAGCAGCATAACAGAGACATTAGCGAACGGCGGGCACGCTTTCCAAGTCAGGAGATGGAGGCTGGTGAGGGGGGTGGTGGTGGGCATCATGGAGGACATGGACCAGATCGACGATATGCGATGGTGCTATTCCGCATCACCAGTGTTTTCTATATGCTTTGGCTGCCCTACATAATCTACTTCCTGCTAGAGAGCTCCCATGTGATGAATAGCCCTGCCCTCTCCTTCATCACCACCTGGCTTGCCATCAGCAACAGCTTCTGCAACTGTGTTATCTACAGCCTGTCTAATAGTGTGTTCCGTCTCGGCATGCGTAGGCTCTCACAGACAATTTGCTCTTTCAGCCACTGTGCAGCTGACGACAGAGACTTTGGGGAGCCTAAACCAAGGAAGAGGGCAAACTCATGCTCCATCTGAAAGGATCATTTTTACAGCGTCAGGATTCTCCTAAAATCAGTGTGTGGGAAACTTACCATTCAACACCTTATCGCTAGTCTGAAGTCAATTTAATTGGGAAGGTTTAACCAAACAGAAAATAATGTCTGTTGTGTAAGCCTGTCAACTGACACCAGTGACATTGCCTCGGTCACAATAAACCATGGTTTACTGCATTGAAAGCTTTTCAAGGAGGTGGAAGCAGTGTCTTCAAAGAGAGATTAAATGGGCTAGGCAATCTGTAATGGCTTATCTTCTATGGTAAGTGACTAAACTGTGGATAATTTAGAAAGCAGTCTCCCCATGGCCTTTACATTTCACTGTATGCCGTCAGCCAGTTTAGACATTGTGAGAAACAAAAGAAAATCCTCTTACAACAAGTTTGACCACACGGTTTCATGCTTGTTAAGATTTGTCAGTGGTTGTACATTTAAAACAGATCAAGTTTGATGTTTTTGTGTTTTCTATGACTGTCAATAGCAGTGTCAAGATACTATTCACTTAATTTTCTCAAAGCCTTATTCAAAGAAAACCATGGAAATGAAACTGTGTAAACACAGATACACTTTCGACAGTTACTATGCTGCTGATAACTAACAGATGGCTTTATGGCCCTGACTGTTTTGTCGAGGAAAGTGAGCTTTATTTCTGCGAGACTATGATGTCTTAAATCTAAAGCTTACCTTGAACAGGTGAACACATGCTGAGAGACATGTAAAAAATGCTTGTTTTTTCTTCTTCTTTGGAATGAGATTGATTTAAAGCCAAGCTGGCAGTTTTTGGAAAAGGGAGTAAAGTTGTTTGAATAAACCTTCCACAAAACATGGTACATAATGTCACAGTGCAATCTCTATCCAATAAACCCCAATCTGGCACAACTTCAACACAGATCTGAATAATGACTGTAGAACTAATCAAAACAGTGTTAAAGCCCAAATATCTCCCAAACAAAAGTCAACTAAAAAGAAATGCTGCTATCACTGTTTACCAGTTGAACTATCAGCTACTTATGATTGGTCAACAATGACCGGTAAACCCAGACTAAAAGCACTTTTTTTTTTAAACAGAATTCAGAAGGGTGTGTTTAGTTTACATCAAGGCCTCTATATTAAGGGCAGTAAATTGAAGCTCTTGGCAGATAACTTCTGAGGACACAGAGGTTTTACCCCCCTTGTGCTTTTGAATAGACCTGTGGGGTTAGTATTCTGCTTGATTACTCATGACAGCCATCTACAATAACAACATAAATATTAAATCCCATCCACCTGTGTACATTAATAGACACATTTTTTTCAAACAAAAAAATAGCAAAATGTCATTTTCACATGACCAATTTCTTTATAATGTATAATGCCAACCAAGTACTTTGTTAGAACATTTCACCTATAGAAGACTTCTTTTTTTACACACTTCCTTCCATTGGTTTAATCCCACTCACAAACTTTGTCATGAAAGAAATGTTATAACACTGGCAGTAAAGGCATGAGCATGTAGCTAGGTGTTTGGTACTTTGCCTCATGGACAAAGTTATTGTTAAAAATATGAATGGATTTCTATCCAAGTATAGATGAACAAGAGCTTGGATAGATGTAGTCTGATCGTTCTGGTGCTAACTGTGAGGTTAGATTTGAACTGATCTGAAATAACAAGCTGAGCTTTAGTAAAGGTTGAAGTAGTTTATTTAATCCTTGACAATCCATGAGACTTCAAATATATTTCAGCTTTGCCAATTGTGTTACTAAAGAACAAGATTAGTTGCTGCCCGTAAACCACAGGCCTGTGTCTTCTGGACTTCTAAATACTTTTATGAATGAATACAGCAGTGTTCACAGGTTTCTTGATTGAGATGGATACTTAACAATTCCTGCTTAATTGTCATAGGTTTTTATTTACAGCATACATTCCATCTTGGTTAAAATCTTCTGACTGTTTCCCAGACGGGAGCTTTTGATATACAAACTGCCAATGATGTGTGTAGTTTAAGCAACCAACCAATGCCTGTGGTTGTGATTCTCACTATTTGCTGCTAAATCGTAGTGTATTAATTCCAGTCAGTTTACCTTGTACATCCCCTCGATCATTGGATTAGTGTCCGATGAAAATTCATTTCACATGAACACAGCATCGTGCTGTAGCCAATGACTTATACTGATTTTGCTGTTCGCTCATGTTTAAGTGTGTACTTGTCGAGTGTGTTTGTCCTTGCTAGAAACCAAGTGACAGCAAACTCAGCCCCTTGAAATCGTATCTGCATTCCCAAAGCGTTGTCTGTGTAGGTCATTCCTCATTTTAAAGCTGCATGAAGTGATTTGTGACAACAAGGGGCAGACATCCTGTTATATAATAAGCGTTTAGCTCCTTGTGCATAAGGTGTATGTGGGCAAGCCAGTTGCATACTTACACATCCAGACATCCAGCAGAAACTGAGGTAAGAGCATTATATTCCAGGTTCTTTCATGCCATCACCATGAATGTATGTTTACAATATCTTTTTAATTCCAAGGAGTGGTAAAATCACCAACAGAAATGTCCTTCTCTCTGAGGCTGAGGCTGTTCACATGAACATTCACAGCCACTTCTGTCTTTGGTTCTGCAGTCTCCCATTAGGTAGCCTTTAGTCCTCTTAAAATGATCATGTCCTCAAAGTGGCTGCCCATGGTTTATACTGTGTATTCTGGCATTGGCTTCTCATCGGTTTCTCTGGGTCAGACTCAAAGGTAACCAAACCAATGAAATACATGCTGAGGTGTTGAGCTGCTTAAAGGTTGTTGATTCTAAGTTTATTTAGTGTTGCTTTGTGCAGCTTTTATGTATTACAGATTGTTCTGTGAACGTGCCTAAAGATGTTTTTTTTAATAGGAAACTAAAAAAGACATTTTGAGAAGTACAGTAATTATAATAAAATGGACATGCTGCATTTAAAAAAAAAAAAGAAAAAGAAAAAAGATTTTCAAGCCACATGAACATACATGACATAATACATTGTGACTGAGTACACATCTGAAGGTACATTGTCATTGTATTTAGAGTTCCATGTCTGTATGATCAGTTCTTTGGTATTTCAAAATGAGCTGAGAGAGGGCCACGTCATTAATTCTTCACAGTCACTCAGATTCTGCCTTCAAATGGGTAAATGTCATACTGTCTCAGTCGACAACATATCTGTAAAATAAGAGGACTCTGCAGATTTCTAAGTCCTGTACATTTCTTTTTGGTAGCCATTTGACCTTGCATATACTGAAAAAATGTAGGGAATGACAACAAGGTCGTGTCAAATGATGTACTTAAAAAGGTTGTTTTTTTTCATTATTTTGATAGCTTGTGGTTTTTGTGCTTGTATCGAGCATAGTGCAGTGGGATAGTAGAAGAAATTAATCTGAAATAGTGCTTTATTAACTTCAAAATGTGAAAAACACAACAACAACATATAAGACAAGATAAATCAAATTCTGGTACATCCTGAGAGTGAGTAGCTCAGTTGTTTCAACATGGATAAAGTTGATATGTGGAGATTTCATTATGTTGTCAGACATTGAACAAATAATCATTTTTTGGTTGGGTTGTTTTGTTGGCAGTTATGTAAAATGCGTGTCTAGTCTTAAGGTTTCGAAACTCGGCAGATTCCACAAAATGAATATTTAAAAAATAGATTGTTTATATGTGACTGTATTACGCAGACCAATCTGAAGTGGTAGAAAAACAAAATTGATGAAATACGTTGTTCTATTTTCAAGTGCATTTATCTTGACTTTTTGTAAAGAAAAAAAAATAGATTACATGATATGTATTTATTTATTAAGTTATGTTTAAACCTGACAGAATATACTGTATATGGGTATACTGTATTAAAAGTGTGTGTATCTGTTTCTATTTGAACGTCAGACATCTGACAAATTCAGACAAAGGTTTGGAAAACCTTTTTGCGTTAGATATCCTAGGCTTCTGATGTTTTTGAGTAGGAGGCAGAGTGTGTAAAATTAAACAGCATATATTTTTTTATTTTGAAATATTGTCAAAGGCTATGGTTTTGTTGTTGCTGCTGCCAACCCAATAAAGGAGAAAAAGAGTAGACATTAACAACTGTGTAGTTACTTTTGTGGAATTAGTGTGATTGTGTAGACATAACCATCAGTTCGCCAGCTTTCACCCATAAGATAAAGAACTCTCCAGAACTCCTACGACTGACACTTATTTAGAGGAATAATGAAGAGGGTGGGCATGTAGGTGAGCCTTGACTGCCAGAGTGCATCCCCAGACTTGAAGGAATCAGCACAATGAGGTAACAACTGCCTATGCAACAATTCTTATGTTATACATGGGTGAATTTTGAGCAAGATGGTTCACTGGACAATTATTACCTCTGAAAATACATGCATAGGGTACAAAATACACATGTGGCCTAGGATATAGATGCAATCATTGTTCATTCTCTCAATCAGTTGTACATTGAAATGTAGAATGGCCAAAGCTTTTATGATTATATCCATATATCATGATGGTACATCATGTGTGATTAGCTGAAGAGTGCGAAATTCCCCTTAAAAGGTAATGTTCAGGATTCATGTTTATTCACTGCTCATTGGCGCCACTTTCACCTCTTAACATCCTTCATCTCTTAACTTCTTTGTCCAGAAAGGATCCTGCCGACTTCTTCTTTTATTGTCTGTCAACTTCTTCGGCTAATTAACGTCTGCTCACATTACCCTCAATCATTTCGCCACCATGAGGAGTCAGGAAGTAGTGACGCAATGGGTCAAATTGCAGAAAAAATCTGTTTAAGGCACTATATTTTTCTTTTTTGATTCAAATATTGTCTAACCTCTCTCAACATATTGCCATATTGATATTTTGGCCCACCCCTTGTGTATGAATGAACAATGAAATTGCTGGTCTAGATAAGCTTGTTTTCGTTTTCTCTTTCCTCCATTGTGCAGATCAACATTAAAGCAAACTTTAAAAATGACATTTTCTACAGAGAATTAGCCTGAATAAACTGCATCATGGAAACTGAGCAGAGATTTTGTGCCTCGGCCGACCCATTATCCTCTGTACAGACAGGTGACATTTGCATGGTAACCATTCTGTTAGCCTTTCCTTTAGTCAGTGCACGCTATCCTGTCCTCCCTCTGTGAGAAGAGCATCCTCATTATAGAGCCTGATCCCTTATTCCTCGTCTTAAATTGGCTTGAAATTCACAAACCCTTAGACTGCTGCAGGTGGTCTTAGAAAAAAAAAAAACATAACCCCAATGCCTTTACTGAGTTTGAAAAAAAAAAAACACAAAGATGAAAGAGGTATTGGATGGAGGTTGAAAGTTAGAACTGCACATCAAGAATATAAACTAGTTAGAGAAACCTCATGGCCATATACTGTAGGTAAAGTAGAGACTGATTAAATAACACAAATAATCTACAAAAGAAAAGAAGCAGGAATGAGGTCAGAAGAAAGTAAAGAGTGGATGATGGTGAGATGGGAATGAAGGTATGAAGATGAGAGTGAAAGTTCTTTATTTAAATGTTCAATGTGAGCATGAGAAAAGAAAAAAAAAAGTTAAAAGCCCCATTCACCGGCCGTAGCTTTGTCAGCGCAGTGCGTTATAGAGAAATGCTGATTACATCACAAACTGAATGCTTTGGTGCTTCTCAGAGTTGCATCTTTTTGTTTGTGAAGAGTGCGTTTTAATCCCATGCCAACAACAATGAGCAGGCAGCTTTTGGATGCTTTAACAGAATTGTCTTTGCTTTGATAACTATGTTTGTATAACAAAAAAATCAATATCTGTATCTATTCCTCCCAGCCAGAGCAGCTTTCGGCTTTAGGCCTGCTAAATATTCATAGCCGACACTATTTCAGGAATTCCCTTTTATTACCACAAATGGATGCACTCGCCTCACTTCCTTTTTCACTTTCTATTCTGCCGCTTTCCACTTTCCATGCTGATTAAGGACCAGCTGACCCTTTTTGGAGGTAGGAAAGTAATAATTGTAATGGAAGCCAGTTCCTGCCTCTTTGTGCTCATGGTGGATCCTCACGGCACCCACAAAAAGCCTTTGATGACTTAAGGAGGGTCATACTTAGACACATACGCACCAACACACTCGTACATCTTGCATGGCCTCAGTCAGTGTTTTCAAATGATGCCTGCGTTGTTGCTTGATAGGTGACAGGTGTTGATCTAGGTGTAGCCAATGATGCGCTTTTACTGTATCGAATGTGCAGTCTGAAGATCTATTTATTTATTAACAAGTCGACTTAGGTTACAATCACTGTAGTGCTGTTATGATGCTGCATTTAGTCACAGTGGTACTTGGTTAATGTCTGGTAATAAATACACTGATATTTTGGAGATTTTTCTTATGAATAACTTATACTGGAGGTTAGCTTCAAGATAGTAACTCCAACGTCTAAATACGATTTATGTTTTTATCCCTCATGCCTCAGTGATATGCAACCCCCCTCCCGCCACGCCCAATGAATATTAATACAATGAATACAATTCATATTACGTAAGAATTATGCAGACTGAGTTACATTATTGATGTGTGCTGATGACGGTTGACACCCGGACTCTTGACCTCGGGGGAGAGAAGAACTGGAGGTTGTGAGAAATAACTTCTTTGGAGAATTAATATAAAAAAAACATTTGATTCTGTGCAATGTAATTTTCTTAGAAGGCACAGGACGTTTGTTGTTTAATAATGGAATGAAATTGGTTAATAACAAGGACGCTGCAGAATTCATGAAGCATCCTGCAGCATCATGAGATGACTGTACACGGCCTTTTAGCAGAGTGTTCAGTAGAGACTTGACATTTTAATCACAACACCAAATCCAATCATTTACAAATGTTACTATCTCCCTTGTTGCCATAGTTGCAAAGTCATTACACTGTCCATCCAGGAACAAAATGATTTCAGGTTCAATCATCATAGAAGTGGACCTGTTAGTGCTAAACTCAAAGAGCAATAAAGGGAACACTTACCTGCCCCGGGTTGAAAATTGGAAAAGGCTTCAGTGTGGAAGTACAGGATTTTTTCTTCAGCTACTTTTCAGGTTTCAGCAAATTCATTTCACCTTTGGACCTGATGATTGACATAGGTCTCCTATCCATCAGTGGCTACTTGACTGGTAGCTTTCACTTCCATTTGTCCAAGTGCTCTGACTCTCCCAAACAAAGACTTTTTTATTGGTTTCAAGTTGCACCCAGCATCCCACTTTCAGTTTTAAAAGTCTGATTCTGCAAGTTTTATTTATTTTTTATTGTTCTAAGTCTCCGTTGCATCATTGCTTTCACTGTTAGTCTTGAATCATGCTGACTCTCTGTAATAAAGCCACTTTGTGAAATCCCAATCCCCCTTGAGCACCAGAGCACTCTCTGGCTTGTGGCAACTATGAAAACCAATTTAGGTCAGGCTTGCTTAAATGCCTGCTTAAGGTACAATGTTGACTGTCTTGCTGATTTGGCTGATAATCTTCATATCTGCATGCTCAGAAAAAATGTCCATGAGGATAAGGTCATTGGCTATTTTGAATTAATGAGGCCTGTTTGCCACTTGAACCGTCGGAGAACTCTGGAATGTTACAAATATGCTTTTTTTTTACCATCTTTATGCTCGTATGATTTTTTTGTTTTAGGTTATCGCTTCAGTTAATCTCAACACCTCCTTTGTAGAGAGTTGGGTCAAGAAAACCGCTGTTAAACTGAATATCAGCACACCTTTGATCCGATCACTGTCACGATATTGCCAGCTAAGTCCCAGAGTTTATCACTGCTCCGCTGTACAATCTTTACAAGAAAAAGAGGTATCCATTTTTGGTTTATTAAATCATGTGTTGGCCCCAGGAAAGCTACTACGCTGCTTTGTTATGTGTGTGCGTGTATGTGTAAAGTCCTCGACTCCACTGTATATCTGCCCTCATAGGATGCCTCTTGGTCTCTTGGTCATAACCGTCGTCAAATAAGTCTGACTAAAAGTTACAAATAAAAGTTGACTCCTGTTAGGGACATTATGGAAAACTCTTCAGGGATCTTTGGGGCTAAACAAATCATATGTCTCAAAAGCAGATGTGTAATATTTGACACATCTGAAAACAGAAATATATACAGACAGCATCCACATCAGTAGCTGAACAAAGCAGCTAGTTATTGATTCACTTGAGTCACTGTAATGATCAATAAATCTGTCATTGATGAACTGCCAGTATCACCACCACCTTTTAGCTTTCCATAGCTCCTGGTCAAAAGGATTTAGTAGCAGTAAATATTCAATACCTACATTATAATGACCGTCACTTTATCTAAAATCATATTTATCTGAATAGATATATAATTGATTTGAAAAAACGCCATTTTTTTTACAAACCAAAATTGGATTATAAAAAGAGCCTTTATCTTATCCACTCTATATTTTAATTGATATTGTTGATTTAAATCAAAAATAAATTCACTTGGCAGTGAAGTGTGCTGAGTATTCAAGACAGGCGGACTCAAATTAAAGACAAACCAAATAAAACAGAAGTGCGGTCTAGTTTGTGTCTGCACATCGGAGACCACGACAGCTACATGCCTGACTTTGTGGCTTACTATGAGGAATTGTACCCTCGTGCTTGTGCATTAATTTTACACTGCCGAAGCACAGCTCTCCCAAGCATGCCAGGTCCAAGGAAATGTCCTGTGCTTTAGCACGAATCAGAGCGCTCACCCTGGTCAAACAAACCTTGACTGTATGGGTGAAGCATGCTTGGCCATGGTACAGATTGTCTATTGTGAATGTGCCCTTAGGATCCTGTAGTGAAGGTTGGATCAGACACCTTTCATTGGCAGATTACAGTATTCTATAAACAATTCAACGTTATTCATAGAATATCTGGTAATTCCTAACTAAAACTCTCCAACATTTGTTGTAGATTTTGTAGTTGAGATGACTGACATAATTTGACTTGCAGAGAATAGGGCACCTTTTCGTGTGAAACAGAATCCTTACCCCTCTTATCTTTCCAGTTAGTCAGACTGTGTTAGAGCCTGCTCTTTTCTCTTTTGTGGTCCACCTTTCTCACATCTGATCCCGTCACAGCCGGCACTTTAAACTGTGTCTTTTCTCCTATTCACAAAGACTTATTGTGACAGAATGGAGCTCATTTAAATATTGGCTTTGGCTCGGCTTTAATCTACTGCCCTGTTCGCTGTACAAAAAGAACATCTAAAGATGTTTTGTTTCCTTCCTTTTTATCCTTTCTGATTTGATTTGGAATAATTTGTATCATTTGTCTTTTCCTATTTATAAATAGAGGACAGAGACAAGCTCTTTAAAGGACATTTGAGGGCAACCCCATGTGTGCTTTTTCAAAAAAATATATACTGGTAACCTCCCTGCAGACGTCTGGTACTTAGGCTATGCCAACAGGTATAGAGGCCAGCTTCTCTAATTCTCTCTCCGGCTATTTAAGCAGAATTACATTTCACAAGACTTTTCTGATTTCCCCCCTTGGTTCCTGAGCATATATTTCCTTCCTTCTACTAACTCCTTTCGGTGTCTCGTTCCTTCCTGTCTCCCCCATCTATCCTGAAGCAGTGTTACCCATAGAAGCACAGGAGGCCTTGCTATGTTATGCACTTATTCAATAGTGATGGTACAGCAGCCAGCCTCAAGCCATTCTTGATAAAGCTAGTTCTTCCTCCGTGACATTTAGCCTTGCTACTGTTCCATGCTGGAGGTTAGAAGTGGAGGATATGTCATTTGAGACTTTCTGTTGATTGGTCTGTCTGTTAACTCCTACATTTAGTAGACAGTCTGTGAACCAGCTGCGCTAATATACTTGAACATTTCTGCTGACGCCTTGTCAGTATTTTTACCCTTGGGATATTTTGTAATGCTTCATAAACCCAGCATCTTCACAAGCTGAGCTGAAACATAATGTGGGTCAGTAAACCATAATAATTGATTTTAAGTATTGAAGAATTGTCAGAAAAACAAAAGTCAAATATATATTTTATTAGTTTTTCCTTAAGAAGTCACCTTTATTAAACACATCTGAAACAATTCTATTCATAAGCACAATATTTAGTAAAATGCCATACATTATTGGACATAGTCTATTTTATAATAAGAGGAGTTTTATTCGTTTCATCTGAGATAAATTATCCTCCTGTACATGTTGCCCACACGTTCACAACACTTTTTCACACCACACATGATAAAACAGTTTGTCAACTTAAACAACTATAAAAAAAAATAAAAAAAAGTGTTTATCATAAAAAAACGAGAAGGCCATAATGTTTGTATATAGATCAAAACAATGGGTGGTCAACAACAGTCTGTATAAAATGGTAATAAGGAGGGAATGATTCTGATCACACTTAAACAATAGGTATCAAAGCCTCCTCACCACACAAAGGGAAAGTCAATGTTAGGAGACTATATCAAAGGATTGAAGTTTTCTTCACTGAGCTAGATGAGTTTGAGAAAAGAACTCTTTAGTTGTTGATTTGTAACTGTGCACTACTGAGTTCATGGGAAAGTAAAGTAAATAGGCTTCAGGTTTGCATTGAGAGCCAGACTTAATATGCGCCTTTTCTTATCAGGAAAGCTTTTTATTGCACTTTTCTCCTTGCATGTCCTTACAAGAGAGCTTTTATCTGTTAATAACTTAAACTGAAACTCCTCCAGTGTTGTAAAAATGGAAGGACATTTTTCGCCAATTGGACAAGGTCACTTTGCAATTATAATATTTGGCTAGGAATTTAGTGTTAAACGTTTGAGGTGTACAATACAGTCTATGCATTTATCCCGAAAATGTTTGTTCTTGAATTCTGGTTAAATTTTCTCTACCTGTAAATCTACATAAGGGATGATGGATTTGAAGCAGCCAACCATCCAGTATTTGATCCCAGATTTCAGTTGAGTGTCTCCATTGTCTCGCTGTCTCTTCCCACCAACCGAACATTAGGACTTAAGAGCCACTGTGTCGCTATGGATACCCTGGGCTGAGTCTAAAGAAGCAACAAGGTTCCAGAGAGTATATTTGATGCTCATAAATAGGACACAATTAAATTGGATGTTTATGTTGGCTCCAAAATAGTATCAGCGTCATTATTTTTTCATGTGCTGTTCAATTTAGAATATTTATAGAACGCAGGCAGAGAAGGAAGTGCAAAACCTTATCTGTTTTGTGTGGGTCTTATTTCTGTCTTTTTTGAACATGTTTATTTTACACAGAGAAACACAAACATTCTACTTGTCTTCACGTAAGTGTTCTGTCATAGACTGACCCACCTCTTTGTCTCGAGCCAAAAAAAGTCTCAAACTATATCCTCCACTAAAAGTCTCAACACCGTAAAAATGTCAGATATCTGAGTGGACACACTTTTTGGATGTTGTGTATTGGTGTGCGTCTGTGTCAGCACCAGAGACTATAACAATACATTCAATTTCCCCCTGTTAGTTTTTATGCATTCTAGTCATTGGTTTCAAGTCAAATCCCAATATCTAGTAGACATCAGATCCCAACATTGTCTGTTTGATTTTTAAAACTCAACAGGTGATTCAAGTCAGATCCCAACCTCTGGAAGATTTCAAATCCAGCGTATGTTTAATGCCAAACCCTCCAATGTCTGTTGACATCAAATCCCAATGTTGGGTTAATGCAGAGCCCAACATGCTGTTGGTTGACTTCAACATCCATTGCTGTTTAACATTAAATCCTAACGACTGAGACTGTAGATGTCAAAACCCAAGGTCTCTTTGACGTCTTAATCCAACGTCTGGATGTGAAGACCCAACCTTTCTCTGTTACTCTTCAGCTCGGGGTTTTTCCCAGTATGTCTCAAAACGACTGCTTGTGTTTTATGAAAAGCAGACTGAGAAGTGTTGCATATTCACTTTCTCTCTGATCACTGCGCCTGTATTTCTGTAAGTCTGTTTAAAACCAGTTGGATTATTAAAATGCCACAGCAGCGACACAGAGTCGGATGAATTTGCAATTTTCCAGGCGGGCCAGCTGTTGCCCCCCTCCACCACTACCACCCTCAACTCTCCAGGGAAGCCTCTAGAAACTTCCTCGCCAGCAAACAAGGACAAAGGCCTCAGGGGGGGAAGTGGGTTTTTAATTACCAGACTGCTGTCCTCTGAATATCACACCAGCAGATTATCACGCTCTATCCCTCTGAAATGAGGAGGGTTTGGGGGGTAGCAAGGTGCGATATGATACAGTCTTCTTTAAACACCTAATGTACCGAAGAATGAGCACATTTTTGGCATCTTTTTGGAAACACTAAAGGACGATGGGATTGGTCTTTTAAATCTTTATATCTCAATAATCTAGAGAGATATTGTGCTTCGAGAGCCTCAGAGCTACAAAATTAGCTGTAACCTTAATCTACAACTGGAGCTTAAATGTTTATCCTTTTTAAAAAAATAGATATTACAGAAGAGAGAGCACAGTTCAAATTGAGTTTAGAATAACATACCATGCCTATTGTTTTGAACCTCTACTTGATATCCAGCTTCAGGGTTTTACTTAAAAGTATTATTTTTTTCCAGAAGTTTGACAGTACCACAGGAGAAATAATCTCATTTGCACATTTTCTTCCCTTAAAGGCATCCATCTTAAGAGTAATCAATCCAACTGATCACCACAGGACATCTAACAGACTAGCCAAGTCTTTCTTACTACACTGTGGTTGCTGATGATGCTTGAGTGACCTTGTTCAGGAGGTTGCTGGAGCTGTGTCGAGAAACTCGGCATTATACCACTTGATTTCTTTAAAGAAATGATCTGAGAAATAAATGGTCATTTATTAATATTAAATCATGTGACACATGCTTCTCAAACACATAGGCCCAAATTACATAAATGTACTAATCATGACCTACAATATGGACATGCATTAATGGCTCTACTCCAGTCATCTGTGCGACTGGCTCAATCTCTTGCTGCTTCATTTGGCATTCTACTGAGTTTAAGAGCTAGTGTTAGCACTTGATTTTTATATAAATTAATTTTTCCCCCCTACCTCTAAGTAACACACACAATTATGAAATATTTCCTGACAGTGGGCCTTCTTTGGGCTCTAGCACTACAAACAAGTATAAAGTTACCAGGCAAACAGTTCAAAGATCAAAGAACAGAAGTGCAAAGACCAAAAACATCAGTTTTATTTAGTAAGGGACGGGGTTTGTTCCCAATAAGAATCTCAATGCATACGTTTAGCCTTTAGCATTAGTATAAAAAGCTTACTGTTGTGATTGAAAGGTCTTAAAAAGTACTATGTTTGTTTTTACTGTAAGGAGGGACTCTAAAAAAACAAAAGCTCTCATTGAGGTTTTTTTTTTTTTTTTTTTCACCAAATGCAGACTGTTTCTGACTTCCAATACGGGCCCCCTTTAAAAGGAGAAGCCCTTTATCCAAAGATGGGGTGGCTAGCTTATTCCTGCTGTCAGTCACTCTCCTCATGCTCTACCATTGTGTCCTCCTCCCTGCTGTTAGCGTCGGCCCTTCGAGGTCATTTCTCCATCCCTTCATATTTGCTCCCCCGCCCCATCTGTCCTCTTTCTCTTCTTACTGCCTCCTCTTCATGCTAACTCATCTTTTTCTATTATGTGGCTTCTCACTCACAGTTGCAGTGCCCTGCAGACAATGTTCTGCTAAAGTGTTTTTATGTCATGTTAAAATCTCGAGTTGAAGCACAAACATTGTCGGAGCAGTCTTGATTCTGTGACTTGACGTGGACTCTGGCGTGCAGGAGCTGCAGGGGTCATCCCTGTAACAGACGCGCTCTTGCACACCATCTTGCGGGGTTCATCTCAGTCTCTGTTCTCTGAAATGACCCATGATGCACGACCACCGACTCCTGCTGTAGCCAGGCTCAGCTGGTTTTGCAATTGCTTTGTATTGTATCAATCAGAGGGTTTCAGAGTCACAAGCCCATTGAATTTATCCAATTGATCCACTACTCTGCCAGTGTGAGAAGAGAAAAAGCCCTTTGATCGAGAACATGATCAATGAATAGGATTGACATTGCTTGGAGAAAAAGAAACACATAAACAGTATTCTCTCATCACTGCTTTTCAGTGTCAAACCCGCTGTGAAACCTGTGTTAGGGAGCTGTAGCCCACCCAGGAGAATTTGACTCCCTTTCAATGACATGGAGAGTTTTAGAGACACAACATGTCGAAGGACTCAAAGCCTCATGTTACTCTGACAGAAGTATGATCCAGGAGAGAACATTTCAATAATTGGCTCTGAATAAGACCAAAACAAAGTTGTTTCCACCCACAAAAAAAACAAACCTTCTCTCTGTAGTGTATGTGCAGTCAGTAACCTGCTACTGTTTTATTTTGCTGTGACACCTCCTCTGTCCTTCTCTCCCTTTCACCAGCAGGGTGCACCATCATTGTTAATAATATTTAAAAAAAACATGGATTCAGCTGCTGAACAGATCTTGTAGTATTTTTTAATCTTCTTCAGAATAAAGTGGATTTAAGATGACGTTTGTGTGACATTATGATGCTATTCTAGAAGCTAGCATTTAGCATTTGCTTTAAATATTCTTTATTAAACCGTTCACTTCTTCACCAAGCCGAGAAAATTCAACAAGGTGCATTCTGCTGTGCAGATTAGTTTACTGGGACTTTAAATTGAGAGTGGTTCCCATACTAATACCAATATTGATGTCACCCTCAGATCGTTATCAGGTATGTGTGAGTATACCAGCCAGTGCATTCTTGTTATGGTTGATAACAAACACACCATCAAATCCAGATCCCCCTTAGGTTTGAATCAGACTAAATGCTTTCCAGCTACTTTATGCTTTATCTCCATTTTGGCAGAAGCGAAGTACACCATTTATGTATTTGGACTAGCTATGCTATCTCTGTAATTATCCTTCACTCACAGTTTGACTTTGCACCCAGCATCCATCTTCATGCTAACCTTCAGCGGTTTGGCGCTAGCAGCATCCTCTCCGATTGGCTGCTCTTTCTCTTCAGGAGTTCGGGGGCTTTGGAGTGTTCAGCTGTCTGAACCCACCCGGCATATTTTGCTCCAGCCTCATCAGTTTAGCAAAGCATGGCTGCCTTTCTATCGAGGGGCTCACCAGCCAGCACCCATGGGCCCCCATTTCACACCCGGGAGTTACATAAGAGTGTCAGAGAAGAAGGACATCTTGAGAGCTCACTGCTCTCTCTTGAATGGTTTAATAGTTAGAAAGGAGGCACTGCTTCTCAGAATCTGCATTTCATTTATTCACGTTTCAAGCTTTAACTACCACTTTAGTCCGGAGAGAATGTGAGTGCAGGTAGGTGGTTCATTATTTTTTTGCTCAAGGACATTTTGACAGGATTCAGTGCTGTTGATAGACAGAGTGACTCATGCTTCTGAAGCTACATGTTGACATGCTCGTTTCTGTGCTGTAAATCAGACACCAGTGTGAGCACTTAACCTCACACCACTTTTTTCTTAACAATTTCTTATGTTAACAGATGACACTTACCAAAGTTGAAGCAGAAAACCCTAAAAGGCAAATATGTCTGTCATCAGCGTCACATACTGATGAAAAGGAAGGCAACACCAAGAAAAAAATTTCTGATTGAGTACATGTAAAGCTCCCCTCATACGTCAAGATCCCATGAAGATTCTCTGTAAATCCTGTAAAGACTGTCTACCTCGAGTCAATAACTAGACTGTTAAATAACTACATTAGATATTATCATCCAACGTCCTTTGCTTTCCTCATCCTTGCATTGTTGTCTTCCGTAAGCGTGTACATATTAGTTTAACATTTTATTTTCTAATGCTGTTTTTGGAAAGCAAAGCTAACACGAGGCAAATTACTGACACGTGCACGCGCATGCCTGGCCTATAAAGCTGACGCTCTGAATAATCGGAAAAATAAACCGCTGAATTTGAAGTCAGTTGACTCATGATGTCGTTGTTCCGATGTTTTTTTTTTTTTGTTGCTTAATGTGAGAACTTTAAACCACTCCATAAAAACACACGGCTAGCTCACTGACAACTAAAGATGTTTAGACGATCTAATAGCAAGTTTCATTATATCACCTGCTTATGACCACAATTCAATACGTTCAAGAAATTTCCTTAGAAAGTTGTGCAAATCAATTGAACAAAATGGATCGGAGGTAAATGAGAATAAAACAGGATTAAAGCTTATTTGAAATTTCTTTAATTATTTGATATTTTATTTTAATTCATACAACATGTGTCTGCCCTCCTCATGAACTACATGAAAAGCACAGCTGAGAACCTTTAAATAAATCAACAGTAATTCTTAAATAAACCACTTTTGACCTTTCTGACACAGGAGTGTTTGCTCCTGTGTCTTCTTTCAGGAGGCGCACCTGACTCTCTGAACCTGAGGCAGCTTTTACCAGTCAGGCCAGCAGGGTTACACAAAGTGCTGCTGGATGTAGAGGGATGCGGAGGTGGAGCACAGTGGTTCAAACAAATCAGCAGTTTATATTTTTAGCTGTGTGTGTTAAGTAGGTTACCTGTCGGCGAGGTCTGAGTAATGGACTGTCTGCCCAACAACCCCCCAGGCTGCAATTAGAGGAAGCCTCACATTCCCTTCAATGTACACCCCCCCCCCCCCCCCCCCCCCCCGCCCCCCGTCTCTACTCTCTGTCTGCTTCTCTTCTCTCTCTCTTTATCTATCTTGATCTGTTTGTCTCTCCCTCCTTCTCTCCTTCTTTCCGTCTGTCTGTTTGTATGTCACTTTAAGAGCCACCTAGACTATACTGAAGAGTAGACAAACCTGCGCAAACACACACACACACACACACACACACACACACACACACACATTGGATCCAGGCTGATGGAGGACAGCACAGATGTAATTCCCCTGCCTGTGCTAATGATTTTTTAATCGCTCCATTTTATTATGTCATCTGCAAAATGCTGAGGGAGTCAGTGCTGCTGCCTCACATCCCTGCTGATTTGTGTGCAGGTGAAACAAAGTGTATGCATCTTTCATGCCAATCTTTTTTTTCACTATTTAGTTTGAACAAGCCTCTTTGTATTTGTTTTTAGGCTGGATTTCTGTGTTTAAAGATATACTTTGATGAGCTTACGGTCTCCCTCTCACGCATACATCAGTGTACATTTCTATGCATTCATGATGATTAAGCATGCCCTCATAAAGATGTGTCTGAAGTTCTGCTTTATAGAGGCTTTAAATCACTGCGGGCTCGATAGGCTTTACTGCTCTCTCCCGTGAAGCTGCTTGCTGAATATTTCATGTCCTGGTTTTTCCAATCAGGAAGGATCTTACAGTCTTTCCTGTTCCTGCTTATGTAAATCATAACATTGCAAAAAAAAAAAGAAAAAAGCCTCCACTTTATAAACTAATAGATAGAAATGTAGATTAAGAGGTTTAACTGCAGTCAAGAATAGCGGTGTCCTTTCTTCAGAGATGACGCTGCCTCTCTCACCCTTGTGTTGTCCTCTTGTAAGATCCTCTTCCCTTCTTGTATCACCGTGTGAAAATGGAACGACTGTATCGCTGACAGCCGCCCGGATTCTCCTCAATTGTTACTTTGCTCACCTGTGGCAGCAGTCGTCAAAGATTCAGGCGGGAGATCCTGTGACATGAAGATGATAGTGAAGGGGACTTGGAGGCTTCTGTTTTGTCACATTAAATGTCGACCTCCTGCTCTGTCGCCGGCTTCAGAGGGGATGCCAGTGTGGATTGAGTTGGATTTCGTGGTAATGGTTGAAATCTGGGTTCAGTCGTCCTGTAAGCCCAAACTGATGCCTGTGAGCAACATCTGATTTTCCTTCTTGCTTTTGATACAAGAACAGATAATTGACTCTCTCAACCATTTTTAGTGTTATTAGTGTCTTCTTAGTGTTTGAGTTGCACTGTTGGAGCCTACTGAATGACTTTACCTGTAATGGCAGCACGATGGTTCTGCAGTCAAGACTGATTCCATTTATTTTATGTTTGTACTAACGCTGTACTGTACAGCAGGGATGGAGGGTGATGAGCTGGGACACTGTGACAGAAAGCCGATGCTGCTGATGAGGCTGCAGTTCCTCAGACTCCCCGCAGAGATCAAAGAGCTGACAGCTTTAGCATTGGCATGTGCTATCACACACACGTGCCCCACATTTATCACTCTTGTTCCAGCAATAAGGCAGCAGAGAGTGTGCACTAATCAGCTCACATCTGCAAAACTAAAGGAACAGTCCAAAATACAGCACAGTAGTTTTGATAGACGGCGAGGGGGGAGAGCGGAGTAACCGGCTTTGTTCTTTGTTGAAAAGCTTTAATTTGTCATTTAGATATGCATTTCACAACACAGTGAAATTAACTACGCAATTACAGTCTTGACTTGCTTTGCTTTGGGGTGGCTGTGGCTCAGTGGTAGAGTCAGTCATCACGACACTGGAAGGTTGTGGGTTCATTCCTCAGATCCTGCTGTCACATGTTGAAGAGTCCTTGAAAAAAAAAAAAAAAAAAAACCCAATTCAAATGTCTCCTTTTGCCACGTCAGCATCGTGTGATTGTGTATGACTAGAACATCAGATAATACCGGCGCAGCCGGCATGTCATAGGGTCAATTGTAATTGTACATAAATGAAATATTCCCATGAGGTTACAATGAGAAAGCACAACATGTACAGCAGATGCTTCACATACACGCACTCTGACGTGCGCACACACGGCACTGTTCTTGCACTACCTCTGCCCATCCTGTCTCGCCCTGTTACGCCTCTGTTACAACCTCTGATGGGGATACTGAGGTAGGATCACTTACTGTAGACCTCCATTACACCTCCAGGCCTTTTATAGTGAAGGAGACTTCACAGAGGTGTAAATATTGCACCTTTAACCGGCCTTTAGCAGGTTGGATAGAGCTAAATATTTAGGAGTAAACACTTAGAGGTGTCAGGAGACGATGGAAGGAGAGGAAAGAGGAGAGAACAAAAATGATTGAGGATATCTAATAACAACATAACAACTTAGAGAATAAAATAGGACGCCTGTTGCAGCGGGAGATGAAACAGAGACAGGGGGGGGATATGGAAGCTGGAAGAGGAAAACATAAACAGGAAGAGAAATAAAGTGTGAGAAATAATCCAAAGAGAAAAAAGAATAATTCAAAAGTAAACTGAAGAAGTAAGGAAGGAGGATAAGCAGAGTAGAGGACATCCTCTCCTTCCTCTTTTGGACAGTTTTTTTTGAGTAATGAGGCTGTTAATTAGTCGAGACATGCATGGTTTATTAAATCAGAGTGTTTACAACTTTCAGTGTCAAACAGATTCTTCCAGGTCTTTGCTGATGTTTCCATGGTAATTACAGTATCTTTAATGGGTTTTTGATTGATGGACTATAAAAAAAGAAGTAATACACTTATCATCAGTCTATAATTATTTTTAAAGCAATGTTTCAACATGTGGAGTAATTAATTAAACTGCTCTTTGTGTGCTTGTTCTGTACATTCTGTTCTCTTGTAAATGAAGAAGAGACCTCGGGGGGAAAAAAAAGGTTGTTCACGCTGGGTTTCACTTTGACTATCACGGTTCTTTTAAATGATAACATAGACTGAATGAAAGAGTGCGGGGTGTCCATCACTACTGCTGTATTGTGTTGGTATGATGTCACTTGGACTGCGACTGCCAATCATTTCCTTGAAAAGGAAAATCAATCTTTTGGTTCATAAAATGTGAAAGTCCAAGCTGGGCTTTTTTATCAAATGAAGAATTTAAGCTCCACAGATCGTCAGTTATTAAACGCACAACACAAAGAAATCACTTCACCTAACTCGTGAAGCATTTATAGATGTTCTTCTAATTGACTTGTTGATTGAATAAGTATTTTCATCTTCAAATGTAAAGTTCATATCGGTTGCCGTGGGAGAATAACTTCTGCTTTTCACATTTTTTCATGATTCAACATGCATCTAATGCATCTTATGTTCATTTTCCAACGAGTTTTACTCTCAGGTTTTGGCAAACCACATACACATGAGAAAGATCATCTCATGCACAACTTAATTCATTCAGGAAGAGTGGCATCGTTTTTGTGCACCAGAAGGAACATAATGTAAAAACTGCTGGGTTCAATTTCCCACACATAATGCACAGAACGACACACACTACCTCCACACCACTAATCCCATTACAGCATTACGCGCTGTTTTACCAGGAGCTCTAGACTAACCCTTTTCTCTCTGTGTTTATTTTATTGAACCTTTATTCATGCAGGAAAAGTCCCATTGAGGTTGAAAACCTTTTTTTTTTTCAAGGGAGTCCTGCAGTCCTGCATGTGTGTGTGTCTACGAGCATACTCTAAAAACACAACTGTTTGCACTCCTACAAAATAAAATACCGCAGACACTCAGTAACAGGGTGTACCAGGGTGATCCATTCCCAAGTGATACATCAGTGCGGTGCGTGCATTCTTTGTGATCGTTGGTTTGTGATGGTGTCCGTACATTTTCTGACAATAAATGAGGATCAGACTGTCCTATCTTCAGTCTTCATCACATGTGTTAGTTTTCTGTCAGTGATAGGAGACAGGTAACATGAGAGAGCCGGGTCACTGGTATTGAACCATGTTATTTTACATTTAGATGGTCATACCTCTCAGCCTCGAGGATGCCACGTAAAAGAAAAAAAAAACGTTTTCTTCAGTGCAATCCAAACAACCAAGATACTAAAATCTATAAGCTATGGGATATAAATGATCTACCATCCTTTTTTCCATTACTGATTGGTGTTACTCTCTGAGGATGGAGGAGTTTCTTTGCACAACTCCAAGTTGGTGGTGAGGGATCGCCTTACCACGATTTTTCCCTTCTTAGACAAACCACAATATTTCTCGTTTTCCCACTGTATGATCCTCTTGATGTAAATTCCTTCCTTTTATGTCTCCTGTCAGCAGACAAGGATTTGAGAGCGCAGAAAAAAAAAAATCCAATGTCTCCCTCTAACTCTCTCGCATTTCTAGTCTGATATACACAAACACATGCAGGCCCATCAGGCTCAGTGTTAGTTTATCTGCCGCTTACAGAGAACTGTTGGAGAACTGCTGTGCTGCCAGTCTTCTCTCCGCCCATGTTTGCTCTGTGATCATGATTTTGTGTGTGTGTGTGTGTGTGTGTGTGTGTGTAATACTGAAACTCTGTCTGTGTGTGAGTGAGAAATTGAAGGTAAAATGGAAGATTGCGTTCATAAACTATGTCTTTTTGTAAGTAAGACGCCCGCAGGAAAACAAGAATATGTGTGAACGCTCTGAGGCCCTGGGAGTTCTTTGGTAGGAGGGATGAGAAAGGCAATAATACATACAAACACAATGACATAGCAGTGTGTCTCTGCTTCGCGCTCAAGCTGGGTGCTCATTCGAACACAATACATTGCATATTTCTCTGCTGTGTTCAAACACTTACCGACAGAGA
Source organism: Symphodus melops (assembly GCF_947650265.1). Classification (NCBI taxonomy): domain Eukaryota; kingdom Metazoa; phylum Chordata; class Actinopteri; order Labriformes; family Labridae; genus Symphodus; species Symphodus melops. The sequence goes on from NC_136698.1 coordinate 8,195,906, forward strand.
AAAGATGTAAAGATGGAAGACATCTTGCGTTTTGAGTCAACAAAGTCTCTGCTGTTCCATCATGTCTTTAGATTATCAAAAACCTTTAGAGGGACATTTGGTCTTTACAGTTGCTCTTACCCACAATATATCAGAATGACTATACACAGAAATATGAACAAAATAAGACATGCTAATAAGATATAAAGCAACAAGTACAATAAATCCATCAGTGTACAGAGTGCATGTTCACGAAGAATAAGATATAGCACAGGTTGTTTAAGAGATAAGCTACAGTGCTGTACCACACAGCACACAGAATTAAAGACAGGAAACAATATGAAACATGAATGTACATCGGCTTTATTTAAATGTGTACTTCCTTTAATCATTAACATGAAACCAACATTGAAGTAACTCTGTGTCTCAACCTGACTTTGGTGATGTTGCTTCTCTTGCTTTTCATTCAGTGTCTGTCATGCTTCTGATGTTTGCTCTTGTTTTTAACCCTGTTGTTGTTGTTGTTGGTGTTTTTTTATTTGATCCGTAGTCGAATATTCTTTTTTTTTTCTTCTTTTTTTCTCTTTTTTTCTCTGAATTCATTAATAAACGTATTAGTTTTAATTCTTTATTTATTTGTGTGTGTATTTGACTTCTAATGCATTTTTGCTGATGCATACTGTAGTACAGCTTCCTGTTTTGGCTGAATCGTCAACTCCTTTAGTTTGTAATGTGCTCACTCACACAAAGTCACTTGTCTTAAGATGTCTTACCTTTGTAATCTGTGTGTGTTGCAGGACTCGGCTCAGGAAGGTGTGATCACTCGGGACATTCACCGCACCTTCCCTGCACATGACTACTTCAAGGACTCAGACGGAGACGGTCAAGATTCTTTGTATAAGATCTGCAAGGTAAGCCTGGGATATATAACACTAAGGCTGCTTTGAAAGGCTTAATATGTAGTTCCAGACATTTTCAAATGGATCAAATCAGCTCAGGATTACATTTTATCCCGCTTTCTTTTTGATATCAAGGTACAGCCATCTCAATACACACGATCTCATCATGCCTTTGAATGTTTTTTAAAAACCTCCCTGCTGAAGATAAAAGTGTTTGAGATGAGAAGCTAATGCAGAAATGTGTCCTCGGCCATCTTTTCCTTTTGAAGCATTAGCATTTCTTGGTCTGGCACGGCTCAGCGGGAATTTTCTTGGCATTTGAACTTGGCTCAGTGATATATAATGGACAGTGCACGCCTTCACTGAGCAATCATTACAAACCCTTCCTGCGCAAGACAGCCCGGACATCCCCACCTCTCAGTGGACAGTCATTGATCTGGTCTTTCAATTTTCTGAAACTTAAACATGCTGGCTGTTCAGTAGGTGGCAGGTTTCTCTCAAATAATGAACATAAAAGGTTTCTATATATCGGATTTTAGGCATGAAGTAAACTACTCAGTTGCAGAAGGCTGCAGGCTTTGTTTTACTTGATGTATGGACTGAATGATCATTTTAATAAGTTTCAATAATAATGAATTTGGCATGCTTTGGACTCTCGGGCTCATCTTGATTGGATGTCCCCTTCCCCTCGACAAAAACAGCCCTCTTTTTCTCATTACTATTTCTTATTTTTATGCTGTTGGTAGCGAAGGTAGCCAATTGTACGTTTGGAAACAACGCTAAGGGCATTATCTCAACAAGATTGCACATCAAATGTAGCACATTACAGTCTTTTTTTTTGATAGAATAGGGTGCTGGAGGCCTCGTGGTTAGGTCGCGCCCTGTGTACTGAGGCTGTAATCCTCCAAGCAAGCAGCCAGGCTTCAAATCTGACCTGGAGCTCCTTTACAGCACGTTACTCTCCTCCCTCTCTCTCCGACTCTATGTGCTGTCCTATTATTATTTTTTAGATGGCCAAAGCCAACAAATAAATATGAACTTATCGCTATTAATCTCAACCTTTAAGGTGCCAATATAAAACATGTGTTTTCTTAAGACACTAAAACATTAGTATTATTATTTACAAAGACCCAACACATGGCCTGAGCACTAAGAAACATTTAAAAGCTTACAGTGGACTTTTTTTTATCTTAGATGCAGAAACAAAAAGAAGGATAGAGACGAACAGAACAACAACATACCGACAAGAAGCATGAATCAGGTTTAAGCCTCAAGCAGCATAAGTAGGAGCTGGTCCAAACCTGAGCCAGCCCTAACTATAGGCTATTTAAAAAAAGGGATGTTTTAAGCCTAAACTCATAAAAGTAGAGGGAGGGTCTCTGCCTCCTGGACCCTGATTGGTAGATGGTTCCTAACTAAAGGCTCTACCTCCCAGAGTACGTTTCGAGACTATGTTGGAAAATGATGCTCCTCAGTGTCAAACCACAGTCCTGTCTACACCTGTATAAAGAAATGTTTTCTCTTGTTCACAATTACATGAGGTCAAGATGAAACAATGTAAAATCAAACAGCCTTTGTATATGGAACACTTTGTTTTCGCCACTCCTACTGTGCAGTCTTATTCTCTGACCTTTTAGTGGGTCAACCATAATCCTGGTCACATAAAAACATGCAGCAGTGGCTCCTTTGTATTGAAATAAAAGAGGAAAGTACGGGAGGGTCCCAGTGGACTCACACCCTGAGGTAATTATCTGTGAAGACACACGGTACATTTTATTCAAACCAAAGCCACGGTCAGCACTACTGTAAAGAATGAAAGCAGGTCTTAATCTCTGTCATTGTCCTGCTCTCGGCTTCACCGCGGCCGTGAAACCGACCGCTTCAGTGTCTTGTGACCGGTCTTCTTTGCTCACGCTACGGTTTAAATCGCAGCTTTATCACACACGGAAAATAAATTGTGAATCATTTTTAACAAAAACGAACTCGTCAAAATATTGCATCCTCGCACTGACAGTTTAACAAGCTTGAAAAACAATCTAACAACAGCCGTCATTAATCCAAAAATGCATCAACAGGAAAGATTACTTTCTACTCTTAAATAACAGAACCCAGGCTGCGCGCATCTATATCAGGCACAAGCACGAGCCACGACTCTACCAATGCCCCCCAGACACAACCTTTTAACCACACAGATAAATAATGCACAGCATATAAAATAAGAGCAAAATCAAAGGAGTATTTAGTGGAGACAAAAGACAAGAATCTCTGGAGTAGAACTGTTGCTTCTTTCTCGTTTACCGGCACAGCCGATTTACAGCCGGTCAGCGCTGTGGGAGAACCTGTCAGTAAGGGTTAGCGTCCAGCCCGGGCCCAACTAGGTCAGTGTCGAGCCCGCCTTCATTTGTATGCAAATCCATGTAGATTTGCTGCTGATAAGGTTGGCCGGCTCTTGAGGCATGAGTGGGTTACAGGCACAGAGGATCCAGGACAAAGTTTGTATTCATTTTCACGCAGCAGTAGACCTGGAGACTTTTATTTTCTAACCTTTTTTTTTTAATCTCTCCCAGCTGAAGGTCACCCATGCTCTAAGTTCTCTTTCAGCGATAAATGATTTATTCTCTTAATGTTTCACTCTGTCACACGTGGCGCTCACCTCTGCGACCTCACACATCTACCTGTGGTCACTCAGAAGGTCTGCAGGAAACCGTCGGGGGTTAACTGCTTCACTCAAGGGCACAGTGACAGTGAGCATTATTCTCCCAGTTTGTGCTCAAAACCTGTGACTCAGATAAATGGATAAAAGAATATGTACTGGAAACATAGGGCCACATCAAACTGGTTGAAGTTGCATATATATATATACATGACATTAGTTCACATCCTGGTGATGAGAATTGTGAATTTCTGTCAAATCAGTCCCAACACGGTTTTTCATGAAACGAATGACATGTTTCACCACTTAAATCTCTTCCTTATCTGAAGCTGACACTCACCTATTTTTTTCCATTACAGCAAGAAACTAACTTTTGTTTTTCAGAAAATGGTATTACCATAGAAACGGAGTCTTAAGAGTCACACTTCATTATTGCGATAACATGTCGCATCTTCTCATTCTGGAGTTGATAAAAATAATCCTCTGACCTGAATTCTCTGCTCGCACAGTAGTGAAGCTGTTTTTCATGAACCACAGTGTGACCTGTTCCGAAGCTGCGGATCTTTGCTGCGTTTGATTCCGTCCAGAATTCAAGCAGCTGTTAATGCCAGGACACAATTCCTCACAATAGTTTTTACCTGTCCTTTTGTTTAAAAAAAAAACCAAAACAACCTTTAACAAAAGAAAATATTAAGCTTACAGATCAATTCAGAACAGGCCATTTAAACTTCAGTCACTATTCAGGAAGTGCCGCAAGAAAACTTTGGTAACCCTACTAACAGTAAGCGCTCTGAGATTGAGATTGAGCAGCGCAAAAACCCGACTATTAGTGGACACACGCTCTATTCTACGGGTCAGCGACTGCCGACCCTCAGGCCAAGACTGTTCTGCCAGCAGTAAAATCTGGGTACGGATTAGCAGTGCAAATCTATGCACACAGTTTTACAAACCTTCCCGACATATTGGAGACTTGTGGGCACTGATTTACAAACCTTGGGTACAGATTGGCAAAAAGTTTCCCTTGTGACTGTGAATCACAACAGGTGCTGTGTCTGATGTTATTCTACTCTTGGTTTTACTGCAAACACTGACGTATTTAAATACCAGGAAGTTGAATTCACTTAGCACAAAATAAAAATGGCGTAGCTGCACTTAAACAATAATAACGCTACAAGTAAGTGTGGAGTGGCGGTCGCAAATCAAAAAAGTATTAGAATAAGATAGGCATTAAAAATTAGTGTTGGTTATTTTACAATATTGAAAAGGAAAAATTAAACACTAAATTAAAAGCTTTCCAATAATTTATAGGTATAATGTTGCTATAATGTTCTTTTACCCATCAACCAAATATTCCTCTTTATAAACTTAGAGTTTCATTGACAGAGTGTTAGTAGATCTGAACTGCCTTAAACGTTTTTTCTAACCTCGATATATACAACAAAAACCGGCCTATCACTTAGGAGAATGTAGACATTGAATGGGACCTATCTTTCCATCTAAGCTTTTTATAATCTCTGTCTTACAAATTTAGACTTCTCCCACCAGGACATCCCCCATCCATCTGTCAGCGTGCACTTCTCCCAGATGAGTCGGGGGCATGTGAATGCCACACTCCATCAAACATGTCAGCTTGCAGATAACGCTTCAGACAGCTCCACAAGACTTCTCCATTACCCCCACATCAAACCCCCAAATTAGCAGAGGAGCTCTGAATGTCCACACTAATCTTTCAGGAGAGGGAGAGACTCTTTCATGTGTGGCTGCTGTGTCTGTCAAAAAGAGAAGAATCGTCCATGATGTCTTTGCGGCAGATGTTTAATAAGGGAAATCAAAGTGTGCTCAATGAACCTCCACAGACCATCACAATCCCGAGCTGTGAAACACTCAGGATGTCTTCTTTAATAACCAAAGTGCTGCTCGTGTGTGGTTCTTCTGTACTTGCATGATATTGGCAGATGAGAGTGGAAGTTGTTTGTTGTTGTTTCTCCCTTTTTTATCCCCCATGTAAATAATTCTTCAAATAGTTTGAGACATGTCTTCCTGTTTGCTTATTAGCATGATTGGTGGGATGTGCCACTTACCAGCCGTTCTTTAAATGGAGCTGCTCCTGTACGGTCATCTGAAGGTTACTCTCAGTGTTCCACACACTGATGACTGAAACACACACACACACACACACACACACTCGCAAGTATTGTGTTATGATTTGACTGTATGTTAGATTATTAAAAGAAATCCACTTGGCTTTGATGTGGGTATCATATTTGTGAAGAATGTGCAGCTAAACACCCGTTTTTGTTCAGTCTTGCAGTATTTTAAAGATCTTTGCTGCACCGTGAAACCAAAAGATTACCACACGGTCTGCTCCACAAATTATTCAAATCACTTTTTCACCCGTGAAATTCTTTCCCCCTCCATGTTTGTGTATGATTTTACTGTGTTTTCCTGAAGGACAGAGGAATACTGAGGTGTTAAGATCGAGGCATTCATTTCTGAACTCTTATTTTTCGCTGATTCTCTTCCTGTGTTTGCTTCTGCTTCCCTCTGACAGGCTTACTCCGTCTACGATGAGGAAATCGGATATTGCCAGGGTCAGTCATTCCTCGCTGCGGTTCTCCTGCTGCATGTGAGTGAACTTCTTTTCTATCCATCTACTGTCTGAGCCCGCGGTCTCATGGTCATACACACAGAGGTACAATACAACATAAACATACTTTCAAACCATCCTGGGTGAGACAAAACAACACAAACCTTTAATGTTGAGCATAATCAGTGCATAGACGACACAATGTGAACAGTCAAACACTTTCATTCATTCACAGGTAAAGCTTATCATCCGAATAAAATATTCACATGCTTTACATTTGTCAGAAGAAATGACTTCATTGTGCCTCTCTTTGTGATTGGATGTTTCACTGATTTAACTAAAGACTGTGGGCGAGGGCTGTCTAAAGTATACTTGCCTTTCAAGTTAACACTTTGGCAAAAGAAAACAAAAACAAAAAAAAACATGTTGGCTTTGTTTGGTTTGCTGCACTGTCACTCTGTTTCTACAGAAACAAAGACTGTTTGCATGTGCTAGGTGTAATAAAAGCTGAACCTAGACAATGCAAGACTGAATGAGGCTGCCAGAGAGACATTGTGAGAGGAAGAAAAGCTGTGGCAGACGAGAAAGTTGCTGACTGCCGTAGTGAAAGCAGTTTAGAGCAGAATGCTGCAGATGAATAGAGGGAGCTAAACGCATGAGACAGAATCAGAGACGAAAAACGAGGAGCGGGAAAGAGGTGGGCAAGACACTCCATCACAGTTTGGTTTCAAGGTCAATACACAACTCTTGCTGTATATACCCCATCTGAACTCTCCACATTTAGTTCCATTTAAACCTCTCACTATCTTTTTCCTCTTCCATTCAAAGTGTGCATGAAGTTGTCCGCATATGAACACAGCTGAGGTGTTATTAAAGAAAGATTTAAAATACACGGAGAGGAAAGAGAGAGCAGTGGAAGTTTGGTTGAAGTCCAAAACGCAAGGGCAGCAAAGGATGAAGAGGAAGGATAGAGGAAGGAGAGGGGCTGAGGAGAAATGGCGGGAGAGTCATTGAAGGGAACTGTGGATGACTTTGGAGAAGATACATCAGGATGAGGTAAGGAGGAGAGGAGACAGGAGTTTAATGGAGAGAAGGGAGGAGGAAGTTATCGAGGAGGTTGTTTTTAAGATGAGCAGGAGGGAGGGCGAGGGGGATAAAGGGAACTGCAGTAAAAGAAATAGAGAGTTATACAGGGGGAGGTGGACAGGTTATAGGAGAGGAAGAAAAGGAGAGGTCATGAAGGAGATGTCAGGAATATTAATAGAGGTCTGGGTTTACCTGCAGGAGCCCATTCAGCCCCAAACACACACTGTCAGTCTGATTAAATATCACCTCAGTGTCTATGAGAGTGTGTGCTTGTGTAAGCCGGAGAGAGCAAGGAGAAATAAATCCGAACAAACACAGTTTAAAGCTCCTTTTATGTCGGTTATCTTCATTTATCCAAACGACACACGTACCGAAACACACAGAGTCAATGAAGAACTTGCATTACAACGTTTTCGTTGCTCACACTCGCAAATTCAAACAGCTCAAAGTGTGGCATTACATGTTATCTGCCCCTTTACTTCCTGTCTTTGTCCTTGGGTCTTTATTAAGAGCCAGTTATCTTAAATCAAAATGTCAAACTTGCCTGCTTCTCCATCTCTGAGGAGCCATCAGTTGGGGTTTAAGCAAAACTTAGCAAATAAATAAAGGGTCCTATTCCCATAGCATCACAGTGACTGACGTGGCTGAAAAGGCAGATGGACATTCAACATGTTTTGAAGGCTCTTTGACCACGAATGTCATACAGCGTTTCAAACAAGGGTTTCTGGTTTCATTTGTGGCAACAGTCAGATAATCGATTATCAGACTCAGTTTACTGGAGTTTAAGATGATGTTTGCATTAGCTTTTTAAAACCCAAGCAACAGCAAAGAAACAACCACAATTCAAACAGAATTACCAGATAATTTGATATTCATAAAAAATGCATGTGCAGCATAAGATACGCAGAGAAGCTGAGCAGCGAAAGCGAAAGCCAGCAATTCTTATTTCTACAATGAAATCACATTTTGTCTCTGTAGCAATGCACTTACTTTTTCATGTCTTTCTAGCTCGTGAATCTATGGAATTTGTGTTAGCCAGTAATCTACTCACTAAAAATCATCAAATGGATTTTTTTTTTTTTTAACTTTCTGTTCTGTCAGATAACCTGACTGTAATCTAAGATGATACTGCTTAGTTGTGATTTGTGTTTTTTGTTTTTTTTCTCATGTGATTTCAGATGCCTGAGGAACAGGCCTTCTGTGTGTTGGTGAAAATCATGTATGAGTACGGCCTTCGAGCTCTCTACAAAAACAACTTTGAGGATCTTCACTGCAAGTTCTACCAGCTGGAGAGGCTGATGCAGGTTCGTGATGCGATCAATCACAATACTTGAAATGACAATGAATGTGTTTACTACATAACTGGGGAAAATATAATGTTGACAAGACGACCCTGACTGGATCGATGTACATGAAATGAAGTGACAATGTGGAACTCAGCAGTATAGAAGTAAAAGCTCTCTGATTGGATATTTGCTTTGATGCAGACTGGGAGTCATAACTAGCGTCTCCCTTTACAGCCTTGTACCTTCAACGTTTGTGTCTCACTGCAGGTTATATATAGATCTTTTTTATCTTTACTTGTTATTTATTCCAGACACAGTGTCATCAGTCACCGTGATCACATCATCTAATGTCACAAAATATAAAAACAATAAGATTGAGATTATTTCTGTATCTGTTTAAGCCATAGAATATTTTATTGTCTCTATTAGCGTGGCAGCACACTTTCTGTCTGTGGACTCTGATAAACAAGGCGCTGGTTAAGCCCCACTCCACTTCGTTGTAACTGCCTTAATCCTCTCATTGATTAGAGTTTAATTGGGCCATGTCGTCCTGCAGGCCGTCGTCTGTCAGCATCAAGATCAACCCAGTTAGTATCGACCAAATACGCTAACTTTAAGGATGTTAGCATTGACTGGTAATTATTAGCGTACAGGGGGTAGATCACTATCTGATCAAGTTAGGTGTCATGTGGCATGTTAAGTGTTAAGTGTTGAGCTGCCAGAGTGGATTACTATCTGCCTAACTGAATCCTTGATTCAATCTACACCCATGGATGCTACGACACAAATGCAGACTTTTCTGCCTGAAAGCTACAGAGGGTTTCTTTTTTCATGTTCTCGATGTTATTGGACAAAAAATGATTGTAAAGGCAGATCAGATCAGACCAGAGGAAAAAGTCGGGTGAAGGAAGATTGTCAGTATATGAAATAGATTAATCTCTAAAAGGTAGAATCATCTTCTCACTTGTACTTGCTTTGAGTAAGAAGACATCACATTTTCCAGTTTTGTATTTATTGGAATGTGTTTGATGTATCATATTGTATATCTATCTGACTGTTTGACAACTGAGATGTTATACTGAATTTTGTTCTTCCTTTTTCTTCTTTGAAATCTCTTCAAAGAGATTATCATCTCAATGGAACTGCATAATTTAATAAAATATGACTTCAAACAAAGTAATTTGAAATTCAAAATGACAAGTGGAACAAAATCTTTTAAAGACTTGTAAGTGCTGATTTATCTGAAATGTTTCTCCGCCTCTCCATCTCTTTTTTTCTGCTCCCTCAGGAACAGCTTCCAGACCTGTGGTCCCACTTTCAGGATCTCAACCTGGAGGCACACATGTACGCCTCCCAGTGGTTCCTCACCCTCTTCACTGCCAAGTTCCCCCTTTGCATGGTTTTCCATATCACTGACCTTCTGCTCTGCGAGGTAAAACCTGACTCTCTGCAATAATTTATACTTCGAGCAAAGGGAGGGTGATGTGTTTTACATTCTCCCGGGTACCATAAAAGGGAGAGTTCCTCTAGAAAGATAAAAGGAGTATATTCGAGGTAGAAAATGAGTCAAAGAAAGGTAGTTAAATAACTTCACAGATCACTGGGAAGCTAGGAGAGAGGATGGAAACATCAAAAGGTTGGAGGAAGGTTACATGAAAGGAAAACGGGAAATAGAACAAGGAGGGGGGAGTAGGTTATACAGTAACTTTATATCTTTATATATTTATACAATAGTAGTTTATATATCTTACCAATTTTATCAATAAGTGCTGTTTTGGCTTTCAAGGTTTTATACTATTACTGATTTTATGTTATTAGGACCACCACCGGAATAGTTTTCTTGATGATTTCATCTGATCTGCAGTTGAATGATTTGACATGAAATGAGGATTGAAGATTTAAGCTGATCATTACGACCTTGAGAGTTAAATCAGGTGGCAGTTAAAGTTTCCAGACACACCTGATGAAGCCATAAGGGTAGTTAGAGTGCACTGGGAATGTCTGGCTCAGGCTTTTATCTAGAGCTAGAAACATAAAGCTGTGATTTTATGGTCAATAAACATTGTGTTTGGAGCACACCAACCCAAAGGAAAAGAGGGCCAAGAACAAAGCCTTGAGGGACACCACATCCAGCATGGACCTATGAAGAAAGGCATTACCCAAATTAACAACTCAGAATTAGTCTGAAACATTCTAAGTCGAGAAGAGCAGAAATCAGACACATAATAAAATAAATAAAATAATAACATATAATATATCAAATATATGTCGATACCTAGGGAGGGTATATATTGCATGTTGCTTATGTTGTTCTATAAGTTTAAAACATCACAAGTCAAATGTCCTATTTGTCTTTTGCCATCTTTCCCCTCTATTCCTCTATCACCCTCCCTCTTTCGTCCTCCTATTGGCCCCAGGCAGAACAATTAAAAGTTTTGCAGGTTTCTTTCTTCTCCAATGAGCTGCAAGATAAGAATCTGCGTGTATAACCAGAAACCTCATCTCCTGTACAGCTCCCTGTTGGCTATCCTCTACTTTGCTGTCTCAATCATCTTCTGCAACATATTCATTGTTTCCTTGTCTCTCAAGTGTCTGTTTCCTTGTTTTCTCTTTTTGTCTTTACAATTCTCTCTTACAGTTTTTAAAAAAAAATTCTTCCTTTTTTTCATCTCTGTTTTATTCAGCATTTAAGGAAAAACTTGTGTCTGCAGTATAAACCCAGTAGTCTCTCACATGTTTTTCTGTTTTCTCTGTTTATACAGAAGTCTGTTATTGTTAATAGTCGTTGCCAACTTTTCTTGTTTGTTATTTATTTTTATTTTTAACGCTGTTCATCTTCCTTTCTTCCTGTTGTTTCCTTTGTTCCCTTTGTTTCCTTTCTGCCTTTGGTAACACTGTGAGTAAATACGTCTAAGATAATGACTTTTCACAACACTTCCTAAGTCTGCTGCAGTTTCTCCTTATAGAAGTATACTAACTTTCCTTTGATAATTCATGTTCTCTTTTCCTCTCTCCTTGTTTTAACCCTTGACGATGTTAAGCTATTGGACTTTTTTTTGTCCTGAAATTAAACTGATTCACATGGAGTGAAGATCATCTGTGAGTCACTTGGTTATTGATAACCTTTCAGTTAGCAGGGTTTTTTTAAGTTAAAGGAGGCAAAATCTTAATCAAGGTCTTTGAGTCATTGACTGTATATACATCAAAGATAGACGATGCGACTGAGCGTATATCAGTTATACAAAAGTATATACAAAAGCCACTGACATATTACACTGATGACGTGATTTCGGAAACAGAGTCTTCATAGTAAAGATCGGCTGGTGGAGCTGGTGTATTGATGTACTAACCCTAACACACATTTATATCTTTGAACATCTCACAGGTTGGTACAGTCCACAGCAGAACAGATTCTTGTCTTGATTTTTAGCGGACACTTAAAGAAAATGTAATTACTCCTGTATTAGTGGTTGTCTCTGCCTCTTCTCTGCTTATCTGGCACACTGGGCCACAAAAGTCACATTTATTAGCAGAGCTGTCAATAGCATTCTACAGATACTCCTCTTATGGCATCAAATAAAAAATAGAATCTAAATTTCTGTGACAATTAAACGCTTGGACAAAACTGGGCATGATAAAATCTAACTGTGGTGGCAGAAACCATGTTTGAGAATATATATTTTTTTGACATGCATATAGGTTTTAAAGAGGACATAGTATATCCCTTTTCCATATTTTCAAACAATCCCATGTGGTTTAGATTAAACATCTGTGCTGTGCTTTGATCAAAATATAACATGTATTAAGCACCAAAAGAGGTTTGTTACCCTGTATAAACCAGCTCTCTCAGAACGCTCCATTTTGGTGTGTGCCTCTTTAAATGTTATGAGAACATTTGAGACTGAACATTTTTTTCTGCGTTGTAAACACACGTATTATTTCTGTGGGTCGATAGTCACTCAGGTTACCCAAATAAATGTTCAAGAACACTGTAAAAGGGGATTTTTCATAATATGACCCCTTTAAAGTTTGACCTATGTCCCATCTGTTAACATGGAGAAGAAAGGCCTTATGACCTGTACTGTAGCCAGTCAGTAGGGGGAGCTCTAGATGTTTTGTCTTCACTTTATAGAGTCTTTATTCTCAATCTGCTTGATTTGAAGCTGAGAATTTCTGCACTCATGTTATTTTAAACCACTCCTCTTCAGGCCCAGCTGTCACCCTCTTAGTCATCCTCCTTTTCTGCATGTTTATCTTCTTCTCTTCCATGAATATCTCTCGCTCAGATACTCTAAGATGATCTTTCTTTCTCTCATACACCTTTCATCCTGCTCCTCAGCACAGCGGCACCATCTTGAGGCTTACATGGAAAGAGCTTCCCCTCTCTTTTTTCTCTCTTTTTTTTTAATAGATATTTTTAGCTCTGTGTTGCCATGTGAACTGGTTGTCACTAAGACCAAGTAGATGGGTGTTCCCAAGCAGAGCCGACATCAGCTTTACATTTGTCTCTCTTTCTATGTCAGAATCAGATGCTTTTTATCTGTAAAACATGACGGGGAACATCATGTCCCAGCATTGATGAGCATAAATAAGTGAATACATACAAAACTTCCAAACACAAAAATCTGCTCCATGCTGTCATCAGAGATTTGTATAGAAGCAATATACATCTGATAATTACAAAATATGTAAAGAACAGTTAATTCCCCCCACACTCTTTCACTGTCCCTTTAACTTACGTTGTTCTCAAGAAAAGACATTTCCATCTCTATTCTAGCATGGAAGTTTCATTTGTTCTGCAGTAACCTTTGCATTTAGATTCATTTCAGTAATGATGCATTTTGGGCGCTGCTGACCTTGTGGTTAGTGCGTGCACCCAATGTGCGAAGACTGTGGTCCTCGGGGCTGGCGGTCCGGGTTAGGGTCCGGCTGGTGGCTCCTGTGTTGTTTTCCATTCTGTCTGTCCCCGAGCTCTGACTCTATCCACTGTTCTGTCTCGAATGAAAGGCCCCAAAAGAAACCTTTAAACAATAGTAAAGCTAAACTTAAGCTTTCCTTACTTGATATTTGACTTTCATTAAAATTGTGAATAGTAGAAATAATTGCTACACATCAATTGATGTGATCGAGGAAGACTGTACAGACTCAGCTTTCTTTTCCTTTTGGGAACAAAGTTAACTTAATTTTAAAATATTTTTAATCAATAAATATACAATACAGAGATTTTTTTGATGGTTTACAGTAAAAACAGTTTTTAGCACAGATATTACCTTACCTGGAAAAATATCAAGCTATGGCTTTCATTTGATGTAGATATATTTGTAATCAACAACAATGCAGGCTAAAAGTTTTCTTTTTATGACGTTTGAGTGAGATCAGGGAGTACTTCTGCAGAAAATTATAAACTGACAGTGTGATGATTCTACTGATATTTATCTGATAGCTAACCTTTCTTTGGCCTTGTTTTGCACTTTTAGAATATTTCTGATGTTTAAGTTGTATTTTCTTAGAAGCTTTTACTGTAATATATATCGTAAGCTGCCTGCATGCCAAGCTGTTCCTAAAGCTGTAAATGTTTTAAATTTGCAAAGACTTTTAGAAGATGATTTAGTTTAACCTCTGCTCATGTTTTTATTCACACAGAATTCTCCTCTCTCTTTTCCAGGGTCTCAACATCATCTTCAACGTCGCCCTGGCTCTGCTCAAGGTTAGCACAAACATCTTTTGTGAATTTGTCTGAGGCTAACAGTTTTAATTTTCTCAATTTTAAAATTATTCCTCAAGTCCTAATTTTTTTTATTTGAAATCAATCCAAATTGGTTCATTCTTAATCTACCATTTGACTCAGTAGAAAGGTAATATGTAAACTTTCACATGAAGATAGAAGAGATGGTCATTGATAAGCCGCTTCTTAAAGTTGTGAACTGAGAATAATGAAGAGTTGTTGGCATGTATGCACAGATGAGTTGTAGTGAGTAAAAGGTCTAACATGAGGAGTCGAGGTGTGACAGTTGATGTGTTGGCATTTCTTGCCCTCTAGTGATCAAATCGGAAATTACATCTGAATTGTCCTTAATGACAAATCAGATGAATGTAAAGGCATATAATGTTTAGTATAATGTGCCTGCACTTCGTCCCATTTACGTTTGTTTCTGATTTATGTTTTTGCTATACATATACAGTATATATGTATATGTGTGTATGTATATATATATATATATATATATATATATACACATACACACACATATATAGATATATACTGTATATAAAATTGTTTTACATGTTTTGGGCAGGATAGGAATTGTATTAATTTAGTCCAACTGCTCTCAGCAGATATAATATCTGGTTTCAAACATGCAACTAAAAGTTTCCACACAAGAGGCAATTCTTGTTTCATCAAACTTAAGGCACAGTACATAAGTCACAGACTTACTTACACATAGTTTCTATTTGTTTGACATCAAGTATGATCATTTTATTCATTTTACTTGATGTAATTATTTTGTATGTACAAAAGGAAGAAGAAACATTAATATTTTAACCAAATAAATGTCATTAAATATACCCCAGTCTGTATTTTAAGTATATTCAAATGAATTTTAAGAAAATATATACATTTTATATATTTTATTTTCATTTTATATATACATATATATATATACATTTTAAACATCATTAAAACAAACAATCTTGTTGTGCCATCAGATCTTCTCATGTCAGGAAGCATCTGATATTATCTGCAGTGACATGTCATCTTACATGTTGGTGTCCGGTTGTGTATTGTTGACATTAATTTAGACAGACATTCATTGTAGACGTCATGCTGCACATGGATGAACACTCAGTGATAAGGATTTATGTCATCATGTTTTCAGTTTCTTGGTTAGTTATTAAGGTTATGCTTTATCTCAAATTAATTTCCAGATTTGAGTGTCTCTTTCTGTGGCATTAAAAATACATAAAGACAGTACAATAAAGATCAATAAAAATACAATCAAGACAGTTTTAAGGTTTGATGGTTGAGGTTTAACTTGCAAGGGATAAGGGATTAAATGAACTCAAACTAGGAAGCTTTATTAATTCACAATAGAAGGATCAGTCAGTGTATTAAGCAGAACTCAAGTTGACACAGCGTATTAAACCTAAACAGCAGATCAAACGCTGCAGGCTGAGGAACTCGTGTCTGCGAAAAACTGCCAAACAATTAGACTTTTTTAAAAACATATACAGCCAATTATACAAACGTTAGTTTAGATTTGACTGTCTTAGTATTCCTACAATTTTTCGCACATGTGACCCCGTCTGCACAGTCTTAAAAGCTAGCTTTTGTGATGTCACTCTGACCTGTTTATCAATAAAGAGGTCGAGCTGACCGGCATCTCATGTGGCTAGCACAAAAAAACCCCGAACAACTGCACTTCAAAATGAAACCAAACTTAAGAAATATGTTTGCTGTATCCAAATGGTTTTAAGGTTATCAAGCAAGTGGAAGACCTGATTTAAACCTTTTTTGAATCAATTTTAAATGCTTTTTTTTGTGTGTTGTAAAACCAATACAAATGTACATATTGACTGATATTAGTAATAATATAGAATGGATATAGTTGATATTGTTTCCCTTGTATAGTAATGCAGCTACACTCAGGCCTTCTCTCTAAATAAATCATGGATGGTTAGTTTAAAAAAAAAACAACCTCATGCTCTGTGTTAAAGAAATAATTTATTCCATATGTCAGGGAGAGAAAGATGTGGTGCATGCAATGGTCATGATCGGAGAACAAATGAGGTGAGAGAAGGGAAGAAGGGGCTTCCACAGACCATCTCTCATTGGCCGGGCATGACGGCATTGTCCCCCGAGGCCCCTCCTCCCTCCTACACCCATTCTGCTCTCTCTCCTCCGCTCTCATCACCCCTCCCTCCATCTGAGTACATCTCCCTCCCTCCCTCTCCTGTTTAGCAGCCCCCATCCACATCACAACAGGAGCATATGCTATAGCGTTAGCAATCTGGACTTGGAGGAGAAAAGCTCTGTTTTCTTTTTTTCTTCTTCAATCTCGACCTCCCATGGATGCAAGCTTACATCTCCTTCTCTGCCTCGGTTCCATGTTTTCCCTGCCTTCCACTCCTACCTTCGCCTTTTCCTCTTCTCGGTTGGCTCTCCAACACGCTACCTCTTTCCATCACCACCACCCAGACCTCTACAATGGAGCCGCCCCTGCCAGCCGATAGCTGTTAGCTGTTAGCATCACAAAGAGAAAACAGAGGAGTACAGAGGCAAGGGAGACACAGAGGGTGAGAGAAAAGAGAGAGGAGACAATAGAAGAGAGACACTCTGCGGTACCATTACTCTGCCTCACCCCGGCTGCTGGCCAGGAGCATCACTCCTGAAGGAACAACAATACACACACTCATGCAAACACACATCCATTTAAGCTTTGTTGAGAGGCAGAAGTGACTTTCCATCTGAGGGTGGTGGCTTCCCATCTTAAGATCTCCTGACCGCTACAGACTCTCAGTCTGGCTGCTGCTAATGGAAATCTGCCGGAGTCCATGCTGTTGACCTGACTCTGCTTTTAACGCTCTTTGTTGGATCTGGTTAGACTTCAAATCAGAGGGTTACATCAGTGATGAGGATGAGCAATGAGAGGATACCGTGATATACTTTTTTTTTAAATTTATCCTCGTTCTGCTACAGACTTGGATACTCACCCTGATTTTTATGCATCGCTGACTGGCTTAAATCTGAGTCAACGGGTTCAGCATCCACTCAGCCATAAACCAACAGGAATGCATCATCACCTCCTGAAGGCTGAAAAGGGCCCATTCTAAAAGACCTCATCTCTTCTGCTGCGGCTCAGGCTTAGACCGAGCCTCTTCGGATGAAAGGAATCATACTGTTATCTCAGGCAATTTTCCATTTCAAAGAAAGCTAAACGCCGTGTCAGCTTCATATCAGACTCCACCTCCGGTTTGGAAAAAAAGCAATACAAAACACATCAGCTGCTTTGATGTGACGTCTGGAGCACAGAGCCGCCAGCATTAAGGCCACTCAATTTTGTGGGCCAATGGGGTTTCTGCCTCCGTCTTTGAAATCTAACTGTGAAGGAAAATATTGAAAAAAGGAGGAGTACCGAGGCCCCACGTGTTAAGAAGCTCTGTTGCTAGGCGACAGTGTACTGGATTGGGATTGGTGGAGGAATTAGGCATGGAAAGATGAGAGTGGGCAGTGTGACTGGATTTCAAAGTGCGTCTGGCAGGTAGCTGGAAGACTCGACGTTATGCCTCACGCAGCGTCAATACGTCATTTTCTGACTTTTATTTTGATAGACATTGTTGGAAATTCCAGGCTCTGACAGTGGTACAAGTTTAAGGACGTCTTGTCCACTTGTCCAGATTCCGTGGTGCTTAGATGAACTGGAGCAACCTCAGCATTTCATGCCCTGGATGATTAGTCTGTCTCTGCTGAGTTACTCTATACCTTTTTGGATGTCATCGCTTCTTTCTGACCTCGGGAATTGAAAATCCGACTCCAGTGACTCCACTTGATCTGGTGATTTCTGCTTTTTTTCCCCAAGAAAAATCTGACAAATTGCAGATACAGAATCAGCCGAAAGAAATCTTTACTCGCCTGAGTTTAACACCAACCACCACTTTCTCCTCCAACTCCCAAGAAACCAACTAGTACGTTAGGACGACACACTGGAGTCATCTGCCACCCTGGCCCCGGAGTGGGACCGCCCCTCACCCTCACCCTGCCCCACCCCTCCACCAACTCCTCCACGCTCCCCTCCTCCCTCTCCTCCCCCTGTACCTGCCTTGACGCCGCACCTGCCCCTTCCATCAGTGCGCAGGGCAGTGGAGGATGGAGATGGGACAGTGGAGGAGAGGGCCCACGGCAGTGAGGCTTCAGCCGACTCTTTCTGCAAAGTCATGGGTCTCCTCGGGATGGGTCACAGGCTCTTCGTCCCCAAGCTGCTGGCGGTGAGAGAGGGGGGGAGTATGAAACGGATGCTGGACGAAGTAAAATGAGCACGCAGGGATGATCAGGTTAAGAGTTAAAGAGGAGAGGTTTTTAGTTTGACTCGTGTTAATAATGACAAGAGCTACAGATTAGGACGGAAAGTAAAAAGCAGGAAAACTCTGATTTAAGCCCTGGAGCCTTTCTTGATCGAATCAAGAGGAAATCTCACTAAAGATTTGATTAAGCAGACGTCTGAAAGAGACATTCATCCCTACTACTCCTCTTTCATGCTGCCTTTATGTTAGATTGCATCATCTTTTTTTCATACAGACTTGTTATAATTCAGAGTGTATCAGCTCAAACGTGTTCTATCATGGAACATGTTGATAAGCTTTGCGCGTCTGTGCATTTAGTAACATCTCCTGGATAGACTCTCGTGACAGTTCATTATAATTCCACAAGAGGGTGTCATAGGTTTGTGGGAGGTCAATTTGTTCCGTCGAAAGCATCCTTCTCCTCACCTGTAGTTCAAGAGCGTTAAAGTTGCTTGGTACAAATTCTGCGACAGGGAAGCTCAAGGTGTTTGTGAGTTTCACTGCTTTTAGTCGACGCAAGAGATTTTTTCCTTTCAACTAAAACCACCATCAATGCCATCAATCTCCTTTAACCTGTGTGCTCCAACTATCTTACAAGACAGTTCCATATTTATCTGCTGGATATATCCTGTCTCGTCTTGCAGAAGAGAATGAACAGGCAGGAATAGTTAAGTAAATATAAGAATTGACTTTGATCAAATACAATCAGGAACGTGAGCTTCAGCATCAGATCATGGATAAAATACAAACAGCAGAGTCTGCTGTTGTTATTGAGTGTGCAAATGATACCATGATATCTGCAGCTGACCACATACTCTCTACAAACAGCTGCAGACACTGATAATAACACAAACGATTAAACTGTTACATAAACTTATTTAAGAAGCTGTAGCCTGTCTTATTGTCAGTACGTTCATAGCAGCCCAAGATTTGCTTAATCCACCGATTAATAATGTTCTTCCTCAAAATGAAATCAAGCTGTTGGACTTTACTCTTTGACTCTGAATATTTATGACCGTTTCATGTCTTCCTCCCTGTCCTCCAACCTCCTCATGTCTCGCTCCAGACGTCTAAAGAGGACCTCTTACAGGCGGACTTCGAAGGGGCTCTTAAGTTCTTCAGAGTCCAGCTCCCAAAACGCTACAGAGCAGCAGAAAACGCCCGCAGGCTTATGGATCAGGCCTGCAACATCAAGGTAAAGACTGCTACAAACAAACACGAGGACTTGGTAAACCCCTGAGTCCATTATTTCATATTGGACCTGTTTCTAAAGGTTTCAGTTTCATTTCGAAATTAGATGAAATGCACAAACGGTTCTCGGAGAACTGTGAGAATGTGTTTTGTTCCAAGCAACACATTAAGGAATTCCTATCGTTTTAATTCCCACTGAGACACAAGCACCTTTAACCACAGAGGTCAACAGTGTAGGGGTCTGCAGAGTGACAGGTTAGCTCCTGTTGGGACTGAATGAATTCATGACCTTATTGCAATACGAGCTTCTCTCAACATGGGGACATCCCTGAGTTCTTCACAGAATGTAATGGTTTAACACTTTGAGTTTGTCTCATTTATGATTACTGTTCACTTGTATGGTCACTAATTGGTGCTCAGAGTTTGGCTTACATGTCTATTACTGGCATCCCATGTTACAGAGATATGCTGCCGAGTGAGAAGTATTTAGGTTAGACTGTAACATGTTCTCCTTCGAAATCTCAGTCAAGCCTCGTGTTGCCATTTCTGTGCTGCTGGAAGAAGCTAGCACTGTTTTTCCTGCCAGCCTCTTGTTAATTTTCCTCCTGACGTCGGGGAGCACTGATGTGAGAACACGGTTAGAAATATTCAGGAAAATTCCCTTCAAGCGAGTGGGACAGGAGGGCGACATATTGTTTCCATCCCTGATGTTACCATCTGCAACGTGGCGGGTTATGTATTAGTTTCATTTCACACACACTACACATACACACACACACACACACACACACTACACACACACACACACACACACACACACACACACACACACACACACACACACACACACACACACACGTTATCATCCTCCTACTGACCTTAACAAGGCTGATGGCATGTAGGGAATTTGCTGAGGTCACCAGAGTCAGAAAGCAGTGAACAGTTAATAAGAAAATGTGTGTGTGCGTGTGTGTGTGTGTGTGTGTGTGTGTGTGTGAGGTTGTACGAATGTGTGTGTTTTAGCAGTGTGGTGTGTGTGTGTGAGGAGTTTGTTGTGATAGAGGAAGGAAAGAGTTGAGAGAAAGATGAAACAGATAATCATCCGTCCTCCACCCTTCTGTTTTTTTCTTGCTGAAAACTTGTTATCTATTTCTTTTTTTTCTGTATTTGCGTACAGTTAATATTTCACATTGTAGACATTTTCAGACTTTCCTATCCAAACAAAAGTTTAGGTGAGTAACCAGTTTGTAATGTGGTGTTGTGTTCAAGGACACGTTGGCAGGGTGCATGGCTCTACGTGCCTACATTCCCTCCTGTGTTGAGAGTGTTTGTGTCTTCCTCTGCATACAGGATATCCTGCACTGTGAAACACTCTTTATCTCTGGTGGTTTGGTCGCTTTTGGCACTCCTGCACATTTCTACAAGTGACACTCTCCGGTGTCAAGCCTTGAGCTGGGAGAATGCATAAAACACACTCAACATATCCGTGCTCACCATGCAGGTATAAATGTTGTTGATAGCCTGGCGGTTGTGTCGCGGACTCCGTCTATGAAGGCTAAAGTCCCCGTTGCAGCGGCTGTGGGTTTTAAAAAGACCTCAGCCCTTTGCTGCACGTCGTCCCCACTCTCTCCTCTCAACATTTCCTGTCTCTCTTCAGCTGTCCTATCTAATAAAGGAAAAAAAGCCTAGAAAAAAACTTTTAAAAATGTAAATCATTTTGCATCCAATATGATAGTTTAGGTAGTTTGTGTGATAGCATGAGGATGGACGGAAACAAACTCCTTTTTTTTTTACTCCTTTGCTGTTGCTCAGTTTTTTCCTTAAGCTGACTCATTTATTTGTTTACTCATCTTGTCTCTGAGACAAGCCCACACTGTTGAGTTGTGGTGAAAAAAAACACACACACTAACTGTCAAAGTGTTGAATTCGGTGAGTCTAATTGGGTCTTTAACTTGTATTATTTCCTGTTCAGCTCATAAATAGGATCACGCACATGTTGTCAGACATGATGAAAATTAAATTCTCTTTCTTGGACTGTTGCTTACAACTGCTTTATATTTCAGACTTGTTGGAAGAATGGACTGCAGCAGTTAACAGAACTTAAACATTCAACTCAAATACAGCAGTCTAATAACCAGAGTTAACACTCAAACACAGACATTTGTCTGAGCTTCATGTTTTCTGTTCGAAAGAATCGTGTTTCTGCTGTCAGGACTTCACATCCAACTCTCTTTTCATGTTTAAAATAGAATATTCCCAGTGGATAGAAGAAATATCAAGCAAGTCCGTCGCAGGGAGAGAGATAAAAACAAGACTTCAGAGTGAAGAGAAGGAGTAACAGAAAAAAAAAGTACTCCTCTTTTTACTTCTCACTTTTTGTCACTGACCCTTAGACTCAAGGTTTGGACAATATTTAGTACTCATGACATATTAGTGCCATAAAAATATGTTTTATCAGTCGAAAATAACTATATTTCTTATAGTTGTTTTATTGAACTAAGATTTCACACACTTTTCTAGCAGCAGCCCACTTGTTTATTGCCTTGTGGTAACGTACCTGTAACATTTCCTTTGTACTGCAGCACTTCAGGCTTCAGAGACACAAACTGGAACAACCGTAGTTTAGTTTGTATTTCAGTCTAAATAATCCAAAGCTTTCAAACTTTCAATGATATAAAGACATGTGTTTCAGAAGTTAGGTCCTGTCCTCTCTTGGTATTTTCTATTGGGAAATGCTTTTAACACTGAATATTTGGAGAGCTTCATAGTGTTTTTACTAATTGTATCCCCACATCCAACACATAACTTAAAGCTCCTTCAAGCCACATACACACTCTGTTTCCATCAAGTGACTTTAGTGGACTGAGAGACTTTCCGTGCTGTGCGGTGTCTTAGGGCTATTAATAGTCATCTCTGAAGCTCACTTTGGTACAAACATGAATGTATTGTGGAGTTAAGTGATGAAGCTGATTCTGAAAACTTTTCGATTCACTTTCTACCCGTTCAGCTTTGATTAAGGTCATCAGTATACAGCACTGGTCTTGCAGGAGCTTCAGAAGAGCTGCACTGTCATCAGAGAGAAAGTGAAAACCATCCCGTTTGAGCCACTTTATGTTCTGTTAACCCCCCTTTTTACATATTTCTCTCCACCAACGTCTAAATCCGATCAGCAGAACTCCATAAGCTGCTTAAGACATCGAAAGAATTCACTGGCACCTTGGCTTGATGAACACAACGGGCAGTAGTGTGGCTTAGCCTTTCTGGGGATTATGGGAAGAATTTGAATTTCTCTGCCTTCTTAAACACCCGCTGGACCGCAGCTGGAGTGATGACTTTTCAGGAGAGAAAATGCTGTATATTCATTCGCTGCTCAAGGTTTGACTGATTAATCCGTTTTCTAGTAAATCCTTCCAACAGGAAAGCTTAAAAAGAGAGAAGCGAGACATGAGAGTAAAAGGCGTAACACACAGAGTAGTTTATTGGCATGAAAGATTTACATGTAGGGGCCAGATCCACAGAAGGATTGCGCTGCTTTTGAGTGTGCGAAACCTGTGCAAGTGAGAGAAAAACAAAGTGTGGAATCCACAAAGCATGCGGAAAACTTGAAATATGCACAAACAGCACTGCAAGAACGCAGTGTCCTCGCTTGCATCTATGTACAATAGGTAATATTTAGGTTCAAAGCCGTTTTCTTATTAACTGAACTACAAGTCAAGACAGCAATTGTAACACAAAAACGTGTGGGATAAATGCTAAATATGATTATGACACTTAAAGACCACACCTGCTTGCTTTTTTTTAAAGTTGGTTGAATATGAAGTTTAAAGGCATCATTTTCGAAAACTAGCATGATTTTGAAAGTAGCATCCTCTTCGTTCTCCGTGTATTCACTCACCCCCTCCCCTCTGTGCTCCCTCAAAAGCCACGCCCCTCACTTACACGCACTCGCGCCATTGGTCCAGAAGTGGATTTCAGCTCATGCTTTGAGTGTGGGCTCGTGCATACATGGTGTAGAGAGGCTTGATTGGTTTTTAAAAAACGAAACGTCAATCTGAGATTGGTCGAAGTTTTTACAGGTTTACAGCTGCTACAAATGACGGATTTTCGTCGTTGCTTTTTCAGAGCACATAAGATCTTAATTACTATCAGGATATAAAGACAATTTCAACCATTAACTTAAAAAGTAAATCTGGAGGAAATTACCTACCTTACCTTTAAGTTCAGTGAACACAAAAGATTTGATTTTGGTACGTTCCTTCTTCCTTTTTGTTGAGCAGGAAAACATCTTCAGTCAGCAGTTGTTGCTACATTATTTATAAGCATGTTGTTTTATTTATACATGACTTACATTATTTATATTAAGTTTATTTAATTATTCATTGTCCTCACTTGCTCAGTCTTTGCATTCACCTACAATTCATGCTATTTGGAGTTTCTCTCTGCTACCCCTACTTGTGTTTGGAAAGCAGCTGCTCATTAGAGGCAGAGACATTTTCATGTAAAGATCTGACATACAGATTATGCAAACATTGCTATATTGTTGTCATTATAATGTCTCCTGTAAATGTTCCCCTCACACACAGTCCCGCTGCATTTACTGCATAATTGCTGCAAGGCTCAGACAACTTTTAAAATCAGATTTGCAGAGTCAAAACTGGAGGCGGACAGTTTACGCTGGGTCACAGATATTTTGAGATCATTCTTTTTCTCTGCTTCAGCAAAAACATATTTCTCTGTTTTGTGAGTAAGAATTCGACAATTCGCCTTTACGACAGAGACAGAAAGAGAAACCTTGAAAGACAGAGACAACAGAGTGAACACGTCATAGATGTTTGTATGTTTTCCAAAATGAAGAGGAAAAGGGAGGGGTCTGTTGCCATGACAATAGTGAGGTTGTCAGGTAGTTTACGTGGAGGGGTCCCTTGTGAGTTTCTTGAATCAGGCATCATCCAGGACAGCCTTTCACTTCTTACATTTTATTGTTGAAACAATGTGCAACTATGATGAAAAGTCACTGTGGCTGTTCTGACAACTTCCTGCCTGTCTCTCTTAACCTCAAACACACACACGCACACAACCACGCACAAATACACACACAAATAGAAGCACAAAGTGTAGATGTGAAAACAAGCTTTTTATCTTTATTTTTACCGCAGAAGGAAACAGAAAAAAAGCAAGCTAGAGAAAACAGGAGGAGGGAGAGAGAGGCAGAAATGAGACCGAGAGAAAGGAGGAGGAACTTACTCAGTGGAGAGGAAGAAAACGCAAACTCATCCTCCTTTGTCGCACACTTCTTGCATTACAGAGAGGGAGAGAGAAGGAGAAACAAACAGGTGTGTTGTACTGCCTCCCCCTCTCCCCTCCTCTTTCTCCTCCTCCTCCCCTACTGCCCCTCCTCCTCTCAGTGGGCGGGGCTAAGCTCCTGAGGGACTCTTCAAAGCAGCCAGTCACCTCCTCCACACTCAGAGAGAAACAAAACCTGTCAGCTGCACGCTTCTCTTGTTCCTTCTTCTTCATCATCTCTTCCTCCTTGCTGCCGGGGGGGGGGGGGCACGAGGAGAGTCAGGATGATGCAGGAGGTGTCCATCATGGTGGCGTACGACGCTCACGTAGTGGACCGACCGGGTGAGGAGGACACCCTGACTCGCTTGGTCGCCCACTCTAGACCCCTCAGAGCTCTCAGACCGGTGGTAGGTCTGCTCTCGTGTCAGTTTCTTCCTTTTTTGCCTTTGATGACTTTGCTTTCTTTCTTGTTTTCTCTTTCATCCCTTTGTTTTCCTGGAGGCGTATTTGTTATAGTCCTTCCTAAATTTGGTGGAGGTTATTACTCACTATTTTTCCTGTTACACTGAGTTTTTTTCTTGTATAGTAGATTCACCTGTCTTTTTTCGTACTTTATTTCATCTGATGTGAATGCTTCTTAATCTGTGCTCTCTTTTCACTGAGGCGTTTTCTTTGAATGTGTCAGAAACTTAATCATAAGATATCGATTTTGCAGTTACTACACGTCTCTTTCCACAGGGTGCTTGACACACTCGTGTGTGAATGTGTAGGTGTGTGCTGTATTCTTTTCGAAAGAGTTTCTCATGTTTGAGGTTTCACGTTTGCAGCAGTCAGTTTTCTTCAATTAGTGCTATCAATTTGGAATCAATGGGGACCTTGTGAGTTTGTATGTGTAGTTGTAGTTATGCCTTTCCCACACATGGTTAATTTAATTCATCGACCTCGTTTTCCCTGTGATGTCCACATGGTTTGCCCTGATTTTAATATTCAAACTCTGTGACTGCCACTTTATGTAAGAGCAGCCACCCTTTGACACACACACACACACACACACAAACACACACACACACACACACACACACACACACACACACACACTCTGATAGCATTTTAGCCGCTATGACACTTCAGTGTGTGATCTCATCTTGGACATTTGGGACTAATTCCATTTTCTATTGCAGGGATTCAGGTCAGGGATCTAAAAGTGGTCGTGGTATCATTTCCAACGGCATAAAATAACTTTCATCTCCTTAAATGAATCACAGTAACCTCCCTGTCCGACACTGTTCTTTTATATTCACACTTAAAGTTAAAAAAAAAAGAGACGAGTACAGTAAGAGGGTGCATCAGCAGGTTGTAGTGTATGAGGAACCATGTGCCGTTTGAAGTGACCTTGAGCAAGATGCTGAGCCACACTCAAGTCCACTCGTTGTAAAAGCGGGTTTGAAGTTTGAAAAAGGATTTTTTTTCATTAGTCAGTGGAGTTGAAGTGTTCCACATGGGGGAAGTCACTGGGAATATTTGATGTTGTGATAATATTCTAATCTGAATATATTTATCACATCGTTGACCAGAGATTGTTGACCTGAAAACTTCAGCCATGTCAGTAACTGCATACTTTCATCTAATTCTTGCTAAGTATGACATCACATTGAGGAGGTTGTGAGCTCTGAAGTCATATTTTGAAACTTTATGGATGTGAGAAATGACTGGATGTTTAATTCAATTCAAACAACTCAATTAATCCTTCTTAGGGCAATAGGTTTAAAGCAGCTTGTTTACTAGTTTGGTCATTATTTTGAAGCACGATCGACAAGCCCACTTGTCATACTTAATTGCTCCACAATGCAGTGCAGCTCTGCAGACTATGCATTGGCAGCCAACCAATAAGTGAAATAAAAGTAATTGTCCTGTAATACATTAGATATCTGGCCTGTATCAGTACGTATACAGTGTTGTCAAATTCTATATTTGACAGCTGTGCTGGCCTTCTGCTAGCTTATTCAACTGCAGGAACTCTGAATCTGAATGGAAGATTTTGATGATGATGCTGAAGTCAGGTTCGTTGGCAGTGCATTATCTGTTTGTGGATGTAGTAGGATGTATGATTCGGTTTCTGACACAACCTTTGTACTAAAAATGATTTTCTATTGATATCTGTGTCACATGGGTTTCGCCGCTGTCCCTCCGCTTACAGGAGGTCCTGTGTTTGTTACAGTTGAGTTATTAAATTGCCCCAAAAAAAATTCACCAAAAATACAACAACATTTTTTTAAACGCAACACATCTTGTGAACTCTCATTATTTAGAATGACATTTTTCAAAGAACAAACCATGAGGAAATTGTTGTCGTGTGTCTATTGAGAATTATTTTTTAAACGCTCTCAAAAGATCTGGCAGCACAAATATGTCTGAACCCCTCGACTGTCCAAACACTCTTTATCTACAAAAAGGATGATTTCAAAGTTTAATTGCAATAGTGTTGAATTGAATTAACTTTCTGTCATTGTTACAATCATTTGAAGGCTTTTTAAGTGGAAGAAGAGAAGAGACCCCGCTTGGCAGACACTGTTTCAAACCATTGGCACAGCTTGAAATACTAGATTTCAGCAGCTTTGTTGGGCTCTCTGTGAACTTTCCTGTAAAAGGGTTGGTAACTTTTTATGTTGTTGACATGAAGATTGTCACTTACTGTTAGGAGTAGTTCTTCTGACTGTTGGTCAATGAGCGTATTATCTACGTGTTAAACACAAAATATCATCGTAAAGGGCAGCAGTGTCCCTGAAGAATGAATCATCTCATAAAGTAAGTGATTATCAGAGAGTTTGGAACATGTTTATACTGAACATGTCTCAAACTGAAGTGGGGAGCATATCAAGATGTTGTTTTCTAATAGGAAGTTGTTTGAGTCTTTTGTGATGTTGATGCTGTTTTGGTTCTGTATGTTTGACTAAAGGCCGAGCCTCTTGCAGGTAGACACAGCCCAGTTTGGCGTTACATTTCCTGACACAGTCCCGCCGCAGTCTTTGTGTGTTTTAGGGGTGTTGGAGAGCGGGGGGGTTGTATAATCAGTCACTACAGTTAGTGTTGCCATTATTTCTTTTTGAATATTAGCTCACACAGAACAATTAGATTCTTCTGTGTCTGTGATGAAAAATACAGAATAATGTTTTTCAGATCTGACCACAAAACACAAAACCATAATGTGTAATGCAGTTTAGCAATAAGTTAATATTTCTATCTCAAGTTGTTTGTTTTGTCAGAACAGCATGTTGGTGAAGAACCTGGTTCAAACCCCGACATGCTTAAGCGCTCTTGAGCCAAATACTGAATCTTAACCAGCTGCCGTTTGCCAGCTGACCCTGATCCCCAAAATCTGCTTCTCTCAACCAATCAGGGTTTAGTGTGATGACTAAGTCTTTGTATTCATTTAGTGTAACTACCTCCTTTTTTTTAAGAGCGAGAATATTAGGCCCAGAGAGAGTTCAGGCAGAGAAAGAGAAACTACACCAAGTAGAAGGAAGAGGAAAAATAAAATAATGAAAGTATTAAAAGGGATCTTTTTCTGCCTGTAAGGGAACACCACGTTCAATTTGTCTGCATTGTCTTGTTACAATGACACTATTATTAACAGAGACCAGGCTGCTCTTTCTTCCCACAGAGATAACAACAGAATGAGTCTGAGTGTGGTTATCAGCTCGGGGATTGTGTGTCAGATAAATTACAGCTTTACGTCCATTCAGCTCGTGGAGATGAAGGGTGAAGTCACAGGTCAATGGGACGGTAAAGAGGGTGGCCGTTCAGCGTCCTTCATGTTGTGCTTATTAAAGTTCCTCTCTGTAAGGATGTTTTAGCTGGTGATGAAACAGACTGAAATGAGTACTGATGCGTCTGTGTGACCTTCAAAAGCAGACAAAACCATCAGCAAGATGATTTAATACGACACACACACACACACACACACACACACACACACATACACACACACACACACACACACATACACACACATGCCCGTCTCAGAGGACAGGTCACGTGGCTGAGACTGACCTGGAATCCCCAGCCCTAACGGTTGGCGCTATGGCAACGCTGTTACCACACAGGAGATATTACATTACCACCCACCTGAAGGGCTCACACACAACCAGATTTCACTTCATTATCACTTAGTCAATAGTGTCGCCTCATACTTCACTGCTGTATGCTGATGTTTTTGAATGGTTTCCACTTTATAGCTTTTTAAAAATTACAGTTATTTTGCAGTATTTCATGTGTAACAGCAGTCACATGACCTTTTAGCTCTCAGCATATTTGAAAGTGAATGAAGTTACAGTCAAAATATAATTGCATAATTGTTGGCACACTAACTGAATTTCCTGTATTTTGGGAAACATTTAGTGTGCTATTATCATACAGACTGTGCCTAACTCGATCAAAAACACAGAAGGAAGACATTTTGAGGTTATAATTTTTTCGAATGTGGTCCTGAGATGAACAATATCTAAGAAGGGCTTCAGGGAACTTAATGGAACTCTTTGTGTCCATCCAGACCACAAGTGAAGATCCCAGGTTCAAAACAGAAACTGACTGATTTATCCAGTTAGGTTGTTTGAAGTTAGTTATCAAGACTAGTTGTAGATCACTGAGGCAGCGCAACATTCATTAGGAATAAACTGAAGAAATAAATCTAGGTTGAAACACATTTTTCTGAAACTTAAATTACACAAATGTTTATAATTAAAGCATTTTAATCCACAGAAGTGTCTGTCCTCTGAGTGTTGTTGTAAATGTAGCAGGCTTCTAGTCCAACCCTCCAAATTAAATCTTCAAAACAAACCTTAAAGCTCCTGTGAGGAGGTTTTTTTTGCTGGTCATGAAATGTGTAACTGATGAAACAAAACAAAAAAACCCATCAATGACTCGATTTTTAATTTCCATATACCGTAGTTATTTTACATGCTTTTTCCCTACACATCACTAAGACGTAAGAGATACCTCTTTGTCCACAGGGGGGCGCCAACAGTGACGCGCTGTGTATCCTAAAAGATGTGTTTATCTGTGTGTGCAGCTCCTTCTTTTTTTTTTTCCTCCATCAATTGTTCCTTAGTACATTTTTAACATGCTGAGCTACACATCTGTATTAATGAAAGTGAATGAAAGTAGCATCACAGTCGGCTAAAGTTTGAGTCTCGTTAGCTGTCATTCACAAATGGCAGAGTTCAGACCGCTTCAGTAACACAAATTGTTGACTTAGAATAATTGAGAATATTTTTCTTGGCTGATTCTGACAAATCTACTTTTGAGTGCGTCGTTGGTTATCTCTGTAATGTGGGTGTTTTTACGTCGTATGTGTGAAAATCAAATATAAAGAACCACATAAGGAGACACGTAATGGTTCCAAACATAAAGGGCAGATAATGAAATACAAAGCAGAAACTGTGCATTGCAAACCACAAAACCACATTTATCAGCAGCAGTGTTCAGAATTAGTCAGTTTTTACTTTTATTAAAGGGTATTTATTTATGTCTGGTCTACATTTTTTAGACTTTTCACTGTTGATTTTACAGCTGAAGTTTGTTTTACAGATAAAAAAAATCCACATGTGACGAGATGATGCAGTACCTTGATTTATTTTTTAACATATCCTATCAAATATAAACTGTAGTTTTAACGTATAAGAGATAAATGGGTGTTGTTGTTTAAACCTGGTGCTCGTTCTTTTGAAAATGACTTTTATTCTCTACCTGTTGACATTAGTGCTGAGAAAAAAACAATGTTAGATAATCAGAGCCAGATTGGAGAAATCTGAGAAGAAACTCGATGTAATCTCTTTGACATTTCTCATCTCAGTGTCTAAAGCATTTCTAATACATGATCTCACTCTCCCCCTCACTATGGGCTCTGTCGGGACGTTACCAGGCAGCCTCGGGCACATTAAAGTTACATTAAGAATGTCAACATTTGTTTGTTTTTTTCTTTAGGTTCCAACCAAGAAGCTGAAGAAGTTTGAGAAGGAATATCAGACACTGAGGGAGAGCCAGCTGCAACAAGAAGACCCCATTGACCGATACCAGGTAGGACGTTGTTTCTTTGATATGAGACGCACACTCATCAAGGATGAAGAGATCTGACATGTGTAACATTCCCCAGGTGGGGAGGCTAACTGTGCCCAGCCCATTGTGCCCAGCCCACATGATGTACAAACTGAAATGGTTTTATATGTGGGTTGAAAATCAACTTCTCTGAGTGTGTTCAGTCTTTGAGGCCCTTTGAAGACTTTATAAGATTGTGATCAAGAGTCGTTTTGTTGTAGTTTAGAAGGCATCATTCGACACACCACTGCCTTTTCTTTTTTTTTTTTTGGTAAAAATATCTGTTAGAATGAACCAGGTTTCTAAAATTAGAAATCTCCCGTGAATACAACACTGTTTTGTCATCCGTACCTTCGACATCTTCGACATTTATTTTTGGGCTAAGCTGCGTCTGTTTTGTCAGAGAATGAAAACAGGACAAGGGATTCAAATTCAGAGATATAGAAAAGCTCAAAGTGTCATAGGACAACATCTCTATTCCTCTCTCTCTCTTCTACCAGGAGTTCTCTCCTTTCTTGTTTATACTAAATCAACTTATTCAACTGCCTTGCTTAAGGACGTTTTAAACCAGCACACAAGCTGCCTTGATTACAGTTTAATGTCATAAGGAACTTTAAGCTGCTCCTTGTGTTGCATATAGAGACCTGGCATTTTGCAACAAGCCGTTTTAGAGTAAACAAGTTGTGAAGCACCAGCCTAGTACTTTATGTTTGTGCTTTCTGGACAGTCAAAACCTCTTGTTTTTCATTTTTAATCTTAATGCAGCTCCCAAAGTTTAACAAATGGAATAATGACTATAAAAGATTTTCTTCCTAGCCTGTAGCTTGAAAACATTGTTTTTAATCTCTTCATAAGGCTTCATCGATTTATGAAGAGATGAAAAAGAATCCCTGTTCCCTATCACATGATTGTTCATGTTTTCTTGTAATGACTTGCTGGAAACATCTCCCACATCTTGACCCTCACCATCACGACGTTCTTAGTTGTTGTTGTTTTTAAATTGACGTCGCATTTCAAGTGGATTCTTTGTTCCAGACGACTTTTGAACTAAATTTTGGATGTAAACAAGGGACGGCTTTGTGAGACAAAATCAATACTTATTTGGCCTGACTGGATGAAATCGGCTGAGTTTCTTGGTTAGTGGTCATTCTCCAAATGTTTCTCACGCAGCCAAATGATCAATCACTCATCCAAAACAACGAACCAATTTCAGCTTCGCTGCACTTCTCCTTTTCTCCAATATCAGAAAACTGTTACCAGAAGAGTAAATCTGAGAGCAAGAAATAGAACACTTCATGAGTCTGGTGCAAAATAAGTCGCGGTAATATCAAACATTCAGGTGAAAAGTGAAGAAACACAACCGGAGCTAACAAGCAAAACTGTCATCTCTGAACATGAGGGACATGTTGGTGTATGCAGAGAGGCTGTTGGCTCTGCAGAGGAGGAAGGAAGACTGTTTCTGCCGATAAGATGTTGGACTAGAGCCAATATCTCTACAGTGAAAAGACTCGTATACACAACAACAAGACAGAGCAGGACACTTACAGCTGGTAAATTAGCACAGGGGCTTATTTTTGTAGGGGGATTGTAGTTACTTCATGCTAACCTTAAGTCAAGGATTCTACATTTAAAGACAATTTAAGCTCCAGGTTCAGGTATGTAGTAATTGTTTTGTTATGTTTGGGGTGTGAGTTTGTGTTTGTCTTTGCTTTTTTAATCCAGCTCTACTTTATTACCTTTTTTTTTAATGTGGTGGTTTTTAATGTTTACGTTACTGCAAACGAAAAAGAGGACAAAGTTAGGGGGGAGAGAGTGAAGGAAGTGTCGGACAGGGGAGAGAATCTCCTGTCAGGATCGTGTGTCAGAGTTGAGTCTGTGCTGCCGGAGGCTCTGTGTGAAGACTCTTTACTGACTGTGGCACGGTAACAAAGCTCCTTATTATGAGATGCTTTTTGCTCTTACACTCATGGCTTTTAAAATTCTTACTATACGCTGAAGATGTACGTGTGTTTATGTATTTTCTCTTTGGTTTCAGTGGATGACTTTTTTTCTCAAGATATAAAAAGATAAGCTAAGCGAAAGATTGAAAAGAATCTCCCAGTCACTCTTTCCTCTGTTTGCTCAAATTAACTGCAAGTCACTTCTGTGCTAACAGGAAGAGATGAGTTTAACCTGAGGAGCGGCACAAGCTGTCTCTCGGGCACGTTCCTCTGGGTGTTTAGACTGTTTGTCTTTGAGTCATAAAGAAAAGCCAGCCTTAAGCTTCAGTTATACCATGTGTCGCGTCTGTGTTTGTGCCTTAGCTTCATTAGGGATAGAAAAGGTCTCTCATTGTGAAAGTGACAGGATATCAGGGTCAGGTGACCACTTGAAGACGTGACAAAAGTTTAGTCGCACTCAGGCATGGCGGTCATGTGAGACTGTGAACAGGCAGGCCAGTAATCATGAGACTCCACTAAGGGTCTGCAACGGGGAGGTGGGACAATGTGTGGTGTTGTGTGTTCCTGTTTAAGACTACTTTCATAGGACCAGTTCACTGAGGACCATTTGTCCAAATGGGGAACAAATATCAGCCTTCCTGTCAGTTTTTCATTCTTGATAGCCAAATGGTTACCTACTAGAAATGACTGTTATCAAAGACCATTACATATTAATTTGATTCAAATCTACCACATGACTGTAATTTAAATAGTTTAAAATATTTGAGAGATTATGAAGTTAAATAAAAAATATTCTTTATTAAAAAAGTCTCTTTCATGCGCTCTGTAGCTGTTGATAGTATTTAAAATACTTGTGTAATTCCATGATGTGATGGAAACATGACAGATTTGAGACTTTTATGCGTTCAGTGTTCACACCATTACAACCCTCACGGTTAAACAGCAGTACCTGCTGTCACTGGTTGGTCTCAATTCTGTGTTCTGTCAGCCTCCTTATAGACGCTGTCCAATCAGAGAATTAAAAAGACGCCTGTTCTGTTGCCTTCTTTTTCTTTTTAAAAACATTTGTGTAAAGTAAATAGTGGTCTGAATTATTAAAAGTGTCCAGAAAAAGAATCAATAAATAAAGTAGATCATGTGTAGTGTGAGGTTGTCTCCTCTCCTAAAGATGTGAACGGTTTCAGTATTCACACATCACACTCTGTTGTCAGGTGAAACCCAGAAATCACTTTTCTAATTTCAAAACAGGCTCTTTTCAATAACCAAACTCTGTGTGTGTGTGTGTGTGTGTGTGTGTGTGTGTGCGTGTGCGTGTGCGTGTGTGTGTGTGTGTGCTTGAATGCGCGTATGTGTGTGTGTGTGTGTGTGTGCGTGTGCGTGTGCGTGTGTGTTCTCTAGAGGGAGAACCGTCGTCTTCAGGAGGCCAGCATGCGGCTGGAACAGGAGAACGATGACTTGGCCCATGAGCTGGTCACCAGTAAGATCGCCCTCCGTAACGACCTTGACCAGGTAACGCAGGAGATTCATGGATGTATTGACTCGTGATCATTTCATAATAAAGCAAAATAAGAATCTCATGCTTACACTTTCCAATAGAAAACCTTCACGCTAGATGTTTCAGACATTGAACTAATTCAAGCGCTCTTGTAGAGGTGCTCATGATGACCTCACTGAGCACTTCTAATGTCTATGTTCCAGTTTGCTCGGTCAGCATTAAATTCCTTACTTTTGATTGGTAACCCTGATGTTGCTTGGTGTGATTGTGTACTGTGTGGAAACTGTGCTGCTCCAGTTGCAGATTCAGTGTTCATGAAGAGTCTCTGTGTTGCTTGTTTTTTTCTGTCTTCATGGACTTAGGCTGAAGACAAGGCCGATGTTTTGAACAAAGAGCTGCTGAGCACCAAGCAGCGTCTTGTGGAGACGGAGGAGGAAAAAAGGCGACAGGAGGAGGAGACCGCTCAGGTAACACCTGCCTGTGAATGAAACACGTGAAGAGTATGTTTGCAAAGACATTTTATCACTCTGAGACGTACGCATGTGGAACCGTTCTGGAACGGCGTTGTGCCTGGTAAGCTCATTAATGTTTAAATCAGCGTGTTTATTTCCTTTTTTTTTGTGACTCCTCCAGCTGAAAGAAGTGTTCAGGAGGGAGCTGGAAAAAGCCGAGCTGGAGATCAAGAAAACCACAGCCATCATAGCTGAATACAAACAGGTTTGACGTTTTTCATAACTTTCATAAAAATGAGGGGAAATAACCTCATCAGCCAACAGCTCTTTAACAGTCAGGAAAACAAGCAATCTTCAAAATCCAGCCATATATCAAACAGTACCAGTATATCTTCTTCTCTAAATAGTCGTAACACATACATTACTGCTTATTACTACTACATGTAAGCGTAATTGACCCTGTTACATTTCGAGCAGTCCGTAACATTTATCTTTTTTACAACAAATACATTTATTCAATGCCAAAGCACTTCAATCAAAATCGTACAGGGTGAAAATGTTATTCAAGACCAACCAATGAACCGTGTCAAACCAAACACGTGTCAAAAACGTCACAATGTTTCTTAAAGTTTCCCTGAAAAACAAGTTGAAACTCTTTACTGTCTCGTCCCTGATGTAAGCTGACTTTTTCTCCCCTCTGCAGATCTGCTCCCAGCTGAGCACCAGGCTGGAAAAACAGCAGGCGGCAACAAAAGAAGAGCTGGACATTGTCAGGGTGAGATTAAAGCCCAGCTACTGTAGGAAGCTGCTGCAGTGAAGTTAGGAAAGCTTAAAAACTTCTGACTGCGGCTGCAAACTCAAGAGGGCTTGCGTCAGAATTTGAGGGATCATTGTGTCTTTCTGCTCAGTTAAGACGAGCTGACGTTGGTACATAATCACACTCCTCCACAAATGATCAGATCATTTATCCCGAATCAAACATGATGTTGCTCTTTATGGGTGTGGCGCTGTGACACCTCATGCCTGGATTAAGAACAGAGAGAGGCTGTCGTGATAGATCACAAAGAGAGTTTCATTTCGACTTATTTCAATCTGATGGCTGGTTAACAAAGAGACCCGTCTATCATAACAAAACACTACAGTCATTATTTATTTATAACAGTCATTATTTTAAAATCACTCCCCTATGATAAGAAGAGCAGAATAAAGTAATTTGGACAAAGGTAGGAAGACAAGAACGCTGGGATAAACGTGGTTGAAAAGGACGGATTGCTGTAGCATGGCAGCATCGCTCTCGTGCACTAAACAAAGATTGTCTGGCTGCAGAGTGCTGGGTGGATCTTAGCACTCAGTAGAATGAAATGGATGAACTCTGAGACATAAGCTGTCCCTTAAAAAAAGAGTAAAATACTGTTTTAAAAGAGTCATTCATGTCTGCTTCTGAGGTCCTACCAGGCAGAATCTAAAATCAAACAAAGATCACACTCTCTTAGTCTAATGCACAAAATATCCATGCATGTTTTAATTCTACATCGTCATCAGGGAATAGTCCTTTTTGAATGAACTGCCTCACCAGATGTGTCCTCTCATTTTACTAACTCGTATTTGCTTCTTGATCCTTTGCCACAACATTTAAGTGAACACGCACCAGAATAAAGGTTTTTAGTTGTCTGAACAGCATGCTCACTAACCCGTGTGTGTTTGTGTGCCCGTGCAGAGTAAAGTAAATGGCTGCGACCACTGCAGGGATCTGTTCAGCACCCTGGGGTCCGTCCAGACATTGTCCCCTGGCAGGGACAAGACGTCCACGGAGCCCATGGACGAGGAGAAGGACGGACTGAAGGAGCAGCTGAGGCAGCTGGAGTTGGAGCTGGCACAGACCAAACTGCAACTGGTGGAGGCTAAGTGTCGCATCCAGGTCAGGAGCAGACGTAGTGATGATGATGATGATGATGATGAGGGGGGGAGGGGGGGATCTTACAAACAAGAAACATGTTCAAAGTTATGATGACACTTAGAAGGTCAGTGTGTAAAAATACTAAAAACAAAATGCACCGTGTTGTCCTTCTTGGTGCTCCTCCTGACTCCTCGCTGCTCCTTGTTGCTGACACCTCCACTACTCTCGTCTCTCTGCAGGAGCTCGAGCACCAACGGGGACTCCTGATGAACGAGATCCAGGCAGCCAAGAACTCTTGGCTTAGCAAGACTCTGGGCTCCCTCAAGAGCTCTGCCTCCTCCTCTTCCTCCTCTTCCTCCTCCTCATGCTCCACGTCTCAGACCCCGTCCTCTCCAAAGGAGGGCCCTGCCTAGGCGACACTTCCCTCCATCTCTGTCCTCACACGAGCAGGAATGAGAAGGAGCAATGAGAGAATGCAGTATATCCTTTTTTTTTTTCTTCGAGCAGGTGGAAAGGCAGAACTTATTGCTCTGCCTTTCCAGAACCTGCTTATTGGACTGCAGAAATCTGAAAAAAAAATGAGCAAAGGGACAGGCGGAGGACTGGACAAGCCGCCTGTCGTGTTTACATTTCAGTGTCTGCTTCAAAGGTGACTGAATTGGTAAACTGATTTAAAGTTTGTTTTAAGTTCAGCATTTATTGCGGAAACTTCTTTTTAGGGTTTGATGCGGGAAATTGAAAGAACACTTAATTGATATTCAAACATTTACACGCGCTGTCATCCCTCTTATAGGTCAATACTTTAGCCCCACCAAGTGGCCAAACCTTCCTACTGCAGAGTTTTAGTCTTGCATGTAAGTGAGATTGTTGTCAGGGTTTAACCTACATCTGGTCACACAGGAGAAAACATCAGTTGAATGAAAGTGTCATGGCTGCAGCTGCAAAGAGAAATACAGTTTAAAATAACCCCAGCACCCTGAAGAAGGGAATACTGCATTCAGATTCATCAACAAGAACAACACAGAAAGTTGTTCTGTTTATAGTAATATAACATCAACAACGTTGTCATATAAATATGTATAACTAATTATTGATTTTTGTAATAATCTTGTACAGTTCTTTAAGAGAAGAGAAACACACAAGGAAGAGTTCTTTGTTAATTTTTTTTTTTTTTATTACTGTTTGGATATTTGAATGTCATCTCTCCAGATGTTGATGTAAGCACAGTGTGTGGACGATGTGGTCGAGTCCAATCGCTGCCGAGCTAAAGTGACGACCTGCAGAGATGTTTTGTGCTCAGCGTTCCTCCTCCTCCTTCAGCCATGGGTTACACTAAATACTGCAAGTAAACTACCAGATAGAGATTTCTTTAACTCCCAAGTTTCAGGACGTGAGAGGGCGTCATTTAGGCTTTTCTTTTACCTCCAGGTTTTAAAACAATGCAGCCACGTATTGGTGCACAGTGAGCTTAGCTGTGATCAGAACAGACATACTTTTATAAATTGAGGGATTTTATTTGCAATAAGCATAAAAGTGTCAAAATCTTCAATATATTTTGAAAATATCCACAACTTGTAGATTGACCTTGGTTGTTTTTTTTTGTGGTGAAACTGTTTTTGTTCTTAAAGTTGAACCACTCATCTCTGGCGTCTGGTGAGAAATCAGAGCTTTTGTTTTTCACTGGGAAGAATCTAATTTTCCCATGTTTAATTCATCCCAGAGTCTAAAAAGTGGCTTTAACAGAGCTTGATAATCTGTCACAGAAATCATGGAGAAATAGTGTCTCTCTTTTAGGTAACTCTGTGCAGACAACACCCAATGGAAGTCCTTATTCAGTAAACTAGCTCAACTTTAATCAGCAAGATTAAGTTGTGTTAGCCAACAAAACATTGCCAAATTCTCCTAAAGCCATTTGCACAGCTGTGCCATCCAACTTGTCTGCTCTTTATCGTGTCAGTTTTTTTACATTCCTCTCACAGTGAGGACAGTGTGGGATGCTATAATCTTCCCTGTGTCCATGTTGAACTGCTTGATCTGGTGCTTATTGCTAACACTTCTATAGAAGCTGTTTAAAACTATAGCTGCAAACTACTGTTTATAGAAAGGTAAAAATAATATCAAGTCCAAAGCTGAACAAAAGAAACGGTCTTAAATGATACATAGCTTTAACATGAACACATTTTATTATTGTGTTAGTTGATAGAGCTGCAGTGAATGTGCCAAATGTCCTGCTTTCTTTTTTTTCTTCACTCTGATTGTCACTCAAATCAGCTTTTGGACTTCGACCAAGTCCTTTTGTAATTGTCTGTGCGTGAATGTGTGTGTGTGTGTGTGTTTTTGAAGGTGTGTATGTGTGTTCTGCACTGTAATCCAGTGGTAAGGTTCGACACAGTTACTTGTTCACGTGGCTGCCTTTTCTGTTCATGACTGAAGCCCTTCGCTGACAAGAGGAAAACTATGTGGCTGTTCAAAACGTGCGATGGAGTCAGCTGTGCCATACCGTCTTCCTCCCTGCTCCGTCCCCCAGTCACCTCACCCAACTTTTACGACAACTCATTTTCACCTGAAAGACACGTTTCCTCAAATGAGCATCTGTCAACGACCTCCGAGCTCCACTTGAAGAAATGCATCAACTATCATGGAAAGGGAGAGAGAGGACACAGACTGGCTGAATACTATTGAATTCCAGGCGTGCTTTGCATTTCCAGTACATTCCTTCTTTAATGTTGCGGATCATGTTTGTTGCTCATGTCTGACAGTTACAATGTCATTAAAGTCCTGTAAACCGTGGCAAAGTTAGAGAGAGAGCTCCCCGGTCTTTAATGTGCACTGAAGCTACATTGGTATTTTAAACACTATTTCAAGATGTGTTTGATTGTTATTCTGATCACAGAGTATAATTATTTTTCAAATGGTGATTGTTGTTATTAAGGGGACAGATGCCAATTTATAATCCGCTCTAATCCACGGTTAATTTCAAAGATGTAAAAGCAGGCCGGGAGTCAGAGTAGAGGTGTGATGTGTTGTAATCTGTCAAACAACAGTCCTGTTACATATGGAGGAGCTGCTCCTCGACACTGTTAGCTGTACAAAAAAAAACTGTCTGACCTGCATTAATAAATCTCAGTTTTTCTGTTTATTTGATGTATTTTGTGTTTCTTTTGGATAAAAGAATATCAAAAATATAATCGTATTGAGATTTGATCACACAAGAAAAGAGTCTAGGTTTCTCAGTTTTCCATAATGTCCTGTCTGGACTGTAAGAGCTTTTATTGTTTATAACTGGAAG
Source organism: Symphodus melops (assembly GCF_947650265.1). NCBI lineage: Eukaryota > Metazoa > Chordata > Actinopteri > Labriformes > Labridae > Symphodus > Symphodus melops. The sequence goes on from NC_136698.1 coordinate 8,236,095, forward strand.
AACAAGCAGAATGAAAACAACATGCAAAACAAAACCAGACAACTCTTTCTACTCGTAGTTAGAGACTAATTAATTGTTTTCCTGAAAACAGTTTGGCTGATTTTACACAAATTAGAAGCCTGTTTGATCCGTTTGATGCAGCCGAGACTTAATGTATGCTGTGAGCCTTTCCTACATGTCATACCGTCACGCGTGTGTGTGTGTGATGTACTGCACTGTTCTGTCATTTAAATTTTGTAAATATGTGTTGTTAGCGACCCGCCAAGTGACTACAGATGCAAATGAACTAAATGGTAATTTAGTAAAATACATGAAATGGTCCCTTCACTAAAGAATTCTTCAAAAACACCAAAAAGAAAATAACTTTGTATCACAATGCCTGAAGTGGAAAAAAAACTGGACTAAATTCAGATTGTCTGTTTCGAGAATGATCAATTAATCTGCTAATGGAAAATATCCGCCAATATAAGCTCTACTGACTATTGTTATCAGCTAATTAACTAATGCGCAGATATTATTAGATTTATTATCCAGTCAAAAAAAACATTTGAGTGTTGAACTAGCAGTTCTCTTTCACCAGCAGGGTGCGCTCTAAGGATTCCAACAAGCATCATCACTCTCCAGAGAGTCAAGTAGTTTTGGTATTGGTATTGATCAGGCCAAGTTTGTGCTGTTGGTGTTTTTTAAAAAAAAGGTTTAGAAGTTTGAAACGACGAGAGCATTGAAATAATATCAACACTGTGTGCAACACTTAATGTCTTTGTATTTTTAACACTTAACACAAGTAATTAAAAAGAAGGCTTTGTTGAAGCTCAGTAACTTTTGGTTAAAAAAAAAACATCAGAACATGTCAGAACACCAAAATGCAAACTTTCTAACTCAGCTTAATAAAATACAAGTCTACTGGAATGAAGTTATCTATTTCAGTTATCCATAAAGAAATCAATAGTGTAAGATCAAATCTGATACCAGAGCAGCCCAGAATAAACATATATTATAGAGACATTATAGCAGAATTCAAGCTGAACAGGACATCAGAATAGAATATGATCAAAGTTTTATCAAATATGTCCTAAACTGTGTGAATATTATAAATGAAAGAGCTGATTTGAAATACATACAAGAAGCATCATGCATGTTAGTGCTGATGGATGATGATGATGATGACTGCTGCATTTATAGATCATTCAGTACCTGTCATCAGTGACGCCCATGTTTGTGTATCTGCTGAACAAACACTTCTCACTCTTTGGTTTTCATGTTGCTGACTCGGTCATTGATTTCGTCAAAGTAGTCATCAGTGAGGCGAAGCATCTGATTAACAGCACTGAGCAGCAGGATGTCGCAGTTTGAGTTCACCTCCAACTCCTCGCTGTAGTTCTTCACCGGAACAACACAGGACAACGGCAGGCCGAGCCGAGTGCTGGCCTCCTGCATCTGAATGACAAAACATATGTTAAAAACTAATAATAATAAAAAAAAAGAATTGTGCCAACTTTTGAAAGTTAAACATTCTTTATTTGTCTTATTATGAGTAAAAGTCAGGTTATTAAATTGTTGATAATGGCATCCTAGCTTTTACAACAAACAACTTTTAAACAAAAGTCACATGAACAATTATTCTAAATGATATGACTTTGATTACCTGCAATCTTACTGATGCTTTACAATATATATGATACGTCAAGGTCAGATTTATCGTATTTATCTGATCAACTTTCAGCCTTGAAGATGGAGAAAACATTCACAGGACATTTTAATACTTTTTGATAAGCGTGAAACCTTAGTGCTCACCATTTCCTTAATGTAGCTACTCTTATAAACGTTTGTCACATCCTCTGACACCAGAGGACAGGCTTTATCGACTTTAGTGAGCAGGACCAGTTGAGGGACTCCTGGAAACAACAGAGAAAGGACATTTCACTGAGGATTCTTTAGTGTCAGGTCAAAAACACTCAAAGGCCAAAAAGTCCAAACAAAGCTGCAATAAATAAACGTGAATATCTTAAATAAAATAAAAACACATAGAAGAAATAACGGATAACTACTGCATATGAAAATTCTAACCTTTATTTAACCAGGAAGAGAAACTCATTGAGATTATAAATCTCTTTTTCAAGAGTGTCCTGGATAAAGTTGACAACATCAAACAAATACATCAACAAACTTCTTCTCTGTTTTACACTGTCGATCTGCTTACTGTAATTAAACGTAACTCTGCCATCACTCCCTGATGAGTCGCCCCTCCCCTAAACAACCCTGACCTCCTGAGCTTGTTAAGGCCCTGACACACAAAGCAGAGGGCAAATAACTAGAGGTGATGAAGGCCGCCTGTGTCGTCACCTTACATCTTGGCCAAAAAGTTGCTGACGCCAATTCAACATGTCAAATTTGCAAAAAAAAAAAAAAAAAAGGCAGACAGGAGCCAACGGGTAGCAGTGGAATCGGACACACCGCAAAAACTAAGTTGACGGCCGCTCACCGACAGTCCAACTAGGACCGACGGCTGACGATCTCTTTGGTGTGTCAGGGCCGTTAGAAGAGTAAAAACTGACGCTGCTTCAAGCACAGTCTCCATGGCTGAGTCATCTGTTGGTACCAGTAGCTGTGTGGCTTGCAGACAGCTCCTCTAAGTTAATGGGTCTACATTTTACTGACCAGTCAAGTTGATCTTTCTGCGGATAGCGTCCAACTTCTCCTCCAGCTTTGAGGGCATGATGGAGACCTTGCAGGCATCAAGGACATAGGCAACACAGTGGACCTTGTCCTTAAGCTCTGGTCTCTCACGATATCCATGGGCATCCAAATCCAAAGGAGCAGCGGGGTTGAACTGAGATGTTCAGTAAACAGACAAAAAAAGAAGAGGTTTGTTTAAACTGAAGTCAACTTTATGATTAATACTTTCAAAATCCTGTTAGATGGGACAAATTGCAGTAGGCTACCTGATAGCGATCTGGCAGATGGCCCCTAAGTATGCTGATGATGTCATCCAAGCCTATCCCCGCCCCTGTGCTTTCCTCTAACCCCATGGTATCACACAAGATGATTGGCAGAGGTTTTCCTTCTCGTCCATCATTCAAAGAGTAGGTACGAAACTGTTGAAGGAAGCAGAAAAGGAACAACTCACAAAAAGTCTCCACTAATGGAAATTATTAATAGTCAGACTGTAACCTGCGTGGTGAGGCTGGTGGTGGAGCATCCAGCCATGGCCTGATTGCTGACGTGGCCTCTGAACACAGACTTGAGAGAATTAAAGAAGCTGGACTTTCCAGCTCCAACTGGCCCAATTAACAGGACCCGGGCCTTGGACACAGAGCTGACTAATGGTCTGTAGGTCCTTAGATTATCCACCAGCTCTGTTCTCTTCCTATAGAAACAAGAAAAGGCTGATTGAGAAACAGCTTGTACATACATCAATAACCTACAAGATGGTGCTGAGTATGGCACTGTATGTCCTGCCACGCACATCCTCTTTTCTTGTTATAATGTCGAGAACACTTTCCTCATTTCATCCTAATAACAAACACTACTGTTTCTTCTAAGCATCCTTTTTCTCACTTGATCTATTATAGCACATTACACGATATTCAGCTTACTTAGTTTCCCAGATTACAGTTCTCCATGGGCTCTCCAGTTCAGTCATTTCTGTAAAAAAATATATAAATATATATATATCACAAAAAAAAGTTTTAAAAATAACGATCTTGTATAACCTATTTTTATGGTGAGGAGAAAGACGTACAACACACAACATATGTAAGGAATAATTTATAGTGAGCATGTTGACAGAGCAGGACTGTGTTGTTTGAAGTTCCTGTGATGAGTTTTAATCTGATAATAAAACACACTGAAACTAGCACAGATGAATCAATTTAACCTAAGAAATAAAAGCAAGAATCTCCATATACTTCATTTTAAAGCCTGAAACCACTGAACAGCATACTGCCGAAACAGCCTTTAAAAAAAAATAATAACTTTTCCACGCTAAAGGTTACATTTGGGATGCATGTTAAACACTTAAAATAAGTAAGGATGACATTTCGTTAAAAAATTTAAAATAAAAAATACATACAAAAATAAATGTTCACTTCAGCCCTTCTCGACAGTGTTTTACTGATACCTGTCTTGCTCAGGAAAATGGTGCACAGTACAGTGTACGTGTTATTATTTCTAGTTCTTGTGCCCAGCACCCATGTTATGTTGCACATGCACCTATCTTTGTGTCCTTAGGCTTGTTGGACTTAGATGAGTTTTGTATCATTGCTTCTGCAACACTATATTGAAGCTGTAAAGGGTGTAGTGTAAGGATGTTTCTAACAACTAGTTTCCTGTCTGTTAAATAGACATTTAAATTCATCTTGTCAACTGCTGAACTTGATAATATTTTTTTAGACAAATAATACACTTAAATAGAAATATAAAATCTCTTTAAATGAAAAGGAGCAGAAACAAGATTAATCTTTGATCTTCTGCCCCTCTTTCACATGACATGAATTAACTAAACACTTAATCCAAAAAACAATTCAAAATTAAATCATTTGGCTGCAGGCAAACAGCCACTCTGAGCAACCTAGTAGGTTCTCGCTATGAAAAGCCTTTCATACCGTTCAAAGCAAACTTAAAATGCTGCTGAATGTGTGGCACATTGTGATGTGTTAGTGAGGTCAAATTGTGTTTTCAATTGTTTCGGTCCTCCTTGAAGTTAACCTCAACATGCCTAAGCTGAATGTGGGTATGCATTTTTCCTGTTGATATGCCAGTTTAACGAGTTTACATACAAATTTATTTCAATTTTCCGCAAATACTGACAAACCAGGCTGCTCCTATGACTGCCATCCCTCAGTAAAGTAGGGAACTTCAGCCCTGACTAGTGGCAGGTAGCTGCATTATAGCTTGGACACATTATTGCTCAAGCATTTTGGGTCACAGACTAGTAATTCTGATGCAAACAAGCAGGGGTAACTACCTTCTACTCTAGATTTTTAGATATACTATCAAATTAGGTTACTTACGAGACAAGATTAGGAAAATGCAAGTTTCTGTATGATCACATCATTATCAGCTTTTGGTATTTTCAGGATACAAGATACAATAACTCCTCAAGAATATTGTGCCAAATGACACAAAAACAGATAGATAAGATATTCACTTTAATAACTCACCCACGACTTGGTAAACTTCACACTCAGTCATGTTGAGGTCATTGCCATGCATTTCTGCAGCAGTGAAGGTGTAGTAATTTCCTGGATTGCTATGGACCACAGGTTGGCTTCCATTTACCAGAACCAAAGCTTCTCCAAAATATGGCCCAGAATTAGCAACCATTCTCACTGCATGAGCAGGGCTTGTGACTGGATATTTGAGGAGCTTTTCTCCACTGAATGTGAAAAGGAAGGCCTGATCATCGTGCACGTACTGTGCTGACTGACTGAATGGTTGTTTAGTGTAGCCCCCAAAAACATAACCAGAGGCATTGAAGCCCACAGAGACTGTGGGACTGCGGGTGTCACATCGTTGGTGAAAGGCTGCACCAGTGAATCCGTGGACGCTGGCCTTGTACAGCAGCTGCAGGTTGACTCTCCCTAGCTGTGTGCAGATACTTCTCTGCTGGGTCCTGGTAAGTCTGGAGTTCATGGTGAACAGATGGTTTGCTGAGTTTTGTAAATGATGCTGAAGAAATCTTCAGTGGTGTCTAAATAGAAAAAGAAACAGAGTCTTTATAAAATATAAACAGTAGGTTAGGAAAATCAGTCTTAAGCTAATTATAAACAAAAAAAACATTGTATTAACACTCTGCAGTTGCATATTTGTATGAATGAGCTCTGAATCTGTAATGTTCAATCTTAGGTTTGTACATTACGATTGGGCTGATGATTATATTGTGTTACACTGTTGATGGAATCAGCTATAGCTATAACTGGATTTTACTATATCCAGTTCAAGACATAACAACAACAACAATAATAATAATAATAATAATAATAATAATAATAATAATAATAATAATAATAAATTAAAGGCAAGCTAGGTAATTTCCTCCAGATACATATTCTTTTAGGATTTTGGTTGAAATTGTCTTTAGGTCCTGACAATAAATAATAATTCATGTGCTCTAAAAAAGAAACAAAGACAATCCGTCATCTGTAGCAGATGTAAACTGCACCTTGCTCGCTATCTACTCCATGAATGCACGAGCCCACACTCTAGCGCTTGTGCATATAAGTGAGGGGCGTGCCTTGTGGACATTTTCATAATACTGTGAAAACCTAAAATACAGTTCACTAAAACAACAACGTTTTCATTGCTGTATTTCAGTTCATGAAACTCCTAACTGGAGTCAAATGAAACAATGAAACGTTATTATTTAACCACAGACTACTTTACATTAAAGTAGCCTCACATTTCTGCCTCAGTTTCAAAGTAAGTTTTCAAACCTCTTTTAAACTACATTCCAGCGTCACTCCTTCTTTCAAGATTAGAATAATTAAAAATGTTACTTAAATTTAAAGCACTATTTTGAACGATCTCCAGATTAAACTTCGGACATTTGCCTCCGGAGGTCCAAACACTTCGGTAAAACACTCTTCGTAACTTTAACTAAACGTTTAATATTAAATGAAACCTCTAACGGTTTCTATTCTTACCTTCTTGGCGTGTGAACAGCTAGGCACTGACCATCTCAGAGAAAATAGGAAGACTGACAGTAACAAGGATGATAAAGTGCTTTCTGGTAAAATGAAACTGAAAGTGTCCTCATTTGATTCTTCACATAGACTATGTGGGAAATCAATCTCTCAATCGACTTTACTATTGTTATAGTAATAGTAGTATTCGTAGAGTAGTAATATAGTAACAAAAAGAAAAAGTCTAAAAACATGAGACAGCCAGATTACTGTTCATTAGAGGTCTCTGGTGCGGCTGCATGTGTTTTAATGAGAGCTCCACCTCCTCTTGTTGATGCATGGACCACAGAGAGACTCATCATTACATACAGGTTCTTCATTATTACAAGGACGTGTCCAGTTTTAACCTAGTGAAGAACAGTATCATTTTGTGAAGATAAAATGTTGTGAATTTAATTGTAATAGTACAAATGAAAAATACTCAAATTACAGATTTGTTTATATGTACTGTAGCAAAGTTCTTATACTTTGTTACTTTACAACCCTTTTTAATTAAACTCTTTGAACTGTTAAAACACATAGCTTGTGTCTGACATGTGTTACCTGCTGTGGTTTTCAATGCTTTTAATGATCATCTTCTCTAAAAACTTTTTTTAATGTGTAAGCAGAGTAAAATACTTTCACAAATCTGTTCAGTTTTTAAAATGTCTGCATTTCATGACCTTTAAACCATCACTTCAAAATAAAAAAAACAATGAATACAAACCATAATAAGCCTTTTCATAAAGCAGTCAATGAAATGAAGAGAATAATTGTTCATTTTATTGCAATATTCATTATTATAAGATTGTATTTACCAGGACAGCTAGCTGCATAAAGACCCTGACACAGCTGTAAAGAGCAAGTGATGTCAATAACATCATAGTGTGCACTCCAAATATTAAGACTGTTAAACTTTGCTATTCATGGTCAAGCTTAGAAATATGTTGAAAATATGACAATTTTTGCTTTAAGTATGTCATTTCAAGAAATCCTGAATCAGAATCATCTGGCCATGTATGCGTAAACACACACAAGGAAAGTGTTTTCAGTAACTGTGCTCTCAATGTACAAAGTTAAACTGATCGTCTCAGCAGACGATAGGACAGCTCTGGACCCCTCCGAACTTTAATCCACTCTCATCATGAGAGAAAGTTCCATATATAAGTGAATTAGTTAATGCTGCAAGCTTTCCCAAAACATTGGACATTACACACAAGGTAAAAGAAAAAAGTGTAAGTTACATATCAAGGAGTTGGTGATGTCATAACTCTTTCAATCCAACATAAAGGCCCTTTAAATTGAAGTGAGTGCACAGGCTCATTAGTTGATGACATTGAACATGGTTATAACTCTATCTTTGGCAGGGTGTATTGTGGTGTATTGTCCTGGAAATACAGGTCAGCATACTGCAGGATGTGATCCACAGCACTAAGCAGAAGCACGTCAGTGTTGACATTCACATCCAACTCTGATGAGTAGTTCTTCACTGGGACGATGTAGGAGGTGGACATACCCAACAGAGCTCCAGCTTTAGCTATCTACACACACACAAAAAAAAAAAAAACCACAATCTGTAGTTTGAACGCATTGAACTCCTTCAATCCCATGCTTAATAAAATGGCACTATGACAACAGAAAATGATTCAGCATAATTACTGAAAATAAAAGCTGGGAAAACAAGATTTAAGATTTTTACATTTTTCTCCTTACACATGACTGTATCTTATATGGACTTTTTTTTACCCACCATGTCCTTAATGACTCTGCTTTCGTAAACCTTTGTCACATCTTTGGCAGTTTCTGTACACACTTGGTCGACGTGGGTGAGTAGAGCCACCTGGTGAACACCTAACATACAAACATGATGCTGTCACGATTGCTTTCCACGCAATTACATGAAGAAAAAAAAGAACATATTGGCAGTTCTACTTCATCTTCATATACAAATATAGGTAAAAGATTACTTTAATTTTGCTTCTGAATATTCCAATAAGAAGAGGATAGAGTGGCTTTAATGTTCATGTCACATTCATCTGTTTAAGTGAGAACCCTTTGTGATCCTCTGCCTGTGGCCTCTTCCTTACCCAGGTCACTGATGTGCTCTCGGAGCTGCTGGAAGGTGGTACTGAGGCCTTTGGGGTAGGTCAGGACTTTAGAAGCGTCCACCACAAAAACCACACAATGGATCTTCTCTCTGATGCTGGGCTTCTTCACATAGCCCACAGTCTCAGACCTCACCGGCTGGTCTGGGCTGAACTGGGGGAGGAAAATGAAGAGGTAACTTCATCGTCTAAGTGTGCCATCATTGGCTCATGAAAAGATAATCTGCAGCTAAAGTTGACTGATTTTTTTTCTAATGGTATTTATAATTGACTAAATCTATGTGTTTACTGGCATTAGAGTAAAATACTCATACCATCATCAGTGTTCTTACAAGTTCTGCAGTGAATATATAATATTATAAATATTATATACATAAAATATAGAGAGTCAACCTCATAGTCCAGAAGAGGACACGTCAACAGCTTAGACCTACATAAAGACATGACAGCTCCCAAAAAGTCATGCCAAGACATTTGGGGCTCCCCCTGCTGTCTGCCTGCAGTGAAGAATTAAAGACTATAATCTCTGCCTCTGTTAACAGATAGGAACACTACAATATCACGCTATATTATTAAAAATAGCTCATAGTAAAATTAGCTATTAGCTATCAGTAGATAGTGTATTCTAGTTAAACAAATAATATTTTGCAACACTCTTTGTTTTTATCCAGCAAAGGGAGCTATCTGTTTGTTGTTGCTCAGTAGCTGAAGAAGAGAGGAGTCAAAATAAGAAAAAGGATGATTTGCACTTTTACTGTCACAGACACTTCTAGAAAATCATGATAACATGTTATTATGTACGAAGTATCAATATACATATTGTATTGTATCGTCAGTCGAATATATCATTTCATGCAGTTGCAACTCCAGTCAAACTACAAAGTAAAAATACATGTCTTTACATTTAATCTTTCTTAAAAATGTCATAGTTGTTTGTTATATTTGGCTGTTTTTGTCTAAGTCTAACTTTTCTGAGAAGTTTTTATCAGTTTAGATAAGAGATACATAACTTTTCATGTTTCATTAGTAAGTTAAATGTGTTTTGATAACCAGACGAAAGAGGATATCAAAACCATGGCTGTTGTCATGGATACCTACTGCACAGACGATGCACAATATGTCCGTGCCCAGCGCGGGGGGGGATTTCAGCTAAGTTACAGATGAGACATTTCAGACTGGAAAAAATTACTGACTCGCACTGTAATCTGCAAATCCTTGCTGTGGGCCTCTCCTGCTCACCTTGTGTCCCTCAGGTACATGACCTTTGATGATGGACAGGACATCATGGAGAGTCAGGCCCGTCATCTCTCCATCTCCTAGGCCCAAAGCATCACACAGGACCAGTCCTGTAGGATCCTCTCCCTTCGGTCCACGGATGTTGAACGACTGCAGCTGACAAACATAAAGAAGTTCATGGGATTGATGTGCTGATGGGTCGTTCACAAAGACTGTCTTGACTCTTGACACAATGTAATGAAGCGTTGCTGTAATGTACATTGAATCTGAATGTTTGTTGAAGACTATTAAGGTATCTTGCTATTTTAGAAGGGAATAATATGAAACTGTTTAAGTATTTTGCCTCAGTAAAACATCAGCGCTGCTTTTACCTTCTTGGTAAAGCTGGTGGAGGACGAGCCCACCATGGCCCGGTTTGTTACTCTGCCATTAAATGCAGACTGGACCGAACTGATAAAGCTGGACTTTCCTGAACCGAGAGGTCCCAAGAGGAGCACCCGAGTCTGAGTCGCCTCCCCACACCTTGGAGTGTAGGAGCTGATGGTCTTCATCAGACCTGTCTTGTGCCTGGATTGTCATTTTAGATACTTTCTGTTTACACTTTGTTGAAGTGGCAGGAGTGCATTTATGATTAAAAAGTACGGGGTATGGTCTTGAGAGTAAGTAAAATACAGTTTATTTTAGCTTAAAGCGAGCAGTAAATTCAACAATTACATACATAGTTTCAAGCTTAACTTTATGTAATGTTCCAGTTTTTACTTACTCTTCAGTCCACTCCATGTCTCTCCATGAAGTCTCCAACTTCTGTTGAACTGGAGAGAGATCAAGAGTTGTTAAAGTTTATGTTTTTTGTTTTTTTCTCTACTTAGAGTTGAAATTCTTAAAGAAAAAAAGGGGACTAATGTATGGTCAATTGCATTTCCAATTAAATGTAATTTTCTAGCTTTAAGGATTAGATGATAATGACGTAATTTCAGGGGTGTCACGTCCCGAAGATTCCAAAGGTTAAAATGAACATTTTTTGAGACACTAACACCAAACAGGCATTAAAGGGACAGACACACAGACTGCTTGTCTACGGCATGCAAGAACTATAAAGAATGGAAACTACAGCAGTGTGTGGTTTGGATGGCAAACAGAAGGTTAGATTCATGTATGACAGGTACTGTGAGTTTGCAGTTACTGAGGAGGGGCAGTTCAGGAGAGCGTGAGACGCCATCAGCTCAATTTGTTTAAAAGGAGATGGCTGTTTGTTTGTTTTTTCCCTTGACATTTTGGTTCTGTTTTCTATATGTTTGAACTCATCTGTATTTGTTTTACTTGATGGGCTCTGTAGTCTGCATTTACTGTTTTGTGAACAGTAAAAAGAAATTGTAAAACTGTAAAAATAAGACAATGCCTCCAACCTTTTTTTTTGCCAATGTCAGTCTTTGACTTGCATCTTGGTTTGGGCCTGTTTAGAAATTTTTCTGAAAATGAAAACAAAGTTTGTTTTTCACTCTCCATTGTAATGGCGGTTAAAAAAAAGAGTCAGAATCATCTTGTATGTCCATTGATGATTCAGGCGTCTTTCCAGTGTCTGTCACAAAACAGGCATAATCTATATTATATATAAAATCTATGGCCTTCTCTATGTTTTGACTGTATTAACATTTTAAATGGGACTGATAGTTTAGGATCATTATCCTTAACCATTATTTTTACGTTTAATTATATTTTTCTGAATGAACAGAAATCTCCTCTTATTTCTACCTTGCAAAACCTTTGACTCTCTCAAGTATGATGCCTCACCTACAGAAACACAGGCATGATGCGTAGTGTATTTAAAACAAATTGAAGCAAAGATAGTAACTAAAGTGGAAAAATTAAAATAAATTGGTTAACAATAAAAGCAAGACAATGCCAGCAGTCTTTCTGTAATTTGTAGCAGTGCTGTTTTTGACTGTGAACTCAGATTAGGACTGTTTCGAATCTTACCTGAGAATGGAGTAAAGGGTTTGTACCCCACTGTCTCTTTTGAAACAGGTTCTGCAGTACAGACAGTAAGATCTTCGACAGGTACACTGAACACGGGTTTTGGGAAAGGTGATGCAAAACTGAAAGCAACCACAACGAGGTGGACATAATAAGGAAAGAAAATCAAAAGAAAATCATTTGGTAGCGCTATCAAAACATTTTTAAATGGCAAGATCCATCTGTCAAAACATAAATCAATGCATATTCTTAAGCAAAACACAACAATGAAATGAAAAAAAAAATCCAGCACAAAAGTATTTAACAGTTGACCTCTGGGTTTGCTTTCTGGGTAAATGGTCAAGTACTTAACAGTATATTTTTAAAATAAGTGATTCATGGTTAAAAAAAAAAAACAAAACGATGAAAAAGTTCTAATATAGCCTACCAAAAACTAGTTCCGTCTTTTCATAACTGATGAATGACTGTGACCATAGACTATAAATTAAATCGTCTATGGTTGTGACAAATAAGAGCAGCTCAGACAAGCCTGTTAGTTTACCTGTAGCCAAAATAAAAATACCAAAGGATAGTCTTTTTACAAGTCCATGTTAACTTGTATTTTTTAAGTTCCCAAATCTGCCTGTGTCACGTTAAAAAGTATTACCTGAATGTTTTTTCTTTCTGCATGGTGGCTGCAGTCTGCAGTTCGTCGTGGCGACAAACACAATGAAAATACAGGAAAGTCCAGCGAACAGGAAGAGGTGAGGCATTTTCTGAAGAAAAGAAACTGAAACTTAAACCGTGAGTTAAAGGCGGACAGCGCTGTAAGCCTACATAGCGGAACTATTAGTTATTGTTTTAACACAGGGCTAGATTACCAAACCTTAAACACAACCCCTGTGAATGGCTATTGGGGTATTAAACCGTGGAAGCCAATGCATGGGAACACAGGATTATTTTTTCTCAAATGCAAATTGGATGTTTTTTGTAAACAGTTGCAATTGCAACTTTACTTGTTTTTAAAAAGGACAAAATACCATAGACTGTAAAAATACAATGAATATCTGATGAGTAGCATGAGTAAGCCCGCCCCCCACACACACACATATATATACACACACTCAGGTTTCTTTCTATTCTATTCGGAAACAGACACCTACACTGTTGCACTTACAGTATGTGCAAACTCACAATAAAATGTTTTAAATCACTTTTATCTCAGCATAAATCTAACTCTATTACTGTAGTTGTATTTTAAATTCAGCTTCTTTTTGTATGTATTTTCACAATGATGGGTAAAATTTTAAATAATTTAACATGTTTATTTGGTTATGGAACGCACCCCCTTTTCGTTGTGTCTCATGAACCTCCAGTGGGTCCCGACCCCCACTTTGGGAACCACTGGCCTCGGCCTGTATACATTACATACAACATTCTACCATTGTAATACTTTAAAGTTTTCCAGAGGTAAATGAATGTCTTCGATGCTGGAGAATTACTGCAGAATTACAGTATGACTGTGCTGGTGGGAGGATGTGGGAGTGTTCCCACAGAATCTTAATTCCTAAGGACACTTTCATTTCTGAGGACTCTTCCACTTAGTTTAACTTCCGCCTGTGGCTCTGGTTTATCCAATCAGTCATGATTTTTTACTTTTGGTGACAGGTATGTCTATTAACAAGCAGATGTTTTGACATGAGATAAAACTTTAGAAAGACTGATCACCTTTTTCTTAAAAGTGTTTTTCTTTGCTTGTTTTACTGGTGTAACCAAATAAAGGAATTGACCAATACTGCTAAACTTTGATGGAAAATGTGCTTGATTTTGAATCCATCCATCCATTTTCATCTTTTTTTTCATACAGTGACATAGGTTGGTTGTTTAATGTAATGTCTGTTTTTCCATATGTCCACTGGATGGTGCTCTGCTCCTGTGTTTGAAGCTGTGGACGCTCAGACTCTACATGTCAGCAGAGGTCAACCCATGTCCACAGAGAGAGAGTCTTTATCACTCAGTAGTTTTTAATGTGGTGTGTGTGTGTGTGTGTGTGTGTGTGTGTGTGTGTGTGTGTGTGTGTGTGTGATGATGGTTTGAAGACAGCTTTAGATCTGCAATCAAGGGCAGCATTATGTTTACTTCTAAATGTTTTGGGGAAAACAGTAATGCACACTGTTTTTTACCAGCTAAGTGCATTATCACACATACATCAGATCTCATGACTGGATTGAATATAACTCCTTTATTAAATGTTTTACTTTGACATCTCAGTGGAGGGATTAATAATATGAATATAGTATAAATTAACGTTTGATTTTACTAGTTTGAAATGTTTGTGCAGCATGTGAACTTGGTTTCTTGCTTTCAGAGGATTTTAAATTAACAAAAGAACAAACCATAAACAACAAAGAACAAATAAAGTGCATTATTGAGTTTGCGATGTGAATGTATTTGACATCACTGAAACAGTAAACTTCAAACTGCTTGTCCTTTTAATCCAAAACTCAAACCATATTACGAGTGTGCTAATTTGGTTAATCCAGCTTTTCCCCCTTATTATTTCATAGTCTTCCACACGTCTGCACATTTGACATGCTGTCAGCACACTGTGGACTGAAGTTGTTCCTGTACTTCACTTTAACTCGTCTGATTTTCTTTTCTTTTTTTTCCAGGTTTCTTCAGTCATTGTTTTGGCCTGGTACCAACTCAACTTCCGTTGTTCTCCAAAGCGGCCTCATATTGTGATCCAGATCCAGAGAGCCCCAAAGGATCTGACAGAAAACAAATCCCATCTATCAGATCTTCACATGGTAAGGTTTTATTCAATCCCCTCTTAATTGTTGTCACCATCATTCTAAACTGGCGTTCACTGTATTCATTTAGATCTAATTGTCTGAGGACTTTCTATTTATTAATAGTGAAAATAATCTGAACTTCTCAGTTCTTTGTCTTGTCAGTAGAGATGATAGAGGGCATACTTTCTGCAGCAATGAAAGAAAACATGTTTTGAGGTTCTTTTAGGTCAGCCGTCTGTCAGACAGCCTGTGAGTACTCAGGCATAATAACAGCCCACAAAAAGACACTGCTATCTTTATAACCTTGTGGCCGTACATAGATATTGCTGTGTCAGCTATAGTTTAGATTCTTGGAAACTGACATGGGAAGATTTTCAACAGTTTAGTAAAGGGTAATTAGGGAGATGTGAATCTGGATGGAAAACATGTCATAGCCTACTTTGAAGAGTTTGATACAGAAGTTCATGTCAGAGCTGCTTACCAACATCAAACAAACAACCTGCTGAGGCCTTGAGGTTGTGACAGGATGTCATTAAAAGTGAGTGTCACCCTTGATAGTTGAATAATAAGGGTGTTATTTTTGGATGGAGGATGTTTCCCTGCTCATACTGGAGAGCCACAAACCCAAACAGATTGGCCCTGTAAGAACAGACCTGATGATGAAACAGTCCTGACACAAGACACAGGTGTGATGTTTGTGATTATGTGTAAGACACACTTTAAATAACTTGTGTAACCACATCAGGACTGTAGTCGGGCTTAGTGGGTCCTGCTTGTAACTTACTGAATATATTGATTTTCTTCCTTTTTTTTGTTGCTAAAATTGGACGTATCAGAAGTCTCCTGGCTATATACATCTCAACAGAAACCCGAGAACATACAAAAATGAGTTACCTTAATTAAAGAAAATCTGAATGTTTAGGCTGTCAGAATGTAGTAATACAGCAGTCTATTAGGGGCCATTGAAATATAAAGATACATCGTTATGAGTTCATACAGCAAGGAGTCTTTTATACTTTTGTTTTTGATTACCGGATACAAGTTAGGGAAGAAACTAAAAATGATTGTCATAGTTATTTCATGATACTTCATATAGAGCAGGACTAGTCTTTGATTTTAGTCTTTGGGCAAAACTTCTGATGTCATCTTTGTCAACAATAATCAGTTTATCTCACGCACCAAGACCTCTTTGTCGAGGTACAATCTCCAGGTCTAGAGCTGCTCATCATGCCGGGACACAAACACAAAATCTGACCATTGAACAAACTCCCCTTTAAAAGAAGAAAAAGAAATGTATAAGAAAATAATGATCAAACAGGTTCAAGAAACCTTGTTAAACATTTTCAATATTTCTCAGTTCTTTTGAAATGCTGCTATTTTGGGGGGGTGGGGGGGGGGGGGGACAGAACAACTGCAATGTGCTGAACATGTAAAGTGAACATGTAAAATCCTCATATGTGTTATTCAGTGACGAGGCCACCCAGACTTACAAACTTGGACTAAGAATAAAGGTGTTGTGTGTCTCCTGAAATAAGCTCATGTCCAATAAACCCAGATGCACAGTGTGAACATGCTCAGTCACTGGAAGGGGCACAGCTTGTCCTTGGCATCGTTGCATCTGTCTTGGAAGTGCAGGAATAAACATGAGGACAGCTATTGATATCAGCCAATGTGCCTTCACAAGACGCTAAGTAACACCAAGTATAAAATTCTGTCCAGGAACATTTCCCGCCAAACGTTGCAAGCCAAATTGTCATGCAGTGAGGCTTACTCTTCCTCGGCCTCTGGGCCTGTGTGTTTGAGTAGTTCAGTCACATCCAGCTCTGACTCAGCACTGATATCTGTTATGCAAGGAGCTGCAGGTGGAGAAGGAAGAGGAGGAAGCAGGGAGCTGTCTAAACAGGGAGCTATGCTGACTATGTAGCTGTGTGACACAGCAGCCCCCCTTATTCATCTAGAGTAGACTATGTTACTCACATACACACTTAAGTCCTCTCTGTCTCCGTATTTATAACACTGCCGGTATCCTGCAAGTTAAATCTCTGCGGTGACCTGGATGGAACAGACTGGAGCGAATGAGAGGTCAAGAAAATGAATACCTGAAAAACATGTTGAGGGTGCTTTCAAAATACTTTAATGCACATTTCAGACAATACAGGTGATTTTTAAAACACAAGAAAAAATATAAAACAAAATAAAATAAAACACTACTCATCACCAGTTTACACATTATGTGAGATCCACATCAGGTTTTGATATACAAAGTTTGTGCGCATAAAGTAAATCATAAAAAAGGTAAGGTAAAAGTCACTGATATAAAATAAAGAAGGCAAAAACAGACACAGCTTTACAAAATCCCAGTCCCATCACACAAATCCATAATATTATTAAAGATGCCAGAATGCATCTAAATCATTTCTCACAATTTGGGTCAGAATCTACAGAACCAATCTTTACTTTAGATTTTTAAATGTTTGAGCAGACAATCCTAAAATGCTTGCTTCTGTGACAAATTAAACATTCTATAGATGTTGTGTGTTTAAGTTTATGTTGCCTAAAAGGCTTTTTTGTAGTTAACAAAAAGACAAGGCCATTATTTTCTTATGGATGAGAACATTTAGATTTGCTGCACATACGTAGTTATTAAATAGATGTTTTCGTGACAACAAATTGGCAAAATGTCTATTCTTCTTTTCTGATAGTAAATGGAAAAAAACTCATGCTTTGTCCGTCTTTTCATCACAGATTTGATTTTCTCCTCCTCTCTCTACGTGTACCTCTGTTGAGGTGACAATGTAACGTTTGGGTTTGACTGCTGCAGAAAAAACAGGACATGATGTTCTGTACAAACAGCCTCTGATCATGTTCACTGTGCCATGTGCAGACAGCAACAGAGATCGAGGCGATCGCTATATGGGTTGTTTAGTTCGTTGAATGTATTTAGAATACATGAAGTGATAAATGATTTTTGGTGCGAGTGTGTAAGGTTAATATTGCTTAAGACAGTTTTGAGATAAGTTGGAGCTGCATCATTGTCTATTCTATTCATAGAACAGCTCATGACTGTTGTGACAAAAGAACCAGAACAAAATAAAGAACAAGTTCATCTCAGCACTGAATGGCATTTCCCAACATTATACCTATCAGCTGTTAGGTAGCTGTGGATGGGAACATTTCTTCTAAACTGGGCATGGTTTCAGTTTCATGGACTCTTTGAAATTGTTTGGAAGTTTCTGACATTTCGAAGAAGTACAGCGGGGACACTGTAGGTACAAGCATGCGTGTGTGTTTGCCTTGCTTCATGATTTACAACAGGCTGTTTGCTGCTGGGTGTCATCGTTTGTAATCAATGATGGAAATATGGTTCTGTTGGGCTCTCACACAAACATGATAGTTTATTTTTGCCGTCGTGTCAGTGATCTCTCTGCTTTGGCATTGCCAGTAATCAAATCTCAGTGTTTTGTATGACTTTCACTCAATGTGTACTGCTCTAGATTGTTTACATAGCTCTGCCTGTCACTCCATTTTACAGCATATGTTTGACAGTAATTGAATCTGCCTCAGTTGTCGTTTTCGTGCTGGCAGAGAGCCGTTCAATCGAAAGGTCGTTGGTGTTATTCCTTGTCGAGGAGGTGTCCTTGAGCAAAACACAGACACCTCTGTATGCTTTTTGGTGTACTTCTTTGAATAAAAAACATCTGTTTAATGCCCTATGCCCCTCCCCCAACTACAAATCATCTATGCATAGACTCAAAAGGTATCTGTGGAATCTGTCGGTACAGCTTGGAAGCTCGATTGCAACATAGAACAAGTTATTACTTTTCCTTAAAAGAAGAATGTGCAAAAATTGTACACATAAATACAGCAGAAATCAAGTTTGTCCAAGTGTAAGTCCCACTAGCTGTACTCTTTACATCATGTTTACATAGATAGATAGATAGATAGATAGATAGATAGATACTTTATTGATCCCGAGGGAAATTCAAGAGTTTACAAGTTTACATGGACGGGACGGCCTATAAAGCTGTTTTAGTCATGGACGAGAGAAAAGAACATCGCCTAGATACTTTTTACGAGTCTTTAGATCACGGTCATTCTGTGTCAATTTATGTGCAATATGAAGCTACAAGTGAACCAACGTGTGCTAACATTAGCCTGCTAACACAATGCCGACCTCGGACAATTGCAATTCCAGCAAAGAATGATTTTGTCCACCGCTTGTGCTAAATGGTTCTTAATTATGATGCGTTCTTTTATATAAGTCCTTTGTGTGAACGCGAGTGGGGAGAGGTTAGAGGTGTTTTGTTTTAAGAATCGCGGAGGTGTTGCCAAACAGCAAAACAGTTTGTTTTGGTTCTCAAGGGTGACATCTACAGGATCAACAGTCGCACTTCTTCCTTTAAGTATATCTGAGGTGAAGTTTATTGTACTTTGCCTCTCCCTACAGCCAGTATATTAGCAGTTTGTTCAGAGTGTTGTCTGACCAATCTCATATCCTCCATGTTTTTATTTTCCATCAAAGTTTCAGTTCTTTGTTTTCAGATTCGAAGCCCAGACACAAAATGTTCCTGGATCAATTGATTCTGTTTATTTACAAGGATCTGCTGGATGTCTTTATGATTGAGGATTGTGACTTCACCTGTTTTTTGTCCTTCTATTTTAACTAATTGTGTTTCCATCGTTCCCTAAATACTGATTCAGGTATAACAAACACAGTCAGTAGTTATTTTGGAGAGTTAAACTAGCCAGGTGTGATGACTCTTTTATTGGTGTTTGTGTTTCGACAGGAAGTGCTTGAGGATGACTGTTTCGGGGTAGTTGTGGCCATTGACTCACCTTAAAGCACCCAGGGCATCATTACTGTCTTTACCTGGTGTTGGCCTCATGAGACAGAAATATTTGTTTTCATGTTTTGTTTAGACGCATCATCGAAATCGAAATTGGCAGTGGCAAGGAAGGATTTGAATGCGTGTCTGGTAAATGTAACTGCAGAGCGGTGTAGTTCAACAGGTGGAGCAATACTGCCAGGCGTGGATATGCCTCCTTATGTACGAGCACTGTGACATATATATCTTCAGTTGAATGTAACATAATCAGAGGTTGGTTTTGAAGGGTTTCAAAGAGGAGTATCCCACTGCCAGACCAATAACTGGTTCAAAAGCGTAGCTTAGCTATTTTGTCAGAAGATCAATTGTCATTATTTGACCTTCAAAGTGCTGAATGATGGAAAGTTTAACACGAGAAGCTTATTTCCCACTGATTATTTATTACAGAGAGAATCAACATGTTTTGCATTACAGGAACTTGTACTTTAAGAAGAGATGGAGAATGAGTTTATTGGTGAACACACTCAGTGACGATTGTTGTCTTATTGCCTTGCTCTGTGATACATGAGCTGTTTGTTCGTACACTGAGACTTGATATTAAAAATAACTCTGAAAAATATGGAGGTCAGGAGCCTGGTAAACCTGCTTTAGGTTGCCCTATATTTTGTTTGCCAGCAGAAGTTTTACTTTTGGGTCATTTCCTGATTACACTGACTTTTGACAATGATTGTAGGAGTTATAATGAATGACAGGTTGTGTTTTTACTGGACAGTTTAGACATTTTGCATCATTTTGGATCATTTGCACTGCAAACCACATGACAGTACTGTCTGTTTTTTTTCTAGTCCCCTTTAATTGTTTTTGCATTTATCTTCCAACAACTCGTAAAATAGAGGAAACTGCTGGAAAGACTTTGAGGAAATGACGAATGCTTTAATCTTAAAATGCACTTTACTTTGATATTTCAACACAGTGTTCTGAAAACAGGACATACAAAAGCACGTCTTTGGCAGCCTTTCATCTTTGCTGGCTGAACTGTTGATTCTGCGTCACATCTGGCTGCTGACACTCCCAAATCTGTCTGGCCGGCAGCCTGGAGGAGGAAACTCACAGTGTTCACATCTCCAGCCTCCTTATGGTGAACACAGCTTGCAGCATAGGTAAAGGCTGCAGTTTTGCTAAAAACACAATCACGTGGATCTCTGTTTAAGAGTTTCAACAGCTGGCAGTAAAGATGAGACCCAGTTTTGATGTGTTTAGTCTTAACACAGTGCACTCTCTGTTAAACCTCTACACACAGCTGACCTATTCAAAATAAGGACGGGAGAAAGACTTTTTTATGATCTCTTTGTCTTCCTTCCTATTTTTCACCAATGCTTTTCCCATCTCTCTGTCAAAACACACTATGCTCGACCAGCAGCGTTTTTAATAATCAACGGAACTTTTTTATGTTCAAATCCACATTCAAGCCAAATCAAGATGATGAATTATTTCGTTTACTGGAAAAAAATTTTAGCCAAACATCTGTTTAAAGGAAATATTATTTTAAAAAAACAAGAGGAGAAAGACGTGAGGGAAGAAGAAAAGAAAGTGCAAACAAAAGAGGAAGAGAAACAGAAGTGTCAATCAGATGAGAAAAACAAAAGGAGAAGCAAGATTTAGGGCCCAGGACAGGAACCGGTCTGAACCAGCACAAGCTGACTCTTTGAGTTACATACCCCTCACTCTCCAACCCTCCCCTCCCCTCTTCCTCCTTCTCCTCATCTTTCCTCTGACTCAGACTGTCTGAACCTTTTTACTTTTAGCGCTCCGTCATGCGCTTGTTGTCACCATTAACAATTTGGTACACATTCCCCAGAAGTGTAAGAAGATCTGCAGCGGTGGTGGTAAGCAGGGACCCAAAGTGACGGGAGTGTTTCCCTTTCGAACATTACATAAGGAATGAGGAGGAGTCCTGACAGCAACAGATTGCTTGCATTAATTTATCCGGAAGACATGCTTTACATTTTACACATACTTCTGTTGGGACAGTGTGTTTCGAAACTACTGTGGATGATGATCAGGGAATTATTTTCAGCTATTAGTTTTGGATCTATATGTGGATACTGTAAAGATGAACTAGATACTTGACATTAAGAAAGTGTATCCTCTTTCATTCCCACTGAATAATATGATCTATATGCCCTATATTGTAAAATAGCTTCTGTGAATGTGTAGTAAGGAGAGTGTTTGTGGTTATGAAACAGACTGGATTTTTTTCTGATGTGCTTCTATGACCTACAAATAATAATAATACAGTAATTCAGACCATCAGAACGAAGATTGTTTATCTAGATTCCCAGTGAGTGATACTTGTGACTGTTAGAAGACGGGAGGATATTTATATGAGAAAACACTTGTGCAAGTACATGACCAAATCAACAAAATATTAAAATGTACACCTTTATCCACAGGTGGCAAAACGTAACGTTTCCACAGTAGTTAAACAAGGAAGGATCTAACTAGCAGTGTGTAGATATAAGGGAGGAAATGTAAATAGCAAAGGTCGAATGATACCATAAAATCAAATCTAAAGTAAATAATTGTGGTAGCAATGCACTAACAGTGATGCAAAAGAAGATGCTGTCTCAGCTTAATTTTTGGGTGGTGATGATGAGGACAATAAGGTTAACTTGATAAAGATGAAGTGAAAATAATGTGTTTAAAGACTGATGTTGGAGCACTTCAGATAAATGGCACACAAACCTGCTTGTTCAGTGATTTAGGAGGAACCCAGGAATTAAAGTGATTTAATTAGAAGGAATCATGTAAGGAAAATAGATGTGACTGTTTGTGCAACATGTGAAAAATGTTATACATCTGTGGGGGTTGCTTGGGCCTCGTGATTGTTCTGCCATTTGGTATCAAGTTTTAATGGGTGAGAGCGGTTAAAAAATCCTGATAAATAAGGGGCAGTGAGGTCAAAGGCAGCGGTGTGTCAGTCTCTAAGCCTGATATCGGTCACACAACTCATGGGAACAGGAACTATTTATGGACTCAGCCTGCAGCTATGTCCTAAACTTACTCTCTATGCTATGCTAATGCTGGCTGCTGTCTTCATGGGATATCAAACAGATTCTATTAATATACAAAACATTCCCAGTAATGTTTGCTCATCAGAACAAACATAGAATCACTGAACTGCACAGCTAATTTAAAGCCTCAGCTTCCATTCTAGATGTCAGATTAGAAACAATCAGTAAAAAAGTTGATTAGCTGTATTAACGATGTCAGCGTTGTATTTGCAATCTCAGAGAGGACCGAGTCTTGAACTATCCTTGTTTGTGTCAGAAATTGTATGAAGTTACATCTTAGCATTTTATTGAGACTCCTCAGCTAATCTTTTTTTTTTTCAGTTTCCAGTTTTCCTATAATCTATATCATGTTTAGAGACGGCCAATCACACAGTGCAATTGTATCCCTGTTGTCTGTTTCTTACACATGCAGATGGGTGTTCATGTCCCTAGAACGGACTCACAGAACTGCATTTTTCTCAAAATTTGCCTCTCAAAAATACAGGCTATATGAACAAATATATGTGATAAAAGTAGACTTTTGCACCAATGCATACCAATACAATGTGATACTCTATTGTCCCCCAGGGGGAAATTTGTTGTCACAGCTTTGCACAGTTATACATATATGATAGCATGGCACATGAAGAAAACATAAAAACAAACAGGAAGAAACACGCACGTTGCATGTTGCTGCTGTAGCTGGTTTAGATGGAGAGAAAGTAGAAGATACATTTGGGCCTCAAACGTGACGAGAGGCCTTCAGCTGATCCTGTTTGTGGCTCCCCAATAGATGGAACGCCTTCATTGGCTGTCTGAAGATGGGGAGGAGGCAGTGCTGGCGACCAGACGTCTGATCTTTGACCTCACACTATAATTCTGCCAGGGGCCTCTTTATGTGCAGAGCATCATACAGCCTCTGTAGGGGGAGATATAGCTGCTCTGTGCTGACTCACAGGTTTTATAATGCGTGACCAGAGGCAGCTGTACCCAGCTGGAGCAGCCGAGAACTCTCTTTGAAAACATTGCTTTCGTTCAACATGCTTATCTCAAATTCCACTGCATAGCTTCCGTTCAGAAAACAGTAAGATGCTTTCTAGCATTTAAACATCAGGGCTTCCAAATCGCATTTTTAATTCTCTGTGGCTCCTTTTTCAACACATTATAACTAAAACGTCATAAGCCATCTTAAACTCACACAAGCAGTATTGCTGGGTCTTTTGTTTAGTAAGATCAAAACCACGTATCCCATCAGCCCCACACTCTCTGTCCCCCATTCTCCTCCCTGAAGAGGATGAACATTTTTTGTTCTGTTCTATCCTTCACTCCTCCAACTCATCTCCTCCCCTGCGTTTCTGTAAATTGAAAGAATATTGCTACTTCGTTTTCCTGCAGCTATGCAAATATAGTAGATATCATACTTGAAGTGGCTTCTTTACTCCTTCACATTCAAATTTACCCCCAAGTACATTCCCGAGGTCTCTGCATTTTTGTTGTTTTTTGTATATGTTAATGTTGTTAATGTAATGAGGAGAAGTTTTAGGGGCTGACCTTGAAAACAAGTTTCTAAAAGTGGTCAATTTAAAATGACTCACTCTGGCTTACAGAAGAGGTGGAAACTGAAGTCAAATCTCTCTCTCTCATTCCTTAGAAAAGCATTCATGGGGCCTTAGACCAACAGCTATAGTGTGAAGCTCAGAAGCCAGCAGTGGTTTTAAAGGCTATGAAGTAGTGCACGTGTAGATTAGGAGCAGGGCAATGCCATGGAAAACTCTGTCGATAATAGAGTTAAAAATAAAAGCCAAAACATTGAGTGAGTCTTTGCTCTCCACTCCAAAGCATCCCCACCTTGTTTATTCAAAGAAACATATTGTAGAAGCCAAGTAGAGCTTACTCTGGCAACATTTCTGCATCTGCCTCATCTGAAATCAGTTCCACCTGGACAGACGAGAGGTGGTGCCACTTATTTTTTCCACTGCATAACTGAAGCTACAATTGATTGATTCGTCAGGAAAGTGAAAGATGTTGAGGCTATTACCCTTAGAGCCAATGTCTATATTGATATATTTTTAACGTGTGAATGGAATATCCTAGAAAACTCCTTTTCGGGGGCCATTCAAAGTAATATGAAAGATAAACAACAAAAGGCAGCACAATATAAATAGTGTGTATTATCTTTCTTCAAACAGTATAAGAAATGTGTTTTTCCCTGTCAGAGGTCATTTTAACAGCTAACTGTAATTCTTGAAGCTTGTATCTATTTACAAGTGAACCAGAGCTGGTAAACAAAAGCCCCAAGAAGTCAGAAACCTCCTCTAAGTTGGAGGGTTAATCTGTTGTCCTCGCCAAGACAAAAACAAACAGTAAGGAGGCAAGAGGCAGTCCAAAACAAATGCTATAACTTTAACCTAGCACAATTAAAAGAAACAGGTAAACATTAGCATAAGTGGTTTATATTGATTGATTACAAACTTCTTTTGGCCTCTCTTCTTCTGAGCAGGACAGACGAATGAAGAAAAGAAGTGAACACACCAGAGGTTGAAGAAACTTCTTCTGTCAGGCGAAAAGAACAGTGAGAATTAAAACTCAGACTCTAGCCTGCTCTCAGGAATCTCAGCTGTGCATCTTTTCCCTAGAAGTGACCAAACACAACATTACTTTACTGCTGCAGGTGTCTGTGCAGCTCACAGCAACAAGTGCTTAAAACACAGATTTGTTATGATGAACTTAGTAGTATTACTCTAATGGAGTATATGAAGGGTCTTTAAAAAAAGTGCAAATTAAAGACACTATCAAAGCTTAATTTTTTGCTTATATTTTCACAATTAAGTAATATTTAAGTTTTGCTTTTTCTTTTCTCATGCCATTTTACTTTCACTTCTGCTTCTTTTTAATGTGTAAATAAAGTTTAAGTTCAGGCAAAAAGAGGAAGTCCTTTTAAGGAAAAAAAAAAGTAAAAAAGAGTGTATGTGCTGTTCTGCACATAACAACTGTCTGTGTTCATGTGACAAACCGAAGCATCACGTCGTTAAATCTTCATGCAGGCAGGGCTGATGTCTGCTGCACGTATTCTCTACTTACAGATATCTGCCGGGCATGTGAGCAGATTCCCCAGCTAAGGCTGTCATTGCCCCCCCCCCCCGCCTCCCAACCCCAATTCCATCCACCTCTCCAATAACGTTACAGCTGGGCCAGCCAGCTAGAAGCAGCGCAAACCGGCATGAGCCAGTGCTAAGAGCTACATCATCCCCCCCCCCCACGACTTCTTCCTCCCATATGTGTATACACTCACACGCTCACATGTACCGTATTTGCAGTATGAGGGATTTTCATTGTGTCTATTCACTCTGTGTAATCCGGCTGTAAAGCTATGTCACACAGAGTACTTTTGAAATGTGACACGCTACAGACACTCAGTGTTTTCACTCCAGGATCAATTGAAGATTGGCCAATTTCAATTACAACTGAAAATCAGCATCAGTCCAGCTATAGGTACCTCCACTTACTGTATGAGAAGCTGTTCTTATAACTTTTACATATTGCTGTCAGAGTGTTACGGTTTAAAGAGCGGCTATGTTAACTGGCAACCTTCAGCTGTATGAAAAAAAATAGTTGGTTAATTTTTATTATTATTAATTAATAAACTCATAAGATATGTATTTAATTGTAAAATATATAAACCCTCACAAGATTATGTTTATGTTTTAGAGTTATCATCAGAGGCATTTGACTCAGAGTCTCCATGTTATCAGTGTCACACTTATTTAATGAATGTGCTCATCTGCCTTAATGTGGATGAGATATTTGACCTTATCACTGCTCAAATTCATCCCACCATTCATTTTGTTGTTATTTTAACAAGCTAACTAGCGTCTTGAAGGCGTCCCGCAAAGCAAAGCCTCCCCCCCTCTCTCTGTTTGAACCTTTGTTTAGATAAACACTCACTGAAAGTTAAACATTGCCACTTAAATACAGCGTCATATTTCTGTATCTTTTTGACACATCTTCAGTGTCGTTTGGTTGTCGTTGTGTCAGGGACAGACTTTTAAGACGTTTCGTTTCTATATTGAGTACAATGGTGTCTCCTAATTGCAGCGTGAGAATGTGTTTCACGAGGAGCAAACATAAAGCTCAGCCAGAACGGTTCAAGTTTACAAGGCCCTTTCCTGTTGTTAGGGGTATTTAGCTGAGCCAAGTTCCCACTCATTCAAGGACACTTTCACTTTGACTCATTTTCTGGATATTAAAATGGAAACTGTGAGAAGAACTCTCAGATTAGCACAGATGTCACACTGTAAATCAACACACAGACAATTTAAGTATTTCAGCAAACCAACCCAAGACCCTTTTCCTGAAAAATTAATGTTCATGTTCCAGTATTTTTATTTTAATTAGGGCATTAGTGTCATAACAAATAGAGATGTTATGGTCCCATCTCTTCAGGATTCTGATACTAGACTCTGGTATAAGCCAATACCAAGAACCTCTCTGATGTAAAAATATGTTTTGTGCAAGTCAAGATTAAATTTTCCCTCTCTTCTGACTGTGATGATGTGCATTTTAATAGTCAATTCAAATTTTTCGTGTTGATTGTTGGGGGCACTCTTACATTTGTGTTTGCTGGCATACCAGATTTTTTTTAGGCTGATATCAATATTACTGAAAGTACAAACCTTATACCAAGGATATCATTTTTTAATAAAAATACATGTAAGCGTACATACAAATGTCAGAAACAGAACCCGTACAGACATTTTCCTCTCTAATTGGTCAAATGTTAAGTGGCAGCAAAAAACAGCTAAATGGAGGTCAGCATGTTTTCATGTCCAGTACAGAAGTAAATATGGACAGTTAAAAGGCAGCTGAGGGGCTGGGTGTGTTCAGCTACACTTTAAAGCTGATTGTTCACATGTTCAGAGCCAAACAAAACACAGGAAATGCAGGAAACACTATCCTCGCACCACTGACGACGTGCATCACAGCAGGTTCGTGTGCTCTGGAGGGTGTGTCTGCCTGTGGTGTGCCTGCGGTGTGCTTGCGTGTGCGACTGATTTTATCTCCACCTGAATAAAAGAAACCCGCAGCAGGTGGGCTGAGAGAACTTTGGAATCAAACGTGATCATTTTTAAAGGTCGCATAACACCGAAAGAGCAACACAAACATTTAAAATTCCTGCACGGTAGATTTCTCTAGTCTGGGTTAAAAGGCTGGTATGTTTGTGAGCAGAACTGATTTATTAATGTCATTTCAAAGACTCCAGGTTGCTAAGAGGATCCAGCGTGTCTTTGTTATGCTCATGGTCTGAGTTCAAAACTTATTTTGCTTGAATAATTACAATTAAAGGCATACAGTTTGTTACTACAAATAGGAAATAATATATAACTACATGACTACAAATAATGTTGAAATTAACTATAAATTAAGATACTGTGGAACTTTCTTGGATGAAAAAACAGGAAAAAACAAACATGTACTCGTATAACAGACTTTACCCCTCGAGGCTAATAAAGTGTCCTGTTTGTTCCAGCTATCAGCTCTCTTTCCAGAGTGGATATATTTAGTGCTCAGGAACAGAAGCCCCTCAGACAAACAGAGGCTGCAGAGTCCGTCCTGCTGACCAGTCTCCCGATGACCTTTTACCCAAAGGCTGGATGTCCTGGAGTTTCCCCTCTGCAAGGCCATTTACAAACTTTGTCCCCCCCTCCCCTGGATGGAGCTCACAAACACAGCGTGAAGGAAGTACGATTCCACTGGTGTGAGACAGAGGCTGCCGATCTTTGGGAACATTCCTTGTTTGTTTAGAATATCTAACCATGAGGATGTTTGATATTCATTCAGTGGTTTAGAGACTCGCAGAGTCACCTCATAACTCAAATCTTCATCCGACTCTACTGTCCGAAAAACTCAGATTTATCCATGTGTTGAAATCTCTGCATGTTTACCAAAACACATTCATGTTCTCAACCAAGTAAACTACCTCAGATATTCTGTGACAAACATAACTATAGCTGCCAGCTGCTATGTCATCATCATTTGTTAAACTGTTGTGGATGATAAATAGTGTGTGCTCAATCTGGATTCATCTTCAAACAAAGCGTTCACTCAGTTGGTATGTTTGCTCATTGTAACTTCACGTAAGTTCTTGCTTACACTGCTGACATGTTTTATCAGAACAGATCGGGAAGAAACATTTTAGTTGTGTGCTTTCTTAAATTTATTGTTTAATTGTTTTTATTTTATTGCAAATTACCACAAAGTGCCCAAGTCTTGAAAACATTAAATAGAAGTTAAAGTTGGATCGTTCAAACTTTACTCATTAAACTCAATAATCACAATATATTGTATTGTGTAACTCTTGATTATATTCACAACCAACTGGGAAAGAAGCATCGTGATAGCTTTATTACAGACCCAGAGATAATGTACCTTCATGATTAGTAGAACAAACAGGAGTATACAGAGGCTTAGCTCGTTCGTCACCCTAAACAGAGTAAACTGTTTATCTGTGAAGTCTTTCTTACCTTTTTAACCAAATACGCTTAGTAGAGTTTTAATGACATAAAGTGTTTAAATGTGTTTATACCCAATAACAACTATTGTTACTGGTACAAGTTTTTACTTTGATGATTGTTGATGTATGCTTCTGTCAGTAAGTGTCCATGAATAAATGCCATGGAGTATGAAATCACTGCAATTGGCTTTACTGTCCCATAGAGGGTGGTTGCCATGCTGTCACGCCCTAACTCTCAGGCCCACCTAACGACAGGCCTCCTGACAAACAGCTACACAGCACCCTTCTCCAGCCAGCCTCAAGCAGATACTCAACAAACTGTGGGACTTTGCTCTTCACCTAATTTTTCAACATCAGTAGTTTGCCGCTTGGTCTATGCATGTGCATATATATGCAAACATATTATCTTACATATCAATTCATTAAGATGCTCCTATGTTTCACGATTTTGTTATTCTTTACCTTCATACTTGAGGATGAATTTTTATGCATGTAATGTTTTGTGCTGCAGTTTCTGACGTCTGGAGGAAGCATTGAAAGTTATATTGGAAATAAAGTGTTACTGTCTGTAAACACATGTGCAACGCTGGTTTCAGTATTATTCTAAATAGAAATGTGAATGCAGAAAACTTTGTGGTTAAATCTGCCACAAGGTGTCATTGTCATAAACCTTTCCAGGAGCTTTTTTAAAGGCTGATATAGGCCAACTGTCAATCAAACTGACAAAAACACGTTTCGAGGCGTGTTCGGTCTCATCAGGCCATTTAAACTTGGCCTGCGGTCTGTGTTTAAAGAGCAACGTGATGTCACAACCGATAAGAGCCTGTGGCGTGTCAGGGGAAATTCTAGCTCTGTCCTGATTGGCTGAGCAGCACTTGTCATGTTATTAAATGCGCTTGACAACAGCACAGCCATTTGATAGTTGAGCAGTGGGAGGAGCCTGATGTTCCCAGCTGTCTGTGTCCTCACACAAACAAAGTTTTTAGTTTCACTTCCTCTTTGTTGTTGAGTCTGCTGCTGAAAGTGAATTTGTGCAATGCTTGCACAGTTTGCAACTGTTTGTTCTATTTAGATTGTCAAATGAGAGCCTTTGTGAGCAAAATATAGTGAATACAAAAAAACAACAAAACAATACAAAAAGAAGACTGAGGGCTAATTTGACTAACGTTTTAGTCACTTTATACTCTTTATGACTGATTCTAATAAGACCAACAGAAAAACATTTTAGACAGAATAGCAACAATCTGCAGTACAGAGGTCAAATCTGACTGCTGCAGGCCAGTGTCACTAGAAAGCAACTTTAATTTGTTGTTCCAGGGCTTTAAGAAGAATTCCTGCAGGGAAGGCTTACTAATCTCTGCACACGCAGCACACGCACGCTGGGAACACATGCTGATTTTGGACTTAGCTGTGAAAGTTTCGCTACTTTCACTTCTATACTCTGTACAAGTGCAGCTATACATTTACTGATTAATGTATTTATACTTTTATTGTTTCGATTATCCCGAATCATTGCCACTTGGCAACACGTTCATGTTTGGCAACGTTAACTCTTTTCTCTGCAAAAGCCAAACTGCCACTTGCCTCTCTAACTTTGCACACTTAAACTGCACAGCCCTGGGATTTTAACTGGCAACCTTCAACACACTCTGACAAGCAAGCAGCCTGTTTTGAAGTTTTTGTGCACACTGACAGCTTTCATGCCCACATAAATGAGCACAGAAACAGACCAGTCCGAACAAGCAAACACATGCAGTAAGGCTGCCCACACACACACACACTCACACACTGGGCTAACAGTTAGGCACGCACATCCTCCATATGTTACTACACTTAAATGTTTGTGCCTCAGTACAGCTGGTGCAGCATACAGAGGAAGTATGTGAGTGCGCTGGTGTGTTTGTGTGTGTGGGATTCAGCAGAGCAGTTGTTCCTCTGAACTCATTTCTACATTCTGTGTTGTGCATATGATTGTATTTGAATTGTATTTTTTTGTCTTTTTGCTTGTGAATGGCTTATGCATACACATTTGCACTGGACTTATTACACATTAGAGCTGCATATTAGAAGGAACATCTTAGGCATGAGACATTTATGTGCACTCCAGGTTGCATTGCCTTCAGCCCCCCTACAGTTTCAAATCTTGTGCCAACATTGTGCAAACCTAGCTAATGCTTTGTTTACAACTAGAGTCAACCGACAACACAAAACACAAAGATGAAAAACTTAACAAATTGGGGCACAGATGGCCTAGTAGTAGAGCTCGCACCCCATGTACAGAGGCTGTAATCCAAGCAGCAAAACACGTTTAGGTAGAAGACTATCCTTTTAATGGATCATCAGATAAGCTCAACAGTTGTGTTCAAAGGCTGTTCTCTCAGCTGATCCACCTGTCAGAGCTCAACACTGCGGCGCTTTGTCCTCACTGCAAGTTTCTGTTTGTCTTTATACTATCTGTCCCACTGTCTGTTTTCTACCTGGTTGCTGATTTCAAATCAGACCTGAACCACAATAGACCTCCTGTGCCAAGACATTCCTGTGTGTCACCTGGTCCAGGTACAGCAAGTCCACATTGTGCTTCAGTCTCACAGATGGTATCACCATTCTCACTAATATCCAGTCTTACTTTAATTATGAGACGTATCCTCTAACTGACAGCTTACCTAAACTTAAATCACAGTCTGGAGTTGTGTGCGCTGTTGTTATTCAGCCTCACCGCAGGAATCACCTCAGACTTCTTATTGAATTCTTTGGAAAAACAAGTGAAATACACTGATTTGCTGACATATATTCACTACAAACTAGTGCCCTCGTGTAGTTTATGGAGAATATAGGGTGGTGGAGTTTTACAGCATTATGTACTGATGCATGTGTCCTGCGTTAAACTTGGACTGCACAATGCTCATTCCACAATGCACAGGCCTTTGCAAAACAACGGTGAGGGATTACGTAATAGTTCTCTGGTCACGCAATGCCTTTATACAAGACAGAATGAATATGTTGAGTTGACAGGGAGATACTGAAGGCAGGAGAAGACGACAATGCAGAAAGCAATGAAAAGGAAAAAGTGAAGAATTCAGATGGAGAGATTAAAAGAAGTGAGGGTTGAAAAGAATAGCAAAAGGAGGAATAATGATGGTTATTGAGTTTGAGTAGTTGTTAGAAAGAGTGGGGGGGGAAAGATATAGGAATGTAAGGAAAACGCAGGGAGCTGTGACCTAATCAGAAGCATACGGAGACTAAATAAGAGCATTTGAAATCACAGAATTGAAGCGGTCTTTGGAACTAACAAACAGGCATCTGTTAGTTCAAAGCTCATGTGAGGACTATTTATCTGGTTATGAGGGAGGCTGAAATTGAAATTGAAGCCTCTTTATGAAGCACAGAAGCGAATCAGATCATCAGCACCAAAGGCTGATCTGTCTTTTTAGTTATTTTCAAATGGCTAGAACAGCCGCTGCAGGGTAGGTGTCAAACGAGATGATTAAAAGCATGCTACAATGTCTAAGGCAAAAGATTCTCCATGAGAGATACAGCTGATTGTTCAAAGACAGCAGGACAAGACTTGTAGGTATAAACAACTTATACACATAGGAGATGAAATCAACAAAGGTACAGGGTATTGTTTTGTCCACAGGGGGGTGCCAAAATGTACACAAAATAAAAATGTTTCTCACAGTAGCTTTAAGTACTAGGCTGACCTTTAATACAGACACAATTTCAGATCATATTTCAAATCAATTCCAAAGATGAGAATTTGTTAGGAAAGGATGTGTCAGATAGTATGTCAGTGTACATGGATGTACGTTTCTGTCCCGGACTCCTGGTGTTTGCTGAGGGTTCACGATAAAAGATATCCCTGCTGAAAAAGTTTGCAAACCAACGGGTCAGTGAAAGGTCTTTGTTTTTAGACCGCGTTATAGCACACTTAATGCAATTCTTTATTGACCATTAAAAAGGTCACGAGTGAAAGTGATCCAGCCAGTTATGTTATTCATTTATCTCACTATAATGAATGTTATTCAGTCTGCGGCTCCTTTTCACTGATTGTTGTTGGTTCTATTGGTAGTACTTCCAGTGTTTTGTGTTTGTGTGACCTGGACGGGGGATTAAGTCTACTGGGGGACCTTATGACTCTCCAGCTGGGTGTTTGGCTGCTGGAGCAGAGAGGAGGAGGAGGAGGAGGAGGAGGAGAAGTAGGAGTTGTTGTTTTGGGGTTTCCCATGAGGTTCTGGTAGATTGATGTCAAAGAGGAACCTCAAGGGTTGAATCTGTTTTCCCACTTTTGTCTCCCAAAATGTTTCCCCTGCTGCTAAAATGAAATGCCCATTGTAACTTTACAAGAACTTTGTTTTCCTTTTTTAATCTTGACATATTTTTGCTATCAGTTCTGCACCACACGCAGTCCATGTGATGCAACATCACAGTAACAGCACATATCTGGCAGGGAGTATTAGGTAAACTCCTCCAGACATATGTTGCTTTAAGGTTGTATCATCCAAATATTGACTTAAGAAGTGAAACTAGACTCTGAGGTGATGGAAAAATCCTTCCTGATTAAACAATAAAGGCACATGGTTAGTTACTTCACAACTCCCAAAAGTCCATTGTCAGGTGTGGGATTGAATACTGAAATACTGAAAGTGATAATTATAAAATCATACATATGTAAAAGATGTTCTGATACCATCTTTCCATCCAAATACAGATTGGATTGATTAATTGATTTAAATTTATTTTCAGACAAATTCACAGCATCTTCAAAGAAGACAAGATTCAAAGACAAACATTTGTTCCACCATTCAGACATCAAACAAATATTTAGAGGCCTTCAACATACTTTTTATCTGGGGTTCATATTTACTTTTATGATACTGTATGTACCAAAGACTCCTTCAGTCTGATCTTATTAAAAGGTGGGGCCTTGTATCTCCGTTTTGGTGGTAATAGTTCACACTCTGTTCAGTCTGTTCTTTGTTGGTAATGTAATGCCATTACTATGGTAACTTGTATTCTATTTAGTTACTTTTCACATTCAAAGAAGCCATTACAATGACTGACCTTTACAAGCATTCATTACGTTACTCAACACAGCAGACAACACAAGATGAAGGTTTATTAACATCAATTTAACGAGAGCTCACATAAGCTCTGCGGATCAAGGAGGAGTCATTGAATCCAAACTGACAAGACTTGATTTTATATTACTGCCAACTCCACAGTCTGTAAGCCAAGACTAAAAAAACTGGTAGACGGGTTTTTTGTTGACGACATGCTTCTTCTAAACTGTTGAGTAGGTTTCCCTGACAGAGCTAGTTAGTGAAACAGCTTATCCACTTATTAAATACTCAATGAGTGGGTAAGCCACTCACTTTTCATGAACATGTTCAATCACTGGTGGTGATTGAACATGTTTTATACTGTGCCAACAATCTTGGAGCAGATTTTTAATTGGTATAGCAGTTTAGAATTTAAAAATGTGGACAAACACATGTACCACGAGGAAACAGAGAATTACTGAAGTTCAATAACTAAACAATTTCAAAAAGAGGAGGAAATGTCTTCTTGCAGATGTATTTAGTGTGATCTTTCCTGGATAACAAATACACAATCATTCCATCCTAATATCTTTATGTGCATTTGTTCATTGCTGTGCCTGACCCCAAATGGTTGAGATACATAAACATATAAAGCTATACAGTCATGTGCAAGAAGATTGTAAATGGGTTCTGGTTTTGATACTTCTTGGTACTGGTTCGTAATTGGCCAGCATTGACAGTACCTTTAAGCTCATGGACAAACAGTGCTGTTATCAGTGTTTACATGAACAGTTCCTCTTAATGCGAGGCTTTCCATAAGAAAACAGTTGGACTCGTTACATATACAGCCTGCTTCTTTTTCCGTTGCCGAGTCTATTAAAATAGTTTGGATTAACAAGCCGCAGCTTGTTTATCCTGTACATTTTAGATACCTCCGTTTCAAATCAGTGTCAAAATAGTAGCTTTAGAAGAATGTCTGTGTGTTTGTCAACCCCACCACAATGTGTGTCTGAATGTTCGCAAAGAGAAAAGAATGCAATTTACCACAAATGTGTGACAACATGACGTCTGAAAAGAAAGCTTTAAAAAAAAAAAAAATCCCAGCAATACACAGGCATGTATATCCCTGATGAATCGACAAATCAGGGGATTATCTAGTGACTAAAAAGCTCCAACGTGCTGCTTGATGCATCACAGAAAACATTATAGACTATTTAATACAAATTAAAGGCCTAATTAAATGGTGTAGTTTAACAATAAGAGTTTACATGCCGTCAGAGACACTTTAGGTCACTTAACCTGTCTGGGTAGTGTCTTAAAATGCTTGTATTGTATTTTCAAAGTGTTTCAACTCAAAAAAAGTCCTTTTTAAATAACAAACGTTTCCATAAAACAGTTAATTAATTGTGGTGAAATCACAAGTTACTCATGTCTTTCACAAAAGTATAAAAGTATACTGATAAGCAGTATCAGTTTCGATATGTGCTGTGGTAAAGTCCGTCCCTGGCACCCATGGAATGACCAATAATCATTACGTTGGGGATGAAAGATTATGACTGACGGGTTCGTCTGACAAGAGTTTACGTCCGTTAGTGTCTGATCTGACTGTCTCATTTCCCATCATGCTCTTGGCTGGACTAAGGACCTAGTGTGTTACGTGTTCTAAACATTAAAGTGTCCCTCCCTTTTGTTTACAAAGTGTGTGTTGAGGTGAGTTTCTTAGATATTTTGTATTTCATGTACTTAGAAAGTATGTAAAATGGTGATTCAGTAGGACAAGTCTACCAGAATAGTCTATGAAGTTCCCCATCACAAGAAGAGGGAGGCAAACAAAGTGCTGTGTCAGAGGAGAAGAATGTGTTTTTGACTGTTTGACTGGCAGCTGACAGACCGTCAGACCGGTTTGAAAGAAGAAAAACATCCAAACGTGACGGAGACATTCAGACGCTGCTGTGTAAACCTCTCTCCCTTCTCATGGCTCCTCCCCATGACCCAGTCATCAACCCTGTGTTTTTCTGATAGTTGATTTTCTGCACGCCAACACTTAATAATGCACATAGCAGAGAGAAGAAGAAAAACAAACCCATCAGGTTTCAGCTCTCCTTTCTATGAAAAACAAACAGGAGGAGAGAGTATAGGCTGATGGAGGAATAGATGTAGAGACACATGGTGGAGAGGATGAGGGCTGTTTTGTTGGCCTTCGACACGGGACCAGCAGGACTTCCTCTGAAGTAGCAGTTTGCTGTTAGGCCGTGGGAGGCGAATGGTGGTGCAAGAAGGAGGTGCTGCAGGCCCGCAGGAGCTGTGGTGAAGAGGGAGGAGGGAGGCTGACCTCTGTTTCGCCTCCTTCTTTGTTAGCATACAGGTTGTAATTCCACAAAGTCGCATCCGCACTCTAAGAGTCTGAGGGGTTGGTTTGTCGACGAATTCGGCGCCTCAGCACGTGCCAGAAGAAAAACCTCTTCCAATAACACATAGCATTCACATAAAGGCAACACTTTTTATGACAGCATTAGGCTCTGTCTCGCCCACTTTTGCCTGGGGACACTTTGAAAATTCCCAGAAATTTCAGGACAGCCTGCCCATGAAATTGTTAAATTCCATTTGTGAAAACAGCTAGTCTTTCCCTCTTTATATTGTCTCTGTCAGTTTGTCTCCATATAAACTTGTTTTGTCAACATATAAATTGCAGCTGTTACTCACACGTTCAAAGCCTTACTTACTTTTCAAAAACCGACAGACAGGATTTATTTTTTATCTTTTGCACACACTGTTTCCCAGTCTGAAGTTGTTGGACTGATTTCTCAAAAACAACCCTCCCTCCCTCCCTCCCTCTCTCTCTCCCTCCCTCCCTCTCTCTATCTCTCTATGTCTCTCTCTTGCATGAAGCTTGGGGCTCGATTACTCCTCCAGGGAGAAGTTGAGAACAAAAACATCACACTCCCCCAGTCATGACATCACAGCCGGTTGTTGTTTCTCTCTTTGCACTGAGACTTCATGTGGCTAGAGAGAAAAATAAAGAATCAGCAGCAGTAACACAAGTAATGTGTTTATGCAACTGGAAATATAAGCCATACATGTAAGCACATATCCGTGTCAGCTGCTCTGACAGGCTTTATGTCGTGTGGCACAGCGAGGCTTGAGCTAAGTGCTAACTACAGTATGCTAAAATGTTAATAATTAGGCTCATTTTTAATCCAAACAGATCAAATACAGCAGTTTAGTCAGTGACCCTTTGCTTTAATCTGTGACATATACTTAATCTTCTTGCATTATTGTTGTAGACGCCAGACTTGTGTCATGTTTGAAGTTGCCATTAAACTCTGATTCAAATTAAACAATGTGAAAACTCTACATGAGGGGAATTAGGGTTGTTGAAAGGGTCAAACACAAGACTTTCACCCACCCGGGGTCATCAGTGATTTCTTTTTAACTGAACTTATAGCGATAGTTGTTTTTGAACTGCCTGTATGAATAATTAATCGACAGTAAGTGTTCAACAGTCAGCCAGTTTAGAGACGCGGTCTGACAAGGAAGCAAAGCTGCAGAAGGGGTCACATGAAACAAAGCGACAACACCCAGTGTTAAACAATGAAGAAAACACAGAAGTGTTATAAACTGCAGTTCATCAGAGTTCACTGAAGGCTGGCTGTGAAGCACCCGTGTTTAAATCCCAACCTGGAACAAACAAAAAAAAGTGTCTGAATAGCTAATTTCTTTCCACTTAACAACAGTACTGGGGGGATTTTTTTAATTTAACTTATTAGTTTTGATCATAGTACGCCTAAGATGTATTGTCTAACTTGACTTGAGGTGGGTGTGTTGTTTGCCAAGAGGCTTAAGACCCGTCTCTGCTTCCCCTCTTTGCCTGATTCTAGACTGATCCAAATTTAACTTTTCCAATCTGGAAAATATCTCAGTTTACCGGGACAAACCTTCTGGTGCCAGCAGAGTAATATAGATTCAGGAGGTCGTCCAAGTCTTGAGGCTTCCTCATCTGAAGACCATAAAAAGCTTTACAGATATAGCTGGCATTTGTTTATGTGATCTTACAGTTGGGATCCTTATAGCCACACTCTTTGTACACTTCCTGTGTGCTGCGTCTAAACCATTATTGTGTTTAGCTACCACAGTCTGTTCATACATGAGAGATCAGGATCAAAGCTGGTGTTTGCAGCGCTGGAGTGTTGAGCCCTTTTACAGCTGATAGTTTAACAACAGCAAAGGAATATGAGGGCAGAGAGGTTTTAATACCAGACAGCCTCCTCTGGGATTTTCCACCTGACTGATATATCATCCTGGGTTAATGTATAATGGTCTGATAGGTTGACTCTTCAGAGAGGTACAAAGTTTTCTTCAGTCATTTATTGTCTTTTATCTTTAGATTAGATTATTTTGTAGACATACTGACACATCCTGGGACAGCTTGAACTGAAAATGAACATAAAGCCTACCCACACACAGAAAGGTCTGCGTGCTGCACGGAGCTGATACCACCTCCAGGTTGTGTTTACACTCACATCAGCCAGGACAACTTAACAATAGCAAACTTGTGTCAGTTGGATTAAAGTGGATTACTTGTGTAAATACATCCAGACTGGTGCACTTTTAAACACAATGATAGAGATTTAAATTGAGATGATTCATAGATGGGTTTTTTTAGGCCTGGAGCTCGTATTTCTGCCGCTCGGCCTGTCCATAGTTATTTGTCAGTTCATTATGCTTCAGATGATTACCGATGTGTTTATCTCCAAACACACCACCCTCTGCAGAGCACCATCACCATGCTGACCAGGTCCTTTATCTTATCTATAAGCAACTCTGCTAAAAATGAGTACTTTTCGTTTCACTTTTCTAAAGCATGACAAGTCTTACCAGATGACATTTCAAACTACATATGATTACAGTCCCACCAAAAAGCCCAAACCTGATGTGTCTATCATTTCCTCCTATAGTTCTGCTCACACAGTTATGACCTCTCCAGGATTGGTGATAAGACCCTTCTTTTTGTTTTTGTTGTGTTATTATAATTTTCAGGCAAAAAGTTGATGAATGTAAAGAAAAAGATCAAGCTAAGCACCATCAATCTTCTCATGTTGCACTTTTACTTTTTTTTTATAATGAAGCATAAACCATCTTTCAATTGCAATCCAGTTTTCCATCAAACACTTCTGCTAAATGTAAGCAGACATAAGTTATGTATGTTCTATGCTAAAGACCCTGAGGACTTTTCTGCTATGTTGAAATTCATCTGGGATCCATTTTTGTGCTCGTGTTTTCTGTAGCAAACAAGCAATGAATCATTGGAGATGGTACGAGCAGCATGATAGCCGTGTCATTGGATCTCTCCATGTGTTGTTTTGATGAACGGGTCTCTGAGCAGAGCCTTATGTTTGGTTTCACATCTGGACTAAAGTTCATCACAGTAAACAAACCAACAACAACAACAGAGATACTTCAGTGTGTTTTTAGAAGAAGCTTAGGCTAAACTTGTTGAGCTTTAGAGGTGACAAGCTTTCCCCCCAAATGTCTCCCCCTTTACTTATCTTTCACTTCCATGTTTCTACTTTATGAATAATAACCTGTGTTAGTTATATATTAGTGCTACATGAAAAAACATTAAGTTCAGCAGTAAATACAATATCTGTCTCGATGCAGCTTGTGTTATTCACCTGACACCTTCATTTGAGCGGATGTGGTCAAGTCTGTAAAGCGTGTGTTTACTTCCTCTCATCAACAGGAGAAGAAGTGGTTACAGAACGGAACAAAATGTGCAGCTAACACGGCTTTAATCCTCCTGAACTCACATGATGAAGCGGGTGATGAGAGTCGAGTCAGTTCTCGCTCACTCTTTTTTTCAAACCGGCTAAAAATAAAGTCTGTGGTTGAAAATAATAAAACACACGAGACATGTGCACTGATACAAGGGCCTTTTAAATCTTTTACCTTCACTTTCTCTTTCCTCTTTTTCTGTTTATTCTCCTCCTCCGTTGTGTACATCTCATACCGGTTAACTTTATCATTCAAAAGCACCTGACACACTGTTCATACACAAAAACAATTTGATTCTTTGTCCTTTACAGCATCCACTTACATAACAGTTTCCTTACGCTAACATTAAAGAAGTTGGAGATCAGTGAAAGTAAAATATATTTTATGGGTGTTATAAAAACTGGAGTCCAACTTTTAAATGATGACAATGTCGTTACTGACCATTTTATAGATATGATTAAAGTGTCAACACTTTCAAACATAATGTCACATCAGGACAGTATATGTATATGCCCTCACTCAGACAAGGTGGATGAGGACGGCTGTTTAATGTCAATCTCCCTGAAACTGCCATCACTCTATAACCTTTTGACAGGATTCAGACTCAAGCTCTGTCTGTTTTATGCTATCATTAAGGAAAGCAACTTGTTTAAACGTTTGCTGGAAGCAGATTTTCTTGATTGTTTCTACTGTATTTCAGGAAGAAGTGGAATCCAAACAGTGTTTATCAGATTTGTTGCTCCGGCTGAAATGTTTGATGAATTGTTAGTTGCTCTTATTTGTAGATGGGAGCTGGTATGTCAGTCCCACAGATGTCTCTTATAGCTTTTACTGTCCATCCAAACTTTTTCTTCTGCTCGCCTGCTGATTCATGATGGGTCAATACACCTCAGACAGAAACCAGAACACGTCCCATTAAGAAAATACAGACCCCCGAGTATACTTTAAAAACATTTATGTCGAATCTGTATGAATTTAGGTAGCATTGTTTCAACAAAAATGTTAATGTCAGATGAGATATTCTTAATAAAATGTGCAATATACAGTAAGTACTAAGGACAATGTTACACGTTACTTTACAGCATATTTATTTTACAAATCTTTCTCCCGGCTTGTGGCCTAAACTGACTGAATTCACACCTCTATTACAACATGTGTCTGTGCAGATATTTCCTGTTCAAACAGACCTGAGTCACATGGCAGGAAGACACAGAAGACAGGGAGACTTTCAGCCTAAGTGTGAGCAAAGCTGAAATAAAACACTCGTGTCAGCACTGTGAACCTGGCTGAACATACCACAGCTTCCCTACCAACCTTCAAGATGACCCAGTAAACTTGGCTGAACTGAAATTCCCACGGGGGCTCGTGCAAGCCAGTGGAAAGCTGCACGTGTGCATCACTATGTCATGAGTCAGGGACCATGAATTGTTCCACATATTAGGGAATGGATGAAGCACAACACACTATTGTGCTTTGGTGTCCTGGAGATACACACAAACACCAAGGTCACAAAATAAACACCCTGTAGAAATATACAGAATGAGTTACCAGTGAAGTACAGCTGAATTAATATATATATTGCCATCGATTCAAATAACTTTGTGTTTTGACAGTACTATTGAATGATTTGTATGTCCAGTGTCTTAATGAAAGAATTGTAACATAAAAAAGGTCATTTTTATTTCTTCTCAATCACCAATACTGCAGCTGGAAAAAAAACTTTTGACAGTCTTGTATTGTTATACACGATCAGACTGTGTTGTGCTTACCTTAGCTTATTATTTGGGTGGCAGTGCATCAGTGTGTAGGGACTTGGGTTGGGAACTGGAGAGTCACCAGTTCAAGTCTAAATGAAAGTACCGAAGGTGTTCTGGTACCGCTGAGGTGCCCTTGAGCAAGCACCAACCATTCTGGTGTGCTCCTGTTGTAACTTCACTCATCTTTGACATCTCTCCCCCAAAATACATGTGCACCGTCGTTGTCCATCTCCGTGCAGAAAGCCTGTCCTTAGTTATTTGTCAGTTCAGGTCCCAGGTGCAATTCCCGGATGAGAACCCAATTTGTCACGGCCTGGAGGAGACAGAGTTTACAGTGTACAATAGTTCCCAATTTATCAAGCCACCAACAAAAACAGACAAGAGAGCAACATGCAGCCTCTCTCCTCAATGTCTCCCTCCAGTCTCCCTCCGAACGAGGAAGTGAGGCCATCTTAAATAGACTGAGAACACCGGGCCCAGGTGTTCTCAGTCTTCACACAGCCACACCTCCAGGAGTCTGCAACACAAAAACATACACAGCAAAACTACCAGCAGCAGGGTTGTCACAGTTTTAATATAACAATTAAGTAACCCTTTTTAAAGTCATCAGGTCATAAAAGTTGTTAGTTGTAAATATTTCTGAGACATAATGAGAGCAGGTCAGAGCCACATGACTCACTGTGTGCATGCTCTTTGGGTCAAATAACAAGGAAGATTTATCCACCACTGAGCAGCTTTCATTGGAATAAACATGACTGCACATCTAATGCTGTATCCATTTTATAACACATCCATGTGTGTTGGTATGTTCACATACATACCAATGTTTTCTGAGCTGGACATCGTTGTCAAATGTTGTGAAAAATAGGTCTGTTGCAAAGGTTGATGCAGGTTTTACTTATAGTAAGTGTACAGTTACATTTCAGACAGCGTCCTGTCGGTATTGTAGTTTACAAAGTGTAAAACGTGTCATTGTTCTGAATGTACACTGAAGAACATATATTATCTAAATCAGCGAGCCTTTTCTCATTAACATCTTGGTCATATTATTAACCAAATGAAACTCTAACTTTCAGTTTTTTTAGAATGAGAACTCGTGACGGCTGAGCTGTCTTTTTTTTGCACAAAGTAAATGCGTCCTTGCTGATAGATCACATGAAGTTCTGCTTCAAATTTACATCTTCAAAGGCAAGAAATTGTTTCAGGTACTTCACATTTAAAACACTAAAATGTACACGTATTGATGCATTTAAAATAAGGAGGAATGGGCCTCTTCATGACGATTATTGTTTTTCACTTTTTGTGCATGTTCTTGTTTTCTCAAATCTCCAAACTTGACCTTGACCCATGTTTTTCTCTTCATCTGAATCTCATTGATAGTCATAACAGCTTTGTTTACATGGAAGCTCTTTTTATTTCCTTACCCATGAAGCCTGACGTCAGAGCCCGGGATAGCACTTCCTCCCGTGGGGGAACCACAAGAGGTTACGCTGTGAGAAGTGAACATCATTTAAACCCACAGGATCATTTCTGTTATCTGTAATGGGGAAAAAAACGCATTTAGCAGATGTGTTAAAATAATTCTGCTGTGAACTGTCTGACAGAAATCATGTTAAAGAAAATTAGATGCAAGCATCATGTCTACTGTGGAAGCAATGTTTTTGTTTTCCTCCCTGACATGTATAAAGGGGCTCTTCATTCTGTCTGTCATTTGTGTGTCTCTGCAGACTGTTAACTATTCACCATATTTTGCCCCTTGAGGGGTCTTATACTCTAAATGGTGATATAACAGTCATCCAAAGTTCCCTCTTTCTAGCAAGTATTGAATACTTTAAAACAATTTAGAACAAGAAAGGTAATACCTCATGCCTTTGACTTGGGTCACAGAGTCAAATCCTGACGAAGCAATTAACAACAAGCAGGTCAGAAGAGCATTTGTTTACATGCTCTTTGCCTTGCCTATTGGGAGCTTTTTTCTGGAACATTAAAGCTGCTGAGAGGCTGAGGGAGTAACTTGTCTGACATGCTTACCAAAAAAAAAAATCACTGCAATACAATTCATTTCTCGTTTGACTTTTTATCGATGAAAAAACAACAAACAACTGATGATAATGTGCATGTACTCAACA
Source organism: Symphodus melops (assembly GCF_947650265.1). Taxonomy (NCBI): domain Eukaryota; kingdom Metazoa; phylum Chordata; class Actinopteri; order Labriformes; family Labridae; genus Symphodus; species Symphodus melops. The sequence goes on from NC_136698.1 coordinate 8,279,933, forward strand.
TCGAGTAATAACAGGAAACCAAAAACAATAGAGGGCAAAGAAAAACATGGAAACCCAGCTCACCCTCTCTCATCCACTGAGAAGGAAAGGCGAACAGGTGAATTCATCTGTGGCTCCACCACTATTCTTTCCTTAAGTTTCAGAAGAAAATAGACAAAGAAAAAAAGGTTGACAGTGGCAGGGATGGAGCACAAGCAAAGTGTGCTCCAGAGTCGATCTTTATCTCATATTGTACGTTATGAAAAACATTGTGAAGTGTGGTAGTCACTCAGCAGTACTAACTGGTTTCAGCCTCCTCGTTTCCTTTATTTATGGCCACAAAGATGCATTAGTTCATCACTGTGCTTCCTGAAAAAAGAAGACGCATCTTTCTTTTACTTCAATACAAAACAAATGTTCAAGCTAGCCAGACGAAGATCTTATCAACACAAATGCCGCCTTTTCCACATATGGGGCGCCTCTAACCGGATAAGCTTTAATTCATTATCTGTGAGCAAGGGACAAGATTGTTGTTATAGAAAGACCTCAGTTTGTTATCTAAGTAATATCCTCCATGTATGATTCTGCAGGCATTGGCAGTATCTTTTTTATTAATCTCTGTGTGTCTGAGGGCAACAGATAATCACATTGTAGATGTTGTTTCATTACTCCCTCTCTATTCTGGTGGCTCCCAAAAAATTACACTAAATTCAATTTGTCATCGCTGCTTTTAGTGACCTCTTTGTTTCGCCCACCACTAAAGTTTACAAATGTTTAAATGTATTTCTTGACATCTTAAAGCAGTCAAATGTAGTAATTATCTAACTAAGCGGTGTCTCAGGCTGATTATGAAATCTCACTTTTTAGTAATATAAAGACCATCTTTCAGAGGAAGACGAGCATGAATGAAAGGAGGTTACTGTTCACTTATCTCTTTGGCATGTTTAAAAATCCTTTTACTTTTCTGTCCTTTAAACACATGACTAGAAAACTCAAACGAGCCTGCAAACTTATAAATCCAAGGAAAAGTGTTTTTCCCCCCACAAGATGTGATTTCCTTCTCCCTCTTCATCCTCGAGTGTTGACTGCAGGCAGGGTTGGTGAACATCGACCTCTGTAGTGTTTCAACCAACCACAGCCCCTCGTCTTTCCCTGTGGGGACTCACACTCCCTCAGAGGATCACATCACTCCAAACATACCCAACCAACAACAAGTTCTCGACTGGCAGCATCAAATTTCACTCACAATAACATTTACATTAGAGGAATCTCTCTGACACGCTCATGTAGAGTGTTCAGCAGTGTGTGCAGGAGTATTGTAAGCTGTGTTTCCTACAGTAAGTCAGCCCCAACGGAAACCAAGATGCTGAAAGGTCAAAGGTCGAGAGAGAGAGAGAGGAGAGAGAGAGAGAGAGAGAGAGAGAGAGAGAGAGAGAGAGAGGGAGAGAGAGAGAGAGAGAGAGAGAGAGAGAGACTGCAAAACTGATATCAGACTGAAGTTATAGAAAATATGTAGAGCCAGAAGAAGAGGAAGAAAACAGACTTCTAAAGAAGTTAAAGTGAATAGACAGAGTAGCCTTTTGTCTACAAGAGAGGAACATATTCCATTCATACTCTTCATCAGGACTTAAACACACAAACAATAATTCTTTAGGTAAAAAAATAGGAAGTAAGGCAATGAAGTATAAGTGTAACCCCTTGATTAATAATCCTGTTGTTATTCATTGACGTAGTATTAAGTATAGATGGTTAAATGCAGTTATATCCTCATACTTCTAATAAATACAATGAATAAATTCCTGTATGACACTCACACAATAAACAGTTCCACAAAGCAGACTGACCATCATAGGAATATTAACATCTTAAGGCTTGCCTATATGAAGCAGTAAATGTTTACACTCATACTGATAAAAACTGATAGCTGATATTGTTACTGTGTTGTTTCTTCATAAACATGTATGAGAAACACAAAGTTTTCAGGGGAAAATCAAGCAGGAGAGCTTTTTATCATACCATTGTGTTTTATCATAAGAGGTGTTCCTGGCATCCAGATAACATCTTTGCTAAAGAATATTATTGTTATTGTCATTTAAACTTAGATTTTCCCAAAATTGTGAATGCAAAGGTAATTTTTTCCCGCCTTCTTATTCGTAGGAGATGTGCAACTGAGGCAGCTTTTTCTTTTCTGCTCCCCTTCATGTTGTTTTCATTTTTTCATTCATAATGTGAATATGTCCACATTGACCACATTGACATATGACTGTTGCTTTTTCAGCATCATTTCACCATTATTATTTTGTAACACAATTAGTTTAATGCTTAACTAAAGGCCTGTGGCTCTTTTGTGGTTTGTAAAACAAGTAGACAAGTTCAGCATTGCTCACAGTTCTTTGTGTTTGGAGCATCAGATCAACAAGGAAACACTGTTGGAGGGATGATAAAGAAGAGAGAGCTTCTGGAGCCAAAGGGTAGCCATACTTACTGTCACAATGCTGAAAATGTATGTCATCAGAAGGCTCTTAAAATGTGTTTTTGGCAGAAAACAAGTTCCTTGTATTTTATCAATTCAGGTGGAAGTGAACATCTCTGAACAACCAGTATGAACAGAATAAATAAGCAAAGCAAAACATTCAGTTTAAAGAACTGTTTGGACTCCAAACTTCAAAAATGATAAACTAACACTTAAGCCTTCAGTGCCAAAAGGCCTGTCTACTTATCTGTGACAGGCCGATGTTTGAAGGACTCTGTATCTACAATCTTATCAACAGTCTTTTTTAATTGACTTTCCTTTTTTCTCTTACTCTGGTTTTGGCATTGCAATCAGTAAATAAGGAAATAAGGAGTCTACCTGTTACACAAGCTCCCCCATTGTTTCTGTCGTTTCCATATCAGTGAAACGTGAAACACCTTCCAAACAGCAATTACAAAAAAGTGGAGAGACAATTTACCTCCACTTTTACAGAGGGATTATTTTGCTTTCTGTTGTATGTGACAAGTCAACCTAATCTTCAATGTATTTTTAGTGTAGTTTTCTGAGCTATTTTTATTTTTCCACCCGTTATTAGGTTCTGTTTAAGTTTATGCAAAGCTTTGGCTCATTGTCTCGAGCTCATGTCAATCTTCCCACATTCTCTGCTGAAAGCTCAGCCCACAGCGGCTTCTCTACAGCAGAGGAGGAGATGTATAAGGGGTTAACTTGCACACACACGTGCCCGATTGTTTGGAAGGTGAACTTTAACGAGCTGATGCAGGCACACTGCTGAATTATGAGGTGATCCATATTACACCAACTTGTCAATCTGGTTAAATTAGTTGTTAAGTGTTTAAGCTGCTGTTTGGTATCAGAGGATTTGATGCATCACTTTGGGATAAGAAATACTTTCAGCTTAACAGCAAAGGTCCTTACTTGCTCATCACTTTCAGATTCATTAATTTTCTTTTAATAATAAATGACATTTACAATAAAATGTGTGCAAACTGAGCAAAGGATACTGCAAATCACTCTGCAGTTGGAGGCCTGAGTTTTTCTTAAGCAGTCGTCTCCTATACATTTCAGCATTATCCAGGATATCTGACACCAAACTCCGCCACACCTCCCTTTTCTGCTTTAGGAGTATTTAAATGAGACATGCTGTGCCTTCGAAGGACATGGTGTTCTTCTGGCCCCAAAAAGCAAGACGATTGGGAAATAAATCCAAGTCAAAACGTACTCGTCTCACCAGCTTATCCCCACCATTGTTTTTGTGCTCGGCAGCTCTTGAGAGAGCTACACTATGTGCTAATCTCGCGCTCTTTCCAAGAAAAATACATTCCTGAACGCTGCTTTCACCTTAGTCACATTATGAAGGAGAGAGTTTCTCCCTGCAGAACTGGCACACAGCCAGCTCTCCCGACCAAACACCCAGGCCACGTGCACGTCGTTTGGGAGGGGAAATAACTTACAGATGGCTTCGACGCATTTAACACAGGGGGAATATATTCACACCGTCTGGCAAATGCACTGTGTTTGAACAAGTAACCGCGCTATAGACGCTGAAGCTACAAGAGATTCATTCATACAACTGAAACGTGCCAACGAATGAAGCTTTAACTTACAGTTGACTTCAATTTACATTACATTAGTTATCATTAATGCAGCATCCAATAAACCCATGAACTTCTGGATGCTAACTGGATGGGCTGAGAAAGTGAGATAGAAGGAGAAAAAGAGACTAATGAAGTGACACATTATGTTTCTCGATTATATTTATTGTGTCACATATATCCTCACACATTTCAAATCCCTTTCAATTAATTAGTATTAATGATTTACAGACACCAAATATCACTTATTCTTTCTAAATGAGTTGATGAGTTCATGTCTGTAAGTTACACCTGAAGACACACAAGCTATAATTCTTGTCCTTTTCTGCCATTTGATAACATCACACCAGATAAAATACAATTTCCTCAATTGTCCTTATTATTGCAACTGAGCACCGTCAAAAGCATTGCAGACAGGGTTTAAAGAAAACTGTCACCAATGGTTGCAAACACGAACAGTGTTTTCTTCTGGGCAGTTTTTTTTCAGGGATTTTAGGCTTTGAAATCAATATTTATGTTTTGTTTTATTTATCTTTTAAACTGTTGCCTGGATATGATGCCACCTCAAGATACTGAAGATTTATTTATTTTGTATAATTCATCACATCATGCATTTTGGGCTCTATGTGGAGCCTCCTTTGTACTGGGGAAGATTCACAAACAAAGAGCGGCACAGACGCCTGGGACAAAGAGAAGCCGATCATAAGCAATACAAAGAAACCAGTAGATTTTGTGGAACCCTAAATTACAAATGTGGGAGGAGCGGACTCAGACAAAAGCTGCTCTTTTTGCATGTTCTTTGGGGATGTTGTTTGTTCCCTCTATGGTATTTTTCCCCTTCCAGGACCAGGATACTTGTGAGAGCAGCTTTGCGTGCGGCTCTCTGCTGCCTGCTCTGTGACCCCTCTGAAGTTACACTGATTTCCATGAAGCCTTGGAAAGGGAGGGGGGGTTGCAAGCTGATACCCGTCTCCCTTTAGAGTCAACAAGGTGTTGATCTGAACCAGCGCAGACGTCCTGATGTCACATTGTGGACGTCCAAGCATGTGGATATCACGTTGTAGATAGAAAGACCTCATTGGAGAATCACCAGCTTGATGTTTGTGTTTAAGGGTAAATTCATGATGCACAATGCATTCATTACTAATCAACAACTTTGCAGAGGAAGTCTCCTGAACTGCCTGGGTGTGTTGAGTGCACTCCCTCAATCAGATTTCTAATAAACAAAATGTACTTTTTCATTAATTCAAAGATGTAATCAACACTTAAGAAACCATTCTGGCTGGGTGCGAGTAGGAGGTCCAACTGTGTTATTTAGCCATGCTACTTTCATGGCTGAGAGTATAGTCATATAAGTCATGTACACCTGTCTTTTCATTAATGAGGCAAGGTATGCCAGCTCGTTCAGGTAGACAGTTCGATCTGCACAGATTTCACACTTGACATGGGTCATCTTTATACACAATCACCTTCTTCCAGTAAGTGGTCTGTTTAAGCTGCAAAATTTCCAGTCTCTCCTTCTGCTCTTTCATTGCCAACTCTGACCTGCAGCAGTACCGCACTCTTGCTCAGCCCGACCACCACCCCAGCAAACACTTGCAGGCTCAGACTTAACATGTCATCCTATCAATGCTCAAATTTCTGCATGTAAAATTAAACTGCGAGGAGTGCTGAGGTCAGAGCCTTGACACCACACACAAAGTTATATGTTCTGTTGCTGCTCTCAAAATACATTTCAAACAAATACAAACATGAGTTTTCTCACTAAACTGTTAAATGTAGAAGCCACATCATCTGAAATCACTGTGGTGATCAGCCTTCTTTGTTTTGGCTGTGTATTACTATGACATACTAACATGCTAAACAATTTCCCCGATCATTTTTCTTTTACCAAATGTGTACAACGGATTCTCTCACAAGGAAACATTAGTGAAAGCAGTCTTGTTGCAAATTGTTGCTTTCAGGAAAAAAAGGTATTCTAGGCTCCGGACATATTGTTAAAAGGACATAGTTTATTTGTTTCTGAAATAATAAACAGTATCTATGGAAGTAGCCGTTGGATAGTGGAATTCAGTGTATACCTGCTTTATGCGGTAATTGTTAGTGTTGTCGCCAAATGTGTGTGTGTGGGGTAAGGCAGATAGCGTGCACGTAAACATTATGTTGGCTGCTGCGTCACTTGCGCACCTGGGCACGGGTGAAAATGACCGTCATCAGAAAATGACTTCCAATCATGTTACTTCTCTAGCTTTACATTTGAGGGTTTGCTCACCTACAATGATTAACCTGTTCAGTTTTTTATCTTGGTGAATATTACTCTGACCCATGCAAGGAAAAAGCCCGAGACATACAAAAACAGAACAGAGACTGAAGTCAAATGTTTGCCTCTAAAGACAAAACAGACTGTATTTGGCCGTGGATAAATTCTGCACCTTCATCACAGTCCCTCCATCATGCTCTGCCACAGCACATAAATGTACGTCTTATGAAGTAAGAAATAAAACGGTTGATTTGTCCTTCTATTCAGATTGCGTAGTGTTTGCCAGAAAAGCAACGTCTGACTGTTTTGGTTTGTCTGCCCCTGCTCCATCCTGTCTGGTTTGGATCTGCTTGGAATGTAAGCTGATACTGATTATAAATGTAAGACAAAAAAACAAATTACACTGACATACTTTCTCCAGGTAACCTTGAAGAGTTGTCTCTGCTGTCTCCTGTATGTCTGTATTCAGGTTCATTTATGGAACAAACCAGTAAAAAGACATTTTACAGTGTAACGTTGGTCCTGATTAGATCAACAAATGCACCTGCTTATATCAAAGAGCTGCTGAAGCTGTACGACACCAGCAGCACCCTGAGGTCCTCTGACAACTATAGGACGTTATTCCTTTAAGTTGTAGCTAACTAGACTTCGGATCTTTCTTCCACTGGATCTAAAAGCTGTGAACTCTTTGGACATTTTTAAAAAACGTGTTGAAGACCTTTTCATTAGACTTGCCTTCCCACCTTATTTATCTATTTGTATCTCTTATTATTCAGCACCTGGTGACGCCGGCTCTTGAAATGATGCTATGTAAATAAATGTGACCTTTTTACAAGAAAAGCTGAAAAAAGTTTTAATATCAAGATTCCTTGGCCTGCTGACTGTTTACCCACCACTCTGTCTCACCATAATCTTAGGATAAACTGTAATAATATTTTTACCAACACATTTTTTTTTAGAGCATCCAGGCTCAAGTTTTATATATATTATTACAAAATGTGAAAACAGAAACATTGTAGAGAAAACATCAAGCAGTGGTAAGAAAGTTTCTGTAATAATGCAGAAATGTCAAAAACTGCACTTCCCTGAGTGGCCACTCGGGGCGGTTTCAAAGGTGATTTGAGAACCTAAGCTTGATGACAAACTATAAAAAGTCAGCAAAAAAAAAAAAAAAAAAAAAAAAACGAGACAAGAACAGTGATGAGCGGCTTGTAGGCACCAGGAAACATTTTGACACTTTAAAACAGGAACATAGCTTACATCTTTGGCATTACCACAAAGAGAACCTGTCATGTAGTTCCCAGAAACGTCTTCATTCATGTGAAAGACACACAGCTGCTCATGAGTCACCTTCTACATCCTTACCACATCAGTGTGTAAATGTAAAGTTATTGAATGTAATGGTTTGAAGTTTAATACTAATTGATGTAATCAAGGACTCCTGATACTTAGACACGTTGGTGAGCTGTAAAGTCTCACATGAGTAACAAGTGAAGCAAAATATTTGTTATCATTAAAGCTGCTAAGAGGTGTTTTGTTTTCCTCACAGGAAACTGGTTTTAAAAGAGACTGACATGGAAATGGATGCCTCTTTATAGGACACAAAGCAAATAAGAATATCATCAACAACATTATCAGATTATAGTTCTTTTGAGTGCCATATTTTATGTTTTAAATGGCAGCTGCAGTGTCAAAGGAAGTGATTAGCAGCAAGGTTTAAAAACACATTGGTTAGTTTGCGGCCCTGGCTGTGGTCGGAAGTTACCACAAGGCTCTGAGTGTTTTTGTTTATGTCTGGAAGAGTTTGAGTTCGTCTGGTGATATGATCAACTATGCCAGTCAACAACGTCAGAACAATCACTCCGGCTGTCCATTGTAACTCAAACAAATAAATGAAGAATCGCTCTGCACAATCAAAACACTCCCATGTTACAAGTTCAGTTTTTTAGAGCCTGAATGTCTTTTCTGCTTAAGTAGGCTACTTTAAGAATTAACACTTCAGAATATTTTACATTTTCAACCTTAGCTGAGACAAGGAAGACAAACTCTCTCTCTCTCTCTCTCTCTCTCTCTCTCTCTCTCTCTCTCTCTCTCTCTCTCTCTCTCTCTCTCTCTCTCTCTCCTGTGTATGCTCAGGGTTGGGGCTGTCCAGTTCTAATTGTGAAAATGGAAATGATGATATTTCAGAGCACAATAAAAGATTACAGCTTGGTGGCAGAAGTCAGGTTGGTCCTATTTCTAAATGTTAATCAACCTCGATAAAGGAATTTCTCTCTTGTCATTAATGGAAACACTAAACTGACCTGCACATTACAAACTTTGCTGTTGTTTTGGCCAAAATGACGGAGTTATGCACTTTTTCTGGGTTTTTTTTAAATTCTCTATTAAAATAACATCTTTGATTATATAATGCAGCACAGTTTCTCATGAGACAAATGTTCTAACATAAATTTTACAAAAAAAGAAATCCTTTAACTGTCATGAAAACAGTTTTATCAAAGTTATCCCAACTTTTAACATTGATTTCTTTCTAGCCGGGAACAATCGCAAAATGGAAAGACAGTTTTGCATGGCGTTGAAGGCTCTACTCGAAGGACGCTCCCTGCGTTAGCTCATAGCTGAGCATCTCTCCACAGCTGGTGTGCAGCATTGATGTTGATCTTGATTTGAGAATGAACTTTGTTGAGTGTGATTAAAAGTGGTGATTCAATTAGCTGGCTGTCTGCTGATTACAGAATGAACTCACACAAAACTTCATTTATAACTGACAGTGACAAGTCCTTTAACCTGAACTCAAAAAAGTGCAGGTCTTATTGACAGTTTGGTAATTGGTAAATGGATTGAGCTTGTGTTGTATTGTTGTATGTAACCTTATTTTTGGGATTATTAACATTTAGTTTTATATAATAAACCTCATGTTTCAAATGTACTGCTCTCCAGTAAAAACAGTTGGGCTTTGTATTATACCACATACATTACAGGGAGTTTAATGAGCCTCCATCTCTGAGCATTTTACTTCAAATCAGCCCCTTCAATCACTTCAATGACTCATGGTTTCCAGAAGAAGCTGTTTTACATTCTTTTTAGACAAGACTGCTCTGTCATTCCACATATCATTATCTATTATTATCAAATCAACCCTTCTGCTTGTAGATAAGCTATATGAGCTAGCTAGGAATAAATAGAATTATATACCAGCGTGCAGAATCTGAGCATGAATGATCTGCTGGGTGGGAATTCATTGAAAACCTTTGAATCTCTACTGCATGACGCCTAACCTTTTTTATAACCAACATATTAATTTGCCTTTTGCTTTCTAGACCCTCCAATAGGACACATTTCTCATAATTCCTTAGACAAGTTGTTCTAAAAGGTTTCAGTAACACAATTACTGTGTTACCGAAACAATTCACAAACTCTGATTCAGAAGCTTCTCTGAATGCAACCCAAAGACATCAGTGCTTTGTAACTGCTCTTGTTACAGTACAAATTTTCCAAAATATTTTTTATGAAGGAAACTCTGTGTTTAGCTCATGTGATTATAGTTACCTAACCTAGCTTCAAACAGAAACACCAGAGGAAATTATCACTGGTTGTCAAAGACAGTGTTGTAAAAACCAGGTTTGTCTTTGTTTTTGTGAAGATGGAGAAACAGGATATACAATTTTTTCTTGAATCAAAACTGAGACCAAATTATCCCCCAGATTTTGCTCTTATTAATGTCACATGGTTGAAGAAGTCACGAGTTTAACAGGGTTATTTTATTTTGTAGTGTTTTGAAAAGCCTGAATGAGATTTCTAATGTTCTTTCTTGACTGTGGGCCCTTCACTGTTGTGACGTTCATATATTTTATGTAAAAGGGAAAATTTGCAATCAGTTATTTTAGTTGATTTTGTAAATGCTCTCTTTTAGTAAATTAGGTCAAGAAAACAGATGCGCTTAAAGACCTGTTGGACATATCCACTTTGAATCTGGGTCGAGAAAAAACAAGCACAGAAAACTTCAGGAGGTATGTAGGTTACAATGTGTGAATATACATGGAGGAGTGTCCTTCCAAAATAAGACTTCAGTCTGTGGGTCAATAGGTGGCTATGAAGTTAGAAGGCATGTTGAGAAGGAGCAAGGAAGCCTTCAGACCATTTACTTAGTAGTGAGTTAGTTTATAATACACTGTAAAAAAAAAGCTGCATTATAAAGAAAAGTCATGTATTCATAATGTCACTGAAGTAAATGTTTGTCAGAATAACCATAGAAACGTAATTTACTGGTGAAACTCACTGACAGACAGAAATTAAACTAATCCTTCAATATTATCTACACAATCCAATAACTTGCATAAAGATTGATTCTTTCTATTCAGTTGTTTTTAATGCTTGAACTAGCAGCTGTAGGGTTGGAATTAGACAAGGCTATTAACAGCATGCTGCAGAACCAGTCTTGGTTCATAATTTGCACAGCGAAGATTCACAGGGAGGGATACACACAGTATATGACTTTAAAAGACAGCAAATGTACAGGATCATATTTACAAAATAGGAGTAAATAACCGGTACATTTTTCCATGGGAGGCAACATAATCAACACAAATCCAAAGTTCCTCCCATTAATGTTATGTTGTTGTGTATTACTCTGACCCATAGGAGACAAACAAAGACAGAACAGAGACTGAAGTCACATTTGTGGCTCTATTTTTTCATTTGGAATTTACTGGCTATTTAATTTCTAAAACAACAAATGCCACATTTAACAAGCTGAAACATTATTTATTTTAGCATAGATAAATTAAATTAGGACAGTGCAGATTATTCAAGCTATCAGCAATACACATCAAACCCAATTTGTTTGAATCAGGACAATAGCAAATGTAATCCATGCCCTAAAGCCAGTACTTACAGATACATATAACAAGTTTAACATTTCTATGTGACACCTCACAGGTCAGTTCACAAGACAACTCACAGAAAAGCTTGCTACAGTTTCGCATACAAAATAGACACATTAAGATAGAAACAATGTTTGAAATGTTTTATTTCTTATTAAAGATGTCGTTTTTACAATCCCTGACTTGTGCTGGTGATTTTTTTTCCAGGAAAACAGACACTCTCATTTAACTAAATTTAGTTCTACCCTTAACCACATTTGAGTCTGACCTAGTTTGTGCTGTGGAAAAAATATAGAACTGTAATTGAAATGGTCCAATGCAATCACTCGATTATCTTATTAGCACAGCTGTAATTGGCCACAGTGGTAATGTTCATTAAAAGCTTCATTTAAGTGGTGTCAAATCTGAATTCATAATGAACTGTAGAACTTAAAGCTGTTTAAGAATAAAATACTGTGTGTTCGTGTTAAATAAACTGGAAGCAAGTAAAACAGTGGCACTGAAAAGAATAGATTAGGTACCTTTTTTTAGAAGTAATACCTCTGACATCATATTTGATTTAACTTCACGATCCTCCGGATATTGTTGTGATCTCTGTGGTAAATTAAAGAAAAACACTGTGCCTGTTTCACAAAGACTTTGATTTGCCTTTTATGTTTATAGGAAATGTGACACAAAGTATTGCTGATGAAAAACCTGGACAGAGAAATGATTATGGTATATTAAGAAAGGACACAGGCAGGTATATGATAACCAAAACGTAAACATAAGTTACACTTTTGATACAGTCTGCATGCAGGTGGAACCACAGATAGAAGTCCAAAGTAAGATGATTGTTTTTATAAAGGACTGTTCATAGCTAAAGGCAGCCAACAGTTCACAGGCCACACAAAAAGCAAACAGGCAAAGGCACCTTGAGTAAAAACAACCAAAACAAACAGGAGAGCAAACGATTAAAAGAACATTTAAAAACGCATAAAGCCACAGCACATTCTATCTGAGCATACATTTTACACATTAAGCAGACGGGCAGGTTTGACAACAGCTGAGAAAGAAGTTACAAAACATGAAAAGGTTAAATGAGTCATGCTGTTTATTTCTGAACTTCAACTAAAGCATCAGAGAATAAACGAGAGTTACAGGTATGTGCTGGATGTTGCAGTATGGCAAGATTACAACACTTTCTGTACAGAAACCCAATGTTGTGAGGTCACCGTGGTAAACACCCCTGGGTGTCACCCTCCTTCTCTTTAGTCACATACATAGATACATACTGTACATAGAAGCCTCTCACTGTCTCTAAAAAATGAAGGTAAAAAAACCTGAAATTAAAAAACCTTCCCTGTGCTCCTCAGTCTGTGTTTACAATCATGTTTACGGGGCTGAGTAGTTGTTTCTGACTTCAGCTTTTCCTTCAGGGTTTGTTTAAATAGCTTAATGTACTAAAAAGGAAAGTTAAGGTAAAGAGAATAAAGGTACACCATGTTCAGCATTGTGTGTTTTGAGATGTTTTTCTTCTGTTGTTTACCTCAGGTTTCTCTGCACAAGGTCAAATTAGATCTTGTTTTTTTGTTTTTTCTTAATATAAATGAATGTATTTCTGCTAAATAAGCAGAAATCCTTACATGAAACAGTCTTTGATTCCATGATTGTAATGTGTGGACCCTGAGCTCGTATTATAGAAACAGAACAAACAGATTTGGTTTAAATTAAAGTCAAGTTTGATTAATTTAATCAAATCTGCAATTAATTACATATCTAAGATGAATACATCCACATATGTCATTCCATTATCTATTTTTCTTGATTGTCTGATCAACCACTCTAACCAATTGATTTAATTTCATTTCATTTTGAACAATCTTCACATTTTCAGTTTATTTATAAAACAGATAAACATGTTGGGTTTTTTTTTGTTTTTGTTAATTACTTGAATGAAAAGGGTTGGTGGTCAACTTATAGGTTAAGTAATAACAACAATAAAATAACAATATTAATAACTTTATAATATTCCGCTACAAGTTATTTAGTAAAATAATAATTAAGGATTATTTGGCAAGAATCAACACTGAGATGCTTTTTCATGTAATCCAGAGGGAGAGAACTTTCTCACTGAAGCTGTTTTCTTTCCTCACACAGCACTGAATCATCTGTCCTACTTTAAGACGCCTCAATGAAAATATTGGCCTTTAACATTGTTTACAGCAAAGTGCAACACTGTGTATAATACACTGAGGCCCTGCTTGTTCCTGTGACACGTGTTAAAATGTGGCACACACACACACAAAAAGACTTGTATCCATGCTGAATATTCATGTAAACAAAGGACAAAGTATACAACAACACACTGTGGAGTCCTAAACTATCAGTGACTGGTCATTTTAGGTTTGGTCTGCTGTTGCGTCGATCACATATTTCAACCACCTTTGTGTATTATGTGTAGATATTGACTACAGTGTGATTTCCAACATCTGTCTCCACCTTCATAAAAAACATTTGAATGGATGTCTGTCAATCACAGAACTCATATCTATAATTAAGTTGACTGAAGTAGAGCCACGAGTAAGTGTGATCTTAACGCTAGAAGGAAGTGACGAAACAAAAAAATAAACATGTCTCTTCAGCATCACTGAGTGATCAGTTTAAGTAACCTTGTTTTTGTCACTCTTCTTTTCTAGTAATACTCTCTGTCCTTCTGATTGTCTGTCCATTGTACTGGACAGAACAATGAACATATAGATGAATTAATCAGGTATTTCTGTATGAAGACATATCAGTATATTTGGTTTGGAACAAAATTTGGTTTTGTAGAAATAAAAGCAACAAAAATATCTGGATTGCGCAAGTACTCGATATTGAAGCAGTCACAGGCTTAACTAATTACTGTTTTGAATCTTTGACTGTTGCTTGTTCTTTGCACCATGATTTGCACTTGGCATGGATAGTTTTGACTCACGCTATTAAACATGATGTATCCTCCCACCGGCACGCAACATGCTAAACACAGCTCCTCTATCATTTTCCTAACAAACAGTGAAGCGGTGCACCAGCTCCGTTTGCAAAAAAACTTGAAAGACAAACATCATTTTGAGCTTCTTTTTTTTTTTTTATTAGAAAAATCAATTACAAAACTTTGGTAAGATTGTGAATGAACAGCTGCAGTCGTATAAAAATACATTCGTTTTTTTCTTTTTTCATTGCACGACACCAAAGTCGCACAGCTGACCCTGAAGACATCTTTCATAATCATAACAGTTTTTCTTTTTGGAAATTGACGAGTAAAGCGTCATCCTCAAGTCACTTTTTGGAATGTTCCTCTCACACACACATTTCAGTGGCATCTCCAGCTTGAGGCTTAACTTGAACGCCACAGCACCGAGGCATCTGGCTCCTATCAAAAGCTCCTCCAACTCCTCCTCCATTTGTTTAGCAGCTGGGAAAGCTAATCTATGAGCCTTGTGCAGCTCTATACACACTGCTCATCCTATTTAATCATTGTGCTAAAGTCAACAACCACAGCTATTTGACATTTGAGAGTTAATCTTTCCATTAACACAACACTCCTCTAGGAATTTCTCCACATACAGTTGAGTCGTTTTTTGTTGTTGTTGTAGGTTCTGTTCATTTCTGAGAGAACGACTTCCTGAAACTCTCGTGCAATCTTCATCGGCAGATAATTAAGGCATATATTTTTCCCTTTAAAATATTCTGACCTGCATGCACTTAAATACATCTTCACCTGCTTACTTCACTTGTCCACATTCAGATACAGTCAACGCTTCAGTAACAGTAGAAAGTATCACAGGCACGCTGCGGCTGAGTCACACTATGGCTGGCGGTACAAGTTGTTAAAGTCTCCTGTGCTGCCAGGATGAGCAGAGTTGGAAACTGAAGATAATAATTGCACTTTTGTCTTTAAACGCCACTCAAAGATGACAATGTGCTTCTGTCACCTAATCAAGAGCGCTCATTACAAACTTAGAACACCAGGTGCATTACCAACTCTCTACCTGACAAAAAATTAAGTGACCCCCCCCCCTTCGATATGTCCCAAAATCATAAATTCGCTTTAGCTTCAGATGAGGGAAATCGTTGATTGGGAGGTATTCGTAGCTCGCTTCACCACGAGCCAAGGATCACTTGGGGAGGACAGGAACTGAAGTGGAGGAGATACTTTTCTCTCAACTGAGCAGGAAAGTGTCCAAACAGCAAAGTGGCTGCTCCTCCACTGACAGTCCAGTTCCTGTGAGTTCCGTCTCCTGACCTCTCCGCGGCGCTCTGGTCCCTCTCCATGACACTCTGTGAGACCGTGTGCCATTTATCAGAGAGAAGTGATCCAGGAGACGGCAAATCTCTTGATTCGGTTTTGTAAATTCATGTCGCTTGACGCTCAGACAGGGCTCATGGTTCAACATGTCATGCAGCGGGGTCTCATGTTTAAGGGCTGAGGGTTTGGGTCAATCTGTAAGCAGAAGACAGAAATGAAGACGTATTAGATTAATGATAGGTCAACAAACATTTCATTTTAAAAAAATAATAATTTATATAATGATAAACTTTGGCCAATTGGCCTAAAACAGGTAGTACTAGTAGTACTGGCAGACTCACCTCACAGTACACCGGCGGTGGTCTAAAACGAAATTCTTGGACAAAAGCCATAAGGGGGCGCTCTAGGATACCGCTCAGGTCTTCGGCGGGTGGCGGGACCACCGTGTTGTTTCGCCGCTCAGCTTCCTCCTCCGTCACCACGGAGCTGTAATCTGGAGGAGCTGAGGGGAAACAGGCAGGATTAGTCCACTGGTCTGACTCAACAAAACAGGTCCAAACACTGAGCGGCTGAGTCATCAGTTTAAACTCATAAACCCACACGTAACATTTACTGCCTTTTGCACTAACAAACACTGATTTGATCCAACATGAATCTGTGCTGAATTGAAACCTTTGTTTAGTTTTTATTAAACTTTGGCTTTAAATATAATGAGATTGGCAGATAGAGGTCATACAAATTAAAATGTGAACAACCAATAGAGGGGGGGGAAAAAAACACTCACAAACACAAACCATAAAAATGTGTTAAGATAGAAGACTATGTTCAGTACATTTTTTTTTAAACCACACTGTTAAAAAAAAAAAAGCCTTAGATGTTATCGATGTGCTGCTTCTCAATAATGAAGTTCACGACATACTTAAGTTCATGTTTGCAAACATAACTGAACACTGGCTATGATTTTTAGAAAAAAAATCCAAACAATAATCAGTCTGTGCTGCTCTGCACACAGCGCGTCATGTGTTTTCATCTGCACAGTTTGTGCACTTTAAGTAAAAAAAATATCTATCAAAGTGAGCAGGAAACACCCATCAATAAGCTTGTTTTTCCTGCCTTGTTCAGGTTATAAACAATTAATATGTTCTCATTGCAATAATAGCACATCTAGACCAACACCTCCCCGTTTGTCTCTATGCTACTAAATGACACTTACGCTCAGGCTGCTCTGGAATGGCCATGCGCAGCCACTCAAGGTTGACGCTGTACTGGCTGCTAACGCTGGAGGTCCTGCTGCCAAACGGGTGAAGGGGAATGGTGCCGATGACCAGTGGCAGCTCCAGGCAGAGCTTGGACGTCCCAGGAACATCAACACAAACCTGGTGGGAGGAAAATAATAAGAATTTATAGTTTCGTCTGTGCAAAGTGCAGCTCAAAGAAACAATGGCAGCTCATTTTAGAAGAGGGGATAAAATGATGACGGAGCTCACCTTGAGCATGTACTCCACTTTGATGATGCGACACTGCAGGATTGAGGGACCCACAGGTGGGATCTTGATGGCGCGACCGTGCCATGTCTCCCTGCTTCTGGCTCCCACAATATCCCCAGAGAGAGTTCCCACTACCGAGCGCTTTTGCTTCATGGTTCCACGTGCGATGAAGGTCTGCGTCTGAGTGATGTAGGCTTTGGGAACTACTGATCGGGAGGTAGAGTTGTCAAACTCGGCAAAGACAGGAATCACCTCACCTGTGAAGTGGAACAGCACGTTAGTAAAGACAGACATTTCTAAAGAGGCCTTAAAGACATTATTTTTATTCTTCTTTTTATAGTTGCTAACAGTGCTCGACTCTAACCTGGTGTGTAGCCTTTGCGGTCAATCTTTGCAGTAACAGACACCTGTCCAAAGTTTCGGTACCATGCTCGTGCCATCTTGTCCTTTGTTCCAGCCTGTGGCGCCTAGAAGGATGCAACAAAATTAGCCACACAACCCAGAAAATAATGCAGGGCAGAAAGATAAAGGATTAAATGTGAAGGCGGAGACGCTCACCAGTAAGGCCGGTGTGTTGATGTCGATGGGCTCGATGACTGTAAACTCCTTCTTGATCTTTTTGACAGTGGCCCACGGCCTGTGAAGCTTCACTTTGACCCAGTAGCGGATGCTGCCATGTTTTCCCTCGAAGGAGGTGACCAGCGTCTCCTCAGGGAGCTGGAAGCTGAACGGATACTCGTGTCTGCCGGCAGGAAGGACAGTCATTTCACCATTATCTGAGGAGAAAAGGAGAAGGAGAAAAAAAAGAATTTAAGTTTCAGGGGATTCATTGTTGTGGCTTTAAAGAACAGGAAGTGCACAAACCTTCACTTTCAGAATGATTAGTTTGTATAAAGAGAACACTCAATATAAAGCAACCAGTAGAGAACATGACGGAATAAATGACTTGTTGACTATGGCTGAGTACTGACAATAACAGTGAAAGACAAGCGAAGGAGGAAATTGAATTTTGATAAAACTATGCACGACTTCTGTAAAGTTAAACAAAGAAAGACTGAACAAACTCCTGTTTTTTCTAAAGTTTTTAAGTTTTAGTGAAAGGATCTTTTTGGCCCGCCTCTCGCTGAAATAGAAATCTCTCTGTCTGTGTTCAGTCACATGGCCGACGTGCTTGCTCCGAGGGGCGGTTCCTGCACCATTGTGCTTATGAGAACATGTTTTCTTCAGCGTCTCGACTGCTGTTTTTTTTCCTCCTCTCCCTCTCTTGTTGGAAAGGCCCAGGAACACGTGTTTGTGTTTAACAGATTCAATGTGTTTTGAGTTCCCTTTGTTAGCTGGAACCTCCAACTTCATTTCAATAACAATGCTGTCAGTGACAAATCCTCTTAATGGGTCAAGTGAGTTGTTAGAAGCGTTCTGCAGGGTGTTTTTATGCACATCTGTTTTTTTTTAAATTATTGAACATTTTACAATACAATTCTTCATTTTTGCATACTCGTTTTTTACTAGAATTAACCAAATCAAGAGACTGAAAACTCCAGTGGAAAAAGTATTAACTTGTTGCAGCTCTAGCTTTGAACTTCCTGTCTGAGCTTTAAACCAAAACAACTGTCGGCCCAATGAATGAAGACAGAAAACTGAGGCTCTCCCACCTCGCTCAGGAGAAAAACAACTCCTTCAAGTAGCCTGTGCAATTTCCTAACAACAAATGTTTTCACAATGAGGAAAAAAAAGTGCAATGTCAGCTTTTGTTCGATGGTTTACTTCTTGCTAAAACTTTCTTAGGAGCTATAAGCAACAACATACACAGCTTCATGAGGACAAAAACAACACCCCAAAGATGTCCTTTGTTAAATGAATGGGGCAATCTTTTTGTTACCATTTGGACTCTTGTCTCAATCATAATGCTGTTACTGTTGATTCTTGTATCAACAAAGACTGTATAAGTTGAGAAATAGGAATAGAAAGTCTCAAGTTAAAGAGTTTTGTAATGCAGCTAGAAAGAAAGCATTGCTGTTTTCCATTTTCGTTCAGCATTATAAAAAGAGGATCCCAGTGTGCAGACTAACATCTCTAGTGTCCCTGCTCAAATAAGCACATTTCACTAACTCTTCCTGAGCCTGTTTTGATGCACATGAAGCACATTTACAGAGAGCCTGCAGAGCTGACTGACCTGCCTGCAGGAGCACTTCTCTCCGGTTTAGGTACTCCACTTCGTCGCTGTAGTTCTGGGTGTATGCGGTACTGGAGCCGGCGGACCGAGACTCGGTCCAGTGCACTTTAGCGAACCCTTCGGCGTGGAGTTTCAGTGACTCTACCCGACTCTCCCCGGACAGGTCCAGCACCACCCGGCCGGACACCACGTCCCCGCTACTGAACACAGGAGGACTGTCCACCTCCGCGGAGTCGAACACGATGTTAAACTTTTTTAACTTGTCGAAAATCATATCTGCAGGAATTTAAAGTCCTCTTAAGAATTAGCGCGTTATTTATTCTTGTTCCGTAATCCTTTATATTAACCAAAGAGCGTCTTCTGTCGCCTCTTGTTCCTTGTGTCAGGCTCAAACTGTTTGACGCTCTCGGCCGCAGCCCTATTTGGAGTCTGTGGAGGTGGGCGGGGCTTGATTTTATTATGTAAGGCTCAGGAGAGGGTTGAAGGCGGATGCTACTTCAGGTGCTCCTCCATGGTACAGACTTATCAGCACCGACATTTTACAAAAACACATTTGGTAACTTTATCAGCGAAAACAACCCAGGAAAGTTGCACAGTGTAAATGGCAAAAGACTTTTAGTTTTCACGTTTACATAAGAGAGCAGCAGCAGTTTGTGATGATAATTTCACTTTCAAACAGTGGGTGAAATCAGCTGAAGCATTATTTGTGCATAATTAACCTACATAAATCTTATTCATCATCCTGTGATTTTGAATGAAAAGTTTACACTTATTTTATATATTCATGGGTTGATTTTTTTTGGTGCAGGCTGAGAAAACAGGCTACATAAACATGTCTGGGCAAACTCAGAGAACAGAAACTTCCTTGATATTCCAGCATTACAAATACAACACAAAAATAAAGTGTTCATAACGTTTCATGACAGCCATCAGGCTGTAGAGTTATACTTTAACAGAAAGTGTCATCAAAATCCCAACTTTATTTTTGATTTGTAACTTTGGAAGGACTCATGTTGTTCAATTCTTTTCCTAGTTTTCATATTTCCGGGCTTACCATGAAGGCAGCATAATAAACATGCAGACTGGGTGTGGAGGCAGCAGTGAGGAAAACAGGCCCTAGTGATGATTGATGGTTACAGGTTCTTAGAAGAAAACAGGCTTGCTGGGCATACCTCCCCCTGTCAAGAGATCCGCCCTGCACAGCTCAGAGAAAAATAGTTTCGCTCTGAACCAAAGCTGTTTACTCAACTTCTCCCAAGTCACTTTGAACATGCTGTTACTGTACACAGTCTGCATGCAGCACACATGAAAAACACACAGTTATGCAGCCAAGCATGCAACTTATGCCACCAAATCCCCTGATGGGAAAAAAACAACCGTTTACTGCATTGAATAATAAAGTGTTACCGAACGGATACCACATAACAAATATAGTTGTGCAGCAATTATATCACTTGCATGAATCAACACACAAATACAACCATTAATTTAGATGTAAATTTGAAAGAGTTTTTGCAAACTAAGCCTTTTTCAGAACAGAATTGATTTCCCTTAAAACTCATCTGCAGTCATTACACAAAACAAAAACGTATTCATGTCTAACTTGAGTTGTGCTTTGTACTCCATCTTTGAGGCCTCGGACAAGAAAAATCAAGTTTGATGAGAGACAACAAAAGTTGTTTACTCCTTTGTTTCCTGAACTGACTAGTTAGCTCTGCAGTGCCACCCACTGGAAATGTGGAGGCATTGTGCACAGCTGCAGAACTGACAATGCTTCTGCACAGCCTGAGCTTGGCTGGAAATGTGAGTAAATCTGGTAAGAAAGCTGAAGGACTCCAGTAAGATGGTGCTGTGAGAAAAACAATGGACCTCCAGAAGTGCTTCACAAATTATTATTTATCTGACTATTTGAATCCTCTCCAGATACAGCAAAGACACAAGTAAATAAAATGACGATTATCTGCCCTTTCTATCAATGTCACTCCTAACAAGCAGCAGAATTCTATATAGGTCGGAGGTCAGTCTTCCACTTTGCATCAATTTTTGCTTTGAGTGCAATAAGGAAGCTCGACCCTGAGGTGAAAAAAAATCCCAGTACACCACCTGCTGGCGGGCTGGTGCAGCAGTTTGGCTCTTGCAGAGTTCCCTGTTTGGTTCTGATAAGAGGAACAAGTAACAATCTGCAGACTGATGAGCCTGATAACCGCTCCATGCTCTGAGATGACGCAGTATCAGCCAAATCATGGCTGAAAACCTGTTTTTTTCTGCCAGGGACTGGAGTGCATATATTTATCCAAATGAGTTTCTCTTTGTTTACCCACCAGCTACTGAGGGTAAAACACAGTAAAGCTAACATTAACATGGAAGTCCTGCATACTTTGGAGCCGAAAGAGGAGCTTGAGCAATTGTAGGACCTCGAGGTGTTTGCAAGAGTAACACAGAACGAGCAATCCCTAAAACACAAACAAAAACTCTCCACTGAAACCAGACTGACCCTCAGATGCGCATTTACTTCAGAGATAAATATCTACTTCAGAAAGAAAAATAAAACCTAAATGAACTGGAAATTACATGGTGTGTGTGTGTGAGTGTGTGTGTGTGTGTGTTGGGGGGGGGGGGGAGAAGCCACGTGCTGTTTTTGCCTGTTGCCTGGGTGGCAGAGGTTGCCATTTTTAAACAGTTCCCTCCCCTTCCTCTTTCCTTACTCCCTGTCTTCGTCCTCTGCCTTTCACTTCCTCTGAATCTAATGTGTCAAAGTGAACAGACCTAAACACAACATGTCTGCTGTTATTACTATAAGCTAACTTCATAATAATCAAATTTCTTTCTGATTTTATTATTTTGCATTTTGAGGTCTCGTAGCAGCATCAGTAATAATCTCAGTCTGTTTCTTTACCAGTTTTAAAAGGAGCTTAAAGGGAAGACAAAACATCACCATCATTTTCAAAGACGGAACCATTTCTTTTTTACTAGTTTTCCTGAAGATACTCATCAAGCTGTTTGAAAACTTATTTTTTCAACATTAAAACAGATGGCTAGTAGTTTCATTTTAAATGCAGAAATGAGAAATACAAAACTCAGATGCATTTATGTTTCAGTTGTTTACATGCATTAATAGAACATCTCAGTTAATGGTCTGTGTTACTATTTAGTGTTCAGTGCATAAGGTAGGCGGGGATATATAAACCTCTAAAGTGCCCCTTAAACAACAGCTTCATTCTGGTGTTGCAGCAACAAGTCATTTGGACATGATGCCCTCTTTAACTGTATTTTAGAATGAATGAGTGTCCAAATCATGAGGCTGTTTCTATTCTGCTTAGACGTCAACAAACCCTGCTGTTATTTGAGACTTTGCAGATAGACTAGGGCAGTGAGTCAAACCAAACCCAGCGTTTCTAGAGCATCCAATGAAACATTAACTACAGTCGACAGTTCATTTAATCTGCTACTATGGCCTATATTCTCTGCTTCTCTGGCTTCAAGATTCCTGGACTCTGCACTAACTATTTTGTCAAACATTAGGGTTTCTATCTGGCATATGCATCTGATGACCTGGAGTCAAATTCTCTTCAAGGTTTCTATGCAACCCATTTGGCCCAGGTGGCTTCATTTGCAAACTGCAGAGACTCGCTTACCGGCTGGGACACGGAAGAGCAAATGGGCAGTTTTACGCCTCATTATACAGAATAGACGGAGACATTTTTCATCCACCAGCTGCAATACTGTTACTCTGATATCTTACGGAATAACAACAGGGAAAGAAGAAAATATAAAAACTAGAACAAGATCAGCACAAATGATTTGCGTCTCCTTTTTAAACGAGTGAAGACACTGTTTTGCATTTTTCCAAATCAAGTAAAAATGCTGAGATTTTTAGTTACCTTTAGACCACATTAAAAACAGTACGAGTCAAACAAACGAACAATTTCATTGTTGTAAACTTCGAGGTTTATTTATGGTGATTTCTATAAATCACACTACATGTGGGGATAAACAGCCTTTGCATCTTTTAACACTGACCTCGTATCAGATGCTGCCTCTTCCTGAAGTATGTGACCTTGGAGGTGTAGTCGTTATAGACAGAGTTCATTCCGCGGTTCTCCAGCCAGTGTGCCATGGCCACCCCTCTACCCTGCACCTTCATGGAGTGGACTCTGATGTCCCTCCGGAGCTCGAGGACAACCAGGCCAGATACCACCTCCCCTCCAGTGAAAGCTGCATCCGCAGCACCATCCAGCTCAAGTGTAAAAGACTTTATGAAACCCAGTGTCATCCCTGAGTGAAGATGGACAAACTGTAGATAAGAACAGTTGTGTTTATCAAAACACTAGTCT
Source organism: Symphodus melops (assembly GCF_947650265.1). Lineage (NCBI taxonomy): Eukaryota > Metazoa > Chordata > Actinopteri > Labriformes > Labridae > Symphodus > Symphodus melops. The sequence continues at coordinate 8,303,402 of NC_136698.1, forward strand.
TACACTTCATGTACAGTCATTTTGTCTGTGTGGATAACTGGTTTTAAAGCCAGCTCCAAACATAAACGATTCCAGCATCTGTGCTCCTGTGGGCACCAGGAGACCCCGAAATAAGCCAATAATATTGTGCAATTAAATTTTTCTATGCAATACTATTTCGATACCTTAAATTCATTTATGCACTTAAAATAATACAAAAAAGACCATTGTTTATGTGGTGATTCATACACAGTTTTGCACTTTCAATATGTAATTGTTTTGGTCACTCACTCAAATAGCAGTTAACAGTAATAGCAGTAAACACTGACATTCACCGATTTTCGTCAGGAAAGTGTTTTAAATGACTTTGAATGCGGGTGTCGGCAAACAGGCTTGCGTTAAAAGTTCAGTTGTGCACGCAGAGCTGACATTTTTCTAAAGTCTCAAACTCACCGACAGGACAGGGCAGCAGTCTTTTCACAGACGAAATGTAGAATTATGTGTTTTATTCCGACTGTAGGTTCAATGCAATGGAGTCCCAGCCTTCTTACACGGTGGCAGGATTCAACGCCCAGAAACGCTGCAGCTCTCTCTTTATACCAATGACAATGCGCACGTGCGACTCACCACGACCGCCCACTCAAAACAGGCCAGAGGTGAGAGAGAGAGGAAGCGCGTGGACGTCAGACTCCAAATATTAAAGTAGTTTCCAGGCTTTGCCTTCCAGAGTTAAAGCGTGTGTATAGCCCATCGTGTTTTATCTTAACGATGTTGTAATTTTCTACGTTTGTGGGCAGAAAAAAATGTCCGTAATATTTACAGGCTATGGTTAAAACACAAAGATTTCCTCAATTTTACCGATGGCTCGATTTGTTGTTGAGTTATGCTTTTATTTTGAAGGCAGTATGGCCTTAACGTTTAAAGAGATTTCTACAACTGTCATTGCTCTTTATTTTATTTCTATCACGAATATCCCTGGAAAATTTCTACATAAAAAGAGGGAGAGTAACACACTTGCTCGGTAGCAACATTGACTAATAAATAAAGTTCAAATATCCTTTTAAAAGACTCTCACGTGATCACGCTGTCACATGTCGAATTAAAATAAGTTTCCATGTCATGATCAAATCACTGAAGCATGCTATTGTGTCTGAAAAACATCAGTTAACAAATACATATCCTCATGATCAACAAATCTAATCAAATAGGGAACTCGGTTAGACACTAATTTAACTGTTGGCCTTTCATAATTTAATTTGAGATTAAAATTCAAACCATGTGTTTTGGTTCTAAGCGATTAAATACTACAAAACTCATACCACAAAAAAAATGCACATTCACCATAGTTAAAAAGTTATTTAGTCACTTTCAATTGAGATTTGTATTTATTCTAAAGAATTGAGCTTAATGAAATTCAAAATAAAGAGATAAACATTTCACATGCATTTCAAGGTGGCCTGGTGTAAATTGTATTTTTAAAAACACTGGAACATTTTTTTATGTCTAAACTAAATTTGCTCAAATCAGCTAAATCATTGTTGCAACCTTGGAGTGTTTCTTTGAGCAGGACCTCTCTGCTAACAACTGTACTGTTTTTAACTGACCGAGTTCACCAAAACACGTTGAGAGCTGTCTCGTCTAAACTGAAGTTAAATATTTAATGAAAGCACATCGCAGCTGCAACCCTTGGACCTGAACCTGGATTTGTAGGGTAGCTCATACATGACCTACTGCCTTTTTGCCAGGTTGACGAACAGAATCTGTTTATTTACATCTGTTTGACTGCCAACCTTTTTCATTCCAGAGCCTGCATCTCAGGTCAATGTTGTGTTATTGCAACAACAGAGATTGTTATTGTAGGGTTTTATGGTCAATCATGATTGAAGGAGTGAATGAGAATACGTCTGTGTGAAAGAGACACTGTAACCTTCTCTCAGCACTAAGCAGTGTTGTCAACAAGCTGGATGTAGGACAGTTAAACACAAAGCTGCTTGCCTTTCTTGGCCTGAATACAACAGGTCTGGTTCACGTTTAAAGCAGCTGACTGCTGAAGCTGGATGTCACACACTGATAACTTGTGTTGACTGTTTTGATATAGAATTACATTTCTACGTCAGCCCGGTAAATTAAGACAATTCTTAAGCAGCTCAATAAAAAATACACTGATATAATTTGTGACAGAATAAATGAAATGTTTGTTCTAATGAGCTGTAAACATCAGCATGAGAGTAGAACATAACAGTGTCACACCTTCATTTTTTATTTTTACTTCTATTGATGTCTTGTGTGAATTTCCTTGTTGATGAAATGTGTTGTCACCTTGCCTTAAACTGTGTAGTTTGTGTTAATATCTTATTGCCTGTACAGCTATAGCATCTGTTTGCCCATTTTGAGGGCAATCTGATTTTAGTATTATAACTACTAATTGACAAAAAGTCTCAGAAAGAAATCAGATACATAAAGTACAAACATCAAAACAAATACCTTTGTTAGTGATGTGGAATTAAGAGCATGTTGGAACCATAAAAACTATGTCAAAGTTTTTGTTTATGTGTAGAGAGATGCAGAACAGTCAATACAATGCAAACAAACTGGACAAGGTTGTGAAACAGGCAGCAATAACCGGGAAGCAAATGTGCTGCATTTCTGACCAGACTGACTGGTACACATTGATCACAGCTGACCATCTGCACCCCTTTTGGTCGAAGTAAGAACTCTTGACTTCAGGACGCAGGTACAGAATGCCCAGCTAATCCAGCGGCTTAATCCAGCATCCAGCTGCTTAATAAACTCTAATTACACATGCACTGTGCCCTCTGCGTAATGTAAATTACAACTGAAATCCCTATTTTAGTCACGTGATGCTTTGGTGTGTTTTATGTGCTTTTTGTATTTTATACTGTCTTGTAAATGTTTGTTTGTACAGTGTTTGAAGCTCTCAGTGCAAGACAAATTCCCCTATAGGGCAATAAAGGTTTCATTCATTCATTCAATGAGTGAATAACTCATGGTGGGTGGCTTGACCCTGCAAATTCAAAGGCTATGGTGGTGAGGTCTTCTCTTCCCTATAAGTGGTGCTCCACAGAAATGTGTACATGGAAAGGCTCATGGAGGATGCATGGTGACACATTTTTCAGGACTACCAGGAGAAAAAAGGCGGCCTTAGTATTAACTGAGGTGCTCCAATTTCTGTTACACTACCAATACATTTGTTAAAAACCCTTGCAATTTGCTGCTGAACCAGACTCTGTCTCTCCCTCCACCTTGTGTTGATCAGCTGTCTCCAGTCTTTACAGACATTTTTAACACTTCACTGGAGACATGCCACGTGCCAGCCTGCTTCAAGTCCCCCACCAATATCCTTGTCTCCAAAAAACCAGGGACAAGAAGACTTAATGACTTCTGACTCTTCGCCTTGACCTCTGTGGTGATGAAGTCTTTCAAGCATCTTTTGCTCTTATACCTCAAAAACATCACAGACCCTCTCCATCTTCCTCTTTGCTTTCAGCCTCATGAACAATGTCCCTGCCCTCCTCCTCCTCCCACATAACACAGACTCTCATCAACCCCACATTGCCCTCTGAGTAGATTTATAAACTACATAACTGTACATCATTAAAAAAACTCTAATAGATTGACCCTTGTAAACTGAACTGACTGTCTCCCTTCTACTATTTTTTAAAAAACTCTATTCAATCTATTTGAAATGTAAACTCTGACTTCTAAAACGCTAGATATAAGCTGAATCTATAGCTTTAGAGTAGTCATTCTTGTTACCATAAAGCTTAGCTGAACTTCGAGATCATTTTTATGAATGTCTTATAAACTAACTGAGCAGAAGCCTTTTAACAACGATTTATTGACACAATTTTAATTCGAGATATTAGCACAAATTGCAGCGATGATATTCTTATTTTTGTTTAAATATTTTTTCATGTAAAATAAACGCTGAACGACCACCGGATGTGACGTAAATGAACGCCTGCCTTTTCCGCCCTCTTTTCGTTGAGGTTCAGCTAGCGGCCGGGTAGGTACACGTTTCGTCTATGCATGATACTCGATTTTTAGTTGAATTAGCAGAGTTAAATTCAATACAACCACCATATAATCGCTTATTCTGGACATTTATTGTGTATTAGGTAACACTGATCCAGGTGGAAGGCAGGAAATACAGGAAAATGTGATTTAGCCGCACGCTAACGCTACGCATGTGGCGAGGCCCCGCTGTCTTCTCTTTAGCTAACATGAGCTAACACTCGTAGCTGCAAACCAAAAGTCACCAAACTCTTTAAAGATATACATTTTATAATGTTTCCACTTTGTTTTTATTAAGTTTGATGTACTAGCTCTGTCGGTGATGTAATTTTTTAAAGACGTCAGTTCTTGTTTGACCTAAAGCTGATCAAACTTGTAAACATGAAGTAAAATCAGTTTTGTCTCTCTCAGACTGCAAACATGCAGATCTTCGTGAAGACATTGACGGGGAAAACCATCACCCTTGAGGTTGAGCCCAGCGATACTATTGAAAATGTCAAGGCAAAGATCCAAGACAAGGAAGGTAAGCAGTTACATTTATCTGTAACACAGCCTGCAACACATCGCCTCAAATGTAAGGTCAAAACATAATTAATGTCAAGTTTATAGATACAGTTTCTATCAGATGATGAAGCATGATTAAAAGTCAAGCTGTCATTTTGCCTTACGGAAATGTAGTCCTGACTTGTTTGCAGACCTTAATGTTTTTCTTAATGAATTTGTCATAAAGCCTTGAATCTATAATTGTCTTTGCTCGTTCATTCCCCCCTGCTTTAATCTTTGCATGTTTGTTGTTAATGTGGTTTATTAAAGTCATGTTGTGTTTCCAGGAATTCCTCCTGATCAGCAGCGTTTGATCTTCGCTGGCAAACAGTTGGAAGATGGACGCACACTGTCTGACTACAACATCCAGAAAGGTACTGTTCAAACTATTAAACCTATTAGTTATTAAACTATTAAATCTATCAGTGAGTCAAAGATAATCCTCATGTTAGACGTTTAGTGAGATATAGTTACAAAATGTAAAATAAGTTGTTTAAAGTCTCAGGGTATTTATTTAACTGTTATTTATGACTTTGATATTTGAAATGGGTTATAGAAGTGCAGTGTATTTGGTTAGAATGAGATAATGTATGAAAGAGCTTTGTTTTGTTCTCTTTGTTGATGTGATTAAATTAAGGTTCTCATTGATGTGGCTTCTCTTCCATCTAGAATCCACTCTGCATCTGGTTCTGCGTCTGCGTGGTGGCATCATCGAGCCATCTCTCAGAATGCTGGCCCAAAAGTACAACTGCGACAAGATGATCTGCCGCAAGTAAGTTGAGAATATCATCAAAACCAGCTGTTTTAGTGCTGACTGGTATTTCTGCTTTAATATAGCATGAAGCGGTAGGTTAAAGGTTTAGACAAGAACTCTGTAAATGGCACTGTATATGAGGTGTCTCCAGCTTGTGTTATTTACCAGCATTTGAAAAAATGGTGTTAGCCTTTTGTGGCGGGTCATTTCCTTAGCTTTTTAGTATCAAATAGAATCTCCAGGTAGATTGATGACTTGATGATCACATTTTGACCATTTAGAGCTTTCTAGTTTGGAATTGACACCAGAACACTTGTTTTGCAGGTGCTATGCCCGTCTGCACCCCCGTGCTGTCAACTGCCGCAAGAAGAAGTGTGGACACACCAACAACCTTCGCCCCAAGAAGAAGCTGAAGTAGACATTTAACGGAATCGGCTGTCTATGCCATTTTGTGTTAAAATAAATGTGGAAAAAAATGACGCTCCTTGTCTCACTTGGATTATTTATCAAGTTAAATGTTTTTTTTCTTGTGCTGTATATGGGAAACTACACATTAAAAGGTGCAGAAATTGGACTGATCTCGACATGGTGGAAAGATTCAGCTGAAGTTAATGTTTATCAAATATTCCCAAATTAAAATATCTAGATGAGATGACTGGGCAGTTGTGGAAGTCAGGTCTGTTTTGAAGAAGTATCTTGATAATTCAGTAAACCTGCCCATTGGAAACTGGCAGTGATTGAAACTAACACTGGGTCCTCACCAGCTCAGAGTTTTTGAGCTTGTTGGTCAGCCTCACATCAACTGGACTGAAGCAGAAAAAAATTAACGCGTTTATGGTGCAAGATTAACAATACACTAAAAAATACTGTGGATCTGGCTGGTAGTGTCAGAAATGCAGAAGCTAATATTACCTGGCTGAAAGCACCATCAATTGTCTGGTAAAGATAATCACAACTGCACTTTCTACCACTTGCACTCCTAGTGATGCGAGACAACGTGATCTGCAGTGTTTCCTCGTCGGCCTGATCATTTTAGGAAAACTAAAATACCTATCTTGGAAAAATAAAGACACATTCTGAATTAAATTTACACAACCTTTCATACAGAAAAGACCACAGTGGTGATTTTGTATGACTGATTTTTAATGTCAAACACATCTGTACAAATATATTAACTTCATCTTGCATTGTCATCCCATACAAAGACTTTCTTTCAAATTCAGTTGGACTTGCAAAGCAAATCTGGGCCTTGAGCTCAGAGACGCCTATCAACATTTAAACTACTTCAATGAAACTAACCTGAACTAACTAGTATTATGAGGTATTTTGAGTCTCACTGTAAGGTCAGATGTTTTCCACCATGAGCAAAGAGTAGTTAACTCTAGCTAAATTAAATAATCTAATGGCTAAATCAAATCTTATGTAGATGAACTTCAGCATCATACAGGAAGTGTATTTATTCCAGTTTACAGTTGTGCGTCTTTGGTACTGCATTCTCTAAAAGCTGACTGGTTGTTTAAAAAAAGGCCTTATTGCAGTGTGTTAATGGAGAGGACCAACCATAGATGTTCAAACATGAAGTTTGATACTTTTTGAAAAAAAAGAAGAAAAAAAACTTCCTCCCACTGCCTACTAATCATGCTTCAGATGGTGATTCACTGCGTTGCCCAGAATGCTGTATAAATAGCTCCCTAATATATTCAAACAGATAATAAAAAGAAAAAAATAATGACGATTGCTTGTCATAGCTGTTATAACCATTTCTAATGATGCAATAAACAAATTGGTAACCCAATTTTAACATTTCTCAACAGCAGGTACCCAAATCATTTTGAATGTTTAAAGTGGACTTATTTTCTGTTTTGGATAGAAATTAATGAATATATAATTTACATTATTCTAGAGAGTGAAACAAAAACAAGAAGTATGTGTGTCACACCTATTTCAGAAAACCTATTAGTAAAATAATTTAATACATTTTTAAAAGTATTATTATGAACTACTCTCGATGTTTACACAGGATTAGTGCATTGTTTTTACACTCTGGAAAAAGGCTGCTGTGAAGTGAAAGTGTTTCTGACATCAATTGTCAGGACTTCATAATCTAATCAATGGTAAAGAAAACATCCATGGTTAAGTTAAAAAGTTGAAGAAACAGGCTTTACAGATCCCTCATTACCACCAGATTACTTGTATTAACTATGAACAGGCATCTATGCTATATTTTATTGCTAGTTTAATGTTGTACATAGCAGCTGTTGTCAGAAAGCTCGGATTTTGTAGTAACTTGACAAAACTATTGTCACTGCAACAGTAAACCTATGTAATTAATAGAAAACCAGACAATAACATAACTTTTTACAACTATTTTAACGAACAAAATTCACTGTAAGCATTTATAGAAGAAGGTGCAACCCTTTCATTTCAGTTATAATGCTAATTACTAAATTATCATTACATCACATTATCTAGTGTTTTTTTTCCCCATTTAAAATTTAATTGTAACCTGTTTGAACCATTTTTTGACACGTTATGATGATGCTAGCAGTTCCAGCATCATCAGCTGTGAAGGCCTGTGCCTCATTTGTTCTGTTATCACCACCATAAGAAGTAATCAATAACTCATCCGGGGTTGAGAAGTAAAGATCAATAGCTATTGTGCATCTGAGATTCACATACAAAGCTTACAAACAAGTTAATTTAGTACCAACGTACTGAAACTACTGCAGTTGTGCTTTACATGTCGAGCAGTCTCAGGTTCAACACTCTCACACACAAACAACGACTTCACAGTTCTTGGCAGGTTTGGGGCTTCTGCAGAGCTCATGCACTGCTCTTTGTGATCTCGGCTATGCAGATTTGCTGAGCCTGTATCTATGTTTTTTTTATTTCGCTTATGTTAAAATGATAGTGTTAGAAAAGCTGCGAAAAAGAAATACATGAAGTGGAACTTAATCCTTTTGTGAACAATGTCAAATGTAATCAAAATTGAACTTGGCACAAACATCAAGTGTAAACTCAGGTTTGACAACATGTGGGTGAAAAGCATTGTTATTTTCTGCCGTAACACACCCGGATCTTTCCTTCACTTACTTGAGCTGTCAGCCAGTGTGGTATTTAGCAGCAACTTAGCCAAGACAAGACATTGCTGATTTTCCAGCTCAAGTGTGAATGTAACCCACCGATGAGCTCGAGTAATAGAATAAATGGAAAAAAAGAGCAGTCCTCCTCAAACAGACACAGAACCCGTTCGTACGCTGGTGATCCTCAGAGGACAGAAAGTAAGCGGGTTGTTGCATCTCTGAGTTTGTTGATGTTCTGGTTGCTGGGAAGCCAGTCCAAGCTGATGATGGTAAACTGGAGACGACTTTTATTCAGGGTCTTTGTCTCAAAGTCTCCTTAGACCCAACTCTCTTTGGGTGCATCTCCACAGTGTTAAAGGAAGGATTTAACCACTTCACCTTAGAATTGTTACTGTGCAAAAGAAGACATTTTACTTGTATATCACTTTACTAGTTGTCTTGCTTAAAGTTACTTCTGATATCTATAATTTCAAAAATGCACATATGAAAGCATTATTACCGGAATATTCCTATTAATAATAATTATTATCACTATGTGTTGGCCACAGGCTACAACTTTCATGTGTTGAAGCCAAACATCAGTAACACAAAGATAAACTAACAAACAAGTACCAGTATTGGATATTTCATCACCTGTTGAATCTACTTTTGCAGAGTAACAAGCTTATAATCACTTTTGGTGCAAATTCTGTTTCAAAGGTTAGCTGTGTATTGTTACAATTAAACTATTTTCTCAGTATGTATAAACATAAATGATAAGACCATCACGGCAGCCACTTCTCTGCTTTATGCATAGTCCATCCATCAGGTCAGATTTAGAAAAATACTGAACTGCTGTGGCAACAAAAAGAGCAGGAGGGCGCTGTTGCTCCAAAGACAACGGATCTTCAGCTTTCAGAGTTTGCAGTGATCGCAGATGTAGAAAAGAGTTAAACACTGGTGTACAAATCTTCCTGTCCTCTCGTGGAAGAGTTAAAGGTCATGCAGCTGCTTGAAGTGTGATACAGAAAAAAACAAGTAGCAGTGTTTGAGTGAACTGTTAGAGATAATCATAACAAGGTTACAATTGAACTTTGATTTATTCTGCAGACAGCACCTTTGAGAGGATTCTGATACTTGACGTATACCAGCACTGATCATAAAAAAAAAAAAAAAAAAACAGAACTGTGAAGGTAAACAACTGTACTTCCTCCTCCGTATTGCTTCAAACTTCTGCTCTGTTCAATAACACAATGCAAGTGCAACCTGTGCTGACTGTGGAGATGCAGCCCAATTTCTGCTGCTGTGGCTACTTGTCGATGAGTTTTGCCAGGCTCTGTTTCAGGTCTTTAAGGTCGCAGATTTTGACGTCCAGAACCTCGATGACTCGTCTGACCTCACCCTCCGCCTGCTCCCGCTCCTCCTGGCTGGAGACGAGCGTCTTCTCAGCGCTCTGGACCCGATCCTCTAATTCATTGTTTCGTCTCTCCAGATCCTGCAGACACATGTCAATACAGAATAATTTTTGTTGTGCATCACTTTTTATTCGAAGATTGAAAGATTAACCACTGCAAGTAAGGCATCTGGGAAGTAAATGATTTTTTCCCTAAAAATGATCAATTCCTTGAGTGGCAGCTTACTGCAATAAAAGTTAGTAAGTCCTCACAAACTTTATGGATGTATTTATTTCACCAGGAAAAGATATGTGGGTTTAAAAGTTACTTTTTCCTGTTTCCTGACCACCGCAGGGAAGAGCATTGTTAAACTTTTTGACACACAAGCCATACATTGAAACTCAACACAAGATACTTGACTATAATAATATGAAAGACATGAAAGACAATAATAATTCAGACCATCAAATTGTTGAAAAACTTGACCATCATAAATATATCAGGCAGATCGTCTACAGCCAGATGTGCCTGCCTGCAAGTCATTTAAAAATCACATTAAAAGCATCCAATGAGACCAGTTTGCCCAGTTCCAGGTTCTATTGTACTTGGTTCCAATCAAAGGGAGCTGCAAACTTAACCAATGTATTCCTGAACTAGTTTAGACCAAAGGTAGAACTATGGCAAGAAGAACTAATGAAAATAAAAAGGTCCAGGATTTCTTCACAGCAGCACCAATAAAAGTTGTTGAATGTCTTTAGCCATGTTGATTTTCACATATTATAATATTTGCTGTTACATGGAAGGCACAATCAAGCATGTGTGTTTTCCACAGGCATGGTCCATTAAAATAAACCAAACTGATCGGTCCAATTGGATTTAACAAGTTTGTTTTCTGGTTCTACTATGTTCTCTTTCAGCGCTGTTGTTTTTGGTGTAGGACAGCTTTTCATTTGTTGCTGGTGTGTAGGGTAGTGTCTGGGTAGTGTGGCCCGCAGGGCAGGGTGAACAGTTTCAAACCATTTAAACAGCAAACTTAAAATGTGTGAGAATTTGCATGGCAACTATACCAATGAATACGTTATAGAATGAACACAAGGGCAGTAAAGGTCACATAGTGATCTACATAATTGAAGATTGACACCCCCATTTAAAATGATGAAACACCTCATCAAGGTGGAACCTCCCGGAGTAACACTGGAGAATCAGTACAATTTGTTTTCTCCGTGAAGTCGTCAGTTCACTCATAGCTGTACTGAGTCTGTGCTGCGGATCTGACCTGTGCTACCGCTTTCATAGTTAAGGTATCAGACGTGTGATCTCCATCAGTGGAATGTGTTGATGTGTGAAGGTTGGGGAACAACAGAAAAAAAGGCTGTGTAAAAAACTCCAAAACGAATAGCGAATGATGTGAGTGCATAACAATATGTTGTATTGTAAATAAATGACACCACTTTAAATGTTGCGAGCCTATGATATCAGAGAACGGGTGTTCACATTTTGGGACACAACAGGTCAGAAGATGTTCTCCTTAAGGATTATATAAAAATGCAACACAAAGGATTTGAAGTATTTATCAATCCCACAGCTTATTGACGGTATATAGAAGGTTATCATTTGAAATCTAAAGTTGTTCATTTAAATATTTGTCTGAGGTTTCAGAAACATGTGAGTGATTCAGAAAATGGATAGGTTGGTTTCTTCAAACCGAGCCTATCTAACAAACAAACAAATAGTAAGCTTCACGTTTATTGTTGCGAGTTAACATCTCTTGCTGCTGTACATTTGTAGATACTAATCTTGTGAAAATGTTTAAATCATAGATGGAGTTTATAGAGGAGGATTTTGTGCTCCAGGTGTGGATATCATCACTTGATCTTAAATACATTTTGAGCAGTTTCAGCTTTGGACCATTTCTCTGTAAAACAAACTTAATCCTACTAAGCGCTCCTGTTTCACTGAAAAGAGAAACGACATCCGCAGCCTGCCGACAGCTCACCTGCAGTCTCTGCATGGCCTCCTCTCTCTCCTTCTCTAGCTCACCCACATCTGTTTTCTTGCTCTGTAGATTGTGTATTTCCTGAAAATACAAACATCAAACTGTCAGAACATCGTGTTCACACCACCCTCCTACGCATCCACTGTCCCTGTTTGTCGGCACATAGAACATGTATATCTTGATTTACACTAAAATGCTCTCTTCAGCATCAAAAAGAAGCCCATTCTTCCAATATAAACCAGGTTGCTGATAAGGCGGCGGGTAGACACCTTGATGTTTAGAGTAAAGAACAAGGAAATGCAGCCCCCTGGGGGAAAGCTTGCAAATATGACAAATGACAGGTGTCTCGTGGTTATGAACATTAAGCTCAGCAGAAAGCTGCTTTAAGGAATATTTCACCATAATCTCCATTTTGTTTGCCCAGAATAAATTTAATGGACATTAAGTTGCCTCATAAATGCAAAAATTATTCTCAAGGTGATGCGTCATAAAAAGTCTTTCTACCGAAGGCTTCGAAAACGGTAATGAAGGTGAGTCAGAGAACACTGATTTCATTTAACATGTAGGCGGCAGCTCTGGACGTCTGCGGGATTTATTTCTGTGACATTTCTTCTAAGACGCTCTCTGTCTGACCAATCTTGTGATTCAACAGAAAAGGACTGAGCCTCAAAGATAAATTATGTTGTGAGCAGAAAGATAAAAGCGAAGAGCACAAAACATAGCCAAAAAGTCATCGCCTTCTGTAACGTTCACTATAATTGTTAATTCACAGCAAGCATGGAGATAGTGTTCTAACTATAGATACAAAAACAAGGTTATGAAGCAGAAATATTCGAGTATTCAAATGAATCAGAGAACTAACACTCGAAGTGGCACTTAAACTTGTCATGCTCTCAAAGCCTTACACAGTAATTAGACAACATGTATCCATGTTATAAAAGAGTGTTTGGGTGTTTTCTCACATTTAAATGAATACCAGATGGAGATTTACCCTGCATTTACATGCTATGCGGATGCACAGAGCTCCTGAGATAGAGGGTCATTCTTCAGACTTTGGTGTGTTCACGAGCTTTAAGTCAACATGGATGGTAAAACAATAATATTTTGTGAGGCATTGCTCAGAACACCAAGGTCAGTAAATTTGTAAAGCGACTTAGATTACATTCAGTCTGAAAATTTGTTCATGTTTTCATCTCCAACTTTCAGAGTTGCCATTCAAATTGGAGAGAGTGCATCCTTTTCAGAGCAGATTTTCAGAACAAAACAAATGCTCTTCTTGGACTCACCTCATTTATCCTTCTTCTCCATCCTCCCCTACTTCAACACTTCCCCTGACTCTCCCTCCTGCTTCACCTTAAGCATCTTAAATTTGTTAGTCTTTTTAGGCCAAAGAATATCCTTCCTCAGTTTTGGAAAGTCAGTTGGTTCTCCTTCATTGTCACATTGTAGCCCAAGAAAAGGCATCCCTGAGTAGGCGGAGCCACTTCTCTCCCCGACCTTGTGGCAGCGCTTATGATAGAGGCTTTTTTTTTTCTTCTCCTCCTTCTTCTTCTTCTAAGTGACACAAACGTGTTTGAAGTGCCGTCCTCTCTTCTTCCTTTCAGGTAGTCATTATCCCATTACTTATTATACATGGAGTTAGATTTGATTTTTCTACATTAATAACAGGAATGGCTTGAATATTAAGCCTTTTATTGAACCCTCTCTCCAGAACTATCTTGTTTATATCAACACCACATGAATGTAGAGTAAAACTCTACTCTCACAAACTGAGAGTTGTCAGAGTTGGTTTTAGCAAAGTATTATCATGTGTGCTGCTCTATTCCAAACTGGCTCTTAATGCCAATGTTGTCTTTACAGCCATTAGATCTGGAAAGTGTGCATCACAGTATGCCGTAATCGGGTGTCTTGCCTGATCTTTAGCGCTCAGCAGGACTTCCAGCTCCTCCAGAGAGCGGCTCAGCTCCTCTCTGCCGGTCTGGACAGCAGAAGGATGGCCCAGCTGGGTCTCTAGCTCCGCCACCTAAAACACACACGTACACAGTTAATACATACTTTACTTTAAGGCAAACTTCAATCTAACTTGTCCACAATGACAATGTTCTGTGTAATTGATGAAGATAACACGTTTACATTTGATTTTTTAAGCTGAGGTTGCAGGAGATTTTTAAAAAAACAAAAAACAAAAACCAACATTTCTAACACATGAACAATCTGACCCAAAGTAGCACATTCCATTTTTTAATAATGAATATTTTAATTTTGTTTTTAAAAAAAAAAAGGACACATACAACATAAATCTGCAAGGCAAAGTTAGCACAACATATTTTCAAAAACCAGAAGATCTGCATCATCAACAGCTTTGAAAAGTTTCAGTTTGGACCAATACGGTGGAAAGACTGAGAAACTTCACTTAAAAATCACTGCTATAACAGGGTAAAACATAAACTTGACTTTGTTATATTATTTATTATTAAAGCAAGTTTTATTTATTAGCGTTTAAACAGGTGGGGTTTCAGAGATCTTTTTTCATATTTTAAGAGTGCAGACGGTGTACTTAAAGAAAAAGAAGCCACTATGAATGCTTTGGCATCCTAGATTCAGCATCATCTGAGGATAATGGGGGAGGAAACTAAGGGCAAGGGAGGAGGTTCACAACATTTGACTGTGAGCTGGTGAAAGTCATGGGCAGCTGGGGGGATGTGGTCCCTGGTGTATTCACACGCAGACGGTAAGATACACAAGTCATATCTAACAAGACACAACGCTAAATACCATAATGAATGAAGTCTTAATGAATGAAGTCTTCTATGTAAACAAGACGGTTCCCTCCTGGAGTACAACTGATAAAAGTCCTCTGTAGAGTAGAAGCATAGAGACCATGAACTTTGGAACAGAATGGTGCTCTCAAAATAAATTAAAATTGATCCTAGGTCTTCAAAAAACCCTGTTAGGAGTTAGAGTCGATACTAAGACTAATTAGTACTTTCTCATTTTAAAAGCAAGAAAGACAGAAAGTGAGAATGAAAGAAAGAAAGAATTGTAACGAGGAGAATGATGCTCTGGGGTTTGATTTTAGCCGTTTTGAAATGAATAGGCTTTGAAATGATTATACAAAACTAATTTTCTACAACCGGACAACAATAAATGACCCTTCAGCCCTTGTGAATGGAAATCAGATCATTAGCATTAAAAGCTTAGGGCAGCATTGTTACATTTGCTGGAGGCATATGACTTAGTGGAAAAAAACATGAAAAATGTTCTTCCAAAACTGACCCACTTCATTAACAGAAAGGCCAAAGAAGGACAGTGAGTGACAGTTTGACTAAAAAAGGGAAAACTGTTCAGCCTTTGAAGTCCGACCATGCTCTGATTTGAAGTTTGTGGTTCACTGAGTATCTGCTCAGTAATCCTTCAGGGCTTTGAAGCTCTGAAGAGTCTGGGCAAAACACAAACACTGCAATGGTAAGAGGTTCGATTCCCCTCGGACTTCATTTACAACAAAAAAATCTATGTACAAATTTTTGTTTGCGCTGAGAATCATTGGTTTGATAATCTAATTGTGTCTCGAGGGTCGAAGCAGTTTGTGCAGTAGAATTAAAGAATTGTTGTCATGTTGTTGTGTTGTAACCTTACATCGCTTCCTTTAAGAGAATGAAATAAAAAGGGTTTATTACAGTCCTAGTATTCTGAATACTGGACCAATTACATTTAATGGACCAAATGTTGTTGTGCACATCACTGACTCGACTTTAGATGTAATCACAGCTGACAGGGTTTTCTAATCTACTCAGTTATTCATAATAACTACATTACCTTCATTAAATAGTGCTACATTTTACTTGGATCGCCACTTTGAAAAGTCAAATCAAATAATCAAAAATCAGATTATTTACAGCAGAGTGTATTTTTAATTATTTTTCTTAGTGCACTGTGATGGTAATCTCACTAGTTTTTAAACTAGGAGTTTTTGAGTTACTGGGACAATATATCTATCTATTAGAAGTCAATGCAGGGCCTTTACTAAATGTATAGGACAAAATCTTACTCCTTAGTGCAGTTTTATAGACCTAACTATTCCTTACATTCTAACTGTCAGATTAATCTAATATCATATTAAGTGTTGTTGAAATGCTGCACCACTGGACTGACTAATAAACGGTTATCTTTGAAAATTCAAATAAGACACTCCTTATTTACATCATTATGGCTACATCTCCTCATTTACATTTTTAAAGTTGTTGATGACGGAATAATAAAAATATACTTGTTTCATTTCACATTGGATATCTGCATCAGCACAGTGTGTGTAATGTAAATTTGTGTGGTAGAATTTTCAGCTCCCATGTTAACTTTTTCCTTTTCCTCCCTTTTTCCTTTCCCTCCCTCCTATCCCCTCAGTTTTCCCCCAAAGGCAATTTCAAAGTGGCTCTTTATACATTCAGCACTACACTATGTCACATGACATCTAAGCCAAGCATCAGAAAACCGCCGCAGGTTCAAGGGGGGTCCACGTGATCCCAGAGGACTCAACCCCTTCGTATCCTTTCCATGTGACAGCTTCTGTCCCCTGAGGCTCCACCTCCATGAAGCGAGCGCCACATGGAGAGATGAAGCTGTAAAAACTCGCTCAATCTAAATACATATTCACAGCCATGTTTAATCTTTATAGATTGACAGGGGATAAAACACACACACACCCACACACACACGCACACACACACACAAACACATATCAGGCCCTGGCCTGAAAATGTATTATTTACTGTATTTGACGTTGTACAAGGAACGGCTCTCTGTAAAAGGACTTTTCACTTTCACTCAGCGTGTTCCCAGCTTAATACACTTCATACACTTCATTTCAGATCCTATCCACCTATCACGCGAGCATGACACCTCATACAGTTTTAGGTTTGTGGAGCTGCAACCACAAATGCAACCATTCAGACAATGTTTAAAAATCATTAGACTGAATTGTGTCAGCCTTTTAAATGAAAAAATATTTTTCCATATTTGACTTGAATTAAAAATAATTTTCGTATTGATGCTTATTCCTAATAAAGACAAGATCATTTATTTTATATAGCCTGGGCTATATATAGTTTACATTCTACAGTAAACATAATATGCAACCATGAACAGGATAACTAGTAGTCTGCAACATATTCTATACCACAGAGCATGTTCCCAGCATACCCTTCAATATGGTGGTTTTTGATGATTGCAGGCAGTAGGGACAGATCACTGAGCAGGACTTATTCAGGGCACTATTGGATTGTGTATGATTAGTTTTAATGTTGGATTAGTCAAACAAGACTAAAGAAAGGAAATCCAATACTAGGTGCCATATTAGTTAGAATAAACTTTTATAATCATGATTGTGCTGCTTTGATGAAGGTACAGTAACACACTCTGAGCTCTCTGTCTTCAGTCAGCATGTGAGGGAGAGCTGGAGAGTCTACAAAATGTTTATCTATGGGATTGACTTTGCTTAGTGACTGGAAATTTGATCTACATCCAAAAATCACAGATGAAAAAAAAGTGCACACACACACACACACACACACACACACACACACACACACACACACACACACACACACACACACACACACACACACACACACACACACACACACACACACACACACACACACACACACACACACACACACACACACACACACACACACACACACACACACACACACACACACACACTTCAAACAAATACTCCCAGTGTTTGTTTAACTTGAAGGAGTGATCGTGGTGTGTTTGTGTGCCTTATGACTGGGATTGATTCAGTATACTCACATCATTAGTGATGTTTGTTAGAAGGCCTCGTTTTAAACGGTATACTTATTAATATACTTTAATTCATCCTGGATTTAGAAATGTTTCTTCCAAACACTGGAGGGTTTTAGACAATTCTCCTTCATAGTTACTTGAATTAAAAATATTGCACATGAATCTTACAGAAAAGCCGTTTCAGCAGGTAAACTAAGGAGGCCTAAATGACCATGCACAAAATGGGCTGCAACTACAGGTGATGTTGCAGTCGACTAACATGGAAAGTGGCTTCCTTAATGTTTGTTTGTTTGTTTTTTTCTGCAATATGGGCTTTTATATGATGTATGGACGCTGCGAGTAGCCTCATGCTATTCCCCCTTACCTCTTGGTAAGTTAAGATAACATTTCTTAAAATGTGAGGCAGCTTTATTCACATAAAAAGTGAACAGGGGGTCAGAGCCGACCCAAAAACCTAAAAAATAAACCCAGAGCCATTCTGCTGTGCAGGAACGCAAACATGGCTGAAGCAGAGAGCGTGAAGGGGAGGAAAAGCCAGCCAACCCCTTTCCTCCTGCTCCTATGATGATTTATCTTCTCTCCTCTAACTGGGGCAGAGGGGGGGAAGGGGGGCAGTTACGGTGTCCTGTCCCAAAAAGAAAAAAGGAAAAACAACTCTAACCCCCTCAGCACCCCGTTACCAGACCCTAGAGGCCTGCTCCACTTAAAGCCACCTGGTTGTCTTTGCTGCAGTGTGTGTGTGTGTGCGTGTGTGTGTGTGTGTGTAACCTTCACCTGGACTGGTGGAGATAGATGAAACCACTACACGAGCTAAAAATAAAGGACCAGTCTGCTGTCACTGGTGGTAATGGCTCTGTTGCAGGCCGGTTGCAGCAGCATCACTTAATTCTGTCGCATTGAAGAAGCTTCGTTAAGCTTGACCAAGGGCAGAATTTTCTCTCTGTAAATTAAAGATGAAATGTATGTGTTCTGGCCCTCCGATTATCACGGGAGCCTGTCAACAGAAATATCCCAAGGAGAGAGGGGAGGGGATGGAGGGATGAAAAATGCATCTGCAGTTTGGGAGAAACCAAGTCCATGTGGGGATTTTAGTGTGATAGTTATAGAGGATGAATATAAAAACAGCTGCATGATATGAAGCTGGTCTCAGATTGGTCACATGAAAAAATGAAAATGTTTGATGGAATAAAATCATATGCTGTATTTCTGCTTTGGTTACGTACGTGGTTTTAAATGTATAACCATGAATGTTTTTTATGATGACAAATAATTAATAGTAAGTTATAATAAATTACAGTAAATTAACTACAATCTAAAGTATACACTGTTTAGAATGAATACTGTAAAGATTGTTTTACATGTATTTTGGTGAGGTTTACACCAAAACTGCACATAGAAGAAATACTTTGCAGCTAATTTAGATGTCCTAATTTATAAACAGGGATGTGACAAAGTGATTTATAGTGTGACTTGTTTTGGATGGATTTGCCCAGGGACACATTTCTCCTTTGGGTGTTTAGTCATTGACAGGAAGCTAAAACAAAATGCATGAAAACACTCAAGTGAGCATGATGAAATAAAAGTGGGAGTTACTGAGATGGATCACCTGTTTTGTTGTTTGACATCATTGGTTAAAAAACAACATTTACAAAATGGGACCGTTTTTAACTCCACCAATAGATCACCCACCTTTACCGAAACATTGTGAATTGCACCAGACTGTTAAAAGCTGCACCTCTCTGTTATTTTACTGATTCTTTACATGACCACCCTGTGCATCACCTGGTCTCTGAGGCGATCAGTCTCCTCCTGGTACTCGGCGAGCTGCTTCTTCCACTGCTCCACGCTGCCGTTAGCTTCCTGCAGTGCGGCCACCAGCTTGGCATTACTGTCCTGCAGGGTGAAGAGTTCAGCCTCCAGGTTTATCTCACACATGGACCTGGGGAGAAGCCAAAAAAAACAAGTCTAAAAGCAGAATTAGCTTTTATAGAGTACAAAGCAGGGAGTGGTATCAGGGCTATTTTTCCACCTGCTGTGGCCAAAAACAATGATCCTGGGAACAATTTGAGTAAACCAAAACACTGAGCTGAAAAACTCTATAACATTGAAAAACTTAAAGGAAGTCAGGGGAATATTTTTAATGATTACATTGTCAGAAAGAAGTTTTGGCAGAGGCGAAAGTGTCGAAGAAAATGACGTTATGAAGTGAAATTATTTCATTTTTTTATTATTTCATGCAGCATCAGATGTTTGGAGAACTTCAATTGAAATACATTGGATTTTAAAGAGCCATACGCCCATGTATTTTAAATCTTTGAAAGTGGTCAAACCAGACGAATCCCTGTCATCATAAATGTCCTTTAATGACTTGTAAATTACCCTCGAATGTGACTTTTCTTTCTTTCTCTCCATTATTAACATAGGATCTCTCCATTAGTCTAATTGTCATTCATGTATTAGGGAAGCACATTATAATACAATCCTGTGTATTTGGTACTTGTACATTTAATGTGTTACCACTGCCAACAGAGTACTTCATCTGATGAAGATCTGAGTTGCATGAAATGTAGTAAAATGTGTACAGTTTGATTCAGTGATTGACAGCCTTTCTTCCAGCTCCATGTTCACTTCATATTAAATTATTAATTAGCCTCTAAATCAGACTTTGTGCATTACATGACAACACTGAGGACTTGAATATTGCACATTGCACAATGTCTCTTCACATTTTTTACTTTAGGATTTTCCACCCACCAAAAACGACAAAACTGACCAGAGGAAAATATGTTCACCGACAAGGGAATGTATGTAACGAATATAATTGACTTTACGTTTTCATCACAGCAGCACACATACTTCCTCCTTCCTTATGTAGCTGTCTGACATAACAGTTGGTGTTTCCAAGACAACGATAAACATGCTGTGTCTGGTCCATTACAATCATAAGGCTTTCTCTTGCATTGAGAACTGCTGGAAAGACTTGAGGTAATGAGGTAATTTTTGATTCATTTAGATATTTTTAGTGTAAAGATTCAACATACTGTATCTTTAAATAGGGTTATCATGTGACTGAAGTATTTTGAAGTATATATAACCGAAGTTAGTACTTAAGAGGGTTTCAAAGGTATCAAATGCCAAAAGCCAGGTCAGAACAGTGCTGTTAATTATAAATCTTCTAGCTCTAAATCTTTGTTTAAAAGAAAAAATGACAACAGCACCCCTGTGTATTTTGTAAAATAAAACATAAACAGGAAGAAACTATCTGCTGTCGTGCCAGCTCATAACCTCAGGATGTGGGGCTCCTACATCCAAATTCTGTACTTCATAAATAATAGGTTGTTTTTTGGATTTAGTTTTTTTAGGTTGCAGCTTAAAGGGACTACTCTTTGTATTGTGTTTCAAATCTTGTTTTGGTGAATGCTATTTAAATAACATGTAAACCTTACAATGTGGAAAAAAGAGAAGAAAAAAACACTCACACCTGTGATGCGTTATCTTTTATTAACACATGGGAGATAAGGTTCTGTGTGACAGTAAAGGTCATGTTTTAGTGATGATATTTAATCATCTAGAGAGCTTTCCAATGAGAACAAGGAGTTCAGTTCAGTTTTCTCCATCACAAACTGACTAATAGCTTAGCAACTAAAGAAATTAAATTCAATAATATGTGACATCCCTGTTTAATAAAAGATTTTTATATGACATCAGAATGCCTCATACTTTTAGTTTGGACTGCCTTTCTACACCTCAAACTTTATCTGTCATCAAGACAATAGGCACCTTAATCATGATAATAAAAGGCTGCATTCAGACGCACACACACACGTCACAGAACCAAGACAGAACCTGCGGGGTGTTTTTAAAGCAGACTGGACTTCAAGCTAATGGTTCAATCTTAAAGCAGTGACTCACTTTTTTTCTTTATTTTAGCAGCACTCACTGCTGCTTAAGACAACTTTGTTTCCTTGCTTTTAGTCTCTCAATATCCTTAACAAGAGTTCATGCTTAACTTCCAACACTGTGATTGGAGGTCACTAGAACATATCTATTAGACTATTTCAAGAATATAGGTCCAATTGGACGTGGGTTGTATCTGGCCTTTAGCAGCTAATTGAAACACTTTGCTAACAAGCCAGTTGCTAACTGTGTTGCTAAATCTACCGTTTGGTGCTAATCATTTAGCACACATAAATGCTTTTAAGCTTAATGCTTTTTCTGAAAAAAGGAGTAAAAAAAACAATGACATTGCAGATGGATAGAGAGCAGAGTCACTAAGAAACCACAAGGAACTACTGATTCTGTTGATTATCTGTGTTTAATGCTGCTAAATACCATTTCTACACTATTTGTATTCATTGTTACCACCAAAACACTTGTCAGAAAACTTTTAAATTTTGATTTTGTAAAAAGGCAACTATATCTTGACCACAAATTGACTTGAACAGGTTGAGGCGGAGAGCTTGTAATGCTTCTTTTTGCTGAGATACAAATATTTCCAATCTACAAAATATATTTAATTTCATGCTGTCAGTTCTTTGATAATGTGTCAAAAAGAAGCAATTGTTCCAGAAAGCCAGCTGTCTGCTATGTGGATGAATAACAGTTTCTGTTGTTTGCTGAATAAATCCTGAAGTCTGGCACTACAAAACCTGCTCCCTGTGCTGTGCAGGTCATCTGTTCTGTTTGTTAATTATTTTATTTTTTTAAATCACCTGAAAACAGTTTTCCGTAGATGAATAAGTGGCAAGAGATGACATGATAACTTTAATGCTAGAGGCAGACTTTATATTTAATGACTTTATGTGATATTTAAATGAATACCAGCTTAGCTGAAGAAGATACTTGAAATGAAATATGATGAGTGATGTGCCTATGACAGAACCCAGCAGTGCTGATAATAAGAAAAACATCCCAGCTAAGAGTATGATATTATTTTTATACTACTGTTCTAAAAGCAGCAAATAAATATTACATTACTTTTCGCTCCACCAACTATCTCAACTAGCTCCATGGCTTCATTGAAACTGGACTGTAGCCAGTTTTAAACCACCAAACACTCCTTCACTCTTGCCATCTTGTTGGTCTCCATGGTAACAACTGACCAGCTTCTTAGTTTTATGCTCATTTATTTGTAATGAATCATGTCATCAGTGAAATAAGAGTGTGTTGTGTGATTCAGAGGTGTAAAATGTGTAAAGTAATGCTCATTAAGATTAGGCTACGACCAGTGGTGTAGTGCAGAGTATGCACAGCCCACTAATACGTTAGTACTTTAATAGACTGTTAATAACTGAGGCTGATAATCCTCTGCTGGCCTGGACACAAAAGTTATGAGTATACCCACTTGTTTAGGCACCACTACACCAATGATAAACTGAGTGAAAAGTCCCAGAGGCAATGTAGTTTATATGAACACTTATCGAGGCATCTTGTCCAATCAGATTACTTGGTCAGAAGTAACTGTTGTATAAAAGTTAGCAATTCCCACAGAGACTTTGATATCTTGAATGTTAAAATAACAAATACAGGGAGACTGAAGCTTTTCCCGATATGCACCTTTGGATCAGTTGAATGACTTCTAACTGTTTTTCAATGATAATGTCATTGTTTTTTTAAATGATATTGTAGCCTAATTGTTTTCTCCTTCTTTTCTCCTCAAACAGAAGACATGTATAAAGTGGTTGGAGTAAGTAAGTTACTGTGGAGAGCTCTTTAAACTGCTCTGCTCCTGTAGACGCGTTGAGAGATCATAGCCTCTGTAGAAACTTTCATTTCATGTCATGGCTCTCATATTCATCTGCGGGCTGCGGCTCTAACTTTTTGGTGCATTATTATTAAAGATTGATGTCATTATTCTCGTTCTACTGGCCAAGCATTCATTATAAACATAAGAAGCTTTGAGCGTAAATTCACAGAGCACACTGTTCTTTGTGTTTCCATTGTTAGTCTTTCTGCTCTATGATGTCGAATAAATATTATTAAATAATATTAAACAGATGTTAAGTACGCTGTCTCATTAATGTACTCATTAAGAATGTATTACAGCATGTACTGTCAAATTCAAGCAAAAAAAGCAATGGAAAGCAAAAGGCATAAATGTATCTTTAGTTTATTTTATTGGACTTGCATTTTTTTAATAGTGAAGAATGGGGACAGGACTTGAAAGGCCTAAGCGTCTTCATATCCCCCTTTGAACAAGTGAAATGTGTATTATATTGAAATTGGCTTTTTATTATATAGACATTTTTTTCCCCAATTTTTAATTCATTTTCATCCATTTATAATCGTTCGAAATAAAGAATAAATATCTTCACAAATAACATTCCTTTACGTTCTTACCATTACAGTTTAAGGTAAAACCATACTAATGCTTACTGATAGGCTAAAGGTATCATAAAACTAAACTACCTGTCACTGACAATGTTGACTTGAGCTACATCAAAATGTAAAAGGTTCTCAGTGTCCTTCTGGTAAATGCAAAATACAATAAGCAGTGGTATAATGATGTCTGGAGTAGTGGGCGTACTCTTAATTTGTGCACCAAATTTCTTTTAAAGAGGCCCGTCAAGGTAAAAGCCCTGAGTTATAACAAGAGACATGTAAGACGTCTTTTGCACATTTAACTCAACATCCAAAAATGGGCCAGTAGTATCTGCACATTTTCACTTAACTTCTGCTGCTAGTTTAGGGTGTTAGGAGGATGATTATGAAATCAACATTAGAAATACAGGAGGTGCAGATTTAAGAATTAAAACTAGCACATTTACTGGCCCTTAAATGCATTTCGTACAGATCATGCATACAAATTTCTTTTTTCATCATAAGTTAGAACTTGATCTTTAACCCTGGTCAAAAAATAACAGAAGCAGCCTGTCGTCTGTCTGCTCTCTTTGGGGCTTGTACCTTCTAATGTGCAGAGGATTGAGGTGCAGGATAGACAACAAGCAAATGCACCTGCAGGAATCTAGAAGGGTTTTTTCACCAGGGCGAAATAGGCGGAAAATGCGATTTATCTTTGCTAAATTTACCAAATCATTTCATAATATGTATTGTATGTTTTGTTCTAAGCAAAGATCGTAACTTCACTGAGTGAGAAAAAATAAGTTATGACAAATCTTTTTATCCTCTTCACTAAATCACGTGCATCAAAAAATATATATTACTAGGTGATCTTTCAGTTCTAAAAGCTACTAAGCCATCTTTTCTGAAGATAACATGAGGCATGATGATGCGGAATGATTCTGCTGAAGCAAAGAAAAATAATCTCATTACCCTTCTGACAGCATCTTTTTGACCCTCTCCTTCTCCACTGTCAGCTCCACTTCGGCGCTCTTGCTGCGGAAAAGCTTCTCCTCTGGCCCGTTGACAGTAAGCAAAGGTGGAGAATGGCGGTCCTCTGACAACTCCTGAACCAAACACACAAACAAGACATACGCTCTGTTGTAAGGCTGAAAGGAAATCAGTCACAGCCCTGCTAATATGGCCTGAAGTTCTTCTGTAGCTGCACTAACCCTACTAAAAAGGAAACTAAAGGAAAGGTTTGAAACACAAGAACCCCTTTGTGTTTAAAGTGCTATAAACTGGAGAAACAAAACCTTGTATGGAGTTGTTTGGGATTACAAAAATAAATCCGGATCAACTACGCTGCACTTTTCCTGTTATAGGAGACAAGAGTCCTCTCCAAGAAACTTTCCCTATCGACAACATGAGCATGGGGGACAATACAATTACTGCTTTCTGTTCTGCACTACATGATTTTTCCAGGAGTGGCTGTTTAAAATGACATGTATTGTTCAAATATGACAATACGATGTCAGATGGTGGACACCGTTGATACAAGACAAAGCTGAATTCAAGAGATTCTTTACTGTCAAGGTGTTCAGATTAGTCATCAGGGAAAAAAAACCAAGACATGGCACAGCAGCAGGCAAGGACAGAGCTCAAACAGTCAGACAGGGACTGACATGTCCCATCTGGGCTCCTGTAGGAGGGCTCCATGCAGAGATAGTGTGTGGAGCCCAGCTGCTACACAGATCTGATTAGACTCTGATTCAACAGAAATAGTTCTTATGCCAAGAGTTCATCTGGTGATTACGTGCTTGATAAATATGCACATGGTCTGTTGAGATATGATACCCCGACCAGGCTGAAAGGCAGGTTCAACTCTGAGTTCCACCTGTAGTCTCAGAGTTCTCTGACTTCAGACACCTGATAGCTGTCACAATGTATGTCTAAGTATTTTGATTTAAACATTTAATTAGTTTGAGCTGTTGTTGGAATGTGATTGTCAGCTGGATTTTTCTTTTTAAAGATGATCAGGTAATAATGATTAAGATAATCCTCAAATAAGCTCACACTAAAGTCCATTCAATGACAGAGGCCTGTTTCAGAAAGCTGGTTTAGTGCAAACCCCGAGTCTGTTGACCTATGTGATGAGGGAAACTTTGGGTTTTTTTGTGTTTCAGAAAGAGAGGTCACTCAAACCAGAGAAAGAGAGAAAGAGAGGTCCAAGTCTGTTACTATGGTAACTGAGTCTGTGAACCTAACCTGGTCAGGAGTTTTTACCGCTTCCTTCCTCTTACAGAGCCAGAAACAGGTGTCATTTGCTCATTCATTCATTCAGTCCATATCAGGTATGTGTTAGGGGAGATTCACCAATCGTCTGAATAAAAATTCAGATTTTTTAAATAAAATCTGTCCGGCAGACTATAGAAAACATACTTTTTGTCGAACATTTCTCGAGACGAAGGAGCTGCATTAAGGCCACTTCGCAGAGAGAATTGTCAGAGGATGTTAATTAATTAGGCATAATAGATGACAAGATATTAATGTGAGTGAGACCAGTATCGTGTTGGCGATAAAGCTAAGGAACACTGAAATAGCTACAGATCCGTATGTGCCAATTGATTTGTTATTGTTGTTGTTATATATGGTGATACACATTTTACTAAGAAATACATTTAAAAATCAATTGAAAGTAAAACTTTACAAAATAATCTAAACGGCAGAGTTGAACATTTTTACACAACACTTTTACATTGGTTATAACAGTAGTAACTGAATACAACAATAGGAATGACTGTAAACTTTTGTTTGGATAAATTGATCAGTGGTCCTTCGACAGTTTAAATGTCAGTCACTTCAGTGCAGACCTACTTGTGTCTTCACATAACTCAGACAGCAATTAGTGTAGAATGACCTTGTTAACATCACAGAGTTAGTTTGAACATCTTTTATCATTTTTGAGACATCACAGTTGTTGTCTCACATAAGCATGTATCCTGCTTACAGCCTGGACATCAGGACATCATTACATTAAGTTCATACAGATGAGTTAGTAAGTTAAGCTTTCAAACCCTTTTACGCTTTTGCCTTATTCCACTGCGTTTTACGGTTGCCTTTGAAGGAGTTCACAGTATAAAATAATATTAATATTATGTTTGATTTCTTGGATGTGAAGTGGAGACTTTGAGTATGACATTATTGCATGCAGATGGCTTCAGTCCAGTCTGGCACAGGCACATCTAACCAATCTGCTTTGAGATTTTCCCTCCCTGCTGCTCAGAAATGAGTTGAGGTTTATTATCACGCAGTTTTGTGAACATTTTGAGGACGTGGGCTTAAGGATTGCCCTGTCTCCTTTTTAAAAAACGTGAAGATGAATTGTCTTGGGCCAAACTTTGAACCCTTGCTGACTTCTGTTTTCTTCTTGAGTGGAAACCTAAAACTTGAACTTGTCAACCACAGAGTGAGTGCCTCACTGAAGCATCTGAAGCCTGCACTCAAGTGTAGAAAAGAGCTTGTATTATTAATTTGAGGAAGCCTGGCTCTGTTCCCTTGAGGAGGACCGTTTATTATCTATAGCTCAGCAGTGCTCTGTCTGTCCTTATGCATGATGTTGAAATAAAACGCACAGCCTGACTCATGTGGACGAGCACCCAGTCCAGAGAGCAGGGAAAAAAATCAAAGCCAAGATAACTCCAGTCTGGCCCCAAAGCCAACGGATCGACTGAGCATATCCCTGAATAATTCATACTGTGGATCATGTATAAGTCATAAATGGGATTACGAATTTACAGCAGTTTTTCAGTATGTTGTTCACTAACAGACTGAGCAGAAACAAGTCAGAGACACAAGAGCACGAGCCTACAAACAACTAATCAGCCAGAGTTCAAAGTATTTTTCCGTTTTAAAAGGACATCTGAGTATTGTCTTTTTTTTATTTCCGTTTTATATTTTCCAAAAGTGTAGGTTTATAGCATTTTCATGAGGACGAAAATGAAAACTCTGGAGACAATATCAGGATTAGATTGCTTTTGTGTTGCTCTGGACATCACTAACAAAGCTTTTACTCTACACCAGCTGCTCTTTGAAGCTCAAGTTGGTCTGAAGTCAACTTTAATCAAACTCTGCATGAATTATTGAGCAAGATAGTCCATGCAGTACGAAGACACCTCGCTACGAAAAACCACAGAACACCTTATACAAAAGAAGACTTTGGTCTTTATGAATAAGGTTTGTGTTGTTTTTGTTTTACATACCTGAGATATCTAGGAGATGGAAAAACAAAAGTCCAACGATGCACCAAGGAATGGGAGGAAGGGGTAACATGTGGGGAAAGAGAAAAAACATTATGAGATAACTGAAATATTTTATAAATAAATAGTTTTTATTTGATCTGAATTCACAAAAGCTTTTACATTCATGCTAGATGATGACAGGGAAGTACAGAAACAACAACAGAAAAGAGTAACTAGCAGCACCGTTAGAAACCCACTTGGTGCAGATAGAGTATTTTTATTAATATTTTTTTTATCAAAAGTGACAAAACATTAAAGTGACATCCGTATCAAAAGCCATACATGTGAAGAAAAGCTGTTTTTAGACCACAAACCCCGAGCAGGGACGTCAAGAATACATATTTTTGGGGTCCAGAGTGGAGTCTGGATGGAACCCCAGATACTTCAAATATTAAACAACTTTCTTGAGAAAGCTTTCAATGTGACGTCTCTGCACCACTGTTGGACTTAAGCACATCCACGCTGTTTACTTATTTATCCAAGCATCCTTCCATGTGCTCCCTGAGCCTTTAAAAAGCTCCTGTTTCCACACTCATCATATCATTGAGAACACAGACCTGCTTTATTTATTCATCTGTCCGTGCAGCAGAGGTGCTCACTTAGAATCCACTAAACTATCTGTCCACTAACTAACACACAAACACACAGAGACACACTTTCTTTAGCTGGTTTTAAAGTCAAGTCTGTGATTTAAAATATTGATGAGTGGAATTTTTGTTTGCCTCTCTGTCTGCATAGAAACCATAAATGTGAGGAGGAGGAAGGCTCCAATCAGGAATCACCAACACATTAAGACAGTTGTTACCTGTATCCACCGTCTCATTTCTGAGCTCAAAATCCAATTTTATCTTGCACGCTTTTATTTAAACTAATATAAAACAGAAAGTCAGTAATCACTTAAAATAAAGATGGATATAAACTGTAGATCTGATCTTAGTGTTGGGGATTTTGGGCAGAAAACATAATCGATAAACTTGAAGGGAAAAATTTGCAATTTTCCATTTGCATCTGAAGACCTTTTCTCCTCTTTTTTGTTAGGAGTATTTGTAGAAGTTGTCTTCTTTTGATATACACAATGACATGGTAAAGAGTTCATTTCCCACTAAACGGGCTACACTAAAGCTATGCAATGAAGCACATGCTAATACGTGATTATATGATATATATCATTCTGCTGCATTCAATGGTTCATTGTCTTTTCACTTGTTGGTTCTATAACTCTCTCTGCATCGCTCTGTTTATCATTCTTTGTCTTTTATCTCTGTGAACCTCTCCATCTCCTCCTCCATCTTATCTCTGAGCTCTGCAAATAAGCCTGAGAGCTGCAGCTTTACTGCATGCTGATCCCCTGCTGCCTTTAGAGGCAGAATATGTACTCCGCACACACAGCCCGAGGCTGCACACATTCAGCTCTGCTGTGCAGGAGATGCTTACTGACCAGGCTGCAACTGACCAGCCGAACTTGATGCAGAACATACTGATACCCTGGGCGGAGAAGTAAGGGAAGCACAGCAAAAATGAAAATAAAGATTGTTTCCATCACTATGTAGACCAACGTTTCTTGTAAGTTTATCAGTTTTTCATGATGCAATGCAACAGTGGCTGTGGTGGTTTTAAGTATATGTGCAGCATAACATTCTTCTGAATCTTAAATCTATGTGTTTCTGACATTTTATTGATAGAAACATATACATAATGTTTTAATATATATTGTTGCTTAACAGTTCTTTCAAGTCACTTAATACGCAGATTCTATTTGGTTACTA
The DNA here is from genome assembly GCF_947650265.1 of Symphodus melops. Lineage (NCBI taxonomy): Eukaryota > Metazoa > Chordata > Actinopteri > Labriformes > Labridae > Symphodus > Symphodus melops. The sequence continues at coordinate 8,333,319 of NC_136698.1, forward strand.
ATATTTCTATTTAGTTAATATTGTTTTAAGTTTTTATGTTTTTCCTGTTTGTTTGGAAATTTCGGTTTCTTATGGGTAGAGGGTCTAAGTCATATCCGGACAACAGGCTTCACGCACATAGATTCCCCCTTTTTTATTTTTTGTTGTATTTCTTATTTCGTTTTTTGAAATAGTTTTATCGTTTTTGCCCACAGTTACACCAGACATTTGTGTTAAACTTTAAACAGAACCTGCAGCTTGGGATGAAATCCTTAATGAAGCTCTCAACTTGTATACGGCTCACTGATGCTTTCATCAATACTTGGCTGTAGTTCACAACCACAATGACCTTGTGCGCTCCCACTTTGTGGCACATCTTTGATTGGCTATCATTCATAGAATACCCAGGTTCAGACAGTCAGCAGTGTGCTGTGTTGTACAATGTACAGTTGTCTGTTTGTCAGAAAATGTGATAATAAACACAAGAACAGCTTCACAACACCACAGTGTGCACCGTCTGACACTAAATCAATGACCGCTGTGTTGTCTAGAAAACACTACGTGCTGCCTGACCTTGCAGTTCTATTCAGGTGTGTGTCTGTGTGTGTGTGTGTGTGTGTGTGTGTGTGTGTGTGTGTGTGTGTGTGTGTGTGTGTGTGTGTGTGTGTGTGTGTGTGTGCGTGTGACTGCCTAATCAGTCAATTTGTCTTTGAGAATGTTGATGTGCTCATTTTGTTAGGGTTTTTTTTTTTTTTTTTGCAGTGATAACCAGCAGAGAAACGGGTCGCTGGTTACCTTAGTTACTTGATGTAACACCTTTTCATGCTGTTCTCTCTTCGACCCCAAACTCTGTGTGTACTTCAGCTCTACACTTAAAGATCAACTTGCAGGTTACAGACTCCAGTTAATCAAACTGTAGCAAAATAACTTTTTTCTCCTGTCGTCATTTTTTATTACCGTAAATTCCGTACTATTGAGCGCACCTGGATATAAGCCGCACCGGCTAAAAATAAGTAAATAAATGTATTTGTACATATATAAGCCGCACTTGATTATAAGCCGCAGGTGTCCACGCTATAACAAGAGGTATTTACACAGACGTAGGCTACCGGTAACATCCGCAAATACTGTAGCGTCCGTACGGACGTTAAAGGACGACGAGAGCGTTCAAATAATAACTTTTAATAACCCGATCACTGTCGGCCGTGACCACGCCGTTTACAGCAGAGAGCAACACATAACTTGCCGTAACAATCCAACTCTCTCCCCCAGCGTTCTCTCATACAGCCACTCAACACGTTCTCGCTGGTGCATTCACTGACTCTCCACATAATCGGAATTATGAACACATTATCAACTACTGACTTTACAACATGAACCGTTACAATACGAAGCCTAGCCGACGGTGTCTGTAACACGGCTGATGAAAAAGATGACCGTAATATATTTCACAAGAAAAAGTCCATCCATTCACTGCCTCAGAATGACTTCATTACTCACTTCCTCAGTCTCTGTTGTCGCTGTCAGTGTCATCTTAACGTGCAGCAGCTCTGTTAGCTTCTTTGACAGCCAGGTCGATCGCCTTTAACTTGAAAGCTGCATCATATGTATTTCTCCGTGTGTTTTCCATCATGAGGGTGCGTGCATGAAGCGCAAAATGACTGATATTAAGATCCGAAGTGACGAAGTCAAATATTTTTGCGGCAGAAGCTCATTGTCCCCCATAAAAAATCCATGCATTAGCCGCACCGGAGTAGAAGCCGCAGTGCTCGAAGTGTGAGAAAAAAGTAGCGGCTTATAGTCCGGAATTTACGGTAATATTTAATGATAAACACAGATCTAAATGCAGGTCTTGTCAGTAAAAGAGAACAGGTACTCGTCAGAATGAGGAGAAATATTGAGTTGTGGTTTGATGTGAACAAGGGGAGAACACATGTCATGGTTAGTGACTAGCATAAGCTGAGTATATCAAACAATGTTTTTGTATCACAACAGTGTGGAGTCTGTTCTCAATTATCAAAGGCCTGAGAACATATCTAGCAGTATGATGTGAACCTGGTCTTGTGTGTACTGAACAGACTGCACATTTGTCTCGCATAGTACTAAACTCCCTCATATCAACAGTAACAATTTTTCAGTCTGTCCTCTCTGCAACACTTAATACACATTCAAAACAACATCATACTTTATCTGAGAGTTTTAGAGCGGTCAGGCTTTGCAGCATGACTCTGCAGTCTCTTAGAGCTGCTGAGTGCTTCTTTGTTTGGATCTCTGTACTTATAAAATACAGTCAGTTGAACACTCCCTTAACGTGAATACTTGACAAAAATATCTCATAAACAGAGCAGAGGAGCTCTAAAGCTTTGCAAAAGTGAGCATGTGACACGGTCTCCTCTATGTTTGTACAATTAAATCAAAACCACAAAAAGAGGGTGTGTATTAGTGAATGTCACAAAATACCACTCTGTGAGTAAGGTCTCTAAGGGGCTGCTTGTTATGTGAAGAAGATAATGTGAAAGATAAAAAAAAGTTTCCACTGCAGGGAAATGTTTGACCTCCTCGACTGAACCACAGAGTTATCAAGTTCACCAAGAAATCACCATTGCTGGCAGGATAAAGGCCATTGTCATTTCAACAGCAGCCAGATTCCATCAATTATACATGATTAAGCTCCCCCTCCTCCCCCTGTCCCTGCTATCTCCTCTTAGTTCTTCTGTCTCATTCTTCTTTCTCTCAATCCGAGCCATTACTGTCCACACACACACCTTCAGCACCAGAGTCTCTTTCTGCTTCCTCACTCCATTTGTAATGCATGAAATCTTTTAATGGAGTTAACCAAAGGGGAGATAATGGAGCGGCCAGATGGGGATCCATGTAATCCCTGGTGATTTTGTATATGTTCAAAATAGAAACAGAGTTCATCATAATACCACTGTGATGCTCTGTCTCTGGAGTTTGACAGACCATCATATCCCTATAAGCTCTCGCCTCCTTAAGCTAAAACCTGAGCCTGCTCTTCATCCTGATTCAAAGGCTGTGATGAAATACTCAGCAAACACTTGCATTTCAAGCTTTCCCAATTTCCAGCGTAGTCATTTAAAGGCATCCCTTAATGATGTCTGCATACAAAGTACATAATATTAGATCACATCTTATTTTGCTTAGTTTAATTCCCAACTATCATTTTACTCATCCATCATATACAATTAATCTCCATATATGCATCCAGCCTTCTCAATCTATCCACCCATCCACATCTACTATCGAGAGACCATCCATCTATCTAGCCATCTCCATAAATCCATCCTACTCCATCCATCCATCAATCCCTCATTTGCAATATCTAATATCTAATGCACAAAGGCAGAATTGTGTCTTTAAGTTTTTTTTTCTGTGGCTGACCTGCCATCGGAGGTCGTAACAGTGGCAGTTTAACCTCTGGAGCCAGAGAGCGTCTCATGCTTCTGCAATGTTGTAATGCAATGTGGGATAACACATCGAGACGCCAATATTAAGCTAATGTGGATGCAATGTGTAAGTACAAAAGCGTTATTTATGAGTAAGGCCCGTCTGTCCTGTCAATGAACCTTAAATACGGTACCACAGGAATCTAAAAATTCAATTTACCAAACACAACAGCAGTGTCTTTCCAGAAACAATGTCAAGCATACTCAGGAAAATCCAAATCATTTTGAAGGTTTCAAAACACTGAAGTGTTTTTTTTTTTTCGGATCAGGGAAGCATGAGGTGGATTTTTATTATCATTATTGTAATTCTATAAAAGACTATTATGTTTTAGGCTTTGGATGCTTTTATTTGGTAATAGGACAGTGGAAAGAGATCAGAGAGAGAGAGAGAGAGAGAGAGAGAGAGAGAGAGAGAGGGGTAGACACAGGCTGGATTCAAATCCAGCCCACTTGCTTTAAAAAAATATAGCCTCTGTACATAAGATGTGCTATAACCATAAGGATACTGGTGCATCATGATAGACTGAGAACTTGACATGAATACATTTATCACTTTGGAATCGTGATTCTATCCTTGAGCCCAATGCACTACAATTGATCACATATGCATACATTGGATTTTTGTAACATTTGCTCTAAATAGCAAATACACTTGAGCGTGTAGGACAGCACACAAGAACTGTGAGGAAGAAGAAGGGTGCTTTACCTCTGGAGCAGCGATGTTGAGTGCAGGGTTAGCTAATTCAAACCTCTCCTGAGATTTCTCTCTGGCCAGACGGGCCGCTTCTTTCACCTCCTTAAACTGTTCCGCAAACTAAACAAGGACAAAGTCAATCTCTGTCTGACAGGAAAACCGTGAAAATTCAACACAACATACATAACATAACATACATAGCACTTGCGTTCAATGCAGCTTCATTCAGTGGTAAGAAGAATATCAGTTGAAATTACCATCACACTTGTGTGAACCTAGACTCTTTTTCGACCTGCTTTTTTTCCTACAATCAGTCTTGTCAGCAGCTTAGAGACAGTGTGGAAGTTGGCAGACTCGTGTTCTGTAAAGGTTTTTTCTAAAATCTTGGAGAAGTAAACAACAATCTGCATTAAATTGTGTTTGACAATGCATGCTGGAGAGACAAATTATATGGACAGAATCAGGATAGAAGTGTAAATAAGAATTTAAAATGGAGCAGAAAGCAACATCAGTGTTGCTGTCTGCTCACATAGTGCATCCTTTTCTCTATACCCTCTCTGAAAAATATCTAATGTTTGAAAGGCACTTTGAAGCACTCTGTTTACAGGTTGCTGAGGTGTGTATGTGTGTTTCCTGGTGTGTTGGTCACCTGCTGCAGCTGCTGCTCCGTGGAGAAGCCCAGGCCATAGACGGTGTTGGCTCGGCTGTCGGCCCACTGGCCAAACTTCTGTGAGGTTTTAGTGAACGTCATGTTTGGGGTAATGGTGCTGTTGATGATGGCCTGACAACACAAAGTATAAAAGAAGTAATGTTTACTTCGTAAAAACGGGATACATTTCCACAACAGAGAAGAGGGAACATTAATAACACGATTCTAAAGGAAATAGAAGATTTTCATAAAAGCAGATCAGGACCAGAGATTGATTTTAAACTCCTTTTGATAATGTACACTGACGGAGGTTCAGTCTTAAATCAGAGATACAGAGAGGAGGGAAACATTTTGTTTGTTTCATTTGTTCATATGATTATATTCTTGTTTTACTTTAAAGCTCCTGTGAGGACATTTGGCTGTTTATTAAACAGACAAGAATTGATGCTGTATAAACTAAAACCACATGGCGAGAACATTGATTATTTCTAATGCTTGTAGCATGACGTAGGTGTCTGATGAAACAGCTATGCAGAAACATCCTTCAATTACATTTCCCAAAACAAAGATTGCAAATACAAACATTAGACATTAGAAAATACAGCAGGAGGATTTCTTTGGGGGGCATAAAAACGCTACTCACACAGTTCAAGACCTAAACACAAGTTCTTCACAGGAGCTTTGAATTCCACCAGACTACATGACTGGATTAAATGCATCATTTGCACTTTACATGCCGTTTAAAATAATAGTCAACAATATTGCTATTTTATTTACAGTAGGTCTTGATCATGTGTATCTTTAAGTACATCAATAGCAATAGAGACTCTTTCATGAAGATTCCTATTAAGTCCAATTCCATCTTAACAAGGTTGGGCGCTGCAGTTGCATTTTTCAGAGAAATTCATTTCATGATACACGCTTAAAGACTGTTTTCAAAGGAAGGTCATTTTCTGGGACAGGGAATTCAAATTTCATGAACTGGCAGAAGTACATGAGTCACCTTTAAATGCTACATTAATTTCAGTCCACTGTTCAAACTGATTTGAATTATTTACTTGAATATAGGCTGATTTTCACCAACAACGAACGGGCAGCAGCTCACAGAAAACAAGTGAGTGTTTTCTTTCTCTCTCATAGGAAATGATGTATTATTGTAGCAGCAGTTAATGTAGTCTTCAGATTTCAAAGCTTCCACAGAGGTCTACTCGAGAACTGTGCATGCAAATAAAGACAAACTATCCAACAACCACAACACAGCAAGAGCTTAATAAAAATTAAAAAGCTTGCAGTGCTGTGCAATCATCGGTTCAGTGCCTCTCTCCAGTGAACGGTCTGATTAGGTGGATTTGTTGCCAAAAGTGGAGTTCTTTGGTCTTTTCTCCAAAAGCTTCAAGTCTCAGGGCGCTTGATTGGCTGAATTGGCTGATAACTACAAAGTGCAGCTTTCTCTCTGAGTTTGGTGCTAACAAGATTTGCTGTTAGTGTTTGCATTCCCAGGTGCTTTACTGTTTATTTGGAGCCTGCACTGCTGATGTGAGTCAATTTATTAATATTCTGCTGACAATTTATGAAACTTTGACTAATGAATCTCGCCCCATGACAACCGCAAGCGAACAGAGAACAGATGTATTTCCCCTTTATCCGAAGAGGATGAAAGTCAGGGTGGAATGATTTATACCATACCATTCACCACTGTAATACTAATACCACATGAGGAATATATTATATAACGACTGCAGTGCAACAACATACATTATGGTATACTCCAGCACTTCACTGAAGATTTGATTTGATGAGATTAGATTTTTCCCGCACTCATGCTGGCTTTATTTCACAGACAATAAATTAAGGGGGGGAAATACACCTCATCAGAATCAATAATTTCTGAAAGACTATTATTTAAAAGTACCTAATGAAATGATTTACTTGTAACCCATTTAACATTTCACATCTTAAAAGAACAAGAGCTGATTAACAGTTTGATCTGTTTCAGCCCAAACATAATACTTGAGAAAAGCAAATTCTGCGACTACAACACTTGAACGACTGAACCCTGACTTTTAAAAAAAACAAAACAAATGTGAACCAATACCTTTAAAACTAACTCTCCCTTTTTGTGACCTTTTTCATGTCTTCTTTCTTGATATAAAATTCACACACAAAGCCCCTGACTCGCACAATGTTCAATAGAAATGGGCAGGGCATTGTAAATGTCTGAAGGGTTTTTGTGTGATGATAACAATTTGAAAAGAATAATGTGCACATTTCAGTGCATTTAAAAAAAATCATTGTGATTGGCTCCCACCTTCGTCCCACCCACGCTGATGATGCGGTACACACTCCTACTGGCATCATAGAAGAAGGAAACGGTGACAGCATGTTTGCTGGCTGGCAGCCAGTTGCGTTTGGTGGCCGGGTCGATCTGGAAGACATGAGCTCTGGCACTGAAGATGGGCTGCTCCCTTAAGAAAAATCCCCCCCAAAAAAGGACAAATTAACATTTATTGATTAAGTTTCACATGAATTCAAAACACTCATTCATTTAAATTCAAAACATTTAATCATCATTTCAGTAGAAAAGTGAACTATGACAGCATTACATTTCCCACCAAATATTATGCCTGGAGCAAATTAGTTGTATATAAATGTTGATCAGTGGAGACAGGGCTGCTCCTCTGTAATGGTGGCAAGGAGCTTTGGCATGTAATGTAAAAATGTTGGGAATCTTGATGGGAGTCTTGATAAAAAAAAGGAAGTCAACCAGGAGAAAAATGCATTCACTTTTATCCAAAAATATTATTTAATGGGAGCAAAATGGAAATATTACATTTTTATACTTATCAAAGCCAAAAGGCTAAAACATCTGTACCCAACATTATAATTATCTGATCATCATTAGCATTTCATTTAGTTCATCTGTTTGACTGTGTCAAGCACTTTTGGGCCCTTTCTGCATCTCAGTGCACTCTGATAAATCTATAAATTGGGTGAAAAATAACCCCAATTTCCAAATGTGATTGTGTTTTTGTAAGGACCCCGGGGTCATTGATGCTCTCCTGATATAATGAGGCTATTGGTGCAAAAAGAGATGAAGATTTGCTAACCACTAGCAGTCCAATTAGTTGTCCTGCCCTGTTTGAAGAACTTCACATTCACATGGGACTAACAGAGGATGAAGGCTCACAGGACAATGAGGGACTGCTCATGCAACATTACACAGCTAATACACACTGCACAATGTTAATATATGCAATCAGCAATTCCCCATTGAAAGTCAATTATACACTGACATTAATGAGGATAATGTGAGCAGGGCAGAGGCACTGTTCTTTTTCAAAGCAGGAGAAATAATCATTTATATAGGTCATCGCCAGCTATATGACGCATTGTTTTCTCTGGATTTGGTTGAAATACTGTATATTTGCATTAAAACAATAGACCTCATTGTTCCACACAGATTACTGAAACTACAATTGACAATAGACCACAGCAGCACAGCCAATGAAGCTGATTAAGTCCAGGATGGCAGCAGCTAGATGTAAAAGAATATCCCCAAATGAGGATATAAAAATAGATCTACCTGAAAAACATGGAGTTACTGAATACAAATGATATGTAGTGTATTCTACCGCTGTTAATTTGTAAATAAACTTTGATGTATTCAAGGATCTTAAAACTTGTTATGAGGAAAATAAGTAGAATTCAAAATTTGCTGGATTCGAATTAATTTGGACTGTTAATGCAATTGCATAAAAAAACCCTAAAAATGAGCAGTCTAACAGCTGCTCTGGCTACCTCAGTTTGTAGGATTTTTATTATCATTTAATGCTTACTCTAATAATTTCCAGAGTAAAAGGGCCTCGAGGACATCTTGCATTCTGAACTATAAGTTAAGTTATAAGTTATGAGCCCAAGTAAAGAGCGTTTCTACATTATAATCTTTGAGAGACAAAAAGCTGATATCCTCTAAAGCAACAATACGTATGGGATGCCAGTTTAGTGCTCCTTGGCCGATGGTCTATGAATGCAACTGCAGTCGTAAATCACAAACAGTACTGTTGCCTCCCCCTCATTGACAATGTACACTGGACAAACAGATTGTGACAAGTCAAAGAACCATGTTGACTGACAGGGTAAAGTAATATTACCGGATTTGTAGCAAATAGGATTCTGCAAGCATCTTCAGGCCAAGTTTGTAAACTGTTTGCAGGAGGACTGTGTGTGTGTCTGTATTGTTTCCATGATGTCTATATTCTGTGGCTACATGGCTACACTGAAGAGGTTCATTGGTTGTTGAATCGGTTTGAAAGGCTTATACTTACAAATGTACGTTTTTTAAAGTAATTAAACTTTTGGAAAGTTTAAGGAAGGAAAGAGAAAACTTTTTGGCATGAGATTTATATTTTTGTATGTATTTGTATTCAATCCGGAGACATAACCTGGGTGAGATAACTTTGTATACAGCCTAATATCATGTTGCAATCTGATATGAATAATTTCTGCAGGGATAAACACTCTGCCGTTGGACTGTTGCCCATGAGACAAAATACCTACTTGCTGGGGAGTAGTGTGACCTGTTTGCAACCATGCATATATAATATTCTGTGTTGTATAACAATTTTGTTAATGCATTACTAGGTGCCGCTTTGCTGAGCTCTCACCAGCTTTCTTAGCATCAGCCATTTTATCAAACAGAACCACGGCGGCTGAAGGCTGAACTAGTACTGTAAAGCCGAATGCACTTCTCGCAAGATGACCGTGGCCCTCTGCCAGTTACATAGAGCTAACAAAAGCCAACAGGGTCACACTGTGGACAAGACACACTGCACACTATTCTCCCTATTGAAAGCCATGGTTAGATCAGACTTTGAAACTACTATTTAAAGGTGGAAAATGCACATAATACTGCAATAAGTCCATAAAATAACTGCTTTTCACTGTAAGCACATCATTCGTTCCTTGCATGTTTTAGTTGTAATGTCGGAGGCAGAGAGACAACATTGTTTGATTTTTGCATATTCGCTTAAGGAGTATAGGCAATTTCCAAAACAAACTATGGAAGTCTTTGTTTTAGGAGTTTTTTTGCAGATCAGATATTTATATAACTGCCCTCACTTTTTATCATAGAGGTGAATGAAAAACTTTGTATGTTGCTGCCACACATGAGGATTTCATTGACACCTTGACTCTGACACAGTGCAACTTTGGTTTAATTTTTAGCTGACGTCAAATCTGAGAAAACACAAACTCAATAACATTTGTCAGAACTTAAGTTCAAGGCATTTTAGTTCTGTGGTAACTCTTTGGTTGGCACAACCTGTTCTTCCTTGGTATTTTTATTTTAGAAATCCTTTTCACAGCACATATTTAATGTGCGCAGGGAGTGTGAAATCAATAAAATTAATTTTGGCAATACACTCCACTGTAATGTGTCAGTCACAGTGTCCTACCAATAGCCACGCTGTCCCCACTTTCACACTTAACATGACACTTAATTGGTATGAAGCCATTAATGCTTCGATTTACATCTTTGCTTTTACCACTGTTGGGAGTCACATCAGTCAAACCAAACTACTCTTTAAGCTTAACAGTGTATTTCAACTGTGCAATAACTATGTGGATGTTTAGGCAGCAAAAACTCCTGTATTGAATTTTTTTTTTCATTTTATTGAGTTTATTTTCTTTTAATGTCCAAAACACCATCCTTAAAAATCCTGCCTCATAATTTTGTGAAGTGTTTTATCCCTCATTAAAAAATGTTGCTTTATGATTTAAAATTACATCAATACTACATTAAATACTCACTCAGCAAAAGGGAATGAAGCAAGATTATAACAAGAAACTTCACATCCATGTTTTGTGAAGCTCTGAGACTTATTAGTTAAAAGGAGCAAAATATGTGACCTTAAAAGTTGTGAAGTTGGCAAGCATCCACACTTGGCTGAGAAAACAATGGTTATCAAGTGTCCCTTTACAGTTGAACGCAGCCCCTCTTTCTACCTGAAACTGCTTCCTAAATGTATCTGTAGGAAAAGTTTCTGCACCAAAAGTTCAGACAGAACCCATTAGGCCTTATTGAGAGAGACAGTGGGTAGAGTAGAAAATTGGGGATATAAAATGGGGAATGACAGGCTGAAAGGAACCTAAATCCGGGGCGTCAACTGTGAGGACTATGGCCTCTGTACATGGAGCACAACCTAACAGCTTGGCAATCAGCACCATGCAATCCTTAACTGTCTGAAGGGTCGATTGGAGTTGTGTGTTTATAGGTTTGGGTGGGCCACAGAATATTTTTGGATTTCAAAGTGGGCCACAGCATTTTTAGGCCTTGGGAGGGCTGCCTAACAGTAACATGGTTGTAGCAACAATTATCAAGTGAAACTATGTCATGCTTTCCTGTTAAGAACAGCAATGTGCATTGTACTGTAACAAAAATGTTCAGGTGGCAAAGCTTGATATAAAGTGTGAGGGTAAACCTTGAATTGTATCTCCTGATCAGGAGGTAAATCCTGCTCAAAACATCAGACATGAATCAATGAATCTAAATTAAAAGCACCATGAAAATATTCAATTATCCTCCATATAACTCATTATCAGGATAAGTTACTGCTAACAATGTCTTTAAAAACAATAAGGCAATAGTAATGCAGATTCAATATCAATGTAAAATAGCTTCTGTCAGGATTTCCATTCTATCATATTATCATCTTAATGAGAAAAGATGACTGAAAGCTCATCAGCTCCCAGCCGTCACAGCAGATCACACTGAGATTAATGTCCCGTCAGTCATTTGGTCTGTCTCAATGTAGCAGTGAAAAGACCGTCAAGCTAATCAGCTCAGACAGGACGCATCACATCGAGGTTTGATGATATGAGTAGATTAAAACTGGATTAAAATTCTCCTGAGGTTAGGGAAAGCAAACATGGAACAGCTTGACAGTCAGAGAAGCCTAAAGGAGTGCAGTGTCTGTTGCTTTACATATACCTCATCTAATTAACATGAAATAGTTCACAACTCTTAATTAAATCAGGTGTTATAAGAGGAAAATCGTGCCTGACTAAAGTGAAAGGATACAGTTGTATCTGACAACCTAACAGCTGTCATTACAGATTAAAGGCAGTTGAAATGTTCGGATGTCTGACATATCTGGCATCACAGAAAAACGCAGAGACTGTACAAAACATGAGCGATTGGACATAGTCTCAGTGACACAAAATGAGTGGAGTCTCCACATTGGAAAGGTAGAATCTCCACCTAACTTCCAATCATTGTAGTAACAGGTAAAGATGTGAATTTGAGGTGGGCCTTCAGCCTCCTAAACAGTTTTGTGTCAATCTATCTGCCAAATCAACCACAACCCTTTTCATGCATCCTCACCCTAACCTCAACTCTGGTGGAATTGTAAATCCGGTGGCTCAGAGAACCGTTAAAAACCCTGAGTTCATTCTTCAGCGCACCAAAAGACTTTGAAATAAAAACAGAATATAAAAAGCAGGGCTGTGCAATGAATCTGATCTGCTGCTAGCAGGCTATTATTACATGGACTACTCACTAACATGTTGGCTAATGAAATACCATCTGAGTGGAAATATTATGAAAGTCTGTTTGCGTTTCATTAATTATCATTGTACATACTATTTCTCTCTGAATTGTAGGCACAAGTAAGAAAGAAGAATTAAAGGGAAATATCCAAGTGAAGGACCCTACTAACTATGTAACTCTAATAAATACAAAACATACTTGTAAATGTAAAAGCCCATTCATCTGTTTCCCTTCTGCTCTGCTTGTTTCTTTTTTGCTTTTGATTTCTGTTTGCTGAGGCCCCCCAAACCTGCTGTGAGCCAGAGGCCTACAACCAGTGAAGGGCTATCTGGATCCATTATTGTTAATCTATTCTAGGTCAAATATAGGCTACATCCATCCACCCAACCCCCTACACCAAACTGTACACACTTCCAGATACTCATCCATGCATAAGCGAAGGAAGGACTGTTTAGATTACAGCTCAGTAATTAAAGGGGTCAAAGATACAACAACATGTTATTTGTCTGTGAAATGTTTTATCCTTTTGCCTTTACAGCATTAAGAATCAGATCAATTTACAGTAGTTAGGATCCAAGTTAGAGGCTGGTTAACTTACTAACTAGTAATTGGAATCTGCAACAAATGTGTTTGGAGATGGAGCTTAGAAACAGCAACCCTAAAAGTCAGAAGTTTGATTTGCTCGTCACAAATTCGTCAGACAACTACATTTTTAAAACGGCACTTATTCTGCCTCTCTCAGTTCACATCATTTAACATTCGGGATAGGGGCTGAAACACATTATATATAAAATCAATTGTGTATTCAATACATAAGTTATGTTTTTTTCTCAATTCTGAAAATAAGGAAAACAATTCCTCATATTGTTTGGAGGCCAAGCCAATGACTTTATACTGCACAAACGTATGTAGTTACTCATATCTATTTGCAGCTTATCTTTGAAACTTTTGAAAAGATGCCCAGCTATCTTGCCAGAAAAATTAGTTGCAATTTTATCAACATAATTTTCTCACTCAATATTTACACTTATGCTAGACAAGATGTTTTTTAAACTATTATAATATAGGAGTTACCTGCTATGTGTGTCAGAGCAGATTTTTGTTTGGAAAATTTTACCTGACTGTTGTGAAAATCATTATTTAATTAAACTAGATACATAAGTGGATTCTACATGGGATTTATTTAAGTATGTAGGGTCAGAATGAGGAGTGTGTACATATAAGACAGACAGGAAAAACCTGGGAACCACAAGAGAGAGAGCTCTGTTGGGATCTGAGCCAGACAGAGAAGCAGGCCAGCGGGGGAACACTCAAGTGTGGTTCAAACCTCTGTGGGCACAAACACCCCTCATGCATTTCTGGGACATTTTATCTTCCCTTCTGCACGCCTCTGTACTGATGCACTGCTCAAGTCTGCAGCAGTCTGAAGCATGGAGCTGTCAGTGCTGGAGCATGTGCTGATTTTGATGCAAAGAAAACGGAGGGATTTAAAACTACACTCTCCATCAAAGACACCTCTGAGAGTTTGCCTGAAGAAAACTTTCATTTGTTATCCTGCGACTTTCAGAATAAAGCAGCTGAGTGAGCTGAAGCTTGAAATGTTTTTTTTTTTTGTTTTAAGTCTGATATCTGTCCTCAACGTTCCAAAACAAAAACTCTGCAATGACAGCCAATAAAGAGGGAGGCACACCACTACACTCCACCCTCGTGATAAATTAATTAAGGTGAAGCTTTTAAAGAATTTGGAGGTTGTGGGTGCATGTACAGGATGATAGGTCTGATGAAATGTCCAATAAGTCTAACAGCCCTCTACTTTCTCGTCCAGTATGTCTCGTAGAAAAGCATTTGCTGAGCATGCATGCACTTTATTAACCCCTCACTCACACAGATTTCTCTCAAGGCCAGCTAAATATTACAACAGTATTGGGCTTCAGCCTGCAGCAGAGATCACAATCAGGGGATCTTCTATAGTAGATCCATCTTGACGAATCTGAAGACAAACCGTGAGTTTTCTAGAGGGAGGATTTAATACACTTACTCTGACACTCCCAACACTCAAACAGATAATGCTTGTCATCACTTTTTAATCCTGTTACTGCTCTCTTCATCTGTCCTCTTTACCTCAGCACCCTGAATTAGTGTCTGTCTGGGCCCGCAGTCAGACAGAAGACCAGTCGCCTCTGTAGAGGACAAAATACTCCTCAAACTGGCAATAATAGAGCCCCGTATCCTGTTGGTTGTAGCCAGTGTTCATGTTGGCAGGAGGTGTGATGATGGAGGAGAGATGAGGGTTCAGAAAGGTTCAAACTAAAAACAGGAATCTGGACACAGTAACTGTAAAGAGAAGTTTGTAAGTAATATTGTGTGGACTGAAGATGACTTTTGGTTTTAATTGATTTTTTGGCCATGTCATGAATGCTTGATTATTTCGCCGACAGTGAAACAAAATCATCAAGAGTAATTTAATATCAGTTCAACAGTAATCCTAAAGTATTCACATAAACCACTGTTCAAGTCCACCAGGTTGAATAGCTTCTGTTGACCTACAAGCCTAAAAAATAAGCTAAATTCAGCCTAAATAAGAGCATCAGCTGAGTGCTCCAGCAGAGCTTCATTTTTCACCATCTGTGCATTCAGACAAACACAACCAGTACTCTGCTCTGCTGTGTCTTAAACCCTCTGGGGATTTCAGTTTTCTCACAGACAGAGGAAAAGATCCAGTTATTTCTTTTTAGCGGTTTCTTTTTGTTCCTCTAAAAGCTTTTCTCCTTTAAGGGGCTGCTTCCTCTGACCTCAGAGAGTGTGCAGCCTCGTGTCCACATTCCTCATGTTGCTGTACTGAGCCAGCGAAAGTGTCTGGCCCAGTCGAGCAACATGACACGCTACAACCACATACCAAAATAGCAGCACGAGGGAAAATGCTAACTCATACTATAGCTGCGCAACCATGACCATGACCATGCGCAAGTCTCACACTGCTGCAAAGCATACATTGATGGTAGTTCCATGTTTTCAGACTTGACCTTTTACTAACAAATTACATAGCAAATTCCCAAAATGTGAGCTCTGGTTGTGTTCAATGTCAGCAGAGTACTTTACTTATCTGAAGGTCAGCTTCTCTTGCAGCAGACTGACTGATGTCTTACTGCTGTCTCACATTGTGAAGGTGAGACATGTTTTTTTTAAACTCACAATATGAAGGTTAGAGAGAGACAGAAGGGAAAATCTGATCTTTCATCTCGGCCCTCTGGCAGAACTGACTCTACGCTAATAAAACCCAGGGAAATTAAGTGAAGAGAGTTTTTTTTTGCTCAGATGACTGTTTATTCAGATGTCTCCTAACAGCATTAAAGGAGCTCTTCTCCTCAGAGAGCAGCTGCTTTCTCCTTGGCCAGTGGGAGGACACAGAAGTTAAACAGTTTTAATAGTGTTATGCTGCAGATTAATTGATTATATTTCAGCTGAAATACAAGTAGTAGATGTCCTGTGTGTAATAAATGAATGCTACAGGGGGACATTAAGACAGATTTAAACAGTCAACAATACAAAATGGCAGCAATATCACCATTCCTTCATTGATGATTGCTGTGACCTTCCTCCCCGCTTACTTACATTCTAACAGCTGTAACAAGTTACATCACACAGTGTTCATTTCTTATGTGAGGGGCTTTAGCCTGAAAATGATTAGCTTTAGCATTCAAACACTTAAATCAGGGAGAAAAATAGCTTCTGCTGCTCTATAGAAACATTAAAAACTCACACCTTTGTCTGTATACTGTACAACTGTACTGTTGTGGTGTGGTGTTTCTTATCTCATTATTGTGTTAAGCACTTTGTAACATGTTGTTTTTAAAAAGTGCTATATAAATAAAGCTTTACTTACTTACCTCAGTATTAGCACATAATCAAAGACAAAACTGTGCAAAAAACAAAAGTAGTGGTTTCAGGTATAGTGCAATTGTAACTCGTCATTTTGATACATGTTTTTTGTCTTTGTTGATAAAGAATAAAAATTTAAAGATGCAAGTATTCTTGTGCTGGGCAATGCATTTTCCTCAGCCAAGTCAAGCTAATTTGCTAATAGCAGTTGCCTCATATTTGCTGTAGTCTACAGATTTTAGAGCGGTGGGCTATAAATTGTATACAACTACCATCAAGAAATAATTTATTTACAAAATATTGAATTAAGCGGTTAGCTATTTTGGTACACACTAACAGGCTAAAATTTTTAACAGCACAAAAGCTGCTAATAGCTTTAGGTCGCCCGAGCTATTAGCACATCACCGAGTTGTTTACCAAGACAGCAGATAATTGTCTGACGTTAGATATTAGCACGTCTCTAGAATCCTTATTTGCTACAATAAGGGGGGGAGTTCAGATAGTGATGCGACTTTATATGGCCATGCTAGGAAACCACAATGTTATCTTAGCTAAGATACTTTCATTCTCCTTGATTAGCCTAGCTTATGCTTATTTTCAAGTAGTTTTAGATGTTCATTAAATACCAAGATATGAAAGTGATATTGCACTTCTTATACTGTACTAAATAAAGTAATTTTTGTGTGCGCAATAGCTTTGGTTAGCTTTGGTTTGGTCTGAGTCACTGTTGTGACCTGCAACTCTTTCAAATGTCCATATATTGTTATGTTCATATATTACGATGTCCAGGCCTCTGCCTGTCAGCTGCATGCCTTTTCTTGTACCATAATATATCTTTTGACAGCTGCAGTTGTTTTGAAAGCAAGTTCTGCCAAGAAAACCATTCAAAAGCATTCCAACAGTAGCCTATATGTACTGTAGCAGTCAAGCTGTGATAGAAAAGCAAAGATGAAATGATAGAAGGGGACACCAGGCAATGATAACAAGACAAGAGCATACAGATGACATCTGTACACCAGTGAAAAGGACAAAACCAACTCTCTTTATAACATGACTTTAAAAGCAAAACAGAATTGACCACAGACACTGAGAGGAGGATTAACACTATGTGGAGGGGATTTTGATCAGTGGCAAATGAATGCTAAACTGATGAAGTAGGGATGGGTTAATGGATCTCCCAAGTATCAGAAGTGCAGATTCTGGTGTTGTATTTTTAAAACCAGACTTACAATAATACACAAAAGAAGAATTTCAATTTAGACCTTTCTTTGTAAAATCTCCATTTAAAATTGTTTGTGCATGCACGTTTATTGCAAATCACTATAATATGAATAAATAACCACTTCCATGCTGGCATTTAAGCACCATTTTCTGCTGAAAGATATCAACAGCCATCTGGTTATCATTAGTATTTGGGAAGAAATCACAAACTATTACCCATCCCTGCCATGCAGATCCACAACACAAAGACAACATGTGTTTGTACCTCTCTCGATGTAGCGGGAACATTTTACAGTTCGCAGACAACTCCTCTGCAGCAGGACAAGAGGAGAGAGGATCCAAGTTACACAGTGCAAATGACATCCTGAAAACGTGTTGCCTATATTATTTAGTAACTCATTTGATTAATAAAGACACAAACAAAATTGTAAAAAATACCCCCAATATGTTTTATAATATTGAAACACTCATCAGAGAAACTATCTAACATCAATTTACATTTCAGAAAGATACTTTAAAATAAAATAGAAGACAACAATAATGCAGATAATTGTACACACATTATCTGGTGCATCATCTATACCCTAAGGTCCCTTCATATTGATGTATATATTGATGATGCGTGGTCAATTCAGATCTTCTACAACACAATAATATGCTTTGGACACTTCACCGGATATCTAATGAGATTGGATCATCATACCACGATACTTCATGAAAAAATAATCTATAGCAGGTTGTAAATAGTGGAAGCAATAGATTCACAAGACCATGTTTTAGAAAAATATTTTAAAACTGGAAAAAATACATCTAGCCACTTATTCTGTTTCTACTGGAGCAGTGAGGGTAACATGATATGGATAAGTGGCACACGGCATGGGAACTTGTGTAAGTAACACTCATCTTGTTTATTCATCTCAAGTGGCTGTTGTATCAGGACTCGCTTATGGCAAGAGGGTAGGAGTTCTCTCCTTCAAGACTGAAGAATCATACTTTTATGTTCCTGGCCCTGCAACTACCAGCCAAATCTTGTTCACGGCTCCTTACAGATTGAGTTCAATTCCAAAGAAAGATTGTGGATGTTCTGTACATTGTTGGTACTGCGATATCATAATTTGCAAATGGTGTACAGATATTACACCAGAACAAACAATAGAGAAATGTAACCCATATTAGCAAAAGTAGTCACTAATGTTGTTGTTGTAAATATTGGATAATACAACTTGAGTCAGAGGGACTCACAACTCTTCTGCCTCGAAAGCTAACATGTACGATACAGAATATGAGATAGCATCAGAACAACCTTGCTAGCTAGAAAGTAAGATGAATGCTCTGCAATACAGAAAGTAACTTGTTTTGCTCCGCCTGCAAAGATTGTAATTAGATCACTAATACCTAATTTATTCTAATATTAGCTAGCAAACAATTATCTATGTTGCTTTATTTTAAAATATGGCTACATTTCTGTTTCAATTTAATGCAAATCTTATTTAATTTCATTCAGATAGCTAAAAATTAGTAATCTAACTGTCGTATAGCAGTTTTTCTTACTAGCTAAACAGAAGCTTCTCAAATAACTTTTCACTCTACTGCTTTATCTACCTATTACACTCGGTGGAGAATTGAATATGTCGGGTAAAAATTCCTTACTAAACACATTAGACTCAAGATAGACCATCAAATTTTGGTTTTATTGTGACTGTTAAAAGCCCAGCCTTCACACTCACAGCATTTGTTAGACAGCTGGCTTCCTATTGGGCTGCACATTCCACCTGATACAGTCTACAGTCAGACCTTATTACTTCGATAAAGTCTGTACTTATTGAGTCTTATTGGCACAGCCTTGTTCAAAATTGTTTGATTGAGGTGCAGTGGATGAGGCCTGGGAGGCGACACATACAGGTATCAGGGCCCCCTTCTTTACAGGACTTGTGTTGTCACTTTATCGGATTTGCCTCTTACTCTTTCAGCCAAATATTTTCAATATGAAATAAAGATCTTTAGTCTCTTCTCTTAGAGAACCAGATTTACATTCTGCTGAGTGAGTAAATGTTTCAGTAACCTTGCAGACTCTTGCTTATAACACATTATATGATGAAACCACTTTCATGGCAATTTCACAGGAAAAGAACAATTGATAAACTTCAATGTGTGATTTTACACGATGTTTAGTACCACTTCAACGCACCATTAGTTTCTGCATGGGAAGGAGCCAGAGTTTCAGTGTGGACACAACAATTTAATGGAAGTCATGTGTACTATGTGAAATGGTAACATTTCAATCTGTGTAAATCTCATTTCATTTTCCCTCTGAAAAGAGAACATGATCAAAATGGTGTAGGGCACCAACACAAAGTTTTCACCAAAAGGACATCCTGGGCAGTTTGTCCAGTCATCCAAATCCAAAGAGGACTTTTTTTTGTTAAGATCGCCTATCAGGAGAGATAATCGCTTCCCCTTATGCCCCCCAACCTGGACCATGACAGAGATAACACAGTAGCCACTTAAGATGCTCTAACTTTGTCCTCAGTCATGTGAGTGGCATCTCAATTAAAGTGTCACTGCACTGAACGAAAGAGAGAAAGTCTGAGAGCATCGACTCTGGTAATTCAAGTAGGGTTCAGGTGTGTTTGAAACAAGCTGAAGCCTTGCATGAATAATTTAACAAAACACACACAAACAATGCAAAAACACACGCAGAGCTGAAAAAAAAAATGGCACAGCATTATCTGTTCCCATTTTGTTTTTTAACAAACCGTCCGCGCATCAAAGATTAATTATGTCATACTGCTCTACATGGTTTAGAGAAGTGAAAACAGAAAGCTGTACAGCCAGATCAAACAACCACATGGACAACAATTACTCAAATTCAAGACAAAGTTCACTTTTAAGCATGGTGTCGTTCCAGACAGTACAGAAGAGAAAGCAGCATATTTTAAACACGGTTCTGTAACTTACCCCATGCTCCGAAGATCTGGATGCTGATCTGCCGACTGGTTCCGCTCACCACTCCACTGTTCCTTCTTTTCTCTCCTTGGCTTCCAAACTGTCTCGCTTCTTCCTGGAAATTTTTGAACGTTTCAAGTTACATTTCGAAAAAAAAAAAAGACAAATCACTTCCGACTACAGATTCCACCCGTTTCCCCTCCGACAGTACTCCTCTCTTCTCAAGTCAGTTGTTGTACTCCAGCCAGCCTGCTTGCTTGCCTTCCTTTGTCCGCGGGTTTCAACTGCGAGCAACACCGCAGATCCGTCGTCCCCGTGCGTAATTACGCACTGTGCTCAGGTTTTCTCAGCTCTGCAAGCTGGATACACGGAGGAATATCAATACAAGTTACAATACGAGTTATTTGGGTTTAAACCCCTCCAGGACGAGTGCTGTACTCCGCTGCCGCCTCTGTGCCAGATCACGCTGGGACCTCATTCAACTCTCTCAACAGGACCACGGAGCCTCTATAGCGCCATCTGATGGCCACAATCATGATTACATTGTACGCCCATCGTCCTCTTTCTCTACTTTGCACTTAAATGTCAGAATGTGAAATTTAATATGTGGAAATGGACTGGAGGCTGCTTTGAAAGCGTATTCGTGAATTGCAGCGTAATAGCAGCTGACATTAAAAAGCAAAAGCCAAATAGCTGTTTACAAAAGGCGTCGGCAAATACTCCAATGTTTAATGTTGCCTTTGATCCCCTATTCAGATTGTCAACATTAAGCAGTTTATACAGAGCTATATAATAATCCCCTTAAACATGATTTATTTTGTATTGTTACTGGACAGGGTCTCATGTTGTGTATGTGAGACGGAATACAACTATTAGACTGGAAATGTGATTGTTTTAATACCCTAAAGTATTATTATGGATTCCTATGATATTCACAGGTTAGTGTTTTCATTGCCGTGATTATGTCATTGAATGAGTGTTCATAGCCAGAAATCACATTGGAGCACTAAACCGAAGTCAACCTGAATAATACTGCACAAACATGACAGAAGAGATTTGAGAGATTTCACAGAAACGCTAACTGATTCAAATACACACAAGAACATAGTAACAAGTAACTGAAGTGGAAAGTCAGTATGTTATATTTTAATCAGATGGGAGGCTAGTTTCATAAAATACTCTTTGTTGTAATGGGAAACATCATGAATGAAGTCTTTTCTTATCCTGCTGATTAAGTTAAATAGCTAATATCTCCCTTTATAACCTAATAAATTGAACTAATCCTGACCTTTTTGAAGCAGTATTTATTGCAGCAAATGAATATACATCATATTAAGTACTGCAAAAAACAAAACAAAAAACATAGACATAACATTTTTTTTTTCTCATGATATTAACTCAGTTGATACTGGACTGACTATGGGAAGGGATTCTGGGAGGAGTCTGACTTTTGCGTATTTGCTCAAAGAAGAAGAAATAACACTAATAGGTATTTCTTTGATTTACTTCTCCTTGTGAACATCTACAACTTTTCATCACTTTCAAAAGAGCTGCTCGTCGCCTAATTGGTTAATACAGATCCCTGGTTTTTGAGTCACCTCTAAATCTAAATTAAAGCATGTATTTATTTGTGTGGATATTGGCTGAACATGAAAGAGCGTGTGCAGCATTAAATGTAGTGGAAGAGCAATGTGAGCAGCTCCTTTGCACTCAGTGTGCTGCTCAGTGGACTGTTACAGCTCTGCAGCTGACTGCTCGTCTGTGCTGCAGGGAGACAACAGGGAACATCAGATCTCTGCCTCATATGCCAACAACCTTTGTCTTCTTTTAAAGAGACACTTCTCAGCCGGGCTGAGGCAGTTTGCTGCACAGCTGGACGTAGTGGACGAGATTGGGCTGAACCTGCAGGCCTCTGGCTTTAACACACACACCATTAATAACCACTGGCAGCCCAGTATGCACACACAGATGGGACCTCTTGTGGAAGATTTCTCTCCCTATCTGGCTGTAATTTCACTGTTTCTATATTAAATAGTATAGTAGTCATAAACCGACACAGCCACTTTTTTGTTGCTTTCTAGATCAGGCTTTCCTTATTTTGTGTTTTTTTTTTAAATGTTTAGTGTTATATTTGTGTAAATAGATGGTTTCTCAAAATCTCAAGATAAACTTTTTTTTTTATTACATAACTCAGAATTGCTTGGCAGACTCTAATTTCCATGGTTCTATGATCAAATTAATTTCTTTGAACATACAAGTAAACGTTTATGCTATTAAGTTGATGGTCTGTGGTAACCATGGACATCAACAGCGTAACAGAATGCAGTGTTTGGGTTGCTTGGCAACAATCTAGTTTCAATAATGTCGAACTATTTAAGTTGGTGGAGTAAAACAAAGATATCTTTTGTTGATTATTACTTTTATATACTATGTTCTGTGTGTACATTTGTTGTATTAAAGCAACATCAAGAGGTCAAGATTTTGTTCTGAATATGTGCCGTGATTGTCTTTGATGTTCTACTTCCTTTTTACATTCCTTTTACATTTAAAGATAAATAATGGCTGAAATATCTGCTCATTTAATATTATTTTGCTCATATGTTCATCCCTGTTTTAATCACCCATGTCATGTTTACAGCGTCTACAGGGCCAAAAGACACCAACCTACGTCTTTTCACATTGTCCCTGTTTGCACACACCTCAGGAGTTTCATAAATTCTGCTTTTCTAACAACTCTTGAATGTCAGGCTAATGATTAAAAAATCAGCCTAATTAAAATGAGAGTCAACTTCAGACCCAATCAATTCAGCTCACTGAGAGGAGAAAGTCATCAGGCGAAGCTCATAGAGTCATAAAGCGTGATTAAGGTGAGAGTTTTTAGACCAGCGAGAGACAAAGAAGAGGTAAGCCTTCCACCACACACACATTAGCCCTTACTTCTGAATAAAGATCACTGACATTTTCAAGCTAATATAAACATTTGCAGCCTGCAGGGTGAAATTCGACTGCAGCAAAGAAAGAAGACCCATATTAAAATTGTTCCGGGATGATAAATAAATCATCTTTCTTATCTTTGTAGTTATGATTTCTCAGTTTAATGGAGAAAGAAGTTTTTAATTCATAATAAATACAGCTAAAGAAACAAAGGCCTGGTTAGTAAGGATTGAAAAGCTATGTCTTTCAAAAATAATATTTACAATTGAATACCCCACATTTTTTAAATATTTGTCTCTTTAGACATATAAACAATGTTTTAACAGCAGTTTGCCCATATAATTGTTCTTATTTCTGAAATGCATCACAATTAGAAACACTGTCTGTGTCAATGAACATTAACACCTTCTTTAGGTCAGGGAAAGACAAAACCATGTGTATATCAGGCACATTGTTCAGTGAACACATGAAGAGCAGGTGACGAGCTTCTAAAAAAGTTGAAAAAGATCAGTGAGACAAAGTCTTTGGTGCAAAGCCTGTGATAAGTAGTTGGATTTGGGTATATAAGACAATGTTGGTCACACTTAAACATTGATGTGGTTGAAGAAAATCCTGCTCACAGTTGGAGAACTCTTGATGTGTGCAACTATTTTTACAGACACAAAAACATGGTATACAAGTTTGACAAACCATCATAGACAGTGGGAATACTATTTAGTTTATTAAATGTGTTCCTTAATTTGATTGGTATATGTTAAACTCTATTTACTGGGGAACGTTGAATTGAAGGGTGTGTGAAAATGCTTAACAAATAAGATTGTGCTATATGCTGTCAGAGGTTAGAAGAAAGGCGAAAGTGGCAGGACAAGACTGGAACTTGGACATTTAGAGACAAGTGGGATTAAAGTGTGGGAAGGAGAAGTCAGCTTACTAAGTACGATGAGGTTTATTTAAAAGGATGTACACTATATGTACATGAAGAAAAAGAAGTAGCTTGCTACACCAACAACAGACCAGCAGGGGGCAGCATAGCAATGCTGCGTCCTGTTTGCTGTTTGTAACATTATGAAGAAGAAGAAAAAGACCTACCACGTCATCATCCCGAGACTGTTGATCACACACGAGGATGTGTGGCTTTGCATTAAAGTAGTTGTTTATTTTAGTTGTGAATATCCAGTAAAACACAGACTGAGGTATCAATCCTTCGAGGACGAGAAGAGAAACAGACATGGCAGACTTTTCTTCTCTTGGTCTGTCGGACTGGCTGGTGAAGCAGTGTAAGCAGCTGGGCATCAACAAACCCTCTCCTGTTCAGGAAAACTGCATGCCAGCTATTCTTGAAGGTGAGACAGCTTCTGTTAATCAGTCAGGTAAAACAACAACAACAACAACCTGTGTCTCTTCACACATTCCAGTCAAAAGTGGTTTTAACTTATCACCACAGATGGACATTGGAAGAAAAGACATTATTTTTATTATTCATGTATTTTTCACAAGTCTGCTCAGCTCCCAGGACTGCTCATGTTATCAGGGAATTGTGTCGAGAGAAAGATCTCCTGAATGACACTCCTGAAAATCCTTGTGAAATAAAATGTCTTTTAATTTATAGACGGATTTATTTGATGATTCTCGTGGAGTGTGGTGTATGTTACCAAAAAAAGAAAAGAAAAGAAAAGCAGTTTCGGTGATTTTTCTTAAAAAAAAAAAAAAATGAAGTGAGTGAATGTTGTCATTGTGTTTCCTTCTAGGTCGGGACTGTATGGGCTGTGCTAAGACTGGAAGTGGGAAGACGGCAGCATTTGTGCTGCCAGTCCTGCAGAAACTGTCCGAAGACCCTTATGGCATCTTCTGCCTGGTGCTCACTCCTACCAGGTACCTGTAGTGTGTCTGCTATTTCTATCAAATCTCATATCTAATTGAACTCTTGATAAATGAGCTACTATTAATGCTGGCTGCCTTTAACATTTAATAGGATGGTTAGTCTTCCTGTTAATTTGAGGCGGTGTGAAATTGTTTCACTCCCCATATTAGCAGAAACACAGCTAAAGCCAGCAAGACATTAAAGCTGTGTGTAGGACTACAGAGGAAGCTTCCCCCCAATGATTATTATTATTATTATTTTTGTATATTGTATATTGTACATGGTATGTGTTCTCAAGCTAGGTAGAACAGAAGTGTGAGCATTTTAAGCATCTTATTCTTGTGATAAATCAATGTTGTAATTGTGATGTCATGCAGGGAGCTGGCCTATCAGATTGCAGAGCAGTTTCGAATCCTGGGGAAGCCTCTTGGAGTGAGAGACTTGATCGTCGTTGGAGGAATGGGTAAAACTATGAGCATCGCTGCATGCAAATTTCTGTTCATAGGGCTTTCATTATCTATAAACTTTGAAGTTAACTTCGGACACTTTGATGACAACTATGAGTCAGATTTTAGTTGTCATGTGAGAGTTTAAAGCCCCGGTGTTGCATCCTGTCGGAGAGTCTCCTCTGTGCTGACCTCTTCCTGCTGTGTGTCCGACAGACATGGTGACTCAGGCCTTGGAGCTCTCCAAGCAGCCACATGTGGTGGTAGCGACGCCTGGGCGGCTGGCTGATCATATCCGCAGCTCCAACACCTTCAGCATGAGCAGGATCCAGTTTCTGGTGAGTTGAAGAAGACACAAAGACTCGGACCAGGTTTCAACAGTTTCTCTCAGCTTTATCTCTAAATAGAGATCACATGTCTGACTTGGTTAAGACTCTGTTTAAACCAGGACCTGATCAATACGAGGTTCAACATGTGAAGGGGGGGGGGGGATAAGTCAGTTTAGAGCCTTTTGTGTTTGTAGACTACTTCAGCTTTGTGACCTTTCCTGTGTGTGTCAGATTCTGGACGAGGCAGACCGTCTGTTGGAGCAAGGCTGCACAGACTTCACCAGAGATCTGGAGACCATCATGGGGGTCTTACCGGCCAAGCGGCAGACGCTTCTGTTCAGCGCCACACTCACAGACACCCTACAGGAGCTGAAGAACATCGCCATGAACAAACCTCACTTCTGGGAAAGCAAGTCAGAGTGAGTAAACCTGCAGCGGTTTGAAAACCATTTCCACAAATATTCAGTCAGTCATGGAGAAAGTAGAAAGTATAGATTCTGTGTGAAGCGACTCTTCACTTTATTTATGAGTAGTGACATTTTTAGACAACACTTCAGGGAAGATTTAAAAGGGCTTTTCTGTGCCACCTCTATATTGAATCTTGAAAATTATTGATAAAAACTAGCGCACCAGCCTGGAAATTTAGTTTGCATGCAATCCGAACTAGGCTGCATTTAATCTATCTTATTGCAAGAATAATTTTGGATGTCATTGGAAGTTCTTAAAATACACGTGGCAGAAATATTAAGCAGCTACAAACGTGTGCAGCTTTCCACTTCAACCCAGAAGAGGAAGCAAAGCTCCAAACATCCTTTTTCATAAACTTCTTTTAAATCTTGGTCCTGGTCCTGGATCCACACCAGGTCCAGGGTTCGAATTCTGTATTATGAGCCCGACAACTCCATTCTGAATGACCATGTTATTGTTCAGGACAAAAACTGTGGAGGAGTTGGATCAGAGGTTTATCCTGACTCCAGAGAAGGTGAAGGACGCCTACCTGGTCCACCTGATCCAGATGTTTACTGACAAGCACAATGACTGGTCCATCATCATCTTCACCAACACCTGCAAGTAAGAAACTCCATCTGCATCTGTGACGATAGCTGGACAAGATGCTCAAAGATAAATAGCCCACAGTTTTTCTCTGATTTGTACGTCGAAGGAGAGCACATTTATTTGTATGTATTTGAAACATGAGGTCGAGTGGGATCAATGCCGGTTGTGTGTAAATGTTTTTTTTGTTTCTGCTCACAGAAACTGTCAGATCCTCACGATGATGCTGCGTGAATTTAACTTCCCAACCATCTCCCTGCACTCCATGATGAAACAAGTAAGACTTTGCATTTAAAGCACAATTTTGTGAGCTTCGCTTGTCTCTTTGGGGTAACAGAGGCGACGTCAACATTTTTGAGCGAATGGATGAAGTCTGCCTGCCTTATGTGAGGGAATACAGTGGTTTGCTACATCAGAGCTCAACAAGCTCGTGTCTGTTGTGGAAATCTTTGATGGTTCATTCACTCAAAGACTGAGACATAAGTGAGCACAAAGCCTTTTGTGGTAATATAGAAACTGTCGGTGTAAGGGATTAAGTGGATTAAAGCACATGAATGGGTCTGCTTACTAAACAGAAGCTCTTTGTCTTATCCAGAAACAACGATTCGCAAACCTCGCTAAGTTCAAGGCCAGCGTCTACAAAATCCTGATCGCTACAGATGTAGCTTCACGGTAAGAAGCTTTACTAAGCTGCTTTTTCCTTCTTGTGTGAATCATAAAAGAAGTTAAAAACAAATTAATTCTTCACTAAATTGTCCTGCAGTGTTTTCAGAGTGGCTTAAAGAGCCTTACTTTAATAGCTGTCCTGTCCTTTCTTGTCTTACAGAGGTTTGGATATTCCAACTGTCCAGGTTGTCATTAACCACAACACGCCCGGCCTTCCCAAGATCTACATCCACAGAGTCGGTCGAACAGCCAGAGCAGGTAATATTTCTTAGCCTTCTGGTAACCAACCCATGTGTCTCTATGAACAGTTTGATCTTTAAATAAATGTAGCTCAGACTTCAAAAAGGTTTTCTTCCTCTGCAGGGAGGAACGGAGTGTCCATCACTCTGGTGACTCAGTACGACATCCACCTGGTCCAAGCCATCGAAGCACAGATTCGTACGTTTCGTGGTTATAGAGTTTGTGAAAGTGTCTGCAGCATGTGAACAAGTGTGATCTAACTTCACTACTGTTCTGCACCTACAGAGACAAAGTTGAAGGAGTATCCCGTGGTGGAGAAAGAAGTCCTGAAGATCCTCACCCAAGTCAACGTGACTCGACGAGAGTGTGAAATAGTGAGTTTCCTTTTCTTTTCTTTTTTTCCCTGCATGTTTCAGCATTACGTCACATCTTAATCGTTCAGCAAATCTCAAGTTACTGAAGCCCAGAGTTTACTGTCCGATTTCAGGCCAATTTATTACCTTCCGAGTATTATGACTCATTTAAAGTCAGTCTGAATTTTACCTGGTTGCTTGTCGAGTAGTAGCAGGCACGTCCTTTTAATGGGTCTCTGGCCTTTCTATCCTGAAAGAAACAATGAAAGAAATATCTGCAGCCATCCAACTGACCGTTAGTATTTCTGTTTTAGCAGCATGTGTTTGATAGTGAGTGTTTTACCGGTGTGTAAAGCCCATTTGAGCCGTGTATATGGGACAACTAAAATCAACCTCAATCTGTAGTAGTTGTTTTCATGATTTATGAACGCTCCTTCATGATTTTCCACAAACACGGTGCGTTCTCAGGTCATGCCTTTTATTCCAGTCAATGTGTGCTGACATTCCCCGACTTTATACAGTCTTTTAGTTTACACTGGGCTGGAATGATTGTGTTAAGGGGCAAAAAATATTTTCTCGATAGATTATATCTAGATTTTTTTTTTTTTCATATGTAGCTGTTCAAACTTACTACTCTGCAGAGTTGGTCTTGAAAACAAATCTGACATTCTTGATTTTTCTTCCTTGATGCTATCGTCTTGTCTGCATTTTAGAAACTGGAGTCCACAGATTTTGATGAGAAGAAAGAGATCAACAAGAGGAAACAGCTGATCTTGGAGGGAAAGGTAAGCTATCACAGGTGCTGCTCAAAGAACAGCAGCGATGTGAACTTCAAACCAGCTCAACCAAAGTCTGAATATTTCAGTGATCGAATTGCTGTTTCAGGATCCAGACCTGGAGGCCAAGAGGAAGGCTGAGCTAGAGAAGATCAGGAGTAAGAAGAAGCTGTTCAAACAGAAAATCCAGGAGAGCATTCAAAAACAGAAGCGTGGTCAGCTGAAGAAGAAACTGATGAAGAGAAAACAGAAGAAAATGAAAAAGGCAGCAGAATGAAAAGTGTTCTGACACATGTAAATACAAGGTTGTTTTTTTTTTTTTAAATGTACAGTATCTGTAAGATTCTCTAAATAAATAACTGGATTTCATACCGTACAAAGTGCTCAAATTGAAAGCCTTTATTGATTCAGTTTAACAAGAAACAACCGTGTGGTGAAACTTCACTGCAAAAAAGACAATTTCAAATTATTTACATCACACTGAGCTCTCTCGTTTATTGATTACATTTTTGCCTCCTAAGGAGAATCAAGAGTCTGGATCTGAATGTTTTACAACTAATCTACAGCTGATTCACGTTTTCAATGATCACTGCATCATGTTCAAATCAGTTCAAATTCATTATGGCTCAGAAGATGGAAAAAGAAAACACCAAAGCAATAATATTACGGCAGCAGGTTTTTAAAGCTATAACATGTTAGGATTTCGGTGGTGGAACAGGGTGACATTTTCGCACACTGTCAACAAAACTATTTCTAAGTCAATTAAACATGGCAACATGTACTCCTAACATGATTGTCACATGACAGCTGAGATGAGAAGGCTAAACAACAGTGAAGTACAATCTTACTGTGATCAGAAAGTATCTTCCCTGGAAGAGTTACACTACAATCCCTCAGAGTATAGGAGACGTCACAAAACTAATGAAGAAAGGAAAACAGCGTGTGCCTCATTCCTGAAGTCAGCTAAATGCTACAATAACAAATTTGAGGAAATCTACACAAAATGGCTAAATAACCAACCAACTTAACAGAAAAAAAAACCCCGACGCACACAGCAGCAAATGTTCAGGAAAAAAAAAGCGTTTGGATCAGCCAATGTTCACAAAGTTCTCCTGGATGATTATAGATCCAAGTACATCGCAGAACAACTCTACATGAAATACATAAAGCAGGCTAAACAGCTTCACATAAATCAAAAGTCCACAGAAGAAAACATAAATTCTGCCAGCCTCTGTTCGTTTTACTCTACAGAGAAGGAAGGTGGCTTTTTTTTTTTTTTTTTTTTTTTATCCGCCCACCCTTTGAGAAACAACCCTGATGCTGAGCTCGGTGACCTCATCGTGACCAGGCCTGATCTAAAAAAAAAAAACAAAATTAAAGATACCAAAGTTTTTTTTTGTTTTTTTGTCAGTGGGTTTGTTGAGCCCTCTGGTGTGGTAGGTTTATTATGCTGGTAGTTTGATTCTAACTACATTCATGCTTGTGCTGCAGCTGTTTGTCTGAGGGTGATTGGTTATAGGCACTGATTCATGTTTCTCCTTCACTTTTCTTTAGTCTGCTTGCCATCATCTCAAAACTACCGACGGCTTCCCCACTGTTAAAACCCGGGGGAAGGTTAATAAGGTGTCAGAATAACTGAATTCACATAACCAAACATTTTTCAGATAATGTCAATTTCTAAATTATAGGGTCATGTAAAGACATGTTTGTGAAAGTTTATTTTGTCACCCCCTGGTCCATCTTTTGACTTTGGAGGCTGGGCAGTATGACCATCATTCAGATGGGGAGGGGGGGACATTGTTGACGACACTTGGTACACACCATCCTTTCTTGTGGTCGTTTTTTTTTTTTTTAGGACAGAACCGTCCTCACGCCACGTTTCCCTCTAAGGCTTTCACTCTGGCAAAGATTCGAACTGGTTTTCCAAATATGGAAACGCTAGCTTCTCTCCGTTAGCCACCTTCCTTTTCCACTTCTTACCTGTGCTGGATTGATCGCCACAACCCGCTGTAAGCTTCGACTACCGTCGTCTTTCTTTGCTCATGATGTTTGGTTCCTGTCATGTCGAGCAGGGATTTGTGTGATGAGTGTTGACAGTCCACATCCTTCCTAAGGAATCAATCAACGTAGAGCATTTGCCGATCTAAGCGTATAGAGTGTTAAAAAAAAAAAAAGAAAGAAGAAAAAGACATCTGGTCATGAAGCACTGGGACATCAACAACCCCTGCTTTCAAAGATTAAAACAAGGAAAAGCTTTCACTGAAACATCAAGTGACACTGAGTTGAATATTCAATGCTGGTCATGTTTGATAGTTTCAATGACTTTTTTTTTTTTTTTTTTTGCAATTTTGTGCTCAGTGATAAGAAAGGTATCTCAGAGAAGAAACAACTGTCCAATGATCGCGAAATCGGTGGGATTCGCGTGTCATGCCTTGGAAAACAGTCTGAAATCCCCTGTGCTGCTCCACCACTGACGTGTGGCTGAAACCACCTCATGTACGAGGTTGTGAATGAGCCAGTGGTACTTGAGGCGTACAGAAGGTATTTCACATCAAGGCTCTTTTAATCCCAGTCTCAAGCACAGAAACCGTGTTTTTACTTCCTCTCCCAGAGGGTGTGTGTCGACTGCTGCCCCCTTTCGAGGCTGCTGAGGTTTTTTGGGGCCCATTAGAAGATCTTTGTTGCCACTTTCCTCCCATGACAAACCAAATTTAATAGACTAATGTTGAGTAGCAGACGCTTTTAGCTCGGGGATTTTGTGTTGCTTGTTCAGTGACTTCCGGTAAACATGCCCCCTGCAAGTCTGGAGAAAAAGTAATTCAGATTCAGCTGGAAAGCTTTGATGTCCATCTTAACATGAGATAGCTTTGCTTCCTTCCCTGGAGGCTGTGGGTTGAAGAGGTTGGCTGGATTATTTCGTTGGGAGTTGGGGACTCTTTGGATTCCCATGAGACCCCTGACCTCTCCCCCTCCGTTTCCCTCAGCAGCTCGACCACTCGCTGCCATTTTAATCGACTTCCCTCCTTCACTTCGCACGGACATCTGTCCCTGCCTCTCGCTTGTTCTCTCGGCCTCTCTTGCCCGTCCGTTCGTGCTCTCTTCTTCTTCTACCCTCTTATTTCACTCGCTGGTCATTGGTTTGGTTTCGCTATCCCGTCGCTTTCACTCGGTGGTGCTTCGGTTGTAGCAGAGGAAAACAGGTATCCATTTTATGTTTTTATTATTTCCCAGATTAAAAAGCTGATGAACTAAGCTCAGCTCAAGCCTAGCTCCCATCATCAAGTGACCTGAAAGACACAAAACACCATTATTTTACTCTTTGTCCACAAAACAATAACAATCTGGTCTCCACCTAATCAGCCTCAGTAGCTTTCAAAATAAAGAAAAGAAAAAAGAAGGGGGTTAAGAGTTATTCCTGGACATCGACTTTGGAGATAGTAGAATACCAGAGAGAGAGAGAGAGCGGAGAATGACATGCAGGAAAGGGAACCACGGGTCAGATTTGAACCCGCACCACTCACTTGAACTACAGTATGGCCGCTGTACATGGGGACCTAACTGCTGGACCATATCCACTGACATCATCCAAGACAGCAGATTTTAGAGTAGTTACAGGACTGACAAAAACCTTGTCTTTTAGTTTATATTTCTGGATTTAATCTGATATATTGAAGTGAAGTGTAATGTTACACAAATGGACTTTTTTTTGTAAACATCATTATTTTAGATCAAGTACTTCCTGCTATGTATTATTTCTTTAACAACTGCAATTGAAGAGAGCATCAAATTGACTCAGGAAACCAGAAAACTGCAGCACATCAGACGCTTTAATATCCTATACTGTGACTTCAAACACACCTTCATGTACTTACACTCTAATACTGTGACAGTCCAGTCACCCCGCCATGTTGGTATGCACGTTCACCCTGGTAAGTCGAGTCCTGGGACAAAGCCACGTCGATTTGGGACTTGAACTCATCGCCCAGGTAACTGTCCTGGAGAACATGAAAGCAGAGGCAAAGTTACACTCTGACCCTCATCAGTGATCTTTCTCATCCATTTAATTTATTCTGCTCAAATCGGTTATATAGTTACGTTTGACTAGGTTTGATCTAATCTAATGATGAACAGAAGAAACTGTAACAAACGTACAGGGTTTGAGTAACATTGGTGTTACCTGGGACAGCTCTGGTTGGGATAGTCCAGGCTGGCTCATCTGAGACGGCTGGCTCATGGAGATGTAGCCCTGTGTCAGCGGCCCCTGGGAGAAGGACTGGGAGGCCCCATCCTGGCTTGCCTGACTGTTGGGTCCATTACCATGACCACTCTGGTTCCCCGGGCCACGGAGCCTCTGCCGCCCTCCACGCCCAGGCTTACCCTTCATAGCTCCACGACCTCAAAGAAGAAAGAGCAGATCATTTTTGACCATTTGCAAACTGTACCAAGATGCGTTCATAACTCTTCAACAGTTCAGTGGAGTGCATCATTGCTGTGCGCTACCTGTTGCAGGGCCATTGGTCTGACCCAGGTAACTTGGTGGAGGCATTGGCGGCATCACCAGGTTGAAGGGTATTGGAATATTCATGGCGGACATGTGACCGGGGCCTGCCCCTATCATTCCAATCTGGTCATGGGTTTGAAAGTACATGTTGGATGGCCGGCCGGCTGGAAGAAAACACACAGATCAAGGTTCTTAAGAGTGGGGAAGTGGATCACAGTTGATCCCTGATCCAGTCAGATTTCAGATTGCATATGATAAGGTGAAAAAAATGAAGTGTTCACGTGAGGTGTGCATGTGCCATAGACATTCTGTACACTGTAGAAATAGTCAGTCAAACCAAAAGATATTAAATGCATACCAGTATTGCTGCGGTCGTAGGCTGAGCCGGGGATGAGGGCCTCGCGGGCGTCGTACATCGCAGTGCTCATAAAACGTCCCCCCTAGAAAACAACACAATCACAATTTAAAACAGTTGCATACTTCAGAGGATTAGGCCTCCAATTACTGATCATCTGCACGAGTAGGTCAGTCCAGTATCCATTAAAACCAGTCATTGATGTCCTCCACACAGGTATGCACTTCAGTTTGATATGTGTGAACAGGTGAAATGACTAACGAATGTTTGAATACCCATAATTCATTCTGTGTCTGATTCAAGGAGAAACCGCCTGCACAGCCAATCCGTCCTGACTCACCACGTTTGTCTCCAGAACATGATGAGACACAAACAGCTGTACTCACGGGGTTGATGGTGTTGACCAGCTTGCGAGGCTTGCTGAACTGCATGAGGCTCTCCCTCAGATTGTTGAGGGGTCCCTCCACCAGAACTTTCTGCTCTTTGTAATTGTTGAGCAGGTTGTTCCACAGAGGCTGCTTGGAGAGGGCTTTGGGGTTCCCCACAATGATCACACCGTACCTTCATTCACAGCACAAAAATCAATCATCAAATTAAGAGTCTCAACGGGAAATTCTACCGTGCCACATTTATACACTTTGATGCTTGAACTAATTTAGAGTTATGGTTTTTACTTG
This sequence comes from Symphodus melops, assembly GCF_947650265.1. Classification (NCBI taxonomy): domain Eukaryota; kingdom Metazoa; phylum Chordata; class Actinopteri; order Labriformes; family Labridae; genus Symphodus; species Symphodus melops. The sequence goes on from NC_136698.1 coordinate 8,367,891, forward strand.
GCTCTGGTCAGCGCCACGTTGAGACGACGCGGGTCGTTCAGGAAGCCGATGCCCTGGTGCTCGTTAGCTCGGACACATGACAGGATGATGAAATCCTTCTCTCTGCCCTGGAAGGCGTCCACGCTGGCAATTTCCACTTGCTGCAGTGGGACAGGAGGAGATGATCATTTGGAGAAGATTCCATAGTAAAATCAGTGGACTACATTATGTCCAACACTAGAAATGATAACTTAACTTCACAATCTATCAGATTTCTAAATGTGTTCTCGGCTCTGGCTCTTTGTTCTTTAAATTTCTATATCTATTACCTTTTCTGTTAGGTTTCATACAAAAGAAGTAAAGCTACATCTACATGATTATAAGCGACGTACCTGATAGAGTTTGGTGTGCAGGGAGCCACTGAACTGCATGTACTGGACCAGGTAGGAGCGCTGACCCTCATACGGGGTGATGATGCCGATCTGGTCAGGCTTCGCTCCAGCCTTCAGCAGCCTGGTAGTGATCTTCTCCACGTTGGCAGCCTCCGTCCTTAAAGACATCAACATCAACTCATTAATTCACTGTTCAGTATGCAGGACCTCACATCGGAGGATAAAGGAGTACATTAGCTGTAGCTTTTTGCAGTCATGTCTTTGGCATCTCAGCTTTGCATAACCTTTAAAAGACCTTTACGTCTTTCTTCTGTGAACTTTAATCTCTCCCCAACAAGATTCATTCATGAAAATAGAATCAAGACTTTCAAGAAACACTGATTTCATTTGAAGAGAATCCTCCTTCAGTGTTCTGTCATTCCTGGTGATGAGATTTTATCAAGTTTACCTTGAAACTCAATTACATCAGCCTGCCGTAACAGGTTAGTAAGGAAAGAGGAGCGAGTTCTTTCCAAACAGCAGCATTCACCTCACTCTTCTACAAGCTGTGGCCTAAACAAAGTCACAAATAAACAAACCAGTGTGTTGTTACCTGTTAAGGTAGGATGTTCCAGAGCTGGCAATCTCCTCCTGGCCTTGAGTCACGTAAAAGAACATGGGCTTGTCTGGCTGCGGCCACTGGAAGTCAAAGCCTTTCTTGATGCGGTCAGCTGTGAAGGAGAAAAAGATTGAATTAGGTTACACAGGTTTGTGGTTGTTTTACATGCTACTGTACCGGCCCAATGAAACTTATTTTCAAACCAGATAATGGAGGTGTTTTTTGACAAACCTGCAGTTACACCGTTCTGCAGGGAGCCCTCGTAGAAGATGTTCGATGGGAAGGCACTGAGTGCTGGGTGCATGCGGTACTGAACCTGCAGGCGAATCGGACGGATCCCGAGGACCACAAGGCGTTCAAACAGGGACTGGGAAAGACCTGCTTTTGCTGCCTTCTTACACATCACCACTGGACCCAGCTGACAGTGATCGCCCACCAGAATGAGCTGTGAGCAGAGGGGTGAAACACCACGGCGTGAGGAACAAGTTGACATGACAGCATACAGTAACAAGTCTTAGTTCTTGAGTGTTCAAGAAGGTCTCGTCAAAGCTCGTGTGAACAGAAACACCCTTAGATGAACTGTGATCGTGCGTTTGTACCTGCTTAGCTCCGAGCACCACAGGAACCATACACTCTGGCTCTGTGGCCTGGGTGCTCTCGTCGATCAGGATCGAGCGGAACTGCATCTTGGCCAGGCGTGGGTCACCAGCCCCGACACAGGTACAACAGATAACATCGGCATTCTGGACAAAACAGGGAAAGATCATGAGATTAAAAAAAAAACCAAAGGTCTCGACTCCTCTCTGCAATGCACGGGTTAGGGTTGAAAACCAAAGAAACCCACACAAATATAAGAAACAAGCTTGTAGTTATTGCATCACTTGTTATGGCCAAATTGATTACACACGCAGTGCTCCTAATATCAGATTTTAAATGGCAAGGACCAAATTGCATTTTTGCATTCAAACTTGATTGTCATGACATTTTAAAACTCCTCCTCACCATGAGCAGCTCCCTCTCTGCTGTACGTTTCAGAGCTCTGTAGCGTTTCTCATCAGCAGACGACAGCTCACCGGTCTCATCCTTCAGCTGCTGGAGTTTCTGAAGCTCCGGCATGCTGCAGAGAGACGACACACATCAGGATGGAATCAGGAAACTCACACTGCAACCTTTTAGAACTAAAAGGTGTCCTGAACTGACTTTTTAGAAATCCTTTGTTTGTCTTGTTTCACAGTGGTATTACAATATGTACTTCTGTTAACATCGGAATCACACACAAGCAGGACCTGTGGACATGCATTAATGGTGCCCTGCTCAAGGACATCTCTGCAGAGCTCGAGAAGCGGTCTGGCACCTCTCCAGCTTCCAGACACTTTCCATATTTTTGATCCACATCGGGATCTAAACCGGCAACCCTCCGGTTCCCAACCCAAGTCCCTGAGCTACTGCCACCCCCAGAACTCTAAAAATTAGTATCAATATCTTGAGTCTGGGCTCGACTTCCCTGCCTGTCACCGACCTGTCCATGTTGCTGATCTGGTTGTGCAGAGCCAGGAAGGACACTGGTGACTCAATGGCCTCCCTGCTCTTTGCACACAGCCTGACAACCTTCAGTCCAGTCTTGTCAATCTTCTCAGTCAGCTGATCCACAGCAATGTTACTGGGAGCACACACCAGAACTGGTCTGAAGACAAAGAAACACAAAGAGAGAGACAATAGAAACGGGTATTTAAAATACAGTTATCATAGTAACACAAAATAAAACAACATACAAGGTGATTGTGATTGTGGGTAATTATAAAAGTCCCTTGTGTCATACCCGTTGCCTTGCCGGGACAGGTGGTACACGATCGTGGCAGAGGTGACAGTCTTCCCAGTGCCTGGAGGACCCTGGATCAGACTGAGAGGCCTCTGCAGCACCGTCTTCACAGCGTACACCTGGATAAATAGTTTACAAACAAAGACAATTCAGACCGAACAAAGTGATGAAAATATGGATATCAAGCTTTTTCTCAAAACTACCAACATGAAATAGACCAAACTGTGCTGGTATTCTACTTAATCTACTTACAATGATTAAACATTAGAATGATGGTTCCGGATCTGAGTCCCCCCATCAAAACAAAAACAGATGCAATGTTTTGACCACCTAAATAGAGACTTACTCTCCTTCATGAATGTCTTGGGTTTTTTTGTTTTGTTTTTCTTGGTTATTCAAGAAAGAATACATATACTGATGCAGGAATAATTCACAGTAAATAGGACAGACTTTCTGACCTGTGAGTGATTGAGGTCTGGCAGGCCCTGGGCAGTGAAGCGCTTTGGAAGCTGGCACTTGATGGTGACATCCTCTACCTCGTGGCCGAGCAGTTTGTGGTAAATGTATCCAGACACAGATGTCTCATCCACTGCAAATGTCTTCAGGGCGCTCTGCATCCTGCAGCGACACATGCACAAGTGGCATTATCACTTACTTACAAGCCTTTACCCACAGAGTGAAATGATCATCTTTATTTAAAAAATGACAGACGTCTGCACTTTACACACAATTACAAACTGTAAAGCAGTTGATCTCAACCCGACCCCAGGTTGGGAACCAACGCTCTAAACCATGAATGCTCATTCTTATAAACTGTGAATAAATACAGTGACGTAGAGACTGAAATAAACGTTTCCATCAAGTTAACAATATTAAATGTTAGCATACCTATCAAAGGAAGTGGACTTCCACACAAAGTCCACCTGGAAGTTGTGGGGGATTTCAACAGGCGCTCCAACACTGCTCCGCAACTCAATGGCTATTTCATCCCCATAGTCTTAAAAAAACAGGCAGTTAAGGTAGTTCACATCCATCATGACAGCACCTTCAGTCTCCACTGGACTTTTACGACTTTGCAGCTTTACCAACTTTAACTTTACACACTAGTCTAAGTATGGTAGATAATATTTTAAGACACTGTGATGTAATTAATTATGTTGATATAACTGATAGGATTATGAAGATTATAAAGGATACTGTCAGGAACTTTGATCACATGGCCGATGCCTTTCCACAGCGGGGCCAGGTCTCCCTTGTACCGCAGGCAGATCTCGTCACCCTGCATGAGCCTCATATCTGGGATTTACACACGGATACAAGTTACAAACCCTTATATGCCTAAAAAAAAAAAAAAAATTACAACAAATTATCTAAGGAGGATGGTTGATGTTCATGAACCAAAGGATACAACACCGTGCACGCACAAAAAACGCACATGACCCCATTACAAAAATAATGGCAAAAAAAAAAAATCCAAGCACACATGCCACCAAAAGATGCAGGGTTTGGAGGGGTTGCGTGCAACTTTGAAGACTGAATGGGGAGGGAGGGGGCTCTATCTGGCCCAGAGAACCACTGGGAGGAAGTAAGGACTTGAGAATTACCACCTGAATCCGTCTTGGGCAGTGTGAAATAGGCAATCCGCTTTTTGTTCAGACCCAGGTCCCACCTGACAGTTATATTGTCTTGGGTCTATAAAAGAAAAAGAAAAAGATTCATTATAATATTATCTACTTTAAAGGGCTCTAAGGTATAAGGCCACATCGATGTGATACAAGTGTCAAAGAGTTTTGCATTATGTCTGACAAAAAAAAAAGAAAAAAGTCACAATAGGGTGCTTCCAGGTACCTGAGACTCCTTAAGCTTCTTGTCATAGTCAGCTTCAAGTTTGACCAGAGGGCCAAAGATATTTTGGTACTGGTACGCGTCCTCATAGCGCAGCAGCACATGCTGGGGCTCCTCGTCCACTCCCGGTTTCTCCAGGTCTTCCAAGGTGGCACTTGGGTTGTCCTGAGAGAATCAAACAAACCGTCAATAAAACGTATCGTACACATCCAGTCCCAAACTTGTGGAAACAAACGTCTGTAATTAACCGCTTTTCACAAACCCTCTGCAATGCTTCACTGTGAAAAGATACACTCCATCGCAGCATGACCATGAATTATGAAACCCTGGAGAGAAAACTTCCCTGCCTGTCAGCCACATACCTTCCACAGCTCCTCCAGCTTGTTGATCTGCTGGGCAGTAATCTGACGGGACCGAAGCTGCTCCTGCTCTGAGGGGATCTTCACCAGCCAGGACAGAAAGCAGCGATCCTGGATCAGTGGTTGCCACTGCGAGCTGTCCCAATTGATGTCTTTCAAGCTGCTCTGGCTAGCACAGGGCTGCCTGCATGAATACAAAGAGCATACGGACAGACACTGAGCTCATGTGTGGGATTTGGGGAATAAAAACATGAATTGTAACACATTGTTTGTCTTCCCAGAGTTCTGACCACATAAAGGGTTAAATTAATGCCACACGGGTTACAGGTCATTAACAGGGAGTTCCTAAAACACCACATGCAGAGGAAATTATTGACTGTTTAATTCTGTATAACTGTTCAGTGCTATTTTGAAAGAATACCTACAAACCGCACAATGATCAGGGACGTGATCGGCATCAGACACAAAAGCAACAGATTTATAATATTACATACAAATATAAAATGTAGAGTTAACCTGTCGTTAATATAAACTCTTTCACTATACAAGATGGACATAACCATTCAATAAATAAGGCAGAGGAGGAACGACCGTTGAAGAAATATGCTACATTACCTTATTTATAATGTTATGTATTTTGTAGATTTATTTTTTAATTTCAATCAAAGGAGATTTTACAGTATCAATAGAGCTGCAAAGCTGTGCATGCCGTTTAGAAAGGCTCATTTCCCATGATGCAGTAGATGCAAAACTGCATTATGCACGGAACGTCATCAAAACAAACAGAAAGCAAAAGTGAAAGCAAAGATTAAGGAAACATTTTGTATTTTTACAAACACCAGGAAGTCTGGAGTTGGACATGAGTCATTCAAGATTCACTAAAACAAGGTCAAACACAGCAGCAACACGACCAAGAAGGACAAGAAGTTAGCAACAACAGTTAGGCTCGCTACACGCCGTCAGTGTGTGCCGTCTGTGCCAGCAGCAATGACTCTTTCATGCTCACTCAACTTGTAAAACAAGCTCAGAAGATGACAGAAGCACTTCTCTGTAAAGCCTTATGCACGTATAGCGTGTTTGATGAGGAAGGCTTCAGACAGCTGCTCAGTGAGACACGCCGCTTCAGTACTTTCCAGATGTAAATCAAAAAGAGATTCTTGCAAATTCAAGTGGACTGATAGTCAAGTGAAAGCTGAATATTACACATGATACAAAAAAAACTGAGAGACAACAGGAAGGAATATATTTTTTGCATGTATTAGTAGCTCTGGCATTATAAACTGAATATTTTGGTTTACTGTTAGGATCTCTAAGGGTGTAAATGTATTAGTTTAAAGTTGCAGGATCCTTAAATCTATGCATCTGCTGTTATTCTCAACAAAAAAACAGCTGTTAAAGGGAATTCCTTGTATGACATGGTCATGATCCAAAACTAACGCGTATGGTGACATGCATCGTATGGTGACATGCATCGTATGGTGGGGTTGTAAGAAATGCCCAGGCTTAGTGTTAATATCTAGCATTTTGAACCTATTGAAAACCTATTGGAACTCAGCCCACACTGGGAAAGAACTTCACAACAAGTACAAGTCTTTAATTTAAACAGTCTCAATATTATGTTTAACTAGGCTAGTGTGTCTTGTGTAGTAATATATACCCCGCAAGTGTTTAGGATATACACTTCACAGCAACATTAATAGGCCTAAGCATACTTCCGTTTAAGGTTTTTCATGCGTTTATGAGTGAAGAAAAACAGCTAGTACAACTTGAAGCCTTTATGATTCCTGTATTAGGTTAGGATTCAAGAGATTCATCTTTTGATTTTTTATTGACAAAAAACCTGGAATACAGTGTTTTGAGCAGTCGTGGACTTAAAATAGACTAAACTATACATAAAGTAAAAGCATAAAGCAAAAATGATTTAAAAAGTGACAAACTAATCAGCATGTTTGTCTCAAGGCCGAGTCTAAATACAACCAAAATAAACCGTGCTTTAACATCTGTGTTGACTTTATGCACAAAATGAATAAAAGTTCTGCCTGTTCATTTTAAATGTGTTGCCTTCATTAGCTTGTTAAAGTTGCTGTTTTCTCACAAGGGAGGCAACTTTATTTGGAGCTACAAATCCTCATCATCAGTGGCAACATGAAGACTGACGCAGGAACAAACACACCCAATGCTGAACCTTCTGTTTCAACATATAAAATGTTTACAGTCTGTCTCTACACGCTGTCACCCCTGTGACACTCAAACGTCAGAGAAGACTCATGGTCCCAGACACCTGAACCCAAATATGGTTCCCACTAACTGTGTTACCACTGTTACCAGTCATGCCAACAAATCATCTCAAACTTGAACTTCAAACTTTTCACATCCTGCGAGTTTGCATTGAGCTTAACAGCAAACTCAACGAGGAATCTTACCGTCTCTTGAAAACTTCCAAACTATTTACAAACTGCTCTCGGAGAACAGCGTTAAAGCTTTCTTTATCTGGCATTATACCCGAAACCCAGAGTTCCCACTATACTCTGTGCCTTTTATTTGTGTTTTTTTAAGATGTTCTATATGCCTTTCTGTCATCTTTTATTCATATATAATCATGTTTTTTATTATCTATTTATACTTGACTGGAGATATTTTGAATCTAAACTTAAAGAAATTCCATGAAGATAAAATCCCACCTGCAAAGTAGCACCACCACAGAATCGGCCTTGGCTGGGATGAAGCCCAGCAGGAAGACGTTGCGGCAGCCACAGTTGTAACACTCCAGCACCGTCTCGCCCAGTGGTCCGTCTTTATGCAGGGTCACCTCTTTGCATTTTGCTCTTACCAAATGGTTCACAATGTGACTGTCAGAAAGACCATGAAGAAAACCATTAGAAATGTGTCTTGATAACATGCCTGCTTATATCCATCCAACTCGTCCAACAACCAAAGAGACAATAGAATTCCCTTCACCACTTTTAATTGGCAATGCTTTATGTCAGCAGCAGATACGACATGGACCAACAACGTGATTTAAAAATGCACCTTTAATAAGTTTCTGTAGACGGTGCACCATAAAGATCTCTCTTTACATTAATTCAACATGTCTGAGGTAAAAGGCAGGCTCTTTGAGATCATTTATAGTTGTAGTTTTTTTAAAGATGAGTAGAGTGCACACCTGCCAGATGTGTTTCCACGTCCATTACAGAACCACTTCTTGCTGGTGTTGCAGTACACAACACATGCTGGATCGTGGATCCCACAGTAGCTGAAAGAAAAGCAAAAGCAGCAGTGTTTAAAAAAAAAAAAAAAAGCATCATAATAAGCGCAGTTTAGGCTTTATTATATTAATTACAAACCGGTTTCATTAGCAATAGTAGAGACCTGCCAAACAGACAACAGGCTTGATAAAGGAGGAAGTAAACGTGCTTTTGAGTATAAAATGGTTAAGCATACATACACACAGTGTTGTGTTTAAACAAAAAAAAAAAAGAAAAACACGAATCAGTATTCATCTGTGATCACGTGTAAAGTGACATCGTAACGTGGTGGAGCTCGTGCCAGCCTACCTGCACGCGTGCACAGGCAGATCTTTGGTGTAGTATGTGTCTTCTTCATCTTCCTCAAAGTTGAGCTCGGCCAACAACTGGCTGGCTTTGGACACAGAGTCATCCAGGCCACCATTTAAAAGACCTTCATCAGGACCATTGACCTGCAGTACAACATAAGCTTTAACTAACAAACTCAATGCTAAGCTGCTAAAAGACACAGCAGGACAATAACACGTTGACATATTGACAGCGGTTATTACATAAATATATATATATGGGTATTAAAACACGTGATGTACAGTCCGAAACAAACGTGTTACGACAGGTGATTTCACTTTGAGATGTTAGGATATGGTTGTATCAGCTTGCAGCCAGCTAGCGATAACAGCTAGCTAACGTAAGGCTAAGTATCCAATAATAGCGGGCTAACATGCACCGCTGGGTCGGCGAGCTAACTGCGGCTAACGTCGGTAAACTGCGCTTCACGGCGCCTTCCTGTAAAAGTAAAAACATCGAACCTGACTGTCCAGCTGGCTCTGTGTGTGGCCTTGGGTTTGAGTCTGGCTTGGAAGCGTGAAGTCGGTGAAGTCGTACTCGGAGCCCTGGGTGTCCGCTCCGAGCAGCTCCGCTTCCTCGGTGTCCAGGAAGGTGAGTGTCTGCGAGCTCGGCCCGTACGCCTCCACACTCATCTCGACTTTCAACTGTCGCTTTTTACTCAACTGTTTCCGTTTTCTGTCTTAAAGGAGGCGGCAGAATCCGTAATGTGTTTGTTTATATCGACACGGGATTATGAGGCCGACTGTCTTAATTTGAACCCAAACAAAAAAAATGGATCCGATCAGAAGCTCGAGAGATCCAGGTCCAACGGCGGCGACGGTGACGAACTTCCACGCGCGGCTCAACGTGTGACGTTCACACGGCAAGCGGATGACCGAAGATAGTGCAACAGAGAGAAGAGCTCTCACTCTGAGCTTATTTTCGGGTATCAAAACGGAACAGTGAACCATTGCAGAAATGTTTTCCTGAATGTATCAGTAAAATATTGTAAATATTTCTTTGGAGCATTTATTCAAAGCCTCAACATATTTAAAGTAATAAAAAGATTGAGAGATTCGTCAAAGGTTTTGATTGGATGACATTTGAGGTTGGTGACACATGAGATTGAGAACATTTGAGTTGGTAATAGTTATTAAAAAAGGTTTTGTTCCTGCAGCATTCAGTTATTTTTATGAAATACAACTATTTCAATCTCCAAAATGTCACTAAGTAAAACTCAACTACAGCTGAAATTGTTGTAAATATCGTAATAAAAGACACAGAGGGTCCATGTTACCTTTTCATTCTCTTTATTTCCAAGCATTTGTTTCTACAAAGCACATATGACATTTGTGTAACTTTGTTTTGTTAATGTCTAATGGGCCACCATTCAGAGGATTCTTACCAGATAGAGAAATTCACAATAAATTCACAGAGCCATAATGTTATTGTACAACAGAGCACACACCAAGATAAAAAATAAATACATTTGAGGTAGCCACACATTTGACTGGACAGTATCAGTAAAATATCTTTGAACTGAACTGCTGAGCAATTTTAAGGCCTTTTCATAACACTCATTAATCACAAGGCACCGGAAGGAGTCGGGATCAGAAGTCACCTCATATGTAAACTTGAGGCTTCCACTTTCATGTTGGCAGGATTTTTTTTTTTTTTTTGGGGGGGGGGGGCAGATACACCACAACCCTTTGACTTCCTCACCTGCAAACAAGGAACTTAAATTGCTGTGATGTCAAAAACAGATCTTCATACCTCATACCAAAGATGTAGGTTTAAATGCCAAGATTCAACTGAAGCATGTGTTCAGCTCGGTGTTCAATGATGCTACTTTATGGTACAAACAATTGAATTAAAATGACATACTCGATAAAAACTAGAGACAATTCACTCAAACAAACTGGCTGCTACATTACTGAGCTCATAAAAAAACTTAAATAAAAGCTTCTACTGCTGCAATATTAAGCACATTGTTTAGTTTCCTAGCTAAATTTAAAAAGTCAGTAGGTTTTAAACAATATCCAACTAAGTGTATCCAAACAAATCTTCTTGCTTTGGATACATAGCTTGCACGGGCAGAACAGGGACCTTAAAAACTAAATTATCTGTCTTAACAGGTCAAACAAACCAAAGGTCTTGGATATAAAGGATGACTCACTGATAAAGCATCCATAGTAATAATCATTGGAGAGAAAAAACATTAGAACAAATGCACGTGTGCATGCCTGGGAAGCCACACATTTCAATTTTAAGTGGCTGAAAGAAGCATTTTTACAAATAAAATTGCTGGTAATATTCCAGATGAAGTCAAATGAAAGAAAAGGAAAAAAGAAAGTGCTACACAAAAGAAAGTCCAGGCCCAACTCTGACTGAACTGAGTCCAACTCCATCAAATCAAATCATCAGGTAAAATAAGCAGCTAAATCTGATTCAATGAAGGGGACAACAGGAAGCTTTTGTGAATGTATAAAAAAATAAGGAAGAGACAAAAAAAGAGAAAACATGGGATTGAGTTGTAAATGTTCCACACTCTTGAAATACAATCACAATTTCTACACATGTGGAACATTTTCCGAAAAGCTTAGCATCTCTCTTAATGGGGCAAAAATGGAATATTTGTTTTTCAAATGATTATTATTGGATATAAACTTTAGATTAAGAACAGTATAAACAGCTATTTGAACGTAATGGTAAAGCCACATCAGCGTTCAGCTAGACTAAATCAGTGAACCGGAGATCTGTGAAAAATAACATTGCACAGCCTTGGGCCAGATCTCAGGAGCGTGGAATTGTGGTTGTTCTGTCAGAAGTGGGCCCAACAAACTGGGGAAAAATGAGCTGGAACCAACCCGTTCCCTGATTTAAATAACCTTTGTAAAAGAAGGCAAATTCACAACTTCTTATAAAGAAAAAGGACTAAAGAAACAATTCAACATCAAGTGTGAAACCACATTGTGAGAGGGAAGTTAAAGGAATCAGAAAAGAGCAAACACAGTTCACTGCTAATCATTTCTACTAAAAACACGATATATTGGGTACAATGATAAATTTTAAAAAAAACCTTTGGATGTAAACAGTTTAATTAATGATAATGTTGTCGAGTGAAATCAAAAACTTGAGGATGAAATATTCTGAGAGTTAAATACTCACTCAGCCATTTTTTTCTTCAAATGAGGCTTCTATGACCATTGGAAAAACAAAGCATTAACCCCCTTTTAGGAGCATTCATAGGAGTCACATTTAGGACTACAGGTCTTTAAGGTGTCATATAAAGTCATGTGAACAGCACTTTGTGTCTGTGTTTTCTCAATGAGAATTATTTTTACTTACTATTACTAATGTGACAAAATCTTACTTTTGAATGGGATCAAGTGTTTTAGTTTTTTTTCCTACATTTTTACAAAAATTGGGAGACATTATAACAGGTAAGTAGTATACAAAGCAAACACCTAAGACAAAGTGAGTTCACAGAAAACTCCTGAAAAGATCCTGATATTTTCAAACGCTACGATGTGCACGTAATTAAACTTCTGCAATATGTTTGCTGTTCGCCAGCATGTTCTTCTCCACACTTTTGTCAATAATGTGAATCCGTGAAACTGCACGTACTGTAGCATTTAGATAAGGCAGGTATTCTCACTGTAGCGACATATACGGGAATCTGTTGCCTCGTCAGCCACATCAGCGTTGTTCTTTTAAGTCACGTATTACCTCAGGAGACCTCACCCCCCACCCTCCTACACTCCCGTCTGACAAGGAGACTCTCCTGCTGGTAGGCGCACATGTGAACAGCCAGGTCAGGAGAATCTACAGAACGGTCCTGATATGATCTAGATATTGTCAGGAGTGCATATGTGAAAGCAGCTTAAGACGAAGAAATTCTGGAAAGATCAGACACAAGGAAGTTGTTGTTTTGTCCAAGACAATAAAAAGAGGTTTGGCTACTTGTGGTTAAGAGCAAGTTCTCCTGTGTGGTGAAGGCTGAGGAGGCTGGTTGGCTCCTGGAGGTCACTTAATGGAAGTGCTGCTGGCAGTGGATCTTCTCCTCGGCCTGGTCCAGAAGCTCGAGCATCTCTTGAATGATGGCCTTCAGTGCACGGCCCAGGTCTTCACCGCTGTAAGGCTTTCCAAGAGGAGGCACATGAACGAAGGCAGAGCGACCATGGCTCAGATACAAAGAGGTGTAGTAGGTGAAATCACAGAGATACCTGTTCAAGAAGTGAGCACACCATCAGATGAGTCATTGTTATGTTATAAATAAAACAAAATAAAAGCTATGATGATGGCCCTATAAATACATCGGTTACTATTTGACTATAAAGAAACAAGTGAAAAAAGGAGCATTCAGAGTGGGTTAAAGACTGACTTTGTAAAAAGGCAGAGGTATCCCTTTGACACGTTTCGTGTCATTTCTACAACTTGAGATTGTAGTTCAAAAAGACAAGAATCTGTTCTGTTGTGGACTGTACCTATCTGAGGGATCCTCAACACTTTAGCTCCCCTTCTCTGCATGTCCTGGTTTTAAACGATGTCAGTGCAATATGTCAGCAAGGTCATTTTGTCTTAATTAGACGACATGTCCATGTCCATATCCATTCACTTGTTTAAACAACGATATCCAACTGCCTGAAAGATTGCACTCAGGAAAATAACCCACTGTGGAATATGCTACAGTCCTTAACTTTGGTAGATACCATAGACGGCCTCTTACAGGAAATAATTACCTTCCAGCATCTTTAGAGACAGAAACAGCTACTCCAAGCCCCGAGGCGGTCACTCTCTTACAGACCGATTCCATGTCAATAACGGAGTCGATGCAGTCCGGACCTCCCACGATGCAACACTGCGAATCAGGACAGAAGCTGCTGTTGTCCAGGCCCTTGTAGCCGTGATTTCTGCCACACTTCTCCAGTGTGACTGTGGTGGCCATACCTGAGACGCCAACGTGAACGACCAACTGGAAAACAAAAAGAAGATCAGAGACTCACACACGTCAGATTTACTCAAATACGTTGGTCCTAAACTAAGAATGATCTGTGACATCATATCGGAGGTGTAAAAAAAGGAGAGGCGATTCATTTATCTGAGGAGCAGATGCAAAAAATGCTGATCTAATTAATGAAATAATGAAGTATTTAAGAAAATACTTCATCTTTATTTATTTATTTTTAATTTTAGAAACGTTATTAATCTCAGAGGGGAAATTCTGGTTTAAGAGCCCCATGAAAGTCCAATATTTCTCATGTCAATGCCCTCACAGTTGGTCTGAGACAAACTAAAGATAGTCATGAGTTACAAAGATTAATTTTATGTAATGTATTCATATGTAATGTACTTTGAGGCTGCATGTGTTATTACATACATTTAATTATCTATTATATGACTGTACACTGCGTATGAGATACAACTTCGACTTGCCTTTAGAAAGTGACAATAAAAATCAGACCTAGCCTCAAACTGAAGCAGATGTGAGCTGCTGTAGTTCATCTCTGGATGTGGAATAATGCTGAGAAGTCACACCACATTGTTCTCTCACCAGCGGATGATACTGCTTCCATAATGAAGGCACCAAACTCTGGACTGTCTGATACTCGACGGGAACCTCTGATACGTGCAGGTCCACTTCACTTCCCAGTCCAACCTTCTTCAGTTCCTGTAAGAAAGAAGAAAAAAACGAAGAATATGTAAGCTAACATGCTATTTTTTGTTGCATTTTCACATATAGTATCTGCACTAAAAAGATGATTTAACTGGAGCACGTTATGGTCATAAGAGTCTGAACTCTGCGGGACCTCACATCTATGTTAGCACTGTGTTCTGTCGAGTGATGCCATGTGCATGATGTCATGAAGCACAACACTGATTAAGGTGAAATCAGGCCAAATATAATCAATCAATTCAAGACGGGGAAAAAAATGGATTCAGCCCTGAATATGTTGAAGTAACTTGAGAGAGGTGGTGAGACTATTACAACAATGCACTCAAGGGAGGGAGTACTGCAGAATCATCCTGTAGACTGATGACAATTCTTTTATTCCCCCAGTGTGTGTAATGTGTGGAACAATGATCTGTTGGTAAAGAGCCATTTACACATGGATTTAAGCTTTGAACAGCACGTCTCTAACTGTGTATTAGTATGGTACATTTCCTGCTCCTTTGACCATTAACACTTACAATCAGTGCCTACTCACAAAAAAATATTCCTAAAAGTACATCCTCACATTTCCATTTTTACCCCTTTTTCCTGCATGTCATTTCCCGCTCACACTCCTCTGTTTCTGACTCTTTACTGTCCTCCTAAAAATAACTTTAGAAAAAAGATTCTATATTTTGTAAATACATTTTTTATCCAAACTCCAACAAATCCATTAAGAAAGAGTGTTTTTATAAATAAAAAAATAATTAATGAAACCAGTATTGTAAAACTGTGAAATAAAAGGTGCAATCTTCCATATTCTAAGTGAGATAAATCTGTGGGCAGACCCACAGCCAGTGACCGGCATCTCCCCTTTTCTCCCCGCAGGACCAGAGGCCTCGGACAATGACCCCGACTCGTATTGAAAAGAGGCTTTTTGACCACGTCTGTGACCCCACCACAAAGCAGCCTATTGTTTGCATTTAATATCCTTATCAAGTCCGTCTAGACACCCTGACAACCTCTGTCATCCCCCACATGCACGTTCCTCAGTGGGACACAGAGAGCCTATCGACTCGCTGCTACACGATGTGAAGCCGGCCGGCAGCAATCAGAGCCACAGTTCAAGGCCACAAACACAAGCTCAACAAGAGAAGCATTCATCTCGTCACACCTACTCTCTCTCTCTCTTTTTTTTTTTTTTTTTTACATCTAAATATTCGTGCAAGCAGCCGAGTCTGGGCTTAAAAATATTGATCTTTATTAATACATAAGTAGTGTCTCATTTTTTACAAGCATGTTGTTTTGTCTACATTAAAAAAAAATTATCATTTAGGTAAGAAATACTATTTATGCAAAATATTGAATGACAGCAGTCTTATTCTAATTGATGATCCTGTTCAAGATCGATTCTGATCATTGTGAAGGTTAAATAAATATATGTTTTAATCATTTCTGACACTTGGGCACTAAACCAGCAGTAAAGACACATAATGTACCTGTACAGCTACCCAGCTGGCGTTGACCGTGTGCTCTCCAAATGGCCCAAAACCTGCAACAACAAACAAAAAAACCCACACCCTTTAGATGCAACACTTAGGAAAAAGATCTATTCATTAAAAAAAAATACAACAAAAGACAGAAGAGGAAAAAGATATTTGTTTTGAAGAATATTGTAGAATTCACAGGGTATCCTCCATCCTTATAATAAAATCCTATGTACCTTATACAGCTGTGGCCTAATATGTGTGATCCTCATGCTTTTCATTCAAATCGTTTGATAGAGATACTTCTAAACGTTTCACTAGACAACACTTCAATATGAATGTTCTAATGTTTTGCATATTAACTATAAAACAAACTGTCCACATGAGCAGTAAGCATGTTTGTAAAACCAAAAAGAGAGAAAGGTGTTGTTAGAGGAGCAGCTTTTTGCTCTTCATGAAAAAAACTAAACTCAATTATCATAACTAAAATCCCTTCATAACTCACTCCATATATGACCGACAAAATCACAGCAGAAGCCAATAGATATTCAGCCAGCCTTGTTTATGTAGGGATCTATAACTGATCCCCTTCCAAAGGGGTCAGCAGGTCCCCTGGGGGTTGGGTGGGTTGGGGGTCCGTCTGTCTGACATGCTGCTGAAAAGGAGCAGAGCGAGGGGCCGGCAGCTGCCAGCCGGCCCGCTATTGTGAAGGTGCTGTTCCCAGGCAATCTTCACATCTTGTATCAGCTGGGACTGTGAGCGCCTACACCCTCTTTGTGTCTGAAAAGTCTCTGCTGCTGCTGTCCGGCACAGTGTCAATACTAAACACTGTAGAGATGATGTTTTATGGGCTGGTAAACAAGTCAATGAGTTTTAGAAAATAACAGTGCAGACTGCTATTTTTAAAGGAAGCAAAATGATAAATTAAACATTACTATATGAGCTTCTGTACCACAAGTATTAAATGGGGTAATTCATACGGAAACATAATCTCTGGCTGGTTTTTATATATTTATTTACTTTACTTTACACTGTTTTCCCAGATCTATAAAACAAATCTGGGAGAAGCTAAAAACAACCGCCAATGACATTTTAAGAGAAAGAACCCCAAACCCCAAAAAGGGCCCCATCCTTTGAAAGGAAATGTTCAATATAACAACAAATCCCTCCATAAATAACTTTTAAGAGTCCAAATAAAAGACACAAAGGATGAGAATGTAAACTTTGGATGGGGAAAAAGACAAAAGATTTGATTTGATACAAGTAACATATGGTTAAGGTAACTAACTATATGGTTTTGTCTTTGAATATAGGACACTGCCAATTATACTTATAGCCTATAATGTTATGAACAAGATAAACGATTTCATGTAAGTTTTGTTTTTATAGTTAAATTATTTTGTATGTTTTGGCCCAACAGAGGCAAAGATGATGTCCACCAGTTTGTCAGTGGCCCCTGATCTCTCCCATCGTGTGTTTGTTTGTTTATTGTCTTCTTGGATGAAAAGTATAAAAACAAATGTTTTCAGTAACTGCAGGGACAGAAGCAGTTACGATCCCGACGCCATTAACGTCAGAGCAGCTGTCATTTTCACAACTTTTCTTTCCTCCACTTAAAACCCCCCTGTTCAGTCTTTCGACAACAGACGACAACAACAAGAGCTGAAAAGAAGCCGACAAACCTGTAACGACCACCGTCCGTTTACTGTTATCCATCGCCAATCCGGTTGCAGAAAAATCCGTCTCTGGATTGAAAGTGGACCGTAAAGAGAGTTCAGACCCTCCACAGCCGACGGCTTCTCCTGCCAGACACAAATAACGCTGCTCCTTCTCTTCTAGCTGAAGGCTACGTGCAACGTGACGTGATTACGTCACCAACTGGAAGACACTCATTAACGTTACTGGACTCAAAAGCGACAAGAAAGTAATGCACACACCGGCAAAAACAAGAAAGACTAATTTTTTTTATTTCCAAATAGTCTCCGTTTTGATTTCATTTTTATCAAAACCGTTTTATCCCCAACAATATAAGAAAATCAGATGGGAAAATATACCAATATTTTCAACGATAAACTATAATACAAAAATCATACAGTTACTGAAATCGTGGACATTTAAGTTGTTGCTTTAAATGTGTGTGTGTGTGGGGGGGGGCACTCTAGTGTTTTCACAGAGGTCCTGTAGGGGGCAGTATCACTGTGAGGTTACTTACTGCACCGCAGAAAATGTTTGGTAGAAGAAGAAGAAACGAAGCAGCCGAACAAAATAGAAGAAGAGAAGAAGAAACCTTCTGTTAAATCGAGCTACAGAAGTACTTAACACAATTTTTAAAAAACGAGCTAGAATCACAATGGTAAGTGTTTAATGATGGCACTGAAATAAATGAGAAAACGCTGAAACTTATCAGACATGTTGTAGCACGCCAGCTGTTAAGCTAACGCTAACATGGTCTCTGTAATGAACCGCGCCATGCTAGCTACTGTTAGCTGCTGTTCTTCAATTTAAGCTCACAGAAAAAAGTGAATTATTTTAATAACTTACAGACTCAAAATACTGATACAAGTAACATCTTGCTCTCGCCAAAAACACAATAACAGTCGGTAATTAACTCTAGTAATGTATATGTATATCTATATCTATTATCTGATATCTTGTCTGTAAGAATACTCATGGCAGTCAGGTGTACTGTAGTTAGTAAACTGAGATGGTTAACTTGTGAACTGTTTGTCATTTTGCAGCTGCCCTTGTCTCTGCTGAAGACTGCTCAGAACCATCCAATGGTGAGAAGATGTGAAGATCTCAACCTGAACCTGACATTCTGCTTCTCCAGGCTTTATTTACATTTGTGTGATTCATCTTTATATTATATTTGGTTTTACATATTACTGTTGCTGCTTTGGCTGTCATTCATTTATTATTAAATTTCCTCCCAAAAATTCTTTTATGTTTTCTGTTTGACCCTTGATTGCTTTGTCCAACTATAGGAGCACTGTAAAGCTGCTCATCCTGTCGTCCTGCATGTGTTAGGAAGCAGCTGGCTGTTTTAATCAGAATCAGAAATCGAATTGTCTTTCTTCCCATAGCTGGTGGAGCTGAAAAATGGAGAGACCTACAACGGTCATCTGGTCAGCTGTGACAACTGGATGAACATTAACCTGAGAGAAGTCATCTGCACCTCAAGGGTAAAGCTAAGAGTTTTGCTTTCACTTTTGTGTCGTCACTAAAACTGTATTACTGCCAGCTGAAAGAAACAAAAGTTAGACCTCTGTGATCCTGTTTTAGCTACTACTGAAACGTTTTTTAAGGAAAAAGTCCATAAGCCGTGCTTCCCTTTAACAGGATGGAGATAAGTTCTGGAGGATGCCTGAGTGCTACATTCGAGGAAGCACAATCAAGTATCTTCGAATCCCAGACGAGATTATCGACATGGTGAAGGAGGAGGTGGTGTCGAAGGGCCGTGGAAGAGGAGGCGCCCAGCAGAACAAACAGCAGGGCAAAGGAAGAGGAGGAGCCGGCCGAGGTGAGTGGAAACAGCTTGTGTCGATCTGACGCACTGCTGCAACACCGGATATTTAATTCTGCTTCAAATATATCTTTCATTTTTTTGATCTGCACACTATCACATTTAATTAGTAAATTACACAACAAAATGCCTACAGTTAAACTGATGTGTCATAATAACATTATGACAACCTACGCAATTCTATACACATTCTACCATGAATTCTACTTTCATAGTTTCTGCTTTTCAGCACTTGGTCAAAAACATAGGTTCATCCTTCAGACAATCAAGATTCACAGTGTTGCTTTGGATTTCTTACAAGATAAACATTATTCGGCTGTGGTGTGCTTTGCTAACCAAAAACAAACTAATGTATTTGGCCTCAATTAACAGTATTTTTTTCCCTTTCTTGAGTAAGTCAGACAAATGCAAAAAGAAAAAAAAATCTTTCAGTAAACAGTTTTCTCAGTATGGCCTCGTATTACTCCCTGCAGGTCTCTTTGGTGGTCGTGGCAGAGGGATGACTGGTCCTGGACGGGGGCAGCAGCAACAGCAGCAGGATAAGAAACCGGGCAAGCCGCAGGGAATGAAGAACCAGCACTGACAGAATACATCTTTCAGAACATGAAGATAACATGACCTCTGGTGTTTGATCCAGCTTTGATCATTGTCAAGACTGACCACAGCAGAAATCCAACTGTGAGGGGTGAAGAGAAGCTGTGCTCAAGCACTTGGTTTTTGTTAGTTTGTTTTTGAGCACACCTGTAAGTTCATCCTTTTTTTATTTTACCAGTGTATCAGTCAGAGCTGGCAGACTCCTTTAGAAACAAGTTTCCAAGAACATTTTCTATCATGTAAGTCAAAGAGTTATTGGAGGTCTCACTAGATTTATGTTTTTCTTTTTTATGAAACTTTTTGTGGTAAAGTAACTGCCACAGCCCCAACTTCTTTTGCATGAATATCATTGTTTAACTCACTCTTAATGTGCTCTCTGTGTCCTTTGTAAGGTCCTGTGATTTGCAGCCTTTCTGTTTGTCTGATGTGAGGTCTGTTCACAGCAGTGGGGCAGGTGGACTTTTATTCAGGGTATTAGGATACAGTCCCTCAAAATAAAACTTTTTTTCCTTTAAGGATTTGTATGATGACATACTATGATCATTTAGAGTTTCATGGGGTGAAAGAAGATTCTCATGTTCTTAAGTCTAAAATGTACAAGTCCAGCATCTGTCATGTTTGGAGGGTTTTGTTTTATTTTTGTAAGAGAAGACAGTGTTGTAATTTATTTACAAAGACAACATCAGAATAAAACAACTTTTGTTAAAGTGGTTGTATTTTTTTGTAAGTACAGATTGTTCTCAAAGATAAACACCTTCTGGTCGACCTGATAAATATTTTACTTCACTTAGTAATTAGAAACATGTTATTGCTTTATTTATGTCGATCAGCATGTAGAAAGCTTAAGTTAATAACAAAAAGGTCAGGATACTGGGTACAAAGTGCATGTGGATATTGTGCTGAAGAATTTGAATCCTTCCCATCTAAAAAATATCTGACTGCACGAGCAGACTGGGGTCTTTGAGTTTAAATTAAAAGTCAATTATTTATGTAGCTTGTCAACATAATACATTAACGGCATTAAAAACTAGTTCACTCTTACACTGTATGTTGATTAGTGAGCTCAAATCATCTTTACCAAATTTAATCCATCTGAGATAAAATGTTTGATTGTAGCATGTTCTGATAGGTCAGGTCTGATCTTCATTATGTTGTACACTGTAACCAAGGTCACTTGAACCTTAAAAGTTAGCTGGTCATCAATCATGACACCCAGGTTCGGAGCAGACTGTGGGCGTGAGTTTGGTTGTATCAAGCTGGATATTGATCGGTGACTGCATTGAGCGACCGGCTGGAATGACAAGGAGCTCAGTCTTAGAAGAGTTTGAGTTGAAGGTGGTGTTCATTCCTCCATTTAGAGATATTAACGGGGAGCTACGATTTTTGCTGAGACTGTAACATCGACTGGAGGGATGACGTGAAGAGTTTGTTATTGTCAGCATAGCAGTGGTATAAGAAGCCATGAGAGCAGATTACTGAACCAAGTGAGCTTGTGTATATGGAGAAGAGAGAGGGACCAAGCACTAAAAGATCGCCCAGAGAGGTAGGACACGATCCAGCAGAGGGCCGATCCTGTAATTAATATTACATGGAATCAGAAACCTCAATAATTTTTTATTTCATTGATAGGTAAAATAAACGCCTGGTTCATTGATATGATTTTTTGAACTTGAAAGCTTTATTGAAGTATTAGTCCACTTACAGTTTTACAGTGACTACTGCAATGATGACATGTTAATATTGAAGACTGCTATGACAAATATGACCAGAATGAGGACACAAACTGATCTGATGAATCAAAGACAGTGAATAAAAAAACATTATAAATTATGTATGAAAAAAGAGAGAGTTAATCAAAACTAAAATGAAAATACATAAACAATCTCCATGATTACATTTATTATCAAGTTTATCTTTTCACTGTTCCATTTCTTCACAAAAGGGGTGTGCAAACTATGGCCTACAGGTTACCTTCAGCTCGTGATGAATTTTATTTTATTGGCCAAAAAAATTGGAGGATTTTAAAAGCCTCCATTAATTGAGCACAACCTAACCCCTTGGCCACCAGCTTCCCAGCCCACAGCAAAGTCTGAAAATAAAACATTATATGACATGAATTATCACATGAAGCTTGTGCTTGACTGTATTGTACTTCTTGAGTTTCGACACTAGGTAGTGCTGCTGTGCTGAACTCAGTAGCTTCTCCAAACTCACTAAACAGGTGGAATTACTTAAAGAGTTGGCATGAGTGATGAAACATGACTACACCCTAACCTAAACCCAAAAAAGCCTAAAACAAATCCCAGAAATATTGAAAAATGATCATTCCTGAAACACAAGCACAAAAACAAAGGTATCAAGTCTTGTCCTTCGCAGCTTCTGATCCTGTAAGGCCCAGACAAGTCATAATGATCTTTTATATACTGATACAGGGAAGTTAATAAACTGCAGGCTCATGATAGCATGTAATAAACTGTTTGATCAAGGAGTTACACAAATGGAATACCCTTCACGATATATTCATCTTTCACACAATAAATCAGAAACAAATAAAGATGGAAAAAAAAATGAAAACTAAATCAAATCAAACTTGTTGTTTTTTGTTCACATAACCTGATCCACTCAGATCTCCACACATCCACCTCATCCCTCCATAATCAACTCCAGCCTTGTTGTAACAGAATATTTCCAGGTCTCCACAATCTGGGACAGCTTCAGGTTTTCAGGGAAGTTTTTCTCAACATGAAGAGGAACCTCTATCTCTTTACCGTCCATGTAAGACGCCACAGTCTCCTTTACACTGAGAAGGGAAAAAAGTCATTATTATAGTCAGTCACACCTCTTTACATAGTGGTTATATGGGGGCTAATCTAGTAATAAGTAAAGCATCAAAGCCTTTCTAAGAGTTTTACCCCCAGGTTGGTGTGTAATCTTCAGTGGCTCTTGGGCGGCCCAGATTCAACAAGAGGAACTCGTGCATCTCAAGCAGCCATTGGTCCACGTTGCCCCTGGACAGGAAGCCCTTCAGCTCGAGCTTATTTTCCTCAGTCAGCGGCTTCCGGTATTCAATTGAATACTCCAAAAATGGCTCCTTATAATAGAAACAACACGAAAGTGAAGTGTAATTGTTGTGCTTGTATATTATTGAACGACATAATGAATGAAGATGTTCTCAGGCAGACAGTCGAAACACAGCAAACACAAAGGTTCATTGGCTGTTGTTTGTGTCTAATACCACATCACTTACCCGCTTGAGGCGCAGCATGTTCTCTGATTTGAGGGAGGAGAGGAGTTGCCACAAACAAACACAATGTCTGAGGGTGCATCTGCCCAGAGCCTGAAGAAACAACACAGCAGATTTTTTTAGAGAAATTAATTTTAAACCACAAAATGTCTTTAGTCGTTTAGTTTTGCTGAGATGCACAGACTGCAACAGACTATAAGGACTGCAGAAAAAATCATTGCTGTCAATCTGCCCCCATCCAGGACTTATACCGGTCCAGGGTCAGGAAACAGGCAGGTACCATCACTGCAGAATCCTCACTGCATCACTGCAGAATCCTCACACCGCGGACACACATTTTTCAAACTCCTCCCCTCCAGCAGGCGTTACAGATCACTGTACGCCCAAACAACCCGTCACAAGAACAGTTTCTTCCCCCAGGCTGTCACTTTGATGAACGCTAAACAGTCACAGAGTGTCAGACCTGTCACTGTGAAATAACTCTGACCCACTCTTTAATGTAAATAGTGTAAAAGATAACTACCTCATGTTTAAGTCAACATCTGTTGCACTACTCACCACTGCACTATTATCATATTAGCCTTTAATTAGTTGTATATTTTTGAGTTTATTGTTGATATTTAATGTTACACCTTTGTACAAAGACAGCACAGTCTACCAAAGTTAAATTCACGTGTGTTAAGCATACCTGGCCAATAAAGTTGATTCTGATACCTAAAGTGTTGTAATGTAGTAATGTTTGCTTTCACTGTCATTGTGTCCAAATGTGGTTATGATTAATGAGGACCACCAACAGTTCAATTATCTTTTATCTTCAGTGTCGTGTTGTAGTACTCAAAATTCTCATCTTAAAACTGACTTTGTCTGGAGTTGATCTGTGAAAACAGCTTTAATAGGCTCAATTGACGCTGAAATCAATACACTCCTTCAGTCACCAAACTGTTTAAGAAAACGTAATCACTTCAAACACAGAAGCCTCACACATGCACTGACCTTCAACGTATGATGATCGATGTTGTTGGCCATCTTCAAGACATCCTGGAGGTAAGTGACCAGTGGCATACTGGGATCACCACCTGTCATTGACAGGAAACCCAGAAGCAGCTCCACGATCTTAAGTGCCTCACACACATCGCTGTATGACTCCAGCTCTCTGGACAAGGCGTTCCGAATCAGAGAGGACAAAGTTTCCTTGAAAAAAAGAAAAGACAAGTGTGGATGAAGCATAAAGCCATGATCTTATCAGCAGAGATAATCATTCCCTGTATTTATATGCAAATCCCAGCTTTAAAACATAGACTACATTTATTATTTATTATTGAATGACAAAATCAAACATCTATAACCTTAGGGACAAAATACATTTGACAGATGTTAACCACCACTGTAAGAGTTATTCTGAGAATTCGATTGAAATTCGTTTTTACCAGTTCAATTTCAACATAGGATCACAACAGTTTATTATTAAACCAGTATCTGTTTGATATTGAAAGAAGAGAATTAAGGTAAACAGTTACATATGACTGAAATAAATAGGCGATAATTGTTTTTGAAGGTATCTTTTGGGCTTTTCACACCTTTATAAGAGGATAGGAGAGGGGACAGATTCAGAAACAGGGATGAGAGAGTGGGGGATGACGTGCGGTGAATGGCAGAAAGAGGAAGTGCGACACAGGATCACCACTAGAGGGTAATAGCCTCTGATCATTGGATGAACAATATTACCCCCCAGCTAAACCAGCTTTGAACGTTATCACTATAAATGTGTAAGTACGATGACCTTGTTGTCAGAATTAACTCTGTTGCATATTGTAAAAAATAAAAGTCAGGACTAAAAGATTTACCTGAGGCACTTTTCTTTTAACAGCTTTGAAAATAGATTCATAGTCTCTCTCTTGTGTGTTGACCAGAGTAGGAATTCCCTGAAATGAAGAGCAAAAAGTTAACTGAAGCAGGAAATGACAAACACAAGACGTTAAAACAACGAAACAGCTGCTTCAAATACGAAATAAGAGTTATGACTTGGTTTGTGAATTTGTGTTACTGTATAGATACCCAACACAATTAATACCATTTAATTTTGCCTGGTAATAAGAAGCACTTCAAATAATGGCCAGAAATCAACTAAATCAAACAAATCGTCTGCATTCTTCCTTCATGATTAGCTCTCATCTGATGAGGTATTAGTTGTCTAATAGACACTGTAGGGCTCAGTGTACTGCAAAGAATGACAGTAGATGGAGTCTGATCATAAACTGTACAGACTTGTTGAGCAAAAAAAAAAAAAAGAAGTGTGCATGAATGTTGATGCTTTTGATATCTGCACAAAAAACAGAAACTGCCTGTGTTGACTCACTGAGCGGGTGATGAGGGGTTTTCCCTGCAGGAAGCGGGTGAGGATCTGCTGCTGGATCCTGGGCAGATCATACTGTGATATTGTCTCATGACCCTGTTCCAAGCTGTACTGGCAGTTGGATAATATCAGAGGAAGCAGGTCTTTGTCCAGCTCGTAGTGGATCACATGCTGCTCTGCCAGATCTGCCACACCAACTCTGTAACTGCTGTGAACATCCCATAATAAACATGTTTATTCAGTGAGAAACATTTTTTTAAGTCTTGATTTAGATTGTTTTTGCCAATCACTTAAAATGAGAATGAAGGCTTGTAAGGGCATCTTGCAATTGTGTCATTACAGACTTTCTTGATTAAGCTGAATAGTTCTCCTCGGCTCTGTGTTGGACAACAAGCTGTATTTTGTGGTTCCAAAATGTGTTGTACCTGTTGTCCTCTCCACTCTGAGTATCCACAGCATTCACCAACTCGTTCTGTAGTGCCACCAGGTAGCTGACCAGCCCTGTGGCGCACAGTCCTGGACCCTGACGCCGGGGAAGGAGGTACTGCAGATCGCTGTCCATGCTCAAGTCATGGCTGCAAAATTCCTCAGGTATCTTCATCTCATCTGAAGGTTAGAAAGGACTTTAATCGTATATTGCCTTTTTGTTCTTCCTACCTCTCAAATAACTTCTCTACTCATTCCAACTTGCACATCTATGGCCCGGCTTCTGAGAGCAAGTAGGGCTTCAGGTTGTCAACAAGGACACATAGCATGTTGACAGGAAGACCAAGATCTACAGAATAGGGACAACCCAACAGCCACCTTTTAAGGTTATTCATATCTAATTTAATGATATTAGTAGTATGTGTATCTCCATGAGTGCTATAGTTCTGCATTAATCTCAAATGTATCATTAAGGAAAACCTTAACTCAACTTTATCAGTTCTAACACAACAGGGCTAATCCAACATGCTACCCATAGAGAAAAACTCAAAATTAACACAGACACGTTGAAATATGAAGTAGACTCATTGTGTTTCCCTTGAATATTAACGCTGTTAAGAGAAATACTCACTGCTTGTTACGGACACTCTCAGCAGATTCCAAGCTTTCAGGAAGGTGCCGATTTGTTTTTCATACCATGCTCTTAAATCTGTAAAAAGACATTTTGAAAGTAATTACTAATATGATTGACAATAAACTGAACGAGAATAAAACCGTGTGTGTAAAATGACATGCAGAAGATCCCACACACACTCCAACACTGTTTCAGAGATGATGGAGTGTGACTATTCTTTCACTGATTAGGCTGAGTAGATATTGAATCTTTGGCCACTGTTTTTTTTAATGAATTGTATGACGTGGTTGGTCTGTCAGAGAGAGTAAAACTAACTGAACAAAAATAATTTATTTGATTTTCAGGTCAAGACAAACTCAAAAGTGTCAGTGAGGGCCAGAATTATACCTGGGATCACAGCTTTTCCTTAAAACTGCTAACAAAAACTGAAACAATGATTTTCAAGTTTCTGTTTTAAGAGTTTGTCCAACTGATTTTAGAGAATAAATTGTGAACATTATGAGAATAAAGAATTCTAAGGTTACTGCTCAGTGATAAAGCACCTTTACCTGTTTGTTTCTCGATGAAATCTCCGATTGAGCCCCCTATTTGATCTGATGAGTTCTGGAACTTTCTCACTAAGTGTTTCTGCAGGGTCAGGATGCCGGGAAGATGCTTAATCTGCCGAAATTCTCTCTCCTGAGCAAAAATAAGAAAACAAGTCAATCAATCAATCAAAAAGTTGTTAATCATCTAGAGGCAGCAAATGGCCAGGATAGATGTCTAAAAAAACTTAATGACAAGAAGTGATGACTAGGTGTCTATATTTCATCCTTTGGAAAAAGAAAATTTACAAAACTAACACGACCATCGACATCACATTTTAGATCAAAAAGAGACCTTGAAGTCGTTTTTAATCACAAAGCTTTACATCTCAAAGTCATCTCACCTTCTGTAGGAACCTCCACAGAAGAGGCAGCTCCTCCTTCTGGTCATTTTGCTCCACAATGTGTGTGAGGCTGAGCAAGGACAGTCTTTCTCTGCAGCTCCACACAGCTGAGCTGTGGACTTGAGAGCACTGAGCCAGCGATTTGAGGAATGTGCAGTCATCACCCAAAGCTGTCCTTATGATGAAGTTGGAGGAAACACGGGAGTCGGTTCTGATGCTCCCCTTTGCTTCCTGCAGGAGCTGATCTACATCCTAGACAAACAAAAACAAAAATGTTTAATAGTTCAGGGCCTTCCTGACTTTTTTTATGCTTCATAATGTACCATACGTGTTTGATAGGGCCTACATTATTGTACAAGTTTTTTTTTTTTATTAAAATTTTGAACACTGATGACTTAATAATATTAGTAAAACCGCAGCTTACTAGATATCATGAGTTTCATTGGGGAAAAAAAGGAAAAAAAGGTTTTAAAAAAGTACAATAAAAGGTGTTACCCTCAACCAAGGTGTCATTATTTCTGCAGCGACAGTAGTCTCCCAGTTGTTTCTGGACTCTTTAGTTGTCAGGCGAGGATCAGTATCAGCTAGACAAAGTCAAATAGATTATTATTTTCTATCCTTAAAAAAAATTAAAAAGCACACAGAAACACAGCAGTGCATCCATACAATAGATCATTTACCATTACGATGTAAGTATTTATAAAATATCATTTTAAATACACTTCTGTATGTGCGTGTGCTTGTGTGTGGTCAGCAGGTAATGCTTATCAGTTATGAGATGGGCTTTATAAATAAACTTTCTATTCTATTAATGACCTGATAACAATGATTAACTGTAATGGGATTAAATGAATCTTGACAGTTCTGAAAAACTGAGAATGTCTTATGATTACTTATAAGATAGACAACCTTAAAAACAGTTATTGAATGATAAAAAAAAGACATGGTGGCTTACAGTGACTGGTCTGCATTAGCTCTTGCAGTGATCTGAGCACTAGGTGGACAGTTGTAACTGTGTCATCAGTGCCTCTTCCCAGAGTCTGTGACAGCTGATCCAGATCCTTTAATATGTGCTGAGTAAGAAACTGACAAACATCCTCCACAGGTGGCTGGATGATGTTCTGGACAAACTAAGGGAAGAAAATGGGGGAGAATGTAAAAATCATTATTGTATTCAAAGCGGCATTACTATCTGTACAGAACCATTTTTCATCTCAGCCTTGATGGCATTACAATCTGACGGTGTTACCTAAAGTTTCAGTGTTAACACAGTTCTGCTCACCTGGGGCTTCTCTGATGCTCCCAGCAACATGGCCAAATGTGTAACAAGTCTGACAAGAGTGAAGGGAGCCAGAGACATGTTTTTGGTGTCCAGGGCATCAGGGTTGTTTCTCTGCTCAGGGTCACCCAGGATGTGTCCAGGTCTGGTCTGATCCCTAATCATCAAAAA
Organism: Symphodus melops; assembly: GCF_947650265.1. NCBI lineage: Eukaryota > Metazoa > Chordata > Actinopteri > Labriformes > Labridae > Symphodus > Symphodus melops. The sequence continues at coordinate 8,396,747 of NC_136698.1, forward strand.
CATAGTTAGTCAGTTGTTCTGAAGACTTGTTTAGATGTTTGATTTCACATAAAGTCTGTAGTTGAAATACAGTTATAAAAGAACTAAACATTTCCATCCTCGTGTCTTTATTCAATGACATTATTATCGCAAAATCTAAACCTGGAGTATTTTTGTCACACTGCATTGAATGACATAACTTCAGTGCACCCATAAATCCTCATTGTATAGAAACATGGTAATATTAACAATATCTTAAAATTTGCATTGAACCAATACTTAAATAATTAAACAAGAATTATCTCAACAGTCTCGCTTTGTTTTATCAGCCCCCAAAGAACCAAATACTTAAAATGATCCCTCCTAAAATAATTTCTTAATTTGAATGGAAATGACTTCATAAAGGAGAAGTCTGGCCTAACTGTTACACTCAATACACAATATAGTGCACGACCGTAGTTTGACCATTGATGGCACTCACTGTTGTGGCTGGGCTGGTCTGAATCCGGGCAGGGCTAAATGATTGTCTCCTCCAACCTCTTGGTGACATTCAAGACAAATGCCCCTCTGTGTGGGGAGGCCACACTGTAGTGAAACAAAACAGATCAGATCATTACATCTACTGTTTGTTTTAACCAGTAGCCTGCGACAGCTGTGCAGATAAATAAGCTTCAGTTGTGTAAAAGTACTGTAGCTCACCATGTCAACAACGCATGGATGATTATTTGGACACACTATAAAAGAAAAACAAGAAACCAATTAGGACAGTTTACAATTCAATGCTTAGAACCCGGACCGATATGGATTACACATATACAAAAAATAACAAAAAAGTATTTCCATTAAAGAAACTGACAATAATAATAATGATTTATTATTGTGGTTGATGCATAGATAAAAATAACACTTACCATACCAAGCATATGCCCCTGGTGCATTTTGTAATGCTGTGCAAGCAGCAGCTAACATGTCATCAGGCATTGTGGGTATAAATGCCCCCTGTTCAGTCAAAAAAAAAATGAAAAGGCTTAATTTGGCATAACGGTAACATGAGAATGATCATTAGTTATTACAAACATTTAATGGGGAACCCTTTACACTATCGTGGCAAGAGTAAACAAAAAGATGTGTCTTTAAAGGTCAATATCAAGTCAATTTAAAGTTTTGATGAACTTTATAGTCTTGACTTCTGTTAATGTTGGGAAATTAAATAAGTCCCAGCATTTGACTTTGGAAGGTCCCTTAAACTTGAAATATTCCCAACCTTTAGCCATTTGATACAGAAGTAAATGGAACAGAGAGAGTTGAAGTTCACCTGCATATTTTCAGGAAACAGACCGAGCTGCTTGAGTGGCATCAACAGAGGCTGAGTTCCAGTGAGCAGAACAACCGCGAGATGAATAGTCAGCTCGATGACAGTGTTGTGTGTAATAGTATGGTTAGGGTTCATGGTCAGAGCTCCCAATCTGTTTTCAACCAAGGCTGAGGCAAAGGTCCTCACTTCTTGTTGATGCAGAGAGTTAGAGCCCTGGATGAGCTCGTCAAATACTTGTGTTTTCTAAAAGAAAGATATATAGTGGAAATAATCAAGATTTTAATGGCAACATTATAAAAGATATTTAGTTTAAAAATATGATAAATGTTACTGATATATTTACAACTTCCCCCTGCCCAATCAAAAACATTTTGTATATAAATCATTGGTTTAGTGAACTTCTACTTCTACTTTCAAATTTGTGCCTTTTCTGTGCAATCCAAACATTTACAAAGGTGAACTAGATCTGGGCGATTTACGATTTTAATATTTTTCTTCTTTAACAACCAACAGAACACAACAAGAAATGTATCAAATACAAATTGTTTTAATTTCAACAAAATACCTTACCAAACCTTTTTTTATATAATATGTTCCTCTTCTAAAGAAAATTAAATAGCTAATTTGCATGGCATGCTCAATAAGTTATGTAATAATCAAACATTGGGCTTGCTTGTAAATAATATCTTTTAAAGTGCTTTTACAAGCTTTTAGCACAGAGCACAATCCTGCCCACTGCCTGTGACATGTTACAATTATGTTCAAATGAATCTAAGACATCGATTTATCACCCAGCACTAAAAGTGAACATAAAGAAATCTTTTTGTTTCTAAAGAAGTATGTTTTATCACTCAGCATACCTCAGGGGTCAGGAGGAGTCTGGTATTTGCAGATCTGTACAGAGTTGTGACTTCTCGGAAAAGTGCCAGCAGGAGGAAATTTGTTCGATTCCTTGCCGGTGCAGTGCATTTCTAAATCAACGAAAATGAACCTAAATTACATTGTCGGGTTATGTTCAGATAATTTGGCTTTGTACAGTGCTTTCATCAGCTATAACCCTGACAGTACCCTCTATGAGCAGCACAGATTGTCAGTGGATGTAACATGTATGCCAATGCATATTCATACATTTGAAAACGCATATTCATATGCACAGGCTAACAGACTTAACTTTATACTTTATTTCAGACCCATATGTCCATATCATCTTAATCTGTGTTTAATTAATTGAATAACTGAACATAAAAAGCCTATGGATAAAATCTTATATACAGTACGTGGCAAGATGAAAATAAAGCAACATTTTTCCTTGTGTCAAAACACAAAAAATACAGGAAATGATCCATAAAAAAAGTGCATCATTGCAAGCAGCAGCAAAGACTTTGAATTAAAGTTCAAATACCTCACAGACATCTTCAATCTGCTCTACTTCACCATCCATTACTGCCATGGCAACAGCATCCCTCACCGCCTTGTAGTCCTCTCCATACACAAGATACTGGTCCATCTGGCCTCCATCTTCATTCTGTTTGTATCATGAATACAATTAAATAAAACAATCAAGAAAAAAAAAAAACAATACTTCAGGATCAAATGGTAATAAAGGGTTTCAGATGAGAAGGTCTGTTAGCTGGGAAAACTTTGACGAACTTTGTTTTTTCAGTGTGATTATGATCAAATATTTAGGGTTCTTTTGTAATTTAACTGATTTCAGGTTGTAAATTCTTGGGTGTACCTGTTGATGGATCTCTGCAGGAAAAATCCAGCTGAACTTTGGTTCTTTCACCAGTGTCTGAACAATCTCGACACCATGCCTTTGACTGAGTTTACGGATCAGATAAACACGGAACCAATCATTCCCACTCTCCTCACAGAGCTTAATCACTGTATTCAGGAAATCTTCAGCTCCGTCTGGGACATCATTCTCTGTAACAGCAATGTAGTCAAATAGGTTTCATTCTCTTAAACACATAAACTGTGTAAGAAGAAATAGTAACGATGTTAATATTACCAGATAGATTGTCACTGATGAGCTGTGCAGCAAAGGTGAGGCACAAACGCAGTCTTGCAATGTCCTGGAGATGTTGAATTGACACTGTTTCTGGAACAGAGGTGACAGAAGCCAAAAAGGAGTGCAGGAATTGTGTTTCATCTGCATAAGGCACCAACTCTTCAGATTTGTTGCCTTCCTGAGGCACTCTCTCCCACATGGAGTCCTTCAAAGAAAATATTCGAATGGTGCATCAGTAACAAGTCATTTAAATGAACTTATCAGCAAATTGTAAAGACTTAAACAACCCTTTATTAGTACAGCTACCACCTGCACAGCTCCAGAACCCCATCAGTCCCATTTAGATATTGTAAGATAGTGATAAGCAAATGTTAGCCATCGTGTCAAATCCAGCTCTCTACCAAAGAATCTGTTCCTTAATAAAAGACAATTTATGCTTCAAACTTCTGTTTGATTTTTCTCTGTATTTTTTTCAAATGCAAGGCTCAAGTAGGCATATTCAAACATATCTTAAGCTTTATTGTCTAAACCTACAGAGGACAAAGCAAAGAAAACCAGATAATCATGTAAAAGAATATAAAGCAGACTATATCAATGTGGTTGGTTTTAATGCCTGTTACTGCTGTCTATAAGATCAACACAAATAAGTTCCTCGTAGCTGCTTTAAATTAAACATGAAATGATGCAGGCAATAAACGGTCCTAAAGCCTGTAGAAAGTCTCCTGTATTTGTCATAAACAGCTTTTGTAGGGAGACGTCACCCTGACATGAAACACAACACAAATCATCTCTTCTCCTTTGCTGAAACTGTTTGTTTGAGTGCTTTTCAACCCCAAAGTCAAAGTGGCAGAAATCTTACTAGGCTGCCTACATCTAGATTCTTTTTACATTTTATTAACATTCAAACTGACTTAATTGAAGTCTTGATATAAAAGTTGATTATGTGCCCTATTCAACATAGTAAAAATGTTTAATCATTGATAAAAATATGTTTTACCTCCAAGCAGTTGATGTACAGGGCGTAAAGTTCTGCTTTATCCTCTTCATCCACAAACCTGCTGTCCTCTATAGATGACAGATGCTGCTGCAAATACTCCTTGACTTCATTAAAGCTGAAACACATTTCATTTGTTTAAACTCAAGGTACAGAGCAAAACAGCTTGGAACGGGAAAGAAGAAGGCCTACGCTTTACTACAGGAGTGAAATCTTTCAAATTGTTGATGAAAATTTCAAACATTTAAAACACCACACACCTTTGCAGAACTCCATTGATTTACATTAAACATCATTAATGACTATACAGTTCATTCATTTAATTCAACTGGAATTTATGACAAATACCCACTCAATGTTCTTGACTGGAAACATGTAGTCAAAATGTATGAGTTAATTTGGAGCCTATTATCAGTTTACCTACCTGAACTTGAGCAGCAGCTTGAGGATCACAGATCGCACGACTGGGTTCTTATCAGGGGACTCATCAAAAGGCGACAAATCTTTGGTATGAATCTGGCTGTTTTCTGTATTGAAAGGAGTGAATAGTTAAAAACAAGGACAAATGATCTTACATGATCAAAACATTACAAGCAAGAAAATTGCCCTATAGGCATGATTAAATGAACCCAGTTTGGCTAACCCAGGTGCCAAGCCAAAATTGTCAACCATGATTAGCCATACATCTTGTCAGACTACCAGTGGACTGTGCGGTACCAACCATCCCCTGACACACAGCCACCACCATCGGACTGTGTCCTCCCCTAAACCATCACTGCCCTCCTGTATACACAGCCTGCTGCGACCCACTTCAGCGACAACAAAATGTGGACAAAGAATACAACTGAGAAATCCTGCTTGCATATTATCCAACATGTTCTTTTGCAAAGCATCTTGAGATATTATGAAGCTCTACAGTAGAGGTTACCTGTCTTAACCATCAGGTAGGACATTAGGTGGTTGATGACATCCCTGTCGGGTGGTGAGTTGTCCTTGAAGCACACAGTGGAGAGCAAATCAATGAAGAAACCGTTGCAACGCCGCCTGAATTCTGCTTGTTTCTTGACAGACACCCTGAAATCACAAATATTCAATGCAAAGAATGTTAAATGTAAAGACATAATTCGAACATTTTTACAATATTTTGTCATTTAGATAAGCTTAGCCAACCAATCTCTTAAAGCAACACTGGCAACATCCACTGAATCACAGAAGTATTTCATCCACAACAAGGTAAAACAAGTGTTTTATATTGAAACTGCTCTCACACATATAGGTGGAATATATTCATAAAGGAGTGAGATGTTTTACTTTAAGTTTTACAGGTTTACATTTTTAATAACTTGTAAAAAGTCTTACCGGATCTCCTCTGAGACATGTGGCTGAAAGTCATTTGGTAACTCCTGTCTGCACGTGGGACAGGCTGCATGTCCTGCATCCAGACTTTCTCTGATGCATGTCAAGCAGTAGATGTGATGGCAGGGCAGTCCCACAGGGTCCTGAGGCTCCCTCATACAAACCCGACAGTGAAGTCCAAACCTTAAAAATGGAAGAAAAAAGACAAATACTAACAAAATACAGATTCATTCAGATGCTGGTAACGATCAATTCCTTTATAATTTCAGTTAAAACAACAAAAATAAAACGAAGTAAGGAGCCCTTACCTGAATAACTGATCACTTGCGCCCTGCTTGCAGGACTTTAGCACTTTAATTACTGCTTCAAAAGCGCTCATTAGTTTAACATCGGAGTCTCTATCCAGAACCTAAGAGTCAAAAACATTTGATATGAAATGACATTAGTCATAATGGTGATTTTCATTACTTTTTCTTTTTGTTGTTGTAGGACACGATGACATCTAATATAATTTAAGGTTACACAAATTAGACATTTGATCGCTCATCACATTTGCCGAACGCTGCCTTCCTTAGATGTATTTTATGGAAACAATAAGTTATTAAACATTAACTTACCTTGCTTAAGGTCTGAATGTGACTCTGGACCAGATTTCTGATCTGATTCTCGTCATTATGGAAACCCAGCAGCATGTGCTCCACAAACAACGACAGTATGTGAATGCGCTTCCAGCCATTACTACAAAATATATCAAAACCACAGTTCAGTTATAGTTGTCACACGACCACAAGGCAGTATTTTAAAGGCTCAGTCCTTATTGAGAAACATTAACAGAGCACTAAACAACTGATTAAACAGAAGCATTGCTAATCAGATATATACAGTATGAACTTTGCAATGTTAAGAGTACCATTGCTTATTTGTCTTATTTGTTTTTAATTAAAATTCTGCTTTTGACAGGATGGTTATATATAGAATAAAAATGATTGCCCAGATTCAGGGTTTTTTTTTTGTATTTGAATCACTTAGGGATCTTACCTGACACCAGGGAGTCTTTCTTTGCATCTGTGTCCATACTGGTTGGTGTGAGTGTGGGAACAAATCATCTCTAAAGACGCTTGCAGACTCTTGACCTGCTTAAGCCAGTCCTGACAGAGAGCTTCAGTATCAACTTTAGGAGACCCCAGAAATTCAACACATGCCTGGGCTGCATGCACATCCAAAACCTACAGGACAGTAGAACAGTCTGGAAGTTAATTTATGGTTTTGTGAAACATCTTTTTATTTATCCGATGGACACTTTCCATGGTTGTGGTTTTTGTGGTATGGATGTGGCCTGCACCAATCTATGACACATTTTTAAAGAGCATTACAGGCCTCATGTAAGTAAGATTGATATTGATTTGTTATTGACTTAGGTTTTGCAGAAATTGTAGAAATGTGTTTACCATCTCTGGACAGTTTGTAATGTTCTGGTTTCTTCTCAAACGAGTCACAACATCAGGCTGAAGAGCAAACATCCTTGAGAGGTTCTGAAGACGACTTTGGAAGATACGGTGGGCAATGTGCACAAGAGGAAGAGAAAGCTCATCTTCGCCTCTTTTTCGTCTTTTTACTTCATCAACGCAGCTGGCCAGGGCTTGACGCATGAGCTGACACAAACATTTTATTGTTAAATAGATAATAATAGTAACTGGATATGGAAAAAGGATTTAAGAATAATAATAATTATAATTATTTTATTTTGGCATTCATTTAAAATAAACTATAACGACAAATGTATAGTATCTATTTAAAACTCAGGCAGAAACGTGTTAAATATGTTTGTTGTGTTGACTGTACTGACTGTAAAGTTTTGTAAGCTCACATAGAATCATCTGCAGAAATACATTTTGAGAAAGAAGTAAAAGATAGCACCTTGTTGTCGCTTACCTGTAATTCGTCATCTGATGCCACTTTGAAAGTCATGGCCACAAAATCCTGGAGGTATCTTTCAAAGAATTCTTTCCTCATGTTCTCACTGAAATTTTCATTCAAGTACCTGCCAAGATGAGTGTTTGAGAAAACCTCCAACATACGACCAGGGGAATGACCTGCAAGTTGAGAATTGTAGCATGCATTAGGGCTTAGTATGAACATACGATTTGTTTTTCCCATTAGGAAGATATTACATCAAATTTACGATACAATTTCAGGGATGGAGGCATTTAAATGTGACTGGAGGCATACGTATTTACTAAGATAGTTACTTTCATGTCTAGATGTTTGCATCATGAGCCCATCCAGGAACTCTTTGATCCACCAGCTGAATGGCAAACAGCAGCACATGGTGTTTCCGCCTGTGATATGGCTTTGTACCATTATCACACTGGAGCTTTATGAAAGGCAATGTATAGAAAGCATTAAAACCCAAGATGTGAACACATGTGAATCAAAAGCTCTTCTGCTACAAATGTGCTATAATCAAACATGGCCTGTTTGTGCATTGCACAATCAATACAAATGTTCAAAGACATAATGACCAATGAGCTTTGTAGCGGTGTTGTTGTGTAAGTGCACTCTGAAAACGGCTACAATCAAAACATACTCACTTGCTTTCCACTCTCACATAAGGTACCAGGAGCATATCCTTATTCCCAAAAATCTCGAGCCATAGGCTTTTGATTTCATCGGATCCTTTCAACAAAAGCTCCAAATTGCAATCTCGGTCAATGACTGAGACCAAATTTGCAAGTAGTGGTGCCACAACTGCTTGTATTTTCCTCCACAGCGTGTGCCTGTGTAAAACAGTCATAAACACATAACTTACTTAAATAAATTATGAATTACTGTAAAATTGTAATTCAACAAGTCAAAAAAAATTTGACTGCTAAGTGACACCTACAAGAATGTTCCTCCCTCTTGAAGAGCGCTGACATTAGAAGCCTCTCTTAGCACCCAGCTTTTAGGATAAGGAATGTTGACCTCATAGTCCTTCATCAGTGAGTGGATACGCTTCCTTACAATGTTTGTGAACACACCTTGACAAAAAACAATTACCAAGAAACATATCTCTGGTTAGGTGCCATCTCAATGTACACACAGAGTAAACGTGATGAGTACGAAGCCCCTGAAGCCCCAAAAAGTAATAAGACATGTTTTACTTTTTGGGACTTTGGGTTCTCCGTGGAATATTGATGGCCTGATGTAAAAGATCGTGCTGCACATTCTAACCTTGTATCTCACTTTCATCCAGAAGTGTGAGCAAGCTCTCCACTCGCTTTGTGCTCAGCTCTGCATTGTCCGTTGAGTCTCTTAGCATGCTCACTGCTCTCTGAACACAGCTCCTCATCAGATTTGGGATATCAAACAAACCTTCCAAAACACCCTACAGCAACAACAACAAAAAAATACAATGCATCATATAAAGCGGGAATACTGAAAAATTAAATGTTTCCTTGAAGTCAATACTTCAACAAAGTTCAACAATGCTAACTAACCTGACAGTCTTAGTTTGCTACAGTTATACAATGAATGAATGAATTAGTGTTGTTCTAAGGAGATATTCTGAATCTAGACCATGCTTTCCATTGAACAGTGTGTTACTGTTCCCATATTAAATATATTTGATAAGTAGCTTAATTTTTATTTCACAGCTTGAGCTTCATATTTTTTAATAAAGTGAAATCACTGAACTCATCACCAATAAACTCAGTGGTTCCCAAAGTGGGCCGTCCGCCACCCATATGCACAACTCCACTGAAATAACTCAACATCACAATCACATTTCTTATTGTTATAGTCTTATATGATTTTCTAAAGATTATCCTCAAGTTTACTCTCAATCCTAAACAAAAACAGCTTGACTTTCAATCTGGTAGTAAATTGTACTTACAGTGGAGTCATCGTATTGTGGAACACTATTATGGTCTTCTGTATCCATGGCTTGGGGGGGAGGGGATTAGTTAATTTCATAAATGCAAAAAGTACCGGTACTCATATGTAAGACATTGTTTTAGAAAAAAGTTTTCTGCTGTATTACCCTCAGGGGGATCTTCAAAAATCTCACTCATGCAAAGCTTTCTCAAGCAATTTACATTAGTCCCAAACTCTTTTGATCTTCTCAGATCATCAATGTGCACAGACCTCCAAGTACCTGAAAAAAAAAGTCAGCTCTATCAATACATTGTATCAGCTACTTTTATTGAATTTTTCCACCCTTTTAAGTACTTATTGTCAACTGTAAAAAAAAACTGTAAACAGTTTTTTTAATGATATACTATTTATTATAATGTGTCTTGGCCAGGTCACCCTTGTGAAAGAGATCTTGATCTCAATGGGTTAATTACCTGGTTGAATAAAGGTAAAACAAATATATATACACTTTTTGTGTGACCCTTAGGGCCACACTGGCAATCTGTACTATGCCCAAGCATGCATCAACCCTAAAGTCCAGTTCCTTTGGCCATTCTGACTACTCCATACCATGCTCAGGCATGGTATACTTTCTTGGTTTTGGCACACTTTGGCACGGTACGGGTTTCATGGCTGTGGTCTGACTAAACAGGCCTCAAAATGAGCTACAAAGTAGCTGGCATGTTCTCCATGTTAGTCTCCGATGTGCAGACGCGGACTCAACTGTGTGTCCCTTTTTTTTATTTCTCAAATCTGCCTGTCTTAAAACTGGGCACGCTTCACAATAACATAAAGCTATGCATGTGCTGTATTACAATGTTATGTATAAGGTAATCATGCTTAGGCACAGTTACTCGTGGTGCAATGTGACCGCGGGCCGTGCCAGTCTGCGTGGGGAATGGTACAGCGGGGGGCCAATCATGTTGAGTATGACCGTGCCCTTAATAGTGTTAGTGATGTATTCATAATTTGGGGATTTTTACTGTATTTTTCAAACAAAAGCAAACTGTAGCTAAATCTCTGGAATGAAATTAGCCAGTTAGCTAGAGAGTATATCATATGCATAATATGTCCTTTATTTTTCCAAATAAGTTACCCTGTGATGTCCAGTAATATGTTTCTTATGTACAGAGAGAAGTGGTCTGTTGACATATGGTGTAAACAAAAACTAAGAACGTATTGTCTCATAAAAGATTAGAAAAGGTAGAAACTTATGTTGAGTTTAACTGAACCGAAAGACAAAGATCCCTCTGTGCACAGTTACGCCCAGGAACCCTGCCTTTAGCTTAGATTAATGCCATCCCAGAGGAAGACCGAGTTTGTTTGCTTTGTGATAAATAGATAGATAGATAAAATTGAAAATGAGATTCACTTTTTGTTTTACTGTCCATTGTATGATAAAATAAGGGATGTTCTTTTCAAAAAAACTTCCTGATTTTATTTGGTTAGATGATTAGGAAAGCTTGAGTTCTGTTTCAAAAAAGGAATCTTTGTTGTACCCGATTTTGTTTCAAAAGCCTGGAAAAAAAGACAAAACACACTATTTAAGTCTGAACTGTGACTAGAGCATGCGACTTTGTAATGTTATGAAATACTGAACCACTGCAACTGAATTTTCTGGTGTCTTACAAGCCCATGAGGGTTGAGCACATTGTGTGCATGGCACGCAATTCAATCACTCAATCAATCAATCAGTAAAAGAGCAGGACTAACCTCCTTGAAACCCAACATATGAAGTACCACCTTCGATTCGTGGGAGTTTGGTGACAAAGAAAACAAGTGGCTTGGTGTTGTCAGCAGTGGCCCACTTGTTTATTTCATTGACGCATGCATACCTAAGAATTTAAATAAAAGTGCAAAACAATTGTTCAAATGTGAGTTTTGGAAATCATGTATGTCAGAGAAAGCTGTAACACAAAGTAATTTCATGAAAAATCTTCAAACTTACTTGGCTGAGGAAAAAACATTCCTCTTGTGGGAGTCTTCCTCATAGTCTGTTTGGATAATGAGTACTTTGTCTGCAGGTGTTGAGCCAAGACATTCCCTTTGACCAGAGAACAGTCACAGTATACATATCAACAGGCAGTTATAGACAGTTTTATGGAAGTGAATTTCTCAAGTTAATATTATAAAAAATATTAGTTAAAAAAAAGGAACCAGAGAAGTTCCCAAAAACGAGGCAAAGGGGCGCAATTTTGTAATCAGAATAAAATGAGCACATTTGAAGATGTGATATTATCTTTATACAGACTTTACATACCTGATTTTCTTGAGAAAAGAGTACTCTGTGTCAAACTGCTGCAGTGATAGTAGATGGATCTTGTCAAGCTTTATATGACTTTGTAGTTTTTGTGTGTCTGCTGCAGTCAGAAGCCTGGAAAATGTTGTGACCTTCAAATAAACAAAATGACTATGTGTTAGAAGATGGTTTGCTATTTATTTCTCTATTAATATTACAGTCAGAAAAATCTCTGTAAATATACTGATAATGTATAGTCATTTCTGATTTTTCTGGTTGTCCTTTATGTATGGCGAAAAAAGACTTATAGTGGTCTTACTATATAGATAATATTTCAGCTACAACAGTTTTTTTCTCATGCATTAACCCCCTTGAAATTTGGAGTGTGTTTTATTAAAATGTTATAAGTCTTAAGAAAAACAACCTGGATGCCAGAATCTCACACACAAAACATTAAATGGTTTGGGATTGATTTTTCCAATAATTTGATAATATAGGAAAGAAATTACCTCAGTGAAGGAAAAGTGTGACTGTGCCAGTTCCTTTCTGTGGTAGACAATGTAGTCTCCCAATGAACTGTGCTTGTCCTCTTTAACATATTCTTCCATCAAATGCTCTCTTTCCTCAACAGGCAGTCGGGATTTGTCCAAACGAATAACTGAGTCTGGAGTGGCACAGTTGAGCAAAATCTCTTTGGCTTTGTCCAGAATGATCTGAGCATCTGTTTCGTTACTGTGATTCTTTGTTACTTGAAGGACAACAGAGGAGCATGTGTCTGAGTGGTAGCCAATGAAGACATCATTTGGAACATACTGCTTCTTTGTGAAGTGTTTACTTAAGGACACAAAATCATCAACCCATCTCTGTAGTTGTTTGACGATGTCCTTGTGCTCATCTCCGAGGACAGTGTTGATGTCAAGGTAGTGTTTCTCCAGCCTGTTGATCAGTGGGATGGGGAACTGCTCATACACCACCTCTTTCTCTTCAATGACAATGAGCCTGAAGTTTTTGTGAACTCTACATTTCACACGATGTGTTCCTAATCCAAGATCAACATATTTCTGACCTCCAAGGGTCACATAGTATTGGTTGAGAGCATCATACAGACTCTCATACAGATTCTGAAGGTTGAGAAGCACAACCGTCTGTCCAGTCTCCATGCAAACTTTGACACGATTGATGTTCCTACAAATCTGTGTGTACTCCTGATCCTTTGGGAAACTGGACCCAAAGATAATCTCTGGATGGATTCCATTTGTGAAGAACATCTGTTCGAGAATCTGAAGAGCGGCATAGTTTTTTGTGAGGATTAAGAGGTAACGACTTTCGTCAACTTGGTCAGTTGGAGTTATGATTTGATTGACCAAATTATTGGTGGAGATGCAGGTATTGGCAAAGTCTTCTTTGAGTTCGTCACTAAATATGCCCATCACATCTACATCATCTTTGCCACTGAAGTTTCTCAGGATGGCTCCAGTGATTTCTTCTGTGGTAGGTTTCTTATTACTGTGTTTAGTAAAAGAAAATATCATCTTAATGAGACTGTAAAAGTCCCGCAGACCAAAAAAGCCCTTTCCTTCTCTGCATATGGACCCATATGCTTTCGCGAATGGCTCAAAGAGGTGTTTGATGTTTTCCAGAACCTTTTTCTCAGACGCACAAATCCCTTCAGCACTCTTGATGAGCTCTTTTTGGTTTGGATCCCCACGGGACACAAATATTCCACGATTCATCTTTGCAGGGTCCAGTGCCCAGTTGGAAATTCCAATGAACCCGACCCTTTTATGAGGCTGTGGCTCATCATCCACACAACCCTCTTCCAGCAAAGGGTGGAGTGTTTTCAGAGGCATTTTACTGGAATCTTCGGCCAATCCAATCTCATCAAGTACAACTACTGAGATGTATTCATCCAACTTTTTGTTTTCCTGAAAGCGGGCACATTGCTTAAATGTGTTGATGATTCCTTCAGGAGTTGAATGAGGGCTGCACTGGAAAGACACCAGATGTATCTGCTTGAGCCTCTTGTAAAGTTCAGAGTGCGAGGCAGGGCCCTGCATTGCATCAGCAACAAGGGTTTTGGACAGTGATTTTGAGCTCCCAGGTTTACCGACAATAAACAAGGGAATTCTTAGCTCAACACAGATAACCATCATGAAGAAATTTTCTTTCAAAGCCTCATTTCTGGCTATGGTCTTGCCCATGGGTACACCATTGAGTATGAGGTCCTGCATGAGTTGGATTTCCTGGAGCACTCTCTCTTTGCTATAGTATCTACGGAGAACATCACTGATAGTTTTCAGATACGATTCTTTATCCTCCAAGCAGGCTTGATAGCACACTCCAGTGGCCATCAAGAGTGACCAGATAACTTTGTCATCAGCAGGTGAAAAGTTGAATTTTTCTTTCTCCCTCTGACTTTGATTTTGAAGAAAGGATTCCAGTTCTTGTGCAAGCATTGGGTGATTTTTATGGAACCACACAAACACCTGCATGCACCGTTCCACATCTCTCAAACTGACAAAGCTACATTCATCATTTCTCTCTCTCATGAACTTCTGTGATGATGACAATACCTGAGTTAAAGTCTGAATATAACTCTTTTCTACCGAGTTGGCCTTTGTCTGTCTTTGGACTATTTGTTCAATGTACATTTGCTCTGTTGAGTCATTGAGCTGTCCAAAGTCCCAAACAAGAGGAATCATACTAGGGGGCAACGCATGAACACGGTACACCAGCTGGCGGAGAGGGATGGAGCCAAGTCTTTCCTCAGTTTCCTCAGCCCTGACCCTGTAGCCCAATCCAGATGCCTCCAGTCTTTCAATCATCTTGTCTGTATGCTTCCTGTAAGGGTTGCATGCAGCAACAATATTAAGTCCTGTGTCAGAGCAAAGCTGTTGTCCTTGCACTGTGTTATCGCAAAGGATCTCTTTAATGCTGCTGATAGCTTCTGTGGTGTTTGCCTCATCAAAGAAAAGAACCGAGTCCAAATCATGTTTGTCTTTGTTGGTCCTTGCAAGAGTTTCTGCTTCCTTCACCTTCTCATATATCATTTGTGGTGTAGTCCCTCCATGTATCTTGACCAGTTTCATGTTCTCTGCTTGTGCTGTACACTTTCTCAATTCACACATGAATTTCACTAGCCTCGTTTTGCCACATCCAGTCTCGCCCATTATGATGACTGGTATGCCACACCTAAATCTCATATGGATTGCCATCATTTTCAGAATGTTATCGGTTGTAAGTTCATATGTTTCATCAGGATCTGTTGGCCACTTGATGCCAAGCACACTGCACAGCTGCTCAATCTTTTGATCTCGAGGAAGCTGATCAAAGTCCCTATTAAAAGGGACTCTCTGAAGTCTTAAGCCAGTGTACAGCTCTTGAGACATGATGTTTTTTTTTATCACTTTTCGTGTCAATGGATTTATGGCATCCACCCCCTTCTGGTCATTGAGCTCTAGGTGAAATCCAATGAAAGTCATGGATATGTGGTCATCATTAAAAAAGATGTATGGATGTGGCTCGGACTCCCACCTTTTTCGAATGAGGAATGGAGCTAAATCTGCTTCATTAAGGCCACTCTCAATTTGTTGCCACCCTGGGCTCTGGTCAGTGATGCATAGTGATGGAGTTGCAAAGTCTTTGGACATCAATATCATAAACTCAACTACAAAGTTTTTGAACCCTTGAAGAGTGTCTCCAACAAACTCCAGCTTGCAGAAATCTGAATTCTCACAGTCTTTCAACTGAAGATTTAAGAACCAGACAAAGTTACGTAGCTCAGCCCAAGATGGATCTATAATGCCACAGTAGATTAAGAGTATCTGAAGACATTCTGCCTGAGTCCCTTCAATGCCATGGTAAGTGAAATTGTCGAGATTGTTTTTGTTGTGAAAACGTGTAAGGTATTGATATGGTCTTTGATAAACTTCACTCCTGAAAAATGTGTCATCCATGAGGGGGTCTTCACTCATCTTGTCAGAATTTTTCTCTCCCTTCATTTCCAAAGCCATTACCTCCTTTGGTGAACGACAATTCACCTTAGGAAAAATGTCAGAGAATGCGAAGTTTTCTTTTCGTCCCTAAAAATATACAAATGTATACGTAAGTTAAAGTTAAGAATCAACTATAGCTATTAAATAATCTTTCATTTAAAAACATTTTAACCACCAAAAAGACATCAATTGTTAAAGTAAATAGAACTGTAGGGTATTATCTCATAAAATGAACAATTCAATGAACAGTTTATTTGAACTTACAGATTTGGATGCATATCTTGGCTGAAGATTTGTGGCTTCCAGTAACTCAACAATGTACAAGTGTTTGTGACTGCAGCACCACATTTGTCCATCTGAATCCATCAGGTACCGCAAAAAGAAAAGCTTGAACAGAAATTCATTCAAGCCTTTTTTCACCTGGGAATTATGATTGTAATATTAGAAAACATATGAAACACATTTCGAACATCTTCAGCAACAACCATAAAAATCTTAATAACTTTGATTATCATAGTTGTGAACATAACTTACCGATGATGTAATATCAAAGTGAAACACCCCGAGATCTTCTCCTTTTGGTGAGTCACACAAAGACTGGAGGACCTTGTCTTCATTAACCTCACGCTCAGTTACTCGAATGCACTTCTTAAATGCAGATCCTTTTTCAACATTTCCCTCCAGCTTTTCAAACAGTCTTTGGACATACAATGACTTGCCTACAACAGAGGAATAACCATTTAAAGTAGGGCTGGTTAAAACAATTGTTTCATCAATGCATTGCAATTGTTATTTTCACATTTCAATATCGATTATTGAGATTGATGGTTTTCATTGTAATGACGCCCCTCTTCACTAGGGGGAACTGTGGGTGCTCGGAATTTAGGTGAGGCACAATTGTGCTCTTTAAATCATACTGTACTTAAATGTTTTATTCTTTGTTTATTAAAGAATAATGCAAAGAGAAAATACATGTTTGTCAGTTTGTTCTAAATCTAAACAAACAAAGCTCACATAATTATTTAACAAATATCAGAAGCTACTGTGATGAATCATCTGAGTATTCCTGTCATCTATGTGTAATATTGAATTTATATGGAAGCGCATTGATTAATATATATAAACGAACCAATGGCAAATGGAATAGTGACCCAAAGAATCGAAATCAAATCGAATAGTGAGGTTGTGAAGAATACCCTGCTCTAAATTACAGTTTGTCTGAAATGTTATTAATGGAGTGGATTATGCTCTACATGCATTACAATTAAGCCAAAATAAGATAAACTTAATCCTGCACCTTTTTCTCTAAATATATTATGTCAAAATATTTAACTCAGAGGATGCACGTTATTTTCAAAATTTTCTGCCTTATTTTCATTTATACAGAGGTGTAATTAGTGATAAGGAGGAAAAGCATTTGTGCATGTTAGACTTACCTACTCCTGCACGTTGGGATGCAACAATGCCAACAGAATGGTCACCTTTGAAAAAAGTTCTCTTTTGATTGGCTGGCACAGTGTAATGCCGAGACAAGTACTTTTTGATCCTTTCCAATGGCTCTTGGGGCACAAAGTCTCTTTTAAACTGACTGAACGCAGTTGGAATGTAGGTGTGCTCCCTATCAGAGCTGCAAAAAATCACAAGCCTGGACTCATGTTGAAAAAGGGACTGTAGTTTCTGAAGACACTTCTCCATTGCACAGCTTACATCATAGGTGAGTTGATCTGCCCAAAGCATTGTATAAATCTTCTGGCCAATGCCACCTGGTGTGAGACATCTCCTCAGGAAAAGCTCGACTTGTTCATGAGAGGTTTCCGGGGTACACAAGAGGACCTCATCATAACTTGGCAGTGGCTCATACTCACTAGTCATGTACAAGCAGATGCATGAAGTGAGGACATCGTCATGAGGGCAGACAATGAGATTTGGTTGGTTTGAAATAAGGCCTTTTGGGAGGTTTCTTCTGAGTGAGCTGTCTTTTGTCTCTGAAAGCACTGGTTGTTCCCATTCAATTCCATTTTGATCTTCTGAGGGAGTCATCATTTTTAACAGGCAGCCTAGACTCCTTATGTCCAAAAGGTCATGGAACAACATTCCCTCATTCTCCAAGTAGTCATTCCACAACCCTTCCAGTTCTTTCAAACCAGCAGTCTGGACAGCATTACCAGCTGAATCATCTACTGTTGAATGACTCACATTGGCTGAGGACATTTGACTCTCAACATACTCATTCATCCTTTTGCCAGGCTCAAATTTGTCATGAAACCTTTTCCATGTTCCCCAGACATCTGAAGTTGTGCAGTTTGGTTTGATGAATGACAGCATCATCAAAGCTTGATCATCAATTTCTACATCAACATTGCTCTGAGTCACAACACTGCACAGGTAGAATATTTGCTCTGCTGTGAAAAAGTTCAAGTAGTAGTGGTCAGATCTTTGTGTGTCCATGAAATTTCTCCAGTCAAGAAGAAACAACTCCATCTTCTGGGACAGTTCAGCAAGTTGTTCAGCTAGATTTCCACATACTTGTATGTGATACATTGTCTTGCAAAACTTGAGTTCCATTGTGATACATGGGTCATTCTGACTTTTGCAATACATCTTAGCTTCCCAACACTTGAAGAGTGGGTTCCCTGCAGCATAAAGTTCGACAAAAGCTCTGGCAAGTCTTTGGACATTATCAAACACCTGAATAGGAAAAAAATAAAGTGAAATCACATCCAATGTATATAAAGAAAAGATGCAAGCATTCTTTTATAAATACCATTAATTATGATAGAAGCAGACTGAAACTATAAATGTCTAGTGAAAAAAAATACTGGAATTTAAACATGGCATACATTACCTCAGCAAAGCATTCCACTTCACTTTGACTTTGTTCCCCTCTTCGTGACATAAGCATAAGCTTATTTTGTAACTCTTTCAGGTCCTCATAGGAGTATGTCATATTTATCTCATGGCCTTCCTGAATTTGCAGCATGAGGGAACTCTCTAAAGTGAGCTATAAAGAGAAAAATCTATTTGTTTATAGAGGAAACTTTCCATACATTTAATTTTGTATTATTAGTGTTTCAAAATTTTTATTAAAAGGGTTCGGGTTATTATCTCGGCTTTTAGTATATTTAACATACTGTATGAATGTCATTTTAAGGGTCCTATGTAACACGTAAATAAAACAATAAAACAAAACATGTTGACTCGTAAATTTCTCAAGAATCAAAGATTTTGTACTGACAAAGTTTTCAAAAGGAAAATGTTAAGGAGTTTAAGTGGGCTGAAAGTAAAGCCTTCATTTTATTTAATCCATTCAACATACCCTTTTGTCCTTTTGGGCTTTCATGATGTACACTCCTTTCTCATTGATTGATGTAGCCAAGGACAGAGATGAAAATTCAACAGATCCATGGCTTTCCCGAACAGTCTTTAACCAGTCCAGATGGCGTGATGTATCGCGCTGAAAATAAAAATAATCATAATAAAACAATGTATGAATTTTAATTTGGCTATTGGTAAATAAAATCAGGATTTTGTTTTGTTGATCAGAAATGACTAGTTAAATAAATAAAGCATTCATAGACATTTAATAGCTTTCTGAAACTGCACAACCTGGGAGGAAGAGCTTTGACTTAAACCGACATCAAAACTCAAAAGACCACCGAAATACTTAAACTTGTGAAAGAGGAGACATGTCTAGAAACTAATTAACGATGGCTTCCATTTAAGCAAGAGCACAATATGATCTTACTGATCATTCTTAAATGGTAACGTCACATGAATATGTAAACAATGTTTGTATATTTCACATATTTTTTGCTGGCAGTTTGACAACTCCATTTTGCTTCAACCATGACTGAATAAAAAGTTACACAGTTATGCACGTAGTGAGTAAGCATGGATATAGCTGGAAACGATTCATTTTCCCTTTCAAATGACTGATTTTAGACAATATGATCACTTCAGTCATTTTTCTATTTTGATAGCTAAACAGTTATTGTATTGTGGTACCACAGAGAATGAATCTCACCAATTTTCTTGGTATCTCTTTATCATTTTCAAATGCCTTCCACAGTTTTGGCAGGGACTCCATGAAGGCAGCAAAGTCAGAATCCTGCTTCAGTCCATACAACATGGACGAGTAACCAAGGACAGCATCATGAAAACAGGCCACTCGATCCACCTCCATATCATTTTCTCCAGCATAGATAGACGCAAGGTCAACAAACACTTTTAGTTCGTTGATATCTGCAAAAAAATAAACACTTTAGAATTGCTTTACCTTTCAAATTAAAATAAAGATGTTTGGAAAGAATAAGGTTTTTAATGTACCTTCAAGTTCTTTTTTGACCCAATGGACAAACTCTAGGCATTGACAAAGTGCCTGAAGACATTCCTTGCGATCACTTGTAATGTCATTCAACCTGTTTTTTGCTTGTATGAAGTTGTCATCAATGCAGTTTAGACTGTTTTTCTTTAAGTCTGCTTGAGTCTGAAAATATACAATATAAAATCATAAGCTGTATGATTAAAGATTCAAGGTCAGAAGGCTTTTTTTAAATTCTATTTCAACACTTTTAAACTTAGATGACGAGAGGAAGTTACTTTTACTCATAAAGTCATCTCATTTATTCATTACTGACTGAATATTTCAAAGGATATTATTTTCAAATGCCTTTTCACTTCCTGATATACAGTATACCTCTGCTTTGCAATTGATTGAGTACATTGTGTTCCAGTTAGTGTTTAACAATAATGTGCATGGTATGTTCTATAAAAATACCTTTGTAATGACAAATACATGTAAATATACTATATATATTTAAGAAACATACCATTTGCAACAATGTCTCAAGTAATTTGAAGTCTCCTTCTGGACACACTGCATCCCTGATAGCAATGATGATCTGGGCTGATTCCATTGCAAGATGAAGATCACTGTATTGTTCAATCTGGTGAACCCTTCTTCTGATCCACTTTCTGTCATCAGATGGATTTGTTCTGCACATGATGTTAAAATCTTTCTTCAAATCTTCATAATTGCTTTTATAGACCTCCAAAATGCTGTCTATTTGCTCCAGTAACAGTTCCCCGCTCTTCAGACCATCATAAAGAGCTTTGTACTCATTGAAGCAGCTTTTGAATATTTTGCTGTAGACCATGTCGAGAGTGTACATTTCTTCATTCTCATGTCCAGGCTCTTCAGTATCCGACTGTTTTCTTGTCAGATCTTCGACTTGAATTGTCCAGCACAATTTGAAGATTGTACTGTCTTTAATGACATCCAATTCTGTAGCCATTTGACGGGTGCTATCACACAGATTGAAATAAGTAACCTCAAATTTAGATGAGGTCTGTCCATCAAGAGTGTGAACGTCCATTAACTCTTTGAGATTCATCATCTCAATGTTCTGGTCAAGCTTTTCATCCAAGCCCTTAAAGTCAACTGCGGATTAAAAAGATTTGTATTCAAAATCAATGCAGGTATCTACATTGAAGGTATCTACATTTACCCTGTTATTCAGTACCCTCAAACCTCCTCACTAACAGCACCACAAATCTTCAAATCTATTCCCTCACAGTCAGCCAAAATGGGGAGACAATTGTATTTAAACTATCAACTATCCTACTGTCAAGTCAACTCATTTAGAAAACCTCTTGTTATTATGCAAATTAATTATTTGTTCCACAAGGGGCCTATATGCTACGAAGGATTTGGTCTTAGCGAGGTAACTTCAGGGTTAACCCTGGGTTTTTAGACACATGAAGTAGCCTCCTCCCTCTCGATTGGCTCCGGGAGCTCCATGATCAAAAGATCTGATTGGTCAGTGGGCGGAGATTTTCGGAGAGTTATTGCCAACATAACCTGCTCCGGAGCAGGTTCGGTGTGCAGCATAAGTTACCGTGGCGATATACCCAGGTATAAAGTGAACGACCCTCGTAGGACTGAAAACCCAGGGTTAACCCTGAAGTTACCTCACAAATCTCAAATTCCACTTCGTAGTGCAAGCCCATGGTGTTGGAAAATGGAATTTATTAAATTGGACAAATCAGGGAATCAGGGAGGGTGTAACGGTTTTTCTTTTTGTATACCAAAGTAAGATTAACTCCAGCTTGATGCTTATTTAGTAGAATGATTGGACTAAATGGGAAGTGGGATTTAATTAATATTTTAAATAGCTTTTATCATTTTTATTTTCAAAAATTCAAAATGCAAACACAGGACAACACTTTGAGGTTCTAATAAGCATTGTTGTGGCATCAGGTTTAACCAGCCTTGCATTTGATTTATATTCATATAAGTCAGATCCTACATCAAGATTTAAGTCATTAGATTAAACAGTCAGTGAGTGGTCAGTACATGAAAACAAAAAATCAATTTTTCATGAAATAATAAATAATCATAGCATGACATATCTTTCCTAATAATAAGCTTTAAAAAATAGACCTGGAACTTTAAACAGTATTTTGCCCTCAGTGTGCTGCCTACCTTTGACATGTTGTTGAAGCTCCCGGCAGATTTGGAGAAGACTCTTGACCATTTCCTTCTCATTTTTGATTGCTTCTGCTTCCTCTGTTCTCCGTTTCAATAATGTATTCATGCTTCGGTCATCTTTGCAGCGACCATCATCACAGAGTCCATCTAGAGGAACGAAACGACTTCAATAAAAAAAACATAGACGGGGGCAGGATTTTAACTGATGACTTCAAAAAGCTGTTTACATTTTTTTTCCCTGCATTCTGGTCAGTTTTTATTCACCATTTTTTTTCTGCAAAACTTTATGATTATTACTGTATTTAGTCTTTTTGTCCTGTTTGTGTCTCTTTAACAATAATTAATGCATTCATTGAATACTTTCATAAACAAGTGGACTGGAAAGGTGGCTGTTGGAAATGCTGTACACTGCTCTCTTTTAACTGTGCTGGGTGTTTATGTGCGGCCGTTCAGCTCCATCTGTGTTAGATGCATCTGGATGAGCCGGGTGTGTGCTGTTCGTCCATTTAACATCAACCTTATTTTCATCTCCCCAAAGACTTGTCTTTATCCAGGCCGTGTTTGTAAATAAGAATTTGTTGTTAATGACCTGCCTAGTTAAATAAAGGTAAAACAAAATAAAAAGCCTGGCAAAGTTGATTTAGCCTCTACAAGTAGCCTTGTATGTAACTTCAAAGCTCAAATAAAATGTATGACCTTAATTTGTTTATGCTCTTGTAAGAATGGCAAACAATGTGAACATTTAAACATGATCTAGATTGTGATTAATTTTCTTTGCCATATGGTGTCATGGACAGTGATGTTACTATTGTTCAGTTATTCTTGTTTTAAGAGTAGTCAGGACAGGTTGATGACTACTGTATTGAGAGAGAGAGAGTGTTTTTTTTTAAATTATTTTTCCTTACTGAGTCTTCTGGGAAAGCAAATGCACAACACTAACAAAAGAGTGGAATTTGAAGTGGAATAACATCCTGAAACAGATTAATTCAATAACTCTTTACAGTGGACACAGCTCTCTCTCTCTCTCTCTCTCTCTCTCTCTCTCTCTCTCTCTCTCTCTCTCTCTCTCTCTCTCTCTCTCTCTCTCTCTGCTCACCTGTGGAGGGTTTTTTTTCACAAGTGGCGGTGGGTGTTCATCAAGCGCAGCGAGAAACATAGAGGCAGTGAAGGGCGGGCTGTGAATTTGTAGCCTCTCTGTATTAGTATTTAAAGTTAACACCATCTATTAATTCAGACACTGATTTTGTTATGGTTATGGACACATTTGAAAAGTCCTCAAAAGAAAATGTGGTTCCTGGAATCAGTTTGAAGATAAACTGCTACGCAAGAAATTATGTTGGAGGGCCAGCAACAGTGAAACCGACACTCTCCTGATTACTTTTTAGCTCCAAACAATGTTCCAGGGACCCATTTCATCCTTAAATAAAGTTTGTGCATTTAGTTAAAAAAATATTGCAAAGAATTAACCTTTCACTAAACACTCACATTTTAATCATTAAAAAAATGTGCATTAAATTTACAAATTACAACTAAGGAGAAAGGCTCACACAATTCTCTGCATATTATAATGTTCAGATCAAAGTTGTTGATTAACTTGAAAATACAATTTTATTTTCAAGAGGTGTACAAGAACCGTCTGCAGTAAGAAGTAGAAAATCATGGAACAGAAGAGAAAATAGAGTCACCGAAAGAGATGAAGGGAAAGATAGCAAAAAGATGTTTATATTTACCAATCTTCAGCAGGTCAACAAACTCTCGTTTTTTCTCGAAGATTTGGTGTAAAGTTTTCATTTGGATTTCTCCACTGAGGAACTTTATTGTCACAGATTTAAAAGCTGAACTCGCCAAAGTCATCTTGCTTTGTGCTTCATCTGACAGCCTGTCAATCAGCTGTTTTTCTCTTCCTGAAAAATAATGGGCAAACTAATTAAGTTCTTACACAAAGTACACAGACACACACTCAGTTCAAGTAACATTATATTTCACAAGTATTTACCCGTCATTCCAAAGACAGATTTTGCCATTGGCCAATTGAGGAGGTGCTCAAATATCAAGTCCTCTCCTTCAATGTCATGTCCATTTGCATCTTTGGGCCATGTCTTGAGCACAACAACAGACATCAGCTTCCCAAACTTTGAGATGTCATGTTTCTGCAAAAGATCCGCAAGAGCTCTTCTGGATTTATCCTAAACATAAAGAATCATAAAATATAAGGTCACGTCATATATTTAAGTGCTCTATGGACTAGCACTAGCACCAGGATACACCAGTCAATTTCCAATCCAATTGTGTGTTAAAGACATGCAATGGAAGAGCTCACAATCTTGAATAAAAGAGGGATTAAGTATGTTTTGGTCAGGACAGGTCATGTGCACTTTCTTTCTCTACAAGGTCAAGTGTCAAGAACTGGGAACTTTTACTAAAGGCATTGTCATTTAAGTACAGTAAGATAACTAAAAAACACATTTTAAAACACAATCTTAAATGATTACATCATACAATAATAAGTTATTAAATACAATCAAAATCATACCTGACAAATAACTGCAATAGCCTCCAACGCACATTTCTCCATTGTGCTGCATAGCAAGGAGCTTGCCTTGCTCAGTTCTTCCATCTTGTTCGAGTATATTCCAATTTGATCAATTCGTTTTTCCTACCACACAAGAATAGTTGTTTAGTTGTCTCACTTTATTGCACATTTAAAACACAATCACAAGTACTGTCTTACTTTTCTTAGCTTTTCCTCAAAATCCTCCATCAATGCCATCCTCCATGAACGTGTGTGTTCTTCATGGCTAAAGGATAGCGAGAGTAACTTCTCCCAAACCTAGAATTCAAGACATATTTAATGAATCAACTATGAAGCAATTGATTGTGAATGGGTATCGCATTAAATATATTTTTAATGTTAATCCCCAACAGAGAACATTTTACATTCATTATAACTATTACATTCATTATAACCATTCATTTCAGCTTACCTTAACTTCACTGGGTACTGTAAACTGCACAGGAGTCCATTCTCTTAACAGTTTGTTTCTGAAGGTACTTCCACGCCATTTCCTTATTGTTTCTAAAATATCCCAGAACAACTGTTCACCACATCTCTCTGTTGACTGAAGTATGGTTGTTTGTTACTATGGATACTTTAAAAATAATAAATACTACAGTTTTGTCTCCGTCGTGAAATGTGATTTTTTATTTTCTATTACGTATTGTCATATACCTTGGAAATCAGACAGAATAGATCCAGGAAACCAAGAGGGACATCATAGCGTTGTGGATCAGTTGTGTGATGGCAAATAAAAGCAAGAAGCCATCCTGCAGTAAGCAGGCAACACTCTCCATATGTGTCATCAAATCTATGGAAAAAATATGTTACTGATTGTTTTGTAAGCATTGAGGTTGATTTTAATATAGGAAGTGACATTCATAGACTTACTGCAGTGTTAAACAGTGACAGGTAAAGGGTTTCTGATTTTGTCTTTTTACCTTTGACTGTGAGAGCTTAGTTTGTCGATTTGTTGAGAAGCCCAGTCTTTCAATGTCTGTAATCATAAACACCAAACACGACAAGAGTAGTAGTATACCAACATTTGTGAACTTCTCCTAAGTAGGCTAATATTTTATTACATTTACTTCTGCCTTATACTGCAGTTCTAATAGTAGCAGGGACAGTTTTTCAACCATAAGCTTGAACTGTTAATTTCTGTTTATAAAGCAGAGCTGAGCTCAACACACATAGATGATTATCCTCTTAAGGCTAATCTGTAAAAGCAACCCCTTTCATGTTATAATATAGATTTCACATAATCATTTGATACATGGTATTACAGCCACTAAATAATACATACCATGTAGTTGTGAGTTCCAGGTTTAAGACTGAACTGTAGGTACTGGAGTGAGTCCAGAAGATCTACTTTCACACTTTCTGTGAAGCTTTTCAAATCATCCAAATGGAGAAGAGACATCCAAGAGTGCACAAGAAGACAATCAATGTTCGCCAGGTATGCATACTCTTTCATGATCCGGATTCCACTGGATTAACAGAATGAGTGTGTTTTATGGACCAGGAAATGAGGGGGGAAGCAGGGTATCCCAAGGGTGAAGGGTGAAAAATAACAATGAATTTAGTTACATTTCAATGTGGAGTTTTCAAAATTACCACAATTTCACAAAAGCAGAGGAAGTGGTAGTAGTGGTGACTCTTTGGGTTCTTATCTGGTTGAAATTTTACCTAAAATGATGTCATATCACTTAAACGACTAGGGTTTAGGGTCATCTAATAGGATGTCACATCAGCCTATACTAAAGCATTTCTTAGTTTTAATTAAAATTTAAAAAAATATTTATGTAATTTGAGTCACACTGATGTGCAGAGATCTGGCTTCCCAGATTTCTGTTACGCTTCTTTTAAAGCCTTTGTAAAATAGAACACTTCCACACCTTGTGTAATTGTCCCTGTGGACATTCGCTCCTTTGCTCTCCCTTAAGCCTGTCCAGAAGTCAAACTGTGGATTGAGGACAGGTGGAACTGGCTCAAAGGGCCTGCTTTCTCCCCTCAATAGGTGAATCAGAGGGATGACCAAGAACCACTTCTGAACATGTTGTTTTCTTGCATTGTTGCACAGCAACTCAACAGCATCTGCAATTCTATACCAACAGAAAAGTCAGTTTGAACATTTTCATAGCAAAGGGAAAATGCACATTAAACAATACTAAGTTTTGTTTCTTGTCTGTTGTTATGTCATTAAAAAATATAGTGTGCCGATATATGCATTTTGAGACCTTTTGAAATAATCATTGAGCATGTTTTACATGGTTTCATGGAAAGAGCATTCAATGCTCGTCCTGTTAAATCTTGGTGCTGCTTTTGACACGATTGACCATCAAATCCAACTTTAAAATGAAGTTTCTAAAAAGATCCGTAGTGTTTCTCTTTAAAACCTCTCTTTAAAAATATGAACTTGTTTTTTTTTCAAGTTACCTGTTTTTATCTCTTAAAGGGCTTGAAAACGTTTCCCAAAAGACTTTGAAATGGTGTTGAGGATGGTTCGGCAGGCACAGAAGATCGCACAGACTGGACAGTTGATCTTTCATGTCCTCTTTCAGATACTTGACATAAATGAGCAACCTCACAACTCCAGCATAAAGAGGGTGTAAGGAGCAGTCTTTGTTATTTCCAGGTTTGGGATTAAGGTTTTCATCCAGAGCATATTTCACAAGTTTCTTCACCTAGAAAAAGTATAGAATTTGTTTTTTTTTTATAGAAAACCTTTTTCATAAATTCATTTCATATCAGTTTTTAGAAACTATGATATTTACTTGTTCATGATCGTAGGCTAATCCCCATGATCTTTCCACATCATCGTGAAGTACAGGATTACTGTATGTATGATAGAACTGTTGTAGCAGTAAAAAGAAGTTGTCCACATTCTGTTCATTCCAAGTTGTTAGAAGTTCAAAGATGATGTTCAGCATCACCCTGCCAGCGAGGTCTCTTCCTTTGATTACCACTTTTTGGGTCGAAAACTCCAATGACATCATACTCGTCTTCAGCTCAGAATGGATCACATCATCATACTGGTGCCAGTCACCTTAACAGTCCAACAGAATAAAACCAATTAACAGAAATTATTTTATTTTTTATTTGATCCTCTAATGTTCATTAGCCATTTGGCTATAAGCTACGTGACATACAATCCTTACAATACAGGATAACATGGCAACACACTTTCATGTCAGTGCTTTTTACAAGTGAAGCTCCCTTCTCCACCATAACATCTTATTTATAAGTATATATATTCTAAGGACATCATATCCCAGTCGGAATCCTTGTTGCCAATCATATTGTTGAACACTTATTTCTTGTCTTTTTTAAATCAAGTGGTTTACCACAAATAATCATATTTAAATTAAACTAATTCATACATCCACAAATTGGATAAAATCCAATCGATTCATTTAAAGAGCTGCATTACACATAAGCAGACACAAATGATTGTTCAGAGCTTGAAAAAACAATTAGACTCTG
The DNA here is from genome assembly GCF_947650265.1 of Symphodus melops. Lineage (NCBI taxonomy): Eukaryota > Metazoa > Chordata > Actinopteri > Labriformes > Labridae > Symphodus > Symphodus melops. Next base: position 8,425,057 of record NC_136698.1, read on the forward strand.
TGCCCAAACTGACAAGATAGTGATCTTAACATTGCTTTCAAGCACACACAAAGCAAATTATTGTTGGGAATTAAGATGTTGTCCTAAAAGTCATTTTTTCCCTTTTGTGACCTAAAGTTAACTTGCCAAGGTTACCTGTGGTCAACCCATAATATTCAGAAAGCATTTTAAAAAAGGCGTTTCCTGTTAATTATCTGTAAAATGTTTTGTCTGCAAGATTTGAAAGCAGTTAACTTATAATACATCAATATTTTCACTTACCTTCAAGAGTTAGAAACTCCGCTTGGACTGTAAGGCACCTGTTCACAAACTCATTTCTGTCTTTCTGGTAGATTATCTCGTACATTTCTGTGTAGCCATGTTTATTGGCATTGTAAATGGCATATTTATAGGGTATACTCTTGTCAATTAGGTTTTTAGAGATCGTAATCTGTCCTTCAACAAGATATCTGTTTCCCGCCAGATTCCTGTGAGACACAGCGATAATGATAAGTGGCAGAAAGGTCATAGACATGTAAATGTTCATTATGAAAAGTCACTATGTTGCAAGTGGGTGACAAAAACACAAGATAAAAACATAATGAGACTCTGACTTCATATTCCCTTGATGATAGTATGAATTTCTGTGAATACATTCAGTTTGGTTACACTTTGTAGAGGTGACTTTGCTGTTAGCAGACTACGATCTATTCTGAGAAGCTATGACAATTATTTGAAGAGAAGCATGTCATATGAGGTATTCCAACAGCATAATGTATGGTCTCAGTTGACAGTAGAATGAGGAATTGTTCTTCAAATAGAGGTTTGACATTCAAAGAGTAAAGGTAATGTGATTCTCCAGACCATGTATAGAAATATCCAAAGTGGGAAGGAATTTATGACACCTGTTGTACTGTATATAATGGCTCCACACTGATCATTAAATTGTCTATCTTTCAGCCTGCACAGAGTCTCAGTGTTGTCTGCTAGATTAGAACCACGGCCGTTATATGCTGCGTTAATATTATCCAGTCTGTTGATAGAGTCAGCTTTAGGGACATTTATATTATACAACCCATCACTTGATTAAATGTTGAATTGTTTTCATACCTAGTTAAGTTCATTTCCATGATTCTTCCCCACTGTCCGGAGACATTTTGAGACATTAAGAAAATCTTGTCCTCTGGATCAAAATCTTTTGAAGTGACAGCATGGAAGTACACAGATATGGATTCACTCTTTTGTAACCTAAGGAAGGAAAGTAGGAACAATATATTAACCAAAATAATATCTTGGAAAAGTAGCAATTTTATCAAAACATGCTTTTAAGATGATAGCATGGTAGATTTTAAAAGGATATCAAATAGCAAGACAGCTAGTTTGCTTAATCTATAGATTGTGTTGGAAACATAACAAGAGTAAAATATGAAGTATGTTAGAAAGATACAATTGTCACAGTTGTGAGACCAAAAAACTTACATTTGTGTTGCCTTCATTTGAGAGGAGGTTTCAAAAATACGTGCTGTCCCTTGAGGACTGAGCTTCTGTTCAGCCTGATTGGGTGGGCAGGAGTGCATTGGTGATGTGTATTTATCCACATCTCTATTACCTGGCTGCTCAGCCTGTGAGAAAACAAAAGACTGAAAAGTAAAATTAGCTGTGAAAAGCAGATCAGAAAATCACCATAACAAATGTATCCTTCAGACACCTAGAGTATATAGTCCTAATAAAATGTTGTTGATGCCAGATTGTCATAAAGAATCATCAGTGCATTGTGGACAAGGTTAAAAATGGGTCTTCGGTCGTGAATGCAGTTATTAAACTCCATACGTGATATGATAGACATCTTTATTGTCACTGTACAAGTGCAACAAAATACTGAAATTGGATAGTTCCCTAAGATCTCAGATTTTATTTCAGATTGAATAAATCATTTCCTAGCTTGAAAGTTGTTGCAACATGATTATGAAATAACTCTTGACATCACAATGATTTAATAAACACAAATTGACTGTGAATTACCTTTGTCCCTTTGGCTTCTTTCTTTGATTCTGGGTGTGAAGCAGCAGATTCTCTGGTTGCTTGGTCTTTCTTGTCAGTTTGTTTAGAAAGTGTTTGCTCTTTTTTGTTGGGGTTATTGTCACTATCATCTTGCCTCTTTGAGTGAATTTGTGTCTTATTAACTGTTTTCTTTTCTATTGCTTGTTCAGTGATTGACTGCTTTATCAGCGGATCACTTTCCTGAGGCATTTGTTCAGTTGTTTCGGGAGTACCCGAGCTGGTTTCCTTCGTTAATGTCAGTACTGATGCAGTATTAGACAACGGCCCAGAATGAATGTCACTTGGTTTGTCTGCAGTCACTTCATCAGTAATTTTACAACTGGCAGGTGTAGCAGCAGGCAATGTCTCAGAAACAGAGTGGTATGCCTCGCTGCATTGTTGACTGACTGTCTCACTGGATGATGAAGACAAGGCACCTTTTTCCTGTTTGGCTGGGCTTGCAGTGCTGTCTGATGTGTCCTGTGGTGTAGCGCCATCTCTGGCTGACTCTAGATCATCACTTGCAATCTGCCTCTGAGTATTGTCTAACCAGTTAGCTTTGCCATCTGGACTGTCAGAGAGATTTTCTGCCTCATTTTTTTCTTCATCAGATGTTGACTTTTTTGTCACTAAACCACATTTTTGAGTTGTTTGATCACATGAATCTGATGAAGTTGAGCTGGTTTCTTTATTTAACTTCTTCACTGATGCAGCATTAGACAATGGCCCAAAATTAATGTCAATTGGTTTGTCTGCAGGAGTTTTCACTTCATCAGGATTGTCTTTAGTATTTGTGTCTGGAGCCACAGTTTGTTGCTCTGTAATTTTAGAACTGGCAGGTGTAGCAGCAGGCAATGTCTCGGAGACAGAGTGGTGTGCCTCGCTGCATGGTTGAAAGGGACTACCAGGAGCTGAAGAGGAAAGCCTCTCAGCCTCTTTGCAAGTTGCTATGACTGCTGGCTCTTGGGTAGTGATGCATTCACTGACTGTCTCACTGGACGATGAGGAAGCTCCTTTTTCCTGTTTGGCTGGGCTTGCAGTGCTATCTGATGTGTCCTGTGGTGTAGCGCCATCTCTGGCTGACTCTAGATCCTCACTTGCAATCTGCCTTTGATTATCGTCTAACTTAGCTTTGCCATCTGGACTGTCAGAGAGATTTTCTGTCTTGTTTTTTTCTTCATCAGATGTTGACTTTTTTGTCACTAAACCAAATTCTTGAGTTGTTTGATCACATGAATCTGATGAAGTTGAGCCGGTTTCTTCAGCTGATGTTGATAATGACACACAAGTAGACTGAGAAAGAATGTCGCTTGGTTTGTTGGCAGGAGTTTGCACGTCATCAGTATTGTCCTTTGTACCAGTATCTGGTTGGACATCTATTTTATCACTGGCAGATGAAGGGGAGGTTGATGGTGCAGAAACACAAAGGTTTGATGCAGGGGCTGCCTCATTTGATGCTTGAGAAATTCTCTCTGGAGCTGTAGCAGACAGTCTGTCTTCCTCCTTACAAGTCTTGATGACATTTGGCTTCTTGTCAGTGAATGACTCTACATCTGGCAAAGTCAGATCGGCCATGGAGGGTCTTGCGCCATTTTCCAGTCTGGCTGGGCAGGCAGTTTGATCTGATTCATCATGAGATGTTGTGCCATCTTTGTCAGGGTCTAGGTCATCACTAGCCTGCTGCCCCAGGGGGTAAAAAGTCAAATAAGTAGGTATCAGATTTATACACTTTTAACTGCAGTAAATGTGAACCTTTTCTTTAAATATCAGCCTTCTTACCTCTAACATGATGCAAAAACAATATTCCTGTGATGCTGCTTTAACAAAGGCTTTTAATCACTGAACCAGTGGAGAGCTTTTATACCGTAAATTCCGGACTATAAGCCGCTACTTTTTTCTCACACTTCGAGCACTGCGGCTTCTACTCCGGTGCGGCTAATGCATGGATTTTTTATGGGGGACAATGAGCTTCTGCCGCAAAAACATTTGACTTCGTCACGTCGGATCTTAATATCAGTCATTTTGCGCTTCATGCACGCACCCTCATGATGGAAAACACACGGAGAAATACATATGATGCAGCTTTCAAGTTAAAGGTGACTGACCTGGCTGTCAAAGAAGCTAACAGAGCTGCTGCACGTTAAGATGACACTGACAGCGACAACAGAGACTGAGGAAGTGAGTAATGAAGTCATTCTGAGGCAGTGAATGGATGGACTTTTTCTTGTGAAATATATTACGGTCATCTTTTTCATCAGCCGTGTTACAGACACCGTCGGCTAGGCTTCGTATTGTAACGGTTCATGTTGTAAAGTCAGTAGTTGATAATGTGTTCATAATTCCGATTATGTGGAGAGTCAGTGAATGCACCAGCGAGAACGTGTTGAGTGGCTGTATGAGAGAACGCTGGGGGAGAGAGTTGGATTGTTACGACAAGTTATGTGTTGTTCTCTGCTGTAAACGGCGTGGTCACGGCCGACAGTGATCGGGTTATTAAGTTATTATTTGAACGCTCTCGTCGTCCTTTAACGTCCGTACGGACGCTACAGTTTTTGCGGATGTTACCGGTAGCCTACGTCTGTGTAAATAGCTCTTGTTATAGCGTGGACACCTGCGGCTTATAATCAAGTGCGGCTTATATATGTACAAATACATTTATTTACTTATTTTTAGCCGGTGCGGCTTATATCCAGGTGCGCTCAATAGTACGGAATTTACGGTAATTAAGGACTTGTCAAGCAAGCAATGTAGAATATTTGTCTGAGCAATAACTGAATGTTACACTGTCGCAGGAGTGCTACTATTAAATGAAATTGTGAAAGCATTTATTTAGAAACATTTGGCAGTTTTTGGTCATCTTAAAAAAAACAAATACCGGTATGTGAGAAGACAATGATCCAGTAACATAACTGTGGTCACTAGTCATCAAGGTAGGATGAATATAATTGACAACTATCCTTTTAAATTATAATTTATAAACAATGTTTTCATTGACGACATGTTTATGATAGGGATTGCAGTTGGCATTGAATTTGACCGAGTGGGAATATACAAAGGTGTTTTCAGTTCAATACATAACAGATTCATGGCCATTTTATGAGCTTGTTTACTGCCCTAGATTATGTGGGAGTGTACTGTCAAGCAGAACAATGCGTCTGTTTCAGAAAGAGAAAGTAAATGTGTTTGGTATAATCAAACACAGCACGGCTGTTTCTGGGAATTCCCTGGCTTCACACACTTTAGATGAAGATGGAATTTATGGCAATGCATTTTTTGTTTCACCTCTTTTGCTACCTGATCTTGATCCTCCTTTTGGATCTCCTCCTCAGCAGTGACTGGAGGTTGATTTGCAGATGTGGCTACATATGATAATGTAAAGTGACAAAATAGTTAGATATATCTAACAACAGCTAATGCGTCTGTTGAAGTATTTCATTGAAACCAAATCAGAAAAAAACAAAACATGTCTGCTGTTCAGCTCACCTTTTGCCTTCTTTTGAGTCAAGAGAAATAACTTGAAGCCACATTCAGGACAGAATCTAAACGACCTTTCAACCTGATTTCCACATTCAGGGCAAAACATGATGCACCTAAGGAGAGATGGACAGATCATCAGGAATGACTGGAAACATCTCAATTCATTGAGTATGATAGGCAGACTCAAGAATCTTTTCAGGAAATTATTTTACCCTGTTAATCTAATTGTTTTTCTAATCATGTCAATTTTTACTTCTTCCAGTCAAGTAAACTGGCTGCACACTACACTTCATTATGATTCAGTTCAGAGAATAAAAAAAAGATCTTTAGCGTATAGCGTGTTTAGTGTTAATAGATTTTTAGAATTTAATCACAACTCGATGACTCATCATGTCCCACTTCCTCCTTCCTCTCTGTCTTTCTTATGATGTCTCAACAAGAACACCGTTTTGGAAGATCTTTGAAAAACTCAATACGAAGAATATATTTTACAGAAGTTTAGCGTAATCCTATTTTCTTTATGTATACTTAGCAAACTCGACAGTAATACAAAAGCATTTAAAAAAGTGCAGTATTACTAAACTGATATACAGATAATGTGCATACATATTGAAAGCAGCATGATGCGTTACATTATTCTCTAATTTTACATTATTATTCTGTACAGATAACCTACCTTAGTCTTTCTGCTTCCTTACATGGTTGAAGCTGAAACTCCGTGTGATTGCTGACGTTTTATAGCCTACTGAAGTGCATGATTTTACTTTCATTTTCCATTTACAGTAAAAGGTGGGCCTGTCTTCACTTTTTTTTTTAGGTCAGAAGTCATTATCGGGATTCAGCGTGACTTCTTCAAACTGTGGAGAGGTTCTAAAACCTTGTTCGTAAAATGATTGACAATGATCAATAATTGTCAGAATTTCAAATTTGGAAAGGCTTAATTTCCAAAAGACACAGTAGAGTATGTTGTAAAAAATAAGATGCACCAGGTGCTCATCTAAGTATTTTCTTTTAAATCATCTTTTTTCATCATGACAACTTATCAAATTTCTCCTGACCTCCCGTCATTCTGAAGCTCTATAAAAGGTACTTCTTTGTATGTATGCCAACACAATACTTATTATACAAGCCAATCTGAATTAAATACCTGTACCACTTTTAATTTATAGATAATTATCATTAGTGGCATTATTTAATTCAAAACACTTAGCAACATAAATGTGTGTTTTGTGAAAATAGAAATATAAACATGCATTCTCATTTTTGGCCGTTAGGTGGCAATGTATAGTAATCTAACACAATTCACTCTCACTTTATCTGCCATCTAAACTATAAATTGGACCAATACACTGTAATTTAAACAACTCTGCACACAAAAAGAAATAGTATCTGATATAAAGGCAAAAACAAAACAAGACATCCAAAACGAACATTAAATCAGATAGATACCACTTATTAATACTACTACTACTTATTATGGAGATGTTCTGTACAGACTAAACAAGTTGAGATAAAATGCAATCAATATAATTAAATAAATTCAAGTATGAAGACTGAGTCACTACCTAAAAAGTGGAAAAGAAAACAAATGTATGAGGTGATAACTCTGATCTGACACAAGGATTACCTTGGGTTTACTCACCTACAGTTTATGTGAGTTAACTTGTGCAGATAAGAGGTTAGTGCAAATGTTTATGAACACAATAATTTAAGGCTAGCCCTAAATGGCAAAAGAATCAGAACTGCGGATAAAACAGGACTGATTATAAACCTCCAAATACAATGATCTATACTCAAAAGATTCCACACCTTAAGAGCTGCTTTGCAAAGTTGTAATCTTTACAACAACTGAAGCACTAGGGGCAGTGTTTTATAGCTGCTGAATCACTATTTGAAGCAAAGAGAATTTAATAATTAACTGTATGCATACACTGCATGGTCTCATTTTCAGTAAGCCTGGACAATCTGTTGCTATTCACATAAATGGAGCACAAAAATTCATCTTTCTCTTAAGAGCACTAAACAGAGTTCAATGTCTTTGTCGATATTGTCAGAAACATTTGATAATGATTATATGTTGATAACCAACGTCATAGTAAAATAATGTACTCTAATCTATTCTATTCAGTTTTTCCAATTGTATGACCTCAGAAACGCAGAAACATGCCATTAACTCAACTCTTCCAGATAATGTAAAAAACAAAATCCACTGATTTGTGCTGAGTACAATCCCAAAACTGACCAGCAGCCGTCACAAGAGAGCTTTGGAAACGTTCATGCTGGAATTCCAAACAAACATGTTCACCATATTGTATATTAATGATAACATTTATAAAGCACCTTTGAAGTGTAGATGTCACAACGTCTACACTTGACACCTTTCAGCATCATCCAGTTATCTGATCAGAAACATTGAAATGGCTTTGTACTCATAGTCCACTTGGGATTTTATTTTAAATATATTTATATATTTTTTATTTAAAAGCTTTATCAAGGCAGCTGAAATGCCAAACGGTCTATTTTTTACACTGAAATGCAGGATTCATTGAGTTCACGTCAGGGGGAATATTTTCTCCTTCCTAAATGCATGCATGCAGAACATCCAAGATGGCATTTGTGAGGGAGGAAAATAACCCTATTTCCATTGCCTCTGAAGTCAGTGCTCAAGAAGCGTGCTAAATCATATCTCATTGCTTAGGCTGTTGACCGTGATAACAGGCTTGGACTGTGTGTATGTGTGTGTCTGTGGGTACTGTGGGGGGGTGTGGGTTGGGAGCTAATCTCAAAGCTGCGCTATTGAGTCCTTCTGCTCTTCTTTACCACCCACACATCTTCTCCACACAAACCACTGCAGTTAACAGCCTATCACTACCTCTCTCTTTCTAGCGCTGTTACCTGCGTCACTCTGCATGTGTCACCATGGTGATCACTGATGGGCCCCCCCATTTCATTGCTTCCTCTTTCAGTACAAGGATGAAGCCGATTTGTGGCTGATGATGCAGGCAGGCTGCAGACGTCATCTCTTCCCTCGGGAAGAAGGGCCTATTTTTACCACTGGACAAAAAGTATACTGAGCTTCCCAACATATTTATGGAACCACATCTAATCTAAGACTGCCTGGAACCCCCCCCCCAACCAACACCTGACCCCGCTATCCATCTTTATCTTCATTTATCACTCAAAAATCCTGCTCCTTTTACAGCATATCATCATCCCTTGAATTAGGATGGAAGTATTTTTGAATGTTTTGAAAAATCTTGTTTTAGTAGCTATACTGTTATATCTGTAAACCTTTATTTACCACCAAAGGGAGATCAGAGTTATGTTGTAAGTCCTGGTCGTAGGCTTCCATGGTATGGTCTAGAAAAAAAAGCCACATGACATTGTAAAAGCAGACATTTGAATTTAACCTGGAACATAAAAAAAAAACACTACAGGACACTATTGTAAATTGATCATCTCAAATTACAAGCCCCCTCTCTGTCAAGGAGGTTTTTGAATATTTCCTGGGAGAAGTTTGTTTCATGCCCTGTACAGTAGTTGTGCTTTTTGACTGCAAGAATAATGAGTTATATAGCTTTGTTTTAATGCTTTTCTGTTTTTATGTCTGTAAAGCACTGTGAATTGCCTTGTGTCTGAACAGCGCTATATAAATAAACTTGCCTTGCCTTGCCATATGATCCTGATATCCAACATTATGAACTAACTAGGTTTCTGTTCCTTCGTGCCGCTGGAGTTGGATTGGACTGCTTGTCCAGCCGCGTTTCTTTCTCTTTTCCTTTCTATACATCAATTTAGTTGAACAGACAGATGTTTAGTGGTCAGTATTCAACAAGCTACACTGTCTTCTAAAAAAACATATATAATTATCTAAAGCATCAGTATTGATTGGGAAAGAAAAGCAAGTCAGTTATCAATAACCTTACCACAGTACAGACATACTCTTATATGTTGAAGTCATACATTCAAACTACATTACACTACTACAAATTAACTTAAAAATGTAAACTATACCTATTGATAACTTTTAATGCATTATCTATGTAGGCTTTTGGGATTGAATTCTTCTCTATGGCAATAATTGCAATATCACTTTAATTTAGTTTGAACTCAAGCAAAGCATAACTACCTGAACCTTACTTTACCATGACAACTTATCACCATTACTTACGGATAAGGACAAAATAATCTACAGCACACTGCATCGTGGCTAACATTGGCATTAGGCAACTACCAAGCATCAAGCTCCAAGTCGCAGTTTGTATTTTTTCTGTTAACCTACCATAAGCACTGCTTCTGCTGCAGTCAACGTTCAGGGTCAAATATAAACAAGCAGCGCTTCGTATAACAATTCATTAAATGATAATGTTGCCTTTCAGTCCTTAGGGCTCTGATTCATAGCCTACCTGCGACTAAATTGGAAGGTAGGCAACCTCCCTTTTCCTGTTCATCAGGTCAGACTTAGAGGAAGCATGTCCTCCAGCCCTGCCTACCTTATTAAAGGCTAACTACCCCTTTATTTACTTCAACACTAGGTACAGATAGACCAGGAAATGTATAAAAAATAATTTACAGTCTACAAATACATATTTCGCCAACTAGGCCGTCCTGACACGATTTAAGTATCTCCTTACACTAGCATCAGTGAAGACCAGGGAGAAGACACAAAACAGTTCAGATACTTTATTTTACTCACACCGATATGTACATGATATGATGGATTTGGCAGAAAGAAACATTGCATAATATGAGGTAAATCTTAAGGATAAAATTACCATGAGAAAGTTCTATAGGATTTCATTTAGCATGGAGTTATTATTTTTTAAAGCAAAGTCAGAGAGTATGACAACACAAGCATCTAGAAAGGAAGATACCATTTCATAGCCACCAAACAGCTTTTTTATTCGATCCCACACAGGTTTTGACAGGCAGAGGACACTGCACAGAAATGTAATTTACATTTTTCTGTTTCATTGGTTTTATCCTCACAAAATGGATGGAAACAACCATGATGTGAAAAGCACAGATCTGCCACTGCTGTGGACATGATGATTCAGTGGAACATTTAAATTGCAGACGTAACATGTGCTACACTGGGAAAATATATGTTTAATAATGATCATATTCTAAATACAAAGCTAAGAGAGAATACACGTTTTTTCTCCGGCTAAAGAAATAAGCTTATGGGGGAAAAAAATTGACCATTATATGGTTCATTAGTTTTTTTTAACAAATGATTTTCAACCAAGAAAATATGCTGCCTTGATGAGGTTTTGTGGTTTATTTGTCATTGTGTGCGGGCAGAAGTGTGTTTCAGCAAACCAACAAAACACACACACACACACACACACACACACACACACACACACACACACACACACACACACACACACACACACACACAGTTTGTGCAAGGGGTTCCCACATCCTCTACAAGAATGGAACTTCCTCTACACTTTGGTATTACGTCATCAAGCTTGGTGGAGCAGGTTAGTGGGACTGAAGTATGTGTGTTCTTCTGCTTGTCAGAATTGACTTCAATACATATTGAACAAATAATTACAGATCAAAGATAAAAGTCAACATTTTAAAAATATCACACCTAGCCAGTGGATGTGTAATAATTCAGACACATTTTTTAATATTCCACCAAATTAGACATGGCTACAGTATATTTGGAGAGCATATGCTCTTAACACGCTTGCCAGTAGAAGTATGTTAAAGGTTATAACCAAAAGGAACAATACATAAAATCCTCAAATATATATATATATGATTTTATTTTCAAACAGACAAGACAACACAAAAAAGTAATTTGCCATTCCAGCATTGTTGGCAGGATAAATACTTAGAACAGTAAAAAGGCCTTTTGTTTTACATCATTAATGTACTATAGAAAAAAACAGAATCTATAACTTTTTTTGTGCAATGGGTCTTATTGATTCTCAAACTTGCAGTTGGTTTGCAAGAAATTATAGGGAGAATAAAGTACAAATAGGTCAAATAAAGTGTCTCCATCATCTGCTTCACTCCCTATGCTCACATTTGAGTACAAACAACACATCAAACACACTCCTGCTCCCTTTCTGTGACTGCCACAGCAGAAATTAAACAGCAACAAGTTATGCCATTCCTGACAGCTCACCACTATCTGCCTTAACTTGCCTCTCTAACAAAGTCACCAGAAAAAAAATTATTGCCAGGTAGACCAATGCTTAAAGAATTTAGAACGTTTAGAAGTCATTTGACAGACAGATGACACACTTTAATGGAATTTAATGAGTGTGGGGGGGGGGTTGTTTCAGGAACATTTCCCAATACTTCGTCATGTATCCTCATCAGATCAGTTTTAGTGCTAAAACATATGGAGTGGTAGTTTGTTTTGCTGCATCCTAAATGTATATTTTATCACTATGACCACCGTAAACCTTTTTGAGAACTATTTATTCTTTGTCAAACTTGGGTAACTTTGGGGCTCAGTGATATTGACTGTTGTCATAATGGCAACAATGTACAGCCTGTAATAAAAGATAGCTATGGTTATCTTCCCATTCATGACCAATGGTCGGAGGGGATCTTTATAACCCCACTTAAATAATCTAAAAGGTTTAAATTGTATGCAAACTGCTTGCTGTCTGCATGGTAACCTTTAAGCTAATTGCAGCCTCTTGGGTATCCTCCCTTTATCCTCCAAACCAGTTGAAATTCTGTTTTTAAAAAAAATCTTACTCAAGGCTTCAAAACGTTAGCTCAAAAAAAAATAGAATAGTGATGTAACAGTGTCAGCTTCTCAGATATACTTTCAGCAAACCTCTTCCATTATAAAATAGTTTGACAACTGAATGCATTAAAACAACAACAAGAACATGTAAATTCCCCAGAGGATGAGACGTTAATCCTCTTAAATTTCATTTAGCACTACACATAAGTATAAGGGACATTTTACGAGAACTACTTGTATTATTTTTATTGTAGAATAAAGCTATATGAAGTACCTTGGTTTTACATGCTACAAGTGTGTAAAAATATAATGTGGAATTCAAAAACATTATTGAACAAATAGGTCTATTAGAGCACATTTTCAGCAGTGTTTACGCTCTCCTTTAGCTTGTTGTTTTTTATTGGTGTGTTAAAAATGACAGAAAGGAGTATTAAAAAATGTGATGTGTGAATGTTACATAATTTTTCCAGCTACTGCTTGCCTTTTTTTCTTGACTTCAGGCTCAGCACCCCCACTCTCTCTACAGTGAAAAAGACAAAAATATCCCTCCTCTGTTGGTTTACCCCCTCCTCCTCCCACCACCATTTCCGGCACAAAGTAAGGAGATCTGACATCACAGGGTCCATCACGTGATCCACCCACATTTGCAGTGAAGGATGGGGTCTACCTGTGACGCATGTACCTCCTGTGTAACCCCTTATATACCAGACAACTGCTTGGTGAAGGACACAAGGACCATTGTTTTACATAATGTGGGGAAAATGGATTTGGAGTTTGATTATTACAATTTAGACTGAAAAATGCAAATGAAAAACTAAACTTACCGCACAGGTCCTCCCTGGGAGTCTAAATGAATCTTACTGCAAGGTTTTCCCAAGTTAGTCCGTGATGACAAGTTTAGCTCACAAAACCACATCAGACCCTAAAAGACCTATATAATAACCTGTGTGAAGCATTTCCACTATGCAACTCTACATTTGCATGCATGCAGTCCTAATATATTTTAACCCCTAGGTTACATTGTAACATTGTTGAGGCCTGTTAAATCAGTTAAATCAAACAACTCATACCAACCTATAAGAAATGTAATTTAATCAAAATAGGTAATTTAATGTGATCTAATTAAAAATAACTTGAAAGTGTTAACTGGCCAGAGGAATTGATGAAACAAATCCAGTTCCAGATTAAACTTGTGAGTGCCAGGAATTGTGCGGTGGTTGAGGGACATAAAACAGATGTAGGCAGCTTTTTTATGAAAAACAAACACTTTCTCTTAATGAACACCTAAATCACTGCTGCTCCCCGGAACTGGGACTACTCACTGCCAGAGTTACATTTGGGTATACGCTGTATCCTGCTATTTACAAATAGCCATTTTTTTATAGGCTACATTTGAAAAAAGAGGAATCATATCCTACTAATGCTACTTGTTTAAAAATATAAACATGAACCAACAAAATATAACAACTAACCCCAATGCACACCTCATTGTCTGAAGTTCAACACTCATCTCTCCATGGCAATAGATGAGGGACCAAAAATCTATATATGAATGGATAGTTTCAACCTCTACCCAAACACATTTAGTGTGTATCAGGTTTTCTTATGCTTTAAAGCTTACATATAAGTAAAACGAACTTCATATTAGTTGTTGGTTCGTTGAGGTAAATATTTGAAAATGGTTTTATTTTGGTTCTCTTGTATTTATAACCTTTCAAAGACATTACTCTTACTCTACTAATGCCAACTGTTGCTTTATTGGGAGTTTACTTCGACTAAATGTCTTTAATATTAACTTAAACAAAAGCCTCGAGTCCTTAGGCAATTGAAGTGTATGCCGTAAATATCCCTGATATGTAGCCTATAACTTCTGTTACATGCAACCTGAATTGGCATTTTTTTAAAAAAGGGTTTAGTTCCGTTAACATAGGTCTACTTATCACTGATTTAATCTGTACTTCCTCCTGTTTACAGTAAAAATCAGACACTGAAATTTGGCGCGGAGTGAGACATCACTCCAGCAGAAAGCATAATTTCTGCTCAATGCGCGCGCGTGACATAATGGAACGTGTGAGCCTTGAAAAGCTCGAGGCTGCGCGTGCTGGCATGCAGTACACTCAGACCCCGCTCGTGAGAGGAAGATAGCCAAGGGCCTCAGTGAAGTGACAGATTTTTGTTTTAGTCCACGGTTTGTGGGGTTATGGGTAGGATTGCGTTCTGACGTTGTTTGATTGGTTCTACTTTTCATTTTAGGCTTCGAAAAAATAATGATGAAGAAAGATATTCATCTAAGCATGGTTGAAGACTCGGACCTGAAACCGCACCTCCGTGACGCCGAGGGTCTCCTCAGCTGCTCCCCGGAACTGGGACTACTCAAACTGGCTTCTCCGGAGCTGGAGAGACTGATCATCCAGTCCAACGGAATGGTCACCACGACCCCCACCACTTCTCAGTTCCTCTACCCGAAAACGGTGTCGGACGAACAGGAGTTCGCCGAGGGCTTCGTGAAGGCGCTGGAGGACTTGCACAAGCAGAATCAGCTGAGCGGAGCCGGGCAGACAGACGGTGGTCTGGATCTGGGTGCGAACATCACCCCGAGCACTGTCCAGCCCGAACTACCGGTTTATACAAACTTGAATAGTTACGGTAATGGGCCTCTGGAAACCACCGTCAACTACTCCACAGATACAGTCCCTTTCCCCCCTCCTCTTCCTCCTCCTCCGCCGCATCATCTGGGGGCAGCCCCGCCGCAGACGGATTTGTCCAGGGTCCAGCCGGCGAAGGAGGAGCCTCAGACGGTCCCTGACGTTCAGAGCTTCGGGGAAAGCCCACCGATGTCCCCCATCACCGATATAGACTCGCAAGAAAAAATGAAAGCGGAGAGGAAGAGACTCAGGAACCGGATTGCAGCATCCAAGTGTCGGATGCGCAAACTGGAGCGGATCTCCAGGTTGGAGGACAAGGTCAAAACGCTGAAAAACCAAAACACCGATCTGGCCTCCACGGCGAGTCAGCTCAGGGATCAAGTAGCCCAGCTGAAAGAGAAAGTCCTCACCCATGTCAGCAGCGGCTGCCAGCTGCTTCCAAACGAGGTTCAAGTACACTAGTCCGTGGAGGACGCACATTATTGTAAATTGACCAGCAGATAAGCTTCGTGGATTTATGTTAATGTTTTTTTTCTATGTACCCTACGTACGTATGAGTATGAATGAACTGCAGAACAAAAAAAAACATTTGTCTTAAATTGCTTTGAGGATCCACAAACGTATATCTGGTTAAAGAAAAAAAGAATAAGTCAAAGGGAAGATTAAACTCTCCCACTTCGAACGAGAAAAAAACATTTTGATTTTTAAAGCATTATCCAACAACTACTTAGATCCACAGGTGACCTACAAGGTTAAGAGCACGAATCACAATTTATCATTGGATTTAAAATTGAATACTTACCAGTTAGTTTAATAGATTGATGTCAAAATCAAGAGTGTTCATTTTTTAAAGTGTGAGATGAAGGCTTTTAAATCCCGTTTTACTTTGATATGCTGACGTGGACATGACAGAGGTATTGGAGATTTATTTTATTTTTTTTTAGGGGGGGGGGTTGTTTTTTGAACCTAATCTTGCCAAGAGTTTTGCTGCTGAGAAATGGATGCACTTTTTGGGGCTACACATATGTAGATAATTTTGTCTTGTAAAAAATGTTTACAGAATGGCCAAATCTACTCATCTCATGGACCAAACAGGCTATACACGTGTACATTTATGCCACAGATATTCTTAAATTATGAGGATTTGCCTGTAAGAAAAAAACCCACTCATATTTGATATGTAAGAAAAATCTATGTAAATGATGGTCTACCACATGACACTGGAGGGATTCATTTGCATGTAGTTGACTACTCGAATGTTGCCCACACTTGGTTTCAAAGGGTGCATAATCAGTGTTAAGTATTTCAAATAATTTATAAATTCACATTTATGTATTTTTTACTACTATGTCTCTATGTCAGTGACTTCTTGTTGACTTGATTTGTTGCACTGACTGTTGTCTCTTCTGGCCTGCAGTTATTTGGCTGTATGTCGCTGTGTTCTGCATTTAATGCTGCTCGGCAATAAACACTGTTTCCTCTATTGTAGCAATTGTTGTATTTTTTAAATCATAATGACAGAAAACTCTGGTCAATGTCATTTTATGTTTTTCATATTCAAATAATATTTAGGCAGAATAAATGTTGAATTGGTGCAATGTAGGTTTGAATAATGTGTTTTCACTTTAATTGCACATTGGTTTATATGTGTGCTTAATAAAGTTACACTAAACAATATAAGGACTATAATAATATGGGTTTTGTGCCAAGTTCAAAATACAAACACAAACACTTGATATATCATGATGGAGGTTGTTTGAATGGGATCACCTCATACACACTTAGCTAGATTTAAAATTGCTCTAATGATGGAGACTAAGTTAACAAATTCAATATTTAGTGGATATAGGAATTACGTATAGGCTTTAAATGTGTACATACTGTACATTTCGATGCTACTATGGTGTTGTTCTCCCTCTGCTGGTTAAATTGGAAATTGCAAAGGATGCTAGTGCAATTTTTTGATATGACAATTTGGTTAAGTCTGAGGTCAACGCCTCAGATTTTCAGATTCCACAGGTTGTCCTGAAAAATAAAATAGACGTACATGCATGGTGGTGACTTACTCGACACCTTTTTACTTAAGGATAACAAATGGCCTCAACATAAAAACAATATAGGTTTGATTTTAGTCAATATATGGCAATCTGCCTCAAACAACACTTTGGTCTGTTTTATTATATGACAGAGCAATTCATTTTATTTCAGGAACAAATATAGACCTACGCTTTTTTCGTCTGTTTTTACATGCTCAGGTAGTGAGGTATTCTCATTTGTCAACCTGCTGCTTTTTGCACTGAATAAGATCTTTTCAAATTGACAGGGTGAAACAGCGCCATCCTGAGTCTTTTGGGGAAACATTTAAACATTGCCACAGAAATGGCAATGTCGATGACAAACTCAGGTGAATCTGATCTTGACACCACAATGTTTCATTATATTAAATTAATTTGGATATGACAGTCTTTGGTAAAAACAGCTTGTATCATCGGCTTCTTATCTATTATAAGCAGTATTTTAGGGATTTTAGCTTTGTTAAAAAATTGCAAGTACCCATCTCACCCCTAAAAAAAAAAGTTATCTTCAAAAACAAGAGTTAACTGATAGTAACTTTTTATTGTCTTACCACAAAGTACAGATAAAATCATCCACAGCAGAGAGATATGCTGTGGATAAAATCATCCACAGCATATCTCTCGTCTTAATGGCCCAAACTGAGCAGGATTTGTAGAGGCAGTGATACCAGACTAACATGTTTCTGCGTGCTAGTAGTAGATCTAAAGTCTGCAACCTCTACAAAGCATGATGGTTTTTTTTTTTTGGGTGTAGATACTGTAGTGTGTATTGCTTCGCAACAGAGTGACACATTCATTCACAAGCAGGCCAAGAAATGAATGCTGATACAGAACAACATGGCTCTTTTTGGGGATTAACTGTCTTTTTTTTTTTTACTGCTTTCTTCTTTTTTTTTCTCTTGCAAGCCTGAGTCGATACAACACAATCCACACACATGACTCAAAGATGCAGTATTTACAGATCAGGTTTATATTGAGAGGAAGACGTTTTAGAAAGGAGAACAATTTCAAAGTTTGGATTTTACTGGAAAAGAAACAGTCACAACCAGTAAGAAGTGAAATATAAATGCAGGATCAAAACCGTCTCACAGGTTTGTCATGATCATCACTCCCTTTAAAGAACATTCCCGTCTTGATGAGGGACTTGTTTTCTGTTTTTAACAGTCAGTGGCTTGTCTGTGGTCTCACATGCCAATAGTAAATCAGTGTTACCCTCAAAATGAAGGGTAGATTTGCTGTGATCACTTATTTTTTTCCAAATCGCTTTGGCCCACCAAGCAGCACTTATTGTATAATAATTCTTAACTTAAAAAAATTATTTAAAAAAAGTTAAATTTGCATCCTACAACCAGATCAGAGAGCTGTTTCTACAGAAATCCTTGGTGAGGTGGAGAAAAGGGTACACAGTGCTGGAAAAAAAAATGTAAACCTGCAAAGGATTAAATACTATTGTAAGAACCTCAATAGAAACCACATGACTTTTCCACATGTCACCCAAAGACTGAGCATTGCACACAACATCACAAACTGTTATTCTGTCTCTGAAGAGGTCTGATGATTGGGTGTTGTTGCCACAAAACAAGTGAACATTAGATCACAGAGCGATAGATTTGCTCAGGTTAAGAGACAAACATTACTGCACCCCAGTCTTTCACGTTCCACCAAACTCACTAGGGGCAGATGATTTGATTTGCACTCCAAAGATTTGATTCTAAATACTGCAAACCAGATTTAAAGCAGCATATTTAAAGGAGCGTGTGTCTCAATCAACCTGGGTTTCCATGACTTGTTCCCTACAGAGCTGACCCAATCTATTCTCAAAACCCATTCCATCACATGTAGGAGAACGAATATTTGTTGCAGGACTCAAAGTGTTCTGCGTAGGACTGTAAAGTCATATATTGTGAATTGTTACAACAGAATTAAAACTCAAGACTTCACGTCCATCCAGCTCAGACAAAAGCACACACATGTAGGATTTCCTCGGCCAACTGTATAATACTATAATATTTACATGTAGCATTGCTGGCATCAAAACTACACAATTGTAGAGCACAAAAATGCTTAAAATTGGACTTAGCCATTATATTAGAGCCACTTTAAAATATTTCCTTTTAGTTGATAGGATTTGTAGGTAGACCCTACGACTTGTTATTTAGACTTAAAGGGTCACTCTGCTTTCGCCCCCCTCAGCAGGAGGTTTCTGACTGAGCGTCACATACCTCTTTACTTTTCAGTCTCCACATATCACTTCATTCCTTTTATAATTCATTTCCAGATATGCATACCTGTAGATATTATACATACAGTATATATTGCACAACACTTATACGTACATTTGAAATAAATATAATTAAATAAAATGTGTCTCTTAATTTTTTGCTTTTTTTTTTTTTTACCTAACTCTATCTTGTTCATATTTTCCCCACCCAGTGCTTAAAGTATGAAAAGAATAGTGGGGCACTAGTATATAAAAAAGAAATGTAAAAACATAAAAAGACAAAATCAATCGCTGAGATGGGTTATGAAATAAAACACAATATTCTTTGTTGAGATACCAGGTGAGACAACATGTATGAAACACAGATCTATGTATGTTAGATTCTGCATGTATCCAGAATCGTATAAGATACTGAAACCACTGTGGCTCTGTTGGACACAATAAACTGAGGCTGACATCAAGACTTTTGACATAAAACAAAGTACTGTAAACATCGGAAGGATTTAAATGGCACTTGGACGCCGTCAAATCCTTCTTGTCAAATCACAATAAGGAAGAGGGTGACAACAGAAGAAGGCCTTCAAAAACCCTGGGCTGCAAAGAGTCTGAAACACTCTGGTTTTATTGAACTAGCTTTGGCATCAGACAATCAAAAGAAAAGCAGACACCTTTAAACTTCCTCCTAAGGAACAAAACACAGTTCAAGCACTGTTCCAGGAATATCTCAGAGCATTTCAGACTCTTCTCAACCTGGTTCTTGTGCCCATCAGCCAATTACAGAAGGATGCAGGACAGTGAGCAAGAAGAGTGATGGAGGATGGACCCAAGGCCGCTGGGGTCCAGCAGAAAGATGAAAACAGAGGAAAAAGGAAGGGAGGGGGGGAGAATAATCAACTTTAACATGCACAGTCCTGGCGAGGAGGAGTAGGCTGCTCTGTCAGCTGGGGCCCCTGTTTGGCCCCTGTAACAGCGGGGTCTCCGGCGTCAAGGCTCTCAGACATCTTTTCACAGATGATGTCGACCAGGCGCTCAAAGGTCTGCTTCACGTTGATGTTGTCTTTGGCACTGGCCTCAAAGAACTCAAACCCTGGAGAGTAAATAAAGTGCAGGAGACTGTCAAAGAGGTCGAATGAGGATTTGGTGTGTCCTTAGCGTAGCGGGTAAGATGTCATAGTGAAATGGTTTCTAACCCTGCCTGAAGCTCTGTTTCAGAAAATTAATTATCTCATTAACTCACTTCTGTACAAACAGAGTTCCTAATGTTGAATAGTAGATGTAATTGTGTGTATTTACAAAATAAACTCACCAAGGTGTTCGGACAGCTGCCGGCCTCTGTCTCCGTTCACCACTCGCTCGTCATCCATGTCACATTTGTTTCCAACTAGCAGCACCTGGGCGTTGTCCCACGAGTACGTCTTTATCTGAGTAGACCTGAGAACCATCACACCATGTGATTAGACAGGGGGGGAATCCTACGTTAATGATCAGTTACATGCTTTCTTATCAGTTTCTAACAGACTTTAAAAATCTGCTTAATAAAATATGGCACTTTTCAGTTGTTTAAAATCAGGTCACAGGTTTACCTCACTTTGTTTTGTCTGACTGACTGTTTAACTGAAAGAAAGGTTGAATTCAGGAACAGTGTGACAAAAATGTGACATGTAGATTGAGAGTAAAAACTCTGTCCAATGACAAAAAGAAGAATCGGCCAAAACCAATTGGCAAATAATAATATAAATATAGATTTTGAAATTGTGTGTAGGGATAATTGAGTGACTTTCCAGCAAAGACACAGTGAGATAAAGTCCCAACAGGGGACAGAAAAGGACAAGGATTATGATATCTGCAGCATCCGGCTGATCTGCAGACACAAAGGACGCTGCGGCCCTTCAAACAATACAAACAGAAACCTGAATCGTCTCCTCTGCTAATCAATCTTCTGTATCTCTACATCTATTTCCAGACTGCTGCCTATTCTAGGTACCACTCGATCCATTATCTTCACAGCGCTCTCTCTCACAAGTAAAACTCTGAGGTGTCAGTTTACACTCTGGTAATTCCAGCCAATCACCTACCAGTCCTGAACAGCGTTGAAGGACTCCTCGTTGGTGATGTCGTACATGAGGATGAAGCCCATGGCTCCTCTGTAGTAGGCCGTGGTGATAGTGCGGTAACGCTCCTGACCTGCTGTGTCCTGGAGAAAAATAAAGAAGTGAGAGGGACGTTTCATTAACTCTGTCCTTAGAACTCCGTTATACTATATGGTGAGTTCTGACAGATTATTTAAGTATATAAAAAAATCACACATTTAGCACTGTTTTGTTCAATTAATTAAAACTATAGTGTTTGATTCTGAAACTAACACAACAACACAAGTTAGGCACAAAGGAAAAGATTCTTTCCAGCAGTGTGTACAACTGATAACTAGGGTTGTCATGATACCTTAATTTTAAATCTAAAATATTGACTACTGTGTCGAAATAGTCTGGTTAGCGTTAAGATACATGACAACCACACACACAAACACGCCACAAGGAGAATCTGTCAGTTGAGGCAAGATTTGCCAAAACACGTTCCTGGCTTATCCTCCGTTACTCTCCCTGTATCTCTTCTTGGCAGCCAACAGAGGTGAGGCTGAATTTCAGTACTGAGCTCTAATGAATGCTCAGAGAATTAAAGCACCATGTTTGCGATACCTAACACCCTGAGTCTCTCTTTGAGTTGAGCAGTCTCAGTGTGTGCCAAACATAGGGGCTTCAAAGGAAATCATTACCATGATGAAACCAGTGACCATTAATTGAAGTACAGCTCCCATCCCTTTTATTATACTAAACACAGAACACATTCGCTCTACATGCTATAACATAGAGGATGTTGACAAGTGTTCCCCTTTTCTTCTTTTTGCCTCATTAATGTGTTTTTTTTAACTCACACATGATGAGAACTGAAGCTCGATGTTGTTTGTTATAATGTGCTGTAACCCCAGTTCATGTCCTTGACGTCCTCATTGCTGCAGGCCACTCACGGTGAGAGCATCAACTCTATACCTAAGATGTCATTGTAGGTAGCACTAGAAGCTGTTATGTAATGAACACAATGGACTACTCATCTTTAGTGCTAGCACAAGCCCTGAAAGCAGTTAAAGCTATGAATATATAGACATTCCTCTGCCTGTATGCCTGAACCAAAAATAAAGCAAAAAAAGACATTAAACTTTAACCAATTATATTCAGATTAATAGCCTTCAAAAGCAACAGTAACTGGAGTAATACATATTGTGGTGTTGGTAGTACTGTATTATACGATGCTGAAAAGCTTGATTACAGATATTAATGGTATAATTTATTGATCTCACAAGATTATTTCATACTTTTGATAGTGTCCTATCTAACTGCTATTTTGCTATACAGCAGTTGGATATATTGCTATATATAGAATATTTGCGTGATTGTCACATGTTGAAATCAAGATGGAGATTTTTTTAAAACATATTTTTCACATCCAAGAGTACTGTAACTAACCTGTGAATACAAATTAATCCACAATACATAATAAGTTAAATTCACATAGATCTTGTTTAATAGGTTTAACTGCACACTTTTTAAATAAACATTATAGATTTTCATCATTTGTGTTGAGCATTTTCATTTTCCTTCTTATGGAATATCAGCTGAGAGAACTGCAGATGGGTGGGGGATGGGTGTGAATGTGTGTGTGGCTGCATGTGTGTGTGTGTGTGTGTGTGTGTGTGTAGGTTTCGGCAAGTGAAATGTGTAGTAGTGGGGGAAGGGATAGCAGTGCCAAGTCATTTGTTATTCTTGCTCTGATTGGTTGATAGTGTCGTCCTAACCATTGGCAAATGCTGAAAACAGCAACTCACATAGAACACACGCACACAAACACAAACACACTTTGGTGTGCTACAGAAGGTGGGGTAAAGGATGAATGTACGTGATGCAGAAGCACCAGTTTCCTCAGGGTGCCTGCTGTCTTTACTCTGCTCCATGATTGTGTTTACGGTGAGGCCCTCAGAAGCAAACACACAACTGATGCAACAAAATGTCAGAAAAAACACCTTCCTCTTTGTTCCTGCAGCTCCTGTTTTGGGCATCATGTCATTTCTTCTATTGATCCGATTCTACTGATAATGTCCAATGATACAGAAAGGGTGGCACTGCAGGAAAACGTTTCTGTGGCCTCCATGATATATAAGGACATTTTGTAATGTGCAAAAGCATTATAGAATATTGTTATAACGATATAAATTAAACTAAAATCTAACTCAGTTTCTATATTTGTCTCTTGTTGTTGGGCAAAGTCAAATTTTCCCCAAAGACAGAAACAACAATTTTAATCTTATTAAATGTCTTGTAAAATTGTATTTGCTGTATGTTTAGATATTTTAAAATAATATCAGGTTTTTCAGCAGTCTCAAGCGCTGTTTTCTTTTATCAGCGTTTCATTTTTTAAGTTCTTGATTCTCACAGTGTCTTACCCAGATCTGTAATTTGATCCTCTTGTCATTCCTGTAGATGGTCTTCACCTTAAAGTCTATGCCCACCGTACTGACGAAGGCCGGCGTGAAGGAGTCGTCGGCATAGCGGAACAAGAAGGAGGTTTTGCCCACGCTGCTGTTGCCAATGATGAGGATCTTGAACATGTAATCAAAGTTTTGATCTGAAGACTCTTTCTGCCCGTAGGTCGCTGTAGCTGAAGCCATCTGTCAACGGAAGAAAACAACCAGTCAAGCAACAATCACATTCAATACCAATAATGCAGAAAATACAGCTCACATGATTCATGCATGAGCCTATATAACTATTTAAAATGTCATAGTTGATCAGGCTCTTACTGCTCTCTGCTACGGCTGTACAAACAAGCAAGACTCTGACGACCACAACACAAGAATCACAACATGAACAGTTTGTTGGGCAGTCTGTGTGGGCTTTTTATCTCTTGGGAGTTTCCTCTATGGAGGAATAGCAGATGTTACACCTGAGTTACAGAGCTGCCAAGCAAAAAATTCTAATTAGCAGATGGTGAGGTTGTCTCATTTATTTCAGTTAAGAGCATTTCCCACAGTTCTGTCATATCAATAGGTGCCAACATGACTTTACAGAAAAGCTTTCGTTTGGATTTGCTTTACCATAAAGTTATAAGACTTAAGTAACTGTAGTCATAGGGAGCATAATGTCTTCTTGCATAAGTGTGCACATTGAATACAGTGCAGTTAAAATTTGGGCGAGTTTGATCCTGTGTGAGAGCATGATGCTGTTCAGCTGTGCACAAGGATGGGCTGCTCTGCAGGCTGTGAAAAACACACTTGCATTTAGTTTGTCGTCATGTTTTTCTTCTTCTGCACACAACTGCTGCACAAAATGTGCAGCACAGTTAGACTTGGGCTACAATGGCTTTGTTGGCTGGGTTGAGGTGTGTGTGAATGATGCCGTTAGCTCTGGGTCTGCAGCAGCTCTTGTGTCAGAGCTCTGAAAATAGATGCCAGTGACCTTTCCTGAAAGAACAAATAAAACAATTCTGTTTGAGCCACAATCTTTTAAAAATCTTTCAGCTAGGTAAGTTCAAGGGTGAGAGATCTGATTCAATGAATTATTGTCTGTGGGAAATGAAGGGAACATAAATATACCCCAACAAAGTGAGGGCATGAACACAATCACAACCATGTTATCAGCATAAACATGAGCTACTGCGCCTAAAATAAGAGTGTCCAATCCAATCAATAAAAGGATTGCACATGAGATAGAAATACTGTATAGATGGTATGATAGGATGTTCTGGCAAAGACAAGCCTGCCTTTCTAAATCCATGCTGTTCTCCTCAAAGGTAAAAAAACAAAACACTTCAATTAACTCCTCAGAGGATCAGCAGGGATTGTTTTCCATATAGAAAAAAATGGAAGTTCAGATGAAAGATGAGATTCAACCAGTGTCATGCTTTAGTTCTGTATTTCATCTTTTAGTTCTCATTTCCCTGTATCATTGTGTCCTTCTATGTTGTCTGTAAGTTTGTTTCCAGTGTTACTTGTGTTTTAAGGTCTAGTGTTTACTTGTTTAGTCTTCAGTGTTTCCAGTTTTACTTTGTAATGTCTTCTCCCTGTGCCTCTCTGTGTTTTCTTACATTCTTCAGTTCCCTGTTTCTTCAGCGTTCCATGTTTTACTTTGTAGTTTTCAGTGTTTCCCTCCTTTCTCGATTCCCCTGATTCTCCTCACCTATTTTATTAGTCTCACCTGTGTCTGATTACCCCATCTCTATTTAGTCTCTGTGGTCCTTCCCTCGTGTTGTCAGTTCATTGTAGTGAGTCTGTGAGTGTCATGTGGAGTCTGAGCCTGTCGTTTGTTCCTCCTGCTCCCTGGATTTATTTGGTTTTGGATTTTTCTCCTTGTGCCTTTCTGGATGTTTTGGTATTTATTTTTTTGAGTGAGTTTTGTTTTGCATTTTGTGTCAATAAATCAGCTCCTTGGTCTTACTTGCAATTGGGTCCTCCTTCCTGTTTTCTGCCCGCACTTGTGACAACCAGCATCAGATTGACTCAACACAACAGATGATAATGATAAACGAGTCAGGATGTAACTCTGAACAACTGCTTCGTGCCCCATTAATCAAAGAAGCATTTTGCAACGGTAAGGGGAAAAAAGAAAACCCCTCGGATTTGTCTGGATGCTGCTGAAAGGTGAAAACGTATTGCTCAATCCGTCACGATCAGCTGTGGAGGAGTGAGGAATAAATCATGTCAACAGCAGGAAAAATTAAGGTTGGTTTAGAGTTTGATATGTTCAAAAATGTAGCTCAGTGTACAAACTATGTACAGTAGAGGGTCATTTTAGCAGACTATACAAAAAAGTAAAACCCGCAGCATTCAATAAGTTTCAGGTACGTCTGACAGAAGCGGTCCATTTCAGAGACGTGATACCTGTGACAAGGATTTTGACAGGACTTGTTAAAGATCTTTTTCAGGGCAGGACGTTGATACTTACAGCTGAAGTTACAGACAAAGAGCATGACACCCACACTCACAGCACTCAGAGGTAAGCATACTGTGTGTCGGTATCTTTACATTTAATGACCGACACACTTTACCCTTGCAGGAGGTAGTAGGTCAGCTGCAGAGCTAGGTTAGTCAAATCGTGTTTAAATATCAACTGTGTCATCTTTTTAGTCTTTGTGTTTGAGATTTTGTGAATTCATTTGAAAGAACCTGATATTGCTAAATTTGACACACAGCATTTTTGACCTTTGGAAACCTCCACAAGCTCAAAGTTGGAAAAAGTTCCCACAGGTTGATTGTTTGCAAACATGTACAGTAGAGGTGCTTTTTGGAGACATTTGAGTGGGTGTGTCTTTTATACACTCATATGCAATCTCTCCCTCTCTCCGATAGGACAGTCTTTCTACTGTCCTATCTCTAAAATAAAGGTATGAAAATAATCTGACAAAAGAAAATGCTAACTTAAAGCCACACGATTGATTCTCTCACATTTACTGCTGTGATTTGTGCTGCTGGCCAGCAAGTGACTTCAAGAATTTTGGCCTTCAAGAATAAAAAGGATTCAAGAAGCTGTCCGACACATCGGCTTGAGCACACAGGCCTCAAAGTCTCTGAACCCGGCTCTATATTTAGATCGTTATCTCAACCCAGCTGCAGTGAAAGACGAGAACTCTCAGGGAATGAAGCACAAACAAAACAACTGCACCCTCCTTACAGCTCCGGACGATCGGTTTACATGAAGGAACACAGAGATGCTCCATAAATAATACAGAAGCAGAGACTCCTCTTCAACACAAGGTGGTTTTTATGCACGGAGGCTGAGCAGGTAGACAGAGACGTGAGGTCAAACCAGCATCAACCAACTTTAAATTAACTCCGAATTTAAAAAAGAGAGGAAGAATAATGAAATCAAATGTTTACCACCAACTCTGATCTAATTTGCGTACATGAGATTTCTCTCATCTTCCCTAAATTCAATTCAAAGAAGTGCAGCAGCTTGTCGTGAGATAATATTTGGTTCATGTCAAATTCTGTTCAGCCCATGATGTGAAAGATTCTTCACAAATCTGCAGCCTGTCGGTCCCATTCACACTTTAAAAGGCATCATGATTTACTCAAAAGATTCGGAGTAGAATCCAGAATATGGGACATGGTTTTACTTGAATGTCCACAATGCATTCAGAAATTAAATCGAGAAACTAGTTTTAAAATAAAAAATCACTTTGCATTTGCAAACAGTTGCAGCGCCATGCCCTTCCAATAAGATTTACTCTCTGGTAATGATTTTGTTTTTAAATTTCAACCAAGAAGATGCCTGACATGATGTCTTGTGTCTCTCAGTACATTAACAATCAGAGGCTACAAGGGCAGTTATGTTTATGTTTTCTCCACTATAGCAGGCTGCATATTTTATTTTTGGCAAATTGAAACCACATAAATGTTGCTCGAACACTTTATTTATATTTAAGCCAAATTGTCCGACTCTTCTCTTTATTCCTCCATAATTTACAAAAAGCCAAAATTTGAGAGGTGTAAACAAATTCAAATGAACCGTGACCTCATGCTGAACCCGACCGCCATCCAAACGTGTCTTTTGGATGACTGAATGTGAGTCTGCAGCGATGTGAGCGGTAGTTTGACTCACTGTGGGTTTGAGTGTAATCCACAACAACACGAGAACAAACACATGAGACGCGTGGTACGATAACAACCAGAGAGTCTGGCTGGATACACTTGATCGTCGTTGTCAAACAGCGGGATCAATTCTGTGAAACGGTAAAGAAAGGTGGATCTGTTTTGGCTTTTCTTCTTCTTAAACAAACACGTTCGAGAATATCCACTGATCCCAGAGTAATCACAGGCGACATGGTTGTGCAGTGTATCTGGTGTCAGTTCATTTGGAGTGTCATCAGTGATTTCATAAAATCTGAATGCATGAGAAAGACTTAAGATGGGATTTTACCTTAGCAACAATCTCTTTATCAACCTAACAAAGTAACATAATCACTGGTAAATCCTCATTTCCCACAGGATTCAAACAACCACCTAATAAGGCTTGTGGTAGAACTATTTATCCACCCCAATCTATTTCCTGCATGGATGTTGCTATCAACCCTAAAATAAAAACACAGGGCACATTCAAGAGAAAACACATGCTAATCTCTCAAACGTTCACAAACCGACTTTGCTAAAAGAGCTCTAATCAAACCAAATGTCTTACAACATTTTACATTGAAAAAGGAAGCTGGTACACTAGATCTGTTTCTCCCATGTATCGGAAAACAAACAGCAATCCATGCATGTATAATTCAAGAAAATTCTCTTCATCATTACAAACAGATTTGTTTTCGTCTGCCGCTATTTTTAACACCTGCTTTGTGTAACTTTTAAACTTGACTTTACCAAAATGTACATCCAACCCACTCAAAGGAAGCTCACGCTGGATCAAAGTCGGGACTTGGTGTTTGATTTCGTCTTTGGCCAGTCTTTTTAAAAATGTATCTCCTCGTGTTACTGATGTACCAAAGTGTCAACTCAGCTCAGCACATATTTCAAGCCACGTGCAGTTTTATTGACAAGTTTTCCTGAGCTGAGTCAGCAGTCTTTCAGTTACAGCATATTAGGCTCGTTTTAAACTTGGAACAGAAAGTCAAGTTATTTCAGTGTTTGGATTGAACTCTTCCTCAAAACGTTTTGAAGATCTTCTTGCTCTATGTCTTCCCGTCATCCGAAAGTATTTCTGCTCTTTCAGGAAACATTTCTCTTTTCTTTAACTTTTTCGGACAGTAGATTTGATATTGACAAACAAAGTGGTTGTGTGCCACTAGCAGTGATTACAGGAGGTTAAACATGACCAGGAACAGTCTGAGGTCTGGATGTTGTTAAACACGTTCACACACTGTTGTCTTTAAGAGGAGGCTGCTGAGTGTCTTTGTGTGATGAGATTACTGCAGCCTTTCCTCTGCATCTCAGAGATGAGCTAAGAAAAAAAGAGAGTTGGATTAACCATCACAAAACCCTCATTCGATACAGAAGATTACAGAGTAAGAACCGCGTGCTTAATCTCAAAGTAATTAACAATTTCCAATTATTGAAATGTCTCTCGCAGGATGCACGATGTTTCAACTGCCTTCACTCTGCTGCCTCAACATGAAATCTGCTTTTGAACAAAGCCACAAGTCAAGTGGGCTGAACTGAACACACTGAGAGCGATCTGAACACAAGAATGTGAACAACTTGGTGGTTGCCACATTGAACACACTGACTCAACCTCACTTTCGGTCAACCCACAAAAAAAGCCAAGAAGCTGAGCTGAATTGGGCCTGAAGCCTTTTGGTCAAAAGCTAAACATGCTTGTTTGCCATCAGATCAGTAACGTCCCTAAATATCATAACGTGTGCTCTTTATTAAGACAAACCCATTAGTTACAAAAAACTATGTGTTAGCACTGTGTGTCTGGTAAAGATGTCATGTTCAAAACAAAAGGTATACCAGTTATACCAGTATGTATTAGTGTGTGGGGGGCTGAAATGGCTTTTGCAGCCAGGTTCAACATTTAAAGGACTGCAGTTTTTTTTGCACTTCCTGAATGGCTTCTTATTTATTTATTTATTTTTCCCATTGAAGGCTGCCACATGCTCAGGTACACAAAACAACGGAGTTAATCGATGCAAATATCATAAATGTTGGAAGGTCTGAACTCGTAGCATCTGGACTGGTCCTACAGGGTCAAGAGCTCTTTATCAAGAGAAAAGTTTGTAAAATGTTTTACAAATTCCTAACAGACAACGATTGGCTTTTGTAATAAAAAAAAAAAACTAACATGATTATAATGCATTATTCATAGTTTCACTGATAAGACAAATTGTTTCCCCCGAGTGTCATCAAAAACAGTTTGACCCACTGTTTATTTAAGCCTCTGTACATGTGCCGGGTAGTGTCCTGGCGTCAATGAAGCAACAAAGAATCATCATTGTAACAAACTTGACAATGATCAATTTAACATGAGATAAAAATCTCTCAATAAGACTCTTTTAACATTAAAGGCATTTTAATTTAAGTGTTGAGTGTGAACATTGTCTTTCTGATTTTAGATGTCGTTATTTTTAACAAATATTGGGATTCTGATGGTTAAAAGCTGTAAAAAGATATTGAAAATCTCTAAAATTAACATCACAATCCATCTCGTCATATCAGTGGCCACCACATGAAAGGTCCTATCACATTGGCCCTTAGATTAAAATCCACTCCTTTGGGTTGAGTAACAGAAATGGGACACTGAGACAAGACTAAATGTCAGGACGGACGTGACAAAGACGACAAATACGTCCTGACAGTAGCTGCTAAAGGAGACCTCGGCTCCTCTGTCAGGGAGGACGAGGAATAGTTTTAAAATGTGTAGCACAGAGGACAAACATGAATCACTCAAACGCTTCAATATATCTTTGAATACGATGATAAAAACCCTGACATAGATACTGAGAGGAGCAAATTGTGTTTCTAATCCTTATCCAATCAGGAGATGTGAGATTCTGTTCTGGACAAAGACTTCAGCAACACTCTGATCTTAACCAGCCACCAAATGTTTCCAATCATCTCTGATCTCATTTGTACATTCCTGTATCTTCTCCCTCCATCAGGTCTACTTTCACTGCATGTTAAATAACGCTCTTGTCCTGCTTCTACTTTATGATTAATCCTGCAAAAAGTTTGCTTAAAAACCCCCCCATCATCAATACTTCCTGATCTCAGGGTTAATCGCATCCCTGTCGAGAATCTCACGGTCATTAACGAGTGTTGATGTTTTATTGATCAAAGGTCAACCTGATTTAACACGCAGAGATCTATAGCAGATATTTGCAACTTTAAGCAACAAACATCACACTCCTATCGTGATCAGGACGAAGGGCAGAGGTAAAGAACACAGCTACTGAAGCGGCGTTAACAGTAAAGTAGAACATTAAGGTTACTGTTTTCGATTTAAGTATTTTCATTTTATGCTATGTTACATATTTAGTCAGTTACTTACTGGTCTGATTTAAACAGTACTCAGATACTTAAAAATAGTTTAAACCTCTTCTAACATCGTTAAACATGAATACAGGAAACAATATTACATTTGACTGTTAAAATAATGCGAAAAGGTGCCGCTAAAAAGTTTTTTATACACACAGCTAAAAGATAAGAGGTGCCAAACTGTCCTCAAGTGTTGCCAAAACAGCATAAAATATTGAAAGTTGCTCATGAGATCTTAAACCAAATGATTCAAAAACTCTGTTGTCAACCAGATTTAGAAATAACCTCTTGCACTTCAATCCTTGTAGGGTAGAAAAGGATTTCACAGATCTGAAATGTTACACCCAACCCACAGGAGGAGAACTAGAACGCTTCATCAAAACATGATTAGAGAAACCAGCGAGACTCTGAGGAATAGTATATTTATCTGCTAAACATCCATACAACATCGGTCAAGCTTGTAAAATTCTAATCAATTTAATTTGTTGGGGGGGTGATGTAGTTTAAAAGTGTTGTCAGCAGCCATTTGATCTTTGATCTGAGCCCTTTAGCCATCTGCATGTGTTTGTACTTTTCCTTCTTATAGGCTGCTGCTCTATCTCTGTAGCCTCAATAAGATACAACTTAATGTTAGTGTTTTTGATGATTCTTAAAGTCCGTAAAATATTCAGCTTTTGAGGTTCTTTCTCTCTACAAAGTAGGGCACTGAACTGGACCACTGAAACACAAACAGATGAAAAAAGATGTCTCCTCCATAAAGCAGCAGTGGGTTTGTGTGCAGATGCTCCCAGTTTGCCTGAGACGGCATTTTCCCCCTTCTCCTCCAATCACGTGCCTCCTTTTCGAGAAAGCGTGGATGCAGATGAGGAGAGAGAAGGGGGCTCTAAAAATAGCATCATTTCTTTCCTTTTTTTTCTCCACAGCAAAAAGGAGGCAGAGAGGATGCCTGGGATGTTTGTTGGTGCTTCAGTGTGCAGATGAAAAAAACATCCCTCAGTGTTCGTCTGCACATTTGTTTCTAGGTCTTTTTTTTTTGGTAAATAAAGACATAAATACTTTTTTATTTTTCAAAATAAAAAAAAACTTTCTTATATTAGACTTTCTGAAATATGATGAGATCAGTAGTTGATAAAATACAGCTCAAACAATTAATATAGTTCTGACATAATTAATTATGGTTTCTTTTTTTAAAGCACAGAAAGACTCTGAAGCAGGTTTAACCTTCTGTGTTACAATACATATCTCAAAAGAAGAAGAGAAGAATTCATTGCTTATGGTAAAAGCATCTGAACTGAAATTCATTTTCTAAAACTGTGCCCGCAGAATCCCAGAAGACCTATAATCCTTAATGACTAACGTATGAAACGTAATAAAAAATATTGATCCAACATATGACACGGTGGCAGTGTTTGTCCCAGTAAATACAGATGTGTATATTCCCAAGAGAAACAGCAGATGCCTCACTCGTGCCTTTAGGTCTGACTGTTAGTGACATAACTGTCAGCAGGAAGAAGTGCAGATCCTGCAAGCTAGACTTTTTCCTGCACAAAATTACACAATAAATTTAAACCAAACACTAAAACATCATCCATAATTAGTTTACAGCTCTTTTAAAGGGATACGTTGCACTCTTTCAAAATCAAATCACCTATTGTATGGCAACATTTTGAAATAATGTACATAAATGTAGAATTTCATTCAACTACAAGGACTCAAATTTACATCAAAATGTGCAGAAAAAATCTTAAAGTCAGGGACCAAAAAAGTTCACGCTGGGAGTATTTCATGATATTTGAACATGTGAAGTATAACTTTGTAAATCTAGGAAACTCTAAACATGCTTTCTTTTACAGACAGTCTTACATAATTACATAATTATTTCTGTTTTCTGAGATGTGCATTTTGCAGTCTGGGAAGCACACACATGCTTACTAATGTATACATATCTATATATATCATATATATGTATATCATATCTATCTATATAAATATCTGATAGGTTTAAGAGTGAACGTTTTTCTCATTTGACAAGAACATAACATACATGTTAAGCTCTAAATACTACTCAACGTTATAATATATGCATACCTAGTTATCATTAATGACTCACAGTGAGTCACTCAGTAGTGACCTCTCAGGTTATCTCATGTTAACACTCTTTTAAAAATCATTAAAAATGAGCAACATATTTATTTTACGTGTAAATTAAATCTGCATATAGCCTATAATTTATCCGTTGAAGCCTGATCTGGTGTTTAAGATGTCGTTTCTGCCTCAAATACAAATTTCCCTGATTCAAACCATCGGACGGTGTGAAACGCCTTTCCTGCAGAACAGGCCGAGAGTCAAACCAGAGATCCAAAAAACCAGAGAAACCTTCACCCGCACAGAAAACGACAATAAATATACATTTAATACGCCTATGGAGCTTTTCACAAAGAAAACAGCTGTTCTAAAGCAAGTACTGTATCTAATGCCAAAGCCTCTAGAATATAAATTACATTTATTGGTATTTAAATATTTACGCTCATTCACACATTACAAATTGCTGAAGCACAAGCAAATAAACGAGGCGTTTCTCCCATTACATACATAAAGACAAAATCCCACCTTTTTAGATTTCAACCCTGCTGCTGTCCACCGCGTCCAGCACCCGCAGAAACAACTACACCTGTGAAGTCACACAGGTTATGCAACACAGCATCCGGCAATCAATTTCAAAATAAAAGTCGTTAGAAGCGACACGTGCACTTTCGCAGACGTTTACAGTCTATGGGTTTAAACTGACTGCGACGATTTAAAAAACATGAATTATTGTAGGAATACAAGAATTGTAACAGTCACTAGTGTTTTCAGAACATTCATTTTAATCGTCAATGATGCTTCAAATAATCGACGCTAATGCCACAAAACACGTTGTTTGACTGCTGTTCAAGGATATATTACTGTTCATTTTTTCAGTCTCAAAAAACACAGACCCGAATTACGTTATCTGTGTTACATATCTGAGCGCGAGGTTTTAAATAATTTTGTTTTGAAGGCGGTACAATTCTCTTGAACATCTGTAACTTCGTCAACTTTACGCAGCGTGGACCGTTGACGTTAAATGAATGACAGGTGGGCGGGATTTAGGCCGCCCTTAAAAAAAGATTGACAACCCAAATGACGAATCCAAAACCACACCGTAACAACTGTCCTGAAACGCCCCTCTCAAATTCTCAACCTTTCATTTATTATTGATGGCCACTGCTGGAAAGATTCAATTATTGATCAGGAGGTCAGCAGCAACCACTATCACCGATCACTAACACACACCTTATAGCCTAATGTTTATTTAAAAAATGTCACAACAAAAACAAATCTATATAAATAAAGAAATAATTTAGAACAAGGGTTAGATGGATAGACTTGTTTTTTCCGTATGAAAAATATTGACTTTTATGCAAAAAAAAAACCCAACATGACAATTTTTAACAGTATTATATCTCTTGATGAGTTAAGTACGTTTAAGATTATTTAAAAAAAAAAATCAATAGGCCAGGGAAGTGGCCTACTATTTGTTTCTAGCTGCTGAAATCAGTCATAAGTTTGATACAAAGGCTACATAGATGTCCTGCTATACTATTCAACAACAGATGATGTAACCTCTGTCCCCCCCCTAATTGAAAATGCCAAAAAACTGCAATTCATCAAGTGTCCACTACAGGCTGCATACAGACCTGTCACCAGACCTTAGTCTTATGCATGGGGGAGCATAATTATTATCAGCCTGTACACATATTTTAATAATCCTATACTGTATTCACACAGCACGCAAAGATCACGTTAAACATCACCAACAGCAATATGACCCGGTACACTAATAAATGATTCTGTAGTCATGCACATTTAACTTAATTTATCTGATAAAATGTATTCAATATAAATGCGTCATTGATTTTGTGGTAATTATTTAAGTGTCTCATGAAGCGTTTGCCTAACTTCTTTCAGTTCTTTGTCCAGGTCTTCAGCCCTATACAATTCTATCAGCAGCAAGTTGCCTTGATAATCAAAATCATTTTGGACTTCTTCCAACTTGCGTTTCTGCTGTGTGAGTTGTCCTCTGTGGAGTTTTAGATCTTTTTCAAGCTCTTCCACTTTATTCACAAGCTCCTTATTGTTCTTCTTCTCGGCCTGCAGCTGGCTGTTTTGAGCTGCCACTACTGCGAGGAGCTCCTCTTTGGTCTTGTTCTTATACAAGTCCTGCTGTGCGTTAAAGAACAGATTGAAGTTCTTTAACTCTTCTCGGAACTTCCTGTTCTCCTCTTCACACTGGAGTCTCCTGTTGACCTCCTCTTGCAGATTCTTCTGTGCCTTCTGGCGCATGCTCTGGTCAATTCTACTCTTGTGCTCGGCATACGCGCTCGTATCCCTCTCCTGCTGCAAATGAACCATTGGATTGTTCATGCCATGCTGGTGATGCTGTTCCACAGACCTTCGTGGTGGTCTGGTGTGAGCATATTATTCACCTGGATAGCGCCATTGACCAGTGGAGTTCCTGTATGGGCGCTCTGGAAAAAAAGGCAGAATTCTAGAATGGATAGAACAGTCACTGCCTCTAACTCAAATGTAACCAATCAAAATGACCACCATCAATCCATGGCCATCCATCCATCCATTTTCTACCGCTTATCCGGGGCCGGGTCACGGGGGCAGCAGTCTAAGCAGAGACACCCAGACTTCCCTCACCCCAGACACCTCCTCCAGCTCTTCCGGTGGGACCCCGAGGCGTTCCCAAGCCAGCCGAGAGACATAGTCTCTCCAGCGTGTCCTGGGTCTACCCCAAGGCCTCCTCCCAGAGGGACATGCCCGGAACACCTCCCTAGGGAGGCGTCATGGGGGCATCCGGACCAGATGCCCGAACCACAAAACTGTAATTCATTGAGTGTCCATTAAAGGCTGCCTGAAAACTGCAACAAGCTCTATGAAACGCAAACGGGATCGGGCTTAATCGAACCAAACTGTACCGATCCGTACCAGACTGCTGTGTGGAAACGGGCCTTTATCCCAAGTTTAAGTATTTTAACAGAAGAAATACGCTTATTTAACAGTCTGGTTCAAAAGACACATTTGGTAGCCTATAAATGGCTCATTTCTGTATTAGTTCCCTCCGTGCAGGGTTGACTTTTGAGCACTAGGATCATCCATAAATGTTGGGGGGAGTGGGGCATGTTGTCACTTATATCTCCAACACTAGAGGGCGCTGTCTAAAATTATAACCATTGAATGAGCAACTTATAGTTCTTTAGTAAATTTGAGGTGATAACAGTTTTGATATTTTCAGAACATAAAAGTAAAAAAATACATTTTATGTCATAAACATTTGATTGTTAATTATGTTCTGTAATAACTTCGCGTAATGAAAACAAGTTCAACAGCTGGTCACTAGGTGGCAGCACTGCTCTGTTGTTACTATTGAAGAACCTAAAGCCCAGGACAGGACAGGTTTAAATGTTGTGGTCTGCATGGTGAAGTTGAACTGCACACTGTTTCGCCAGAAACGAAATAAATAATAATAAATCTCCTTCAATGTGCATCAGTACATTTAAGAAGCCTCATATGAGTTACTACAGTTCTATTCTGTATATTTTGCACATATTTGAGGAGATAAAAGGTTTATTTTGATAACTAAACCAAAGTCATGCACTCAAGCTTTCTTGGAGTATAGTTAGGTTACACATGTGGCAACTAACCCTGAAAATATCCGTGAAAAGTGTGACAAGATGCCCAGCTCTCTCTATGTAAATGTAAAGAAAGTGGAGCGCAAAGCAGCCCTGCTGTATCTAGTCAGTCTAGTGAAGGGTGTTGTCTCTAAATACAAGTTTTCATAAACTCCATGTCGATTAAAGCCCGTTTGATTTGAGCTGAACATAACAACTGTACCTCCAGACCAGCAGGCGGCGCTAACACAGTCGTTTTACTTTCTTTTAAACCGGTCTTGTGTCAAAGTTGAACCTGCTCGGACACAGTTTCCTTTGCTGTAATAACAACGTTTCTCTTCTGTAATTGCGATAAGGAGTCAGGTAAGTTGTGTCAAAGATTTTCTTGAACTATCTGAGACACCTTAGTGTGGTTATGTTTCCTAAAGCGCTGATGGCAGGTTGAGGTCAGGTTAGGGTGAAGGTAAATCAGTCATAGATAGATAAATAATACGATCGCTCATTAAACCGGAGACAGTGAGAGTTATCTCTGCAGCAACTTGACCTTGAATGAAATCTGTTTTCATTCAGTTGCACGTGGGATCACAATGACCGGATGTAGTGAATTGCAAAGCATTTATTGATTTGTTATTACCTCCATTTGTATTGACAATGATATTCATTTTACAAGAACACCACAACAGTCTTCTTGGCTAACATTTCTGAATTAACCAAGAAGGAATCATTCAAAACAATTTACAACTAGAATCTTAATTGTGTCATAAATATATATATATTTTTCTTTTTATGAATCAAGATTTCACCCAGGGTTTGAAATGTAATTGTTGAGTGTGACTTTTGTGACTAATTTCTTCTGTTTTATTTAGAAAAGTCATTTTTTTACAAACTTAAATAGTTACTTAATGTTTCCATTTATGACTGTCTCTCATTAAGCGTCTAACAAGGATTCAGCCTGTATCATATACAGAGCAACTCTGAATCTAAAGACCGAGCCTTAAAATGTGTCACGGTGAAATACATCCAGCTATATCACACTGCTCTGTTTGTCCTACAGATGACAGTACTCTCTCTGCAGCAGTCCAAACATCATGCTTCCACCGGGGAGTAAAGAGTTTATGGTCCGGATACGGTTCTTCTGGCGTCCGTTTTTCCAAGGCAGGAACCTACTGCTCACAAACACGCTGAGTGCAGGAGGCATGCTGGCACTGGCAGACGTGCTCCAGCAGAGCCGGGAGACACGCAAGGAGCCAGGCAGAGTCCGCAACTGGAAAAGGACAGGTGAGGAGGAGAGAGAGAGAGGAAGGATAAATGTTGTTGGAATGGTGCTGTTGCCTTGTCAGAGCCAGAACTGAAGAACTGGTCTCAGGTTCAGTGTAGTGTTTATGTAGGAAGGCATTTAGTGGATACTGAGCTGTTGTAAATGTAAATGTTTCTGTAAGAATCAACACCATCTAAAAGCAAAAAGAAAAACATAACACAGCTCTTACAGCAGCAGTTAAACTCACAGGACCTCAAAGCATGTAACCTTAATGACAGAATAGAATAAAAGCCTTTTCACCTGTGGTGCCACAACACCCATTGTCTTTACACACCTCTGAATGTCATAATGGGAATGTTGTGTTTTTAAACTTTAGGACAGCATGATTCAACAATTGTTCAGACACTTTTAATAACGAACATATATGACACTCATTGGAGTAATCTTTTTTTTTTTTTTTTTTTTTTTTTACAAAAACATGATTTTTTTTTTACCTTTATGTGATATTACCACTGAAGTGAGACAGGAAATGTTGGGAGGACAGAGTGGAGGAGGACATGTGGTGTAAAGTCAAGGTTGGATTTAAACCCACAGTGTCTGCATTAAGGACTACAGCGTCTGTACATGGGACATAAATACATGCATATCAAACCCCACTAAAGTAGTAGTTTAGAGCAGTTTATCTGGACAGAACAGCACTGTTAAAAGAGGGCATGAAAGTATTACAAACAAGACTAATAAAAACAGTGAGGAGGTACCAGAAGAACAGGAAATGTAATACGTAATATAAATGTACAGCCAAGCAAGGTGCTGCTGGCCAATATGTTCCAGTAGAATTAAAAAAAAAAAAAGGTTTAGTCATTTAAAAAGATTTCTTCTTTTTTTTTTTTTTTTTTTAATAGCGGGCTTATTAGTGTTCCTTCTTTTTGCCCAAAGGTCACATGTTTCTGGTTGGCTGCTCCCTGGGTCCAATGATGCACTACTGGTACGGCTGGCTGGACAGAGTATATGTGGGCAACGCTCTGAAAACAGTTGGGAAGAAAGTGATGGTGGACCAGCTGATCGCCTCACCAACATTGGCGTTATGGTATTTTATAGGTGAGAAGGATTTCAAAATGCACTGTTAGTAAGAAGTCTGGTTTCTCCTACCATGGCTGAACACATTCACGTCTGAACTTCTGTCAGTGTGCTCGCTTTAGAAGCAGTTTCTTAATGACACACAGGAGACTAGTGACGTGTCTTAAGAGTCAAAGGTCGAACTAAAAGACGTAAAGGTGTAAGAAGATACACATCAGTTATATTGTAAGAGTCTGGCACTCCTCCAGCCTCTGACCTTATCTGAAATTGTTTTTAATGGAACACACTTCTTACGCACATCTGACAAACACCTCTGTTTATTGCAGGTATGGACGTCATGGAGGGACACACTTTACCAGAGGCGTGGAAGGAGTTTAAAGACAAGTTCTGGGAACTTTATAAGGCAAGTCCACCTGTCAAACACTGACCTGCAGACCAGTGTACATGTACATCACTTTGTTACTCACTTTATCATCCAGAGAGGAGAAGTTGGCTGGTCAGTTAAGTTGCAGTTTAAGCTTTACTCTGAACTGAAGTGGACTTTAGTGCTTGTTAAGATGCAAAGATTCATTTGGAAAGTGAACATCAGTCCAAACATCATTTTGTGTTTTCAAGCTTTCTTAATGTAGAAGATAAAGATACTGAATCGCATAATTCTTTGTTCTTTTTAGGACAACATCGGTTTGGTTAAATGAAGCAGACAAAACCAGCTAACTCAGGGTTTTAATAACACACAGGGGTAAAGACACCACATAGCATTTAAACCAACAACCCAACACATACCAATCGACGGCACGTCACTTTTCACACAGTTAATCAATACTCTGTGTTTTCATTATGTTTTACATCTTCCACTTACTAATTTCTTCAAAGGAGGTTTTATGAAACGACAGGAAATTCCTGAAAAGTAATGAGCCAAACATATCCTCATGAATCACTGTGTTACAGTGACAACTCTCTTAAACATAATCATCTTAGAATGTACTCTTGCTTGTTTTCCTCGGAGGTGTTTGCTCTGAGTAATCCATCCAGGTTTGTTCATGCTAATGTGCCTTCTTTTCAACAGGCAGACTGGTGTGTTTGGCCTGCTGCTCAGATGATCAACTTCTACTTCCTGTCACCCAAATTCCGAGTACTGTACATGAACTTTATCACCTTAGGCTGGGACACGTACCTGTCCTACCTCAAACACAGAGTAAGTCAGCCACACAGGAATTTAAAGGGACATTCTGTGTTGTATCATCTTTTTACACTGAATATGTGGGTTTTAAAATAACTGGTACTATGGCCCGATTTAAAACTTTTATCTAGTTGTGAAAAAGACTGTCATTGAAGTGTCCTTCTAAACTGTGGCCAACTCCGTCGCTAGCCATCAGCCCTCGTTGGCCTTTTTATCAGACGACTCAACTTGTTGGATCAGCGTCAGCCTGGTTGGTAAAGGAATCACTCTGATTGGCTGTACTGAGGTTTTATTCAACTCCAGCAGGAAGTAACAACATTTTCCAATAGGAGGGAAGATCTGATCACTACAAATGGTGTCACATGTTCCTGAGCTCTAGATTAAAAACCTCCTGGAATGTCAGAAAGAGAGTTTGGGCGTACCAGGTGTGATTAAAAGGCTGCAGAAATGTGTGTCATGAAAACACCCTCTTCTTCTTTGCTAGTCACGTTAGGGGCTCTTTATATATTCACCTAAACTCTCCACTACTATACTTGCTCATAGTTAAAAGTGATGAAGGGCTATTGGTTGAACTAATGTGTATTTCTGTTGTGTCCACAGGTTGACAGCCCCCCAACTGCAGAGTCACCAGAGAGCAGTGATGTAGATGCACAGCAAGAGAAGCTCCCAGAATCCAAATCTGTGGAACAGAAAGCGTAGAGAGGGAGTTGGTGCTTGTTGGTAAAACTCAAGGACAAAGAAGAATCTGCTGGTTTAGTCTGTTCATACAGACGTTTTGAGCTTTGATGTGTGACTCTGTCTGAACTCAGGACTTTGTGAAAAAAGAAGGAGAAGTGCTGGAACACTTTGCCTTCATGTCTATAGAGTTTCCGTGCGTCTCCATCTGAATGATGTGCATTCAGGGATTCAAAGCTGTTTCACTGCCCATAATGGTAAATCATCGAATACCATTTAATACAACCTTAACATGAGCTACTAACTGCTATTATTAACACAATGTTCAACAAACCACTCAACAATTCATTTTAAAAACTTTTAAAAAATCTGTCCGTTTTGTGTTGGTACTGTGCAAACTGTGACAAGGAGACATTACTGACATATCCTGTGACATTGTTTGAATTCTTGAAATAATAATAGAATGATATCATATTAACCAATATTAGCTTTGCCTTAATACGTAGAGGTTTGCTAAATGCCAAATAATCGATCTGCTCCTGTGAAATAACTGCATGGGTGTATTAATTTTTTTACATATAAGATCCTCTAACTGAGTCGTGCGTGTGCGTGTGTGTGTGCGTGCGTGCGTGCGTGCGTGCGTGCGTGCGTGTACTTGATTTGTGACATGTTGCAGATATTAAGTTAACAAAATGTTGTATAAAACTAGTGACTGTAATTTCATTTATACTTCATAGCAGCTTAGATTATGAGCTATTCTACATTATGGCAGGTTAGGTTATTCATTTTATCGCGATAAAAATAAATTAAACCTGAAAGATAATTCAATGGAGCAATATTTATATTTATCATAGCACTGCTGTTAATTAATGATGTAATACATTTTAAAGAAAATTTTTAATTCAAAATGTAAGCGAAGAATATTACATTAAGTGAATAACTTTAAAAGACAAGCATAAGCCATGAGGTCCTTACATGGTTTTGTATGATGATGAAATGTTTTTTTTAATGTTGCACTTCAGTTTCCATGGAGCTATTAAAATACATGGTATTCAAAATAATAATAAAACAAATAGAACTATATGAGAGAGATTGTTTTCAAAGTATTTCAAGGCTTTCATTTAATATGTTGTAGGAGGCATTTAAAGAGGCAGCAGTGTTCTTTTTAATCACTGTGACTGCAGGTAGAAACTGCAGAGGCTTTTCTACGGTGTGCCTAAAGGGACAAAATAGCATGTGAATAATCTAGATGAAAAGAGGCTGCATTAATTTCAGATATTGATTAATTGTGATGAAGTAGCTCAAACTGAAAGCAAAGCAAGCAGAACTATTTGCAGGGGATCAAACTATGCTAAGAACGTTTGTGTGAAGTGGGTGTTTAAGAAGTCTCAATATTTGTTTTTAGTCTTTGAGCAGTAAATTAACTGATAAGAGGACAGTGACTCTTAATACTCTGAAAATGAACTGTAAGCTATATTGCTTTCATTGATTCAAATGTATAAAAGGGTTAAACCTTCAACTTGTGTTTGAGAGGTTTAAGTTTTTTCAAAGTAAAAAATTGTGAAATCAGAAATGTTGGATAAAATGAGATGAAGATCACTGCAGGTAAA
The DNA here is from genome assembly GCF_947650265.1 of Symphodus melops. Classification (NCBI taxonomy): domain Eukaryota; kingdom Metazoa; phylum Chordata; class Actinopteri; order Labriformes; family Labridae; genus Symphodus; species Symphodus melops. The sequence goes on from NC_136698.1 coordinate 8,467,733, forward strand.
GGACATGGAAATGTTGTATGAGACTGTAGTATAAATGTAAGTAATTTAAAACTAAAATACGGTTAATTTAGCTCTTATGACCCACAATAAAACGAGCAGCAGCTAGAGGATTCACTTTTTCTCGTTAATATTTTTTAAAGCTGTTTACTGCCGCCTCCAGGTGTTTGTCAGAACAATAAGCGAAGGATCTGCAGCAGAGGTACTCTCCTGATAAGTGTCCAAACAGGGCAAACAGCAGATAGATAACAGCCAGGTAGACAGGACATGCAGTCAAAGGGCAGTAATCTGGCAGTAATAAGGATTTTATATTAAAATGCCACAGAGTAACAGGATTGGGATTTGTAAACCCAGAGACATCTGGAGATTGGCAAGGCAAGTTTATTTATGTAGTGCTGTTCAGACACAAGGCAATTCACAGTACTTTACAGAAATAAAAACATTCAAACAAAGCTTTAGGAAAGAGTGCAACAGAAATTAAGAAAACAGTGCAAAAGAAAGACATTAAAAGACAGAAGAATGTAAAAATAATCGATAAGGTAACACCTTTCAAAAACTTAATTTGTTGGTGTAAGGCAGGAAGTATATTTCTAATGGAAAGCCTGAGTGAATAATAAAGTTTTAAGGCCTGATTTAAGGGAGCTGAGTGTGGCAGCTGTCCTCATGTGTTCAGACAGTTTGTTCCACAGGTGAGGAGCGTAGTAACTAAAAGCTGCTTCACCTTGTTTGCTTCTGACTCTGGGAACTCTGAGTAAACCTCTTCCCGAGGACCTGAGCGGTCAGGATGTTTTATATTCTACAAGTAGATCTGACATGTATTTAGGGCCAAGACCATTCAATGCTTTATAGACCAGTAGTACGATTTTAAAGTCGATCCTCTGACACACAGGCAGCCAGTGCAGTGATTGAAGCACAGGTGTAATGTGCTCCACCCTCTTTGTGTTGGTGAGGACTCTGGCTGCTGCGTTCTGGATCAGCTGCAACTGTTGGACTGATTTTTTTTACTGAGGCCTGTAAACACAATAATCCAGCCTGCTGAAAATAAAAGCATGAACAAGTTTCTCTGAATCCTGTTTGGTCTGAAAACCTTTGATTCTTGCAATATTTTTCAGATGGTAGTAAGCTGATTTTGTTACCATCTTAACGTGGTTGTTGAATTTCAGATCTGAGTCCATAATCACACCAAGATTTCTGGCTTTATTGGTTGTTCTTAAGGACATGGATTCAAGACGAGCACTGACCTCTGACCTTTCCTGTTTGGGGCCAAAAACAATCACCTCAGTCTTTTCTGGATTCAGTTGTAGAAAGCTCTGACACATCCACTCAGTGATTGGTCGCTGTCGCAGGCAAAACAGGGTTTAGAAGTTAAACAAACTCACTTATACAGGTTTCCTTGAGGGCAGCCACTCTAAGCAGTGTGAAGAACTGAGAGAGCCTTTTTGAGTATTTACTGATCACACATGAGAAGAGAGAGGGCCTACAGTATGTACCGATGACTTTGAGGCAAATGTTGATCTAGCAAATGAATGAACAAGTCTTCATTCTTTTGATGGTGGATTTATAAATAGAGACGTACATATATTTTTCCTAAGCCCAAGGAAATGTAGCTTTCTTGGTGAGTGACTTTGACTCTGTTCCACTTTGACACAAACTCCAAAAAAAGAAAACAAGAAAAAGAGGAGAATATGATTGCCATGATGCTTCTGCAGTCATCTGTATATGGAGTGAATCATTTCTGTGAGATGAAAAAGCCATGGGGGGAGCCAGTGGATGTGTGCAGCAGGGCCGCACAATATTTGTTGTATTTTGTTGTCTATGTTTATTTTGAAGCCACTTTGTAAGAGGTGTGGCTACAGTCTACCGTGTCTATATCAGTCTTCTCTAAGACTATTCATGTAAAGCTTTCAGCAAGCTTTTGTAAATAACCCTGAAGGTCCTTTGCAGGGGCCAAAAGCAGGTTCTTGTTGCTATAGAGCTCCTTTCTCTCGCAGATGTCAGAGCTTTCTCTGAGGTCTAAACACCATGATTCCTCGGATAGGTAAAGGGCTTATGATGGGGATAAGGTCTTCCTTGCAGACAGTGTTCAGTGAGAAGTACTTGCTTCTTACAAACACCGTGAGCGGAGGATTCCTAATGGGGCTGGGAGACTGTCTGCTGCAGAAGTGGGAAAATCAAACAAAGCCGGACAGAGTCTATGACTGGATGCGGACAGGTGAGGGAGAGAGAAAGGTGAACCCCGCCAGATGTCAATGTCTGAATAGTTCTACAACCCTGGTTCCTGATGCCTTGCTCCAACCAGGACTGAACTGCTGAAAATGCTGACTGTGCTTTGTAACATCAGAGAATATATAGCTCTTGATAGATACATTTCATTGAATGATGCTCACAACACATATAGAGGATTATTAAGGTCCTAATAGTGATGGAAGACATCTGCATTCTTTAAAACTTTTCTGTATTCGTGGTAGGCAGAGTTTGACACTGTGTGTGGGTTGTTGTTTAATTTGACAAAGAGGAAATTACTGGGCAATAGAAGGTAGAGAATCTGCTGCGGATCTATTAAACGCAGCCACTGCCTTACTCAAAACAGACAGATAGTCAGATGCAGCTGGCATGGGGTTAAATTCCTCAAAACAAGATTTTTTCATGTGATCCATAAGTATCCATAAAAACAGTTTAAAAAACTTGTTTAAGAGGTTGTTAAACATTTTAATTTGAAATACTGCATTTCCCTCAAGATCAATGAAGTATTTATTGCTCTTGTTGCTCTTGTTTTATACTTAACTTTTTTGACCATATAATATATCTCTAACTTCCTTCTCTGTCCTCTTATTTCTGTCCCCACTTAAGGTCGCATGTTGGTGTGTGGCTTCGTCATTGGTCCTCCGCTGCACTACTGGTATGCCTGGATAGACAAGAGGTTTGTCGGAAAAACTCTGAGCACAGTGGGCAAGAAGGTTCTGATTGACCAGATTATTGGCTCACCTTCGCTGTCATTCGTGTATTTTGTAGGTGAGAAGGATTTCATATTTTTTTATTTTTGTTTCTATTTGCCAGTTTGTCTTCTTGTTGACCTTGATTTACATTCACACCCCCTGATCATGTTATCACTTTTCTGACAAACACAAGACAGATTCAGAGGTCATGCTGAATGACATAGAGAAACCTTAGAGATAAATTTGTCTGATGATATTTTCCTGAATGTCAGTAATATATACATTTTTGACATTCCTCCAGCCTCTGATCTAATCTTGAGTTTGTGTTGATGAAGCACTGACAGACTTCTGTGTTTATGCAGGTATGGAGATGATGGAGGGACACAGTTTTAACGATGGTTTGGTCGAGTTTAAAGGAAAGTTCTGGGGACTTTATAAGGCAAGTACACCTCTTAGGATCTGACCTAAAGATCGGGTAATCTGATCAGTGTGCATGTTACATTATTGCTCACTACACAAAGGTCTTTGTATTATCAACCAGATGAGAGAAGTTTTACGTTAACAGTTTTCACATTTGAAACTGTAGCTTAACATGACTTTATTGTCTCTGGTTTAGAGAAAGAGTTTAATTAGAGCATCAGACTGTGTAGCCGACTGTAAGGTTTTTTGTGCGGCTGTTAGAAACTTGCAGGGAATAAAAAGAGTTCAAAATAAAGTTGTTAATTCATTGACCAAAAATATAACAAACTAGCAAAACAAATGCCCTAGGTAAGCTAGAAAAACAACTAGTTTAAATAAACAGCCTCACATCAAGCTGTTGCTCACTACTATCCTCTCTCTTGGACTCTGGCTTGAGTTTACCTTTATGTCAAGGCTTCCTTCTTCAATTAGGCTCAGGTGGCCTCAATTAGCCTAATCAGCCCACAGCCTGCAGCCGTGTAGGGAAGGTGGGGGCAGGTGAAAAGGCATGGGAGAGCCACATCAGTTTTTTTGTTTTAATCCTTACCCTGCCAGCAGTGTGTAGAATTGTGCAAATACATTGATTTTCCTTTGAGGATAAACCCAGGTGATGTTTGCTATTCATTTTAGTTTCCTTTATGGCAAGAATAGAGTTGACACTTTGAGATTATGGGGACATTTCTCAACAATAATGAGATACAAGTTTATAGCAGGCACATATGAACCAATTGATTCTATCCTTACATTTTATCCAGTTTACGGTTGCCAGGCCAGCAGGGTGAGCATGGTAGTCCAGATGTCTCTCTCCACGACACCATTTGGCTCCACTTGGGAGTCCCTCTAATCTGGCTTCTTTCAATGGCAAAGAGCAGCAGATCATCTCTGAGCCTCCATCAGATGTTTGAGCTATTCAACATATCTCTCACACTGAAATGACTGCTCATGTAAACAGAAGCACATTATCTGCAAAAAGGACAACACAATTATGTAGTCCCCAAGTTGGAATATCTTCTAACCTTTCTTTTTTTTTTTTTTAGATCTTGATTATACTCATCACAAATATGACCCTAGCGGAGGTCAAAATGCTTTGAAAACCTATGTAACTCAACTTGTGCCAGCTCATTTACTAATTAGATTAAATCAGGACCAGAACTCAAGCCTACTTAATTGTTCTACTTTTTTGTGTATGGAGCCACTAATGTAAAATTAACTTTTTGTGGTCTGAGTAGTGTGATACTTTCATAACTGAGTCATTTCCTCATCTTTAAAAATGGAAACCAACATCCTTGCCTACCCTATCCTAGACCTCCATGCCACATGGTTGAGACATATAAGACAAGTTAGCGAAACATGCCATCAGTCTAGCACTTTACAGCTGAGGAGATTATTGATGACCTTAAAAAACTCTGCAAAGGTGATGGCTTCCCCTTAGTCTACTGCCCATCAACAGAAAGTCCAGTTCAGGATATACTCAAAGTGCTCCCTCTGTGGTCGGGCTTCAGAGGAATCTCACTTTCCCTTTTTCTGGGTGAGGTGCTACAGTACTACTCTTTTGCGCTCTTCACATAGCATCATGATCAAGTCATTTTTAAGTCTTGTAAAACTATCTACATTTACACCTTGCTTGCATCAAACAACTTCCTTGTTTTTTTTTTGATCATTTAACGGGTCCTTTGAAACTGTGTTCAGAATTGTAGCCTGGCACAGAATACCAAATGCAAAATATATTTCCTAATATCTTTCTAGACTTCGTATGTCCAGAGATTCCTCTAAATCACATCTTGTCAGAATAGGAAAAGAGAAATCTTGGTTCAGTCTTCCCAGCCAGGGACAGTGTTAATCATCTTCTTTCATCTGTCCTCTGTTGATTTCCAAACCTGCTCAGCTGACTTCCCCCCTCTACTCACACTGTGTTTTAAGTATGTGTGTTTATGCTAACCTGCTTTATTCCCTACAACAGACGGACTGGTGTGTTTGGCCTGCCTCTCAGTTGCTAAGCTTCTACTTCCTCTCACCCAAATTCCGTGTCATGTATGTCAACCTTGTCAGCTTTGGTTGGGACACGTACGTGTGTCACGTCAAACACAGAGTAAGTCAACCCCAAACAAGAGGCAAAAGAGGCATTCTGCGTTTTCACATCTTTTATGAGTAGAATGTTTTTTGTGATTGTTTTTCTATTTTCACAATTCACGCCTTTTATCTTTTTCTTCCTGGGTTTTAATTTGTTTCCTTTTTGGACACCTCATTCGGAATTGAAATACTGTCAAACAAAACAGCTAATTTGTCGGTGTTATTGCTTTTGAAGAAGCAGGGGATTTTCTGGAAAGAGGCATGAAGAGTGAAAAGCTTAGAAGAGGTCAAAATGCTCCAGCAACACTTGTAGTAAGAACATCAACCTTCATCCAACCCCGATGAACGCCACGAGCCAAAACATGTTGTTCTAAATTGTACATAAAGTTCTTCTTATTAAAAGTGCTGGAGCATTTTGACCTCTATTAGATCACTTTGAAATGTTCTCAGTTGTTAAACGTTTATAGTTTTGTTCAATTAGGACTAAATGTAAAAGCCTTGCCACTGACAATGAATTTTAGTCATGTCAGATTGTGTTTAACAATTCTGTGCTCAATTTTTCACAAATTCTTCTTCTTAATTTGTACTCACGGTAAAACTAATGTTACTAATTATATATGGGTGTGTTCTGGTTCCTGTTGTCTTCTCAGGATGACGATATCCATGCTTCAGTAATGTCAGACAGCAGTGCGGTGAACGTACAGCAGGAGGCACTCCCGGCATCCAACTCTCTGGAGGAGAAAGCTTCAAAGCTACAATGCGAGACATGTTAATACCTCTGATTGTTGAGCTTTTGTAGTTTTAACCATGAGTGTAGCTGCTGCTAATAACTAGATCTTAGCAAGATAAGTACATGACAGTATCAGTTGTTAAGTTCTCTTTGTGGGAAACACTTTTTTTCTCCTTTTTTGTCCAAAGATTGAAACTTACAAATTACCATTATGGCATGTTTGTGTTACTGGTTTGACACAAGAAAGTAATTATTGATTTGGAGATGCTATATGAGGATGACTGCTTTGGTCTGTTTTCATGCTGAGTCATTTCTTTGAGGGAACTCAAATATAAAAAGATATACGGAAGAACTCATTAGCATTACGTTTGTATAACTTATAAAATAAGGATTCATCGCAGTTTCCAATGCCAATCAATCATGTTTGTTTGTTTGTTTTTGTTCTTGAGTATAGTACTTAAGTATTTAAATTCACTTTTTTTTAAGATATGGCAAAAAAAGAAAACAAAATCACATCAATCCTTTGAATTATAAAAAACGAGTGGTTATTTAAATACACAGCAGTTTCAGTTCTTTGTAATTTCTAGCTGTGTGTTATATTTTCTCCGATGTAGTGAAAGGTTTATTACCATATATTTTTAGGTTTTATTCTTCACATAGGACACAATTTAGAAGACAGAAATTCACTTTTGAGACGAATTGTGTGAGTTTATTGAACTGTTCAACCCTCCTCGATCAATCCAATCGTGCAGGAAAAATATCAGTACAACTCAGATTTTGATTATTTGAATTGTATAGTAAAACCTCACACTTGATGTGTCTACATAAGGATGATTTCAACCATTTTAATGATAATAACTTATTATTATTGTAGGATATTTAAACAAAAATAATATGTGTACATTTAGACCATTAAACTGATATAAAATCAGAGTGCAAAGATATTAAAGGGAGAAGAAACACGCAAAAAAAAAAGGGACTCTAGGATTGAATAAATAATACCAAAGACAATATTAACTATGACATGTAATGGACAGCAGATGGACGTGAACAGTGTCATTGCCCAAAAAGTGTTGAGTATTTAGCACTGAGTAATGAGTAATTAGCACCAGTACTGTCTAGGTAAACTTTGATCATCATGATAGAGACGCCAGTGTTCAAAAAGTTTCAGATGTTGCTATAAGCAAATACAGAGCTGTGTTCAAACAATGACTAACCCAGCCTGAAGGATTTGATACACACCCACTGTGACGAGCACTCCTCCTCAGGCGCTCAACACATCCTGCTGTCAAGGATGTAGCCTGTATGTGTGTGTTTGAAAGTTGTCGATATGACCGCCAGCCTTTTTCTCCCTCAACATGCCTGCAGCAGTGCACCTCACTGTGCTGGTGTCCCTGCTTGCAGTGAATGTCTGCACAGGTAAGACAACATTTCATAGTTTTTACAGGTCAACAAATGGTCATTTATTTGACGATCTGCCAAGTACAGTTGTGTCAAAGTCTTTAAAAGATGCAAATTTATACAAATATGAAGCTTCCTGCAGTGAGTGGGAGGTTGAGCATGCTTGGCTGCAGAAGTCTGGTGTTGTTTTTTCCCTCTCAAACTGCAGAAATAACTTTCTATTTTATTGTATTGTCTTTATACTAAAATGTTAATGCCTAAAAAAGCTACACATTGCAATATTTCAGGGGCTGATTTGCATGAGAAATTGACCAAGTTACATCATTGCCTTACAGAAAACTTTGTATTCAATATGCTTTCCTTTTTTGTATATATGCACAATTTATGTCTATCAAAAGTGAGTATACAGGTTGATTTATGAGAACATTAACTGCTTTTAACAAATCATAAGAGAGACTTCAGGTAAATGGGAAGGTCACATCTAGGTGGAAATGAAAGCAAATATTGAATCAGTGACCATGATCGTAAAATGGTGTCTGCTACTTCTGCAAACACAGCTAATGCCTACATAAACACTGCTCAAAGGCACATACACAAATATAGACTAAACACAATTGTCTGCTTCACTAGTAAAAACAAATCATTCCCTGCTCTGACAGACTGTTAATAATGCTGCTTTATTAAACACGCAGCAGAGTCAACAGTCCTGAAAATGAACCTGAAATTGAACCACGGCTTCAGGACACACACACACACACACACACACACACACACACACACACACACACAGCTTCATTAGTTTCCCAAACAACTTCACCTCAGAAGCTTTATGGACCTTTTATTTCATCAGACAATATCTCCATCAGCAGGTGCAGTTTATTCGAAGATTGTCAATGGTTGCTTTTACTTCGGTTATAAAGTTGTGCTTGAAAGTTCAAACCTGTGACTTTTTCTGCAGTGAAAATCAGTCTCACTTGATGGTCTTATTTAGTAAAGAAAATGTCCTGGAGCTTTAATCAAATAATTAATACATGTACGTCCCATATTAGTGATATATGAGCCATAACCTCACGATAGTTGTCGATGTGAAACTTTTTTCAACTCTATGAACTTTACAGTACATATAAGGATTACAAGGTTCTGAAAATGTCATATTAATAGTGCTTTCATCTGCCAAAGTAAAATGCCTTGGATTAATCCACCACACCCTTAACAAACCTGAATCAGAAGTATATCACATGATCAAATAACGCGTCTTGGTCAGTTGTATGTGTGAAGCACTCAAACTTTTCTATGTGTTACGTTTTCTAGGCTGCTTCTGCATAGACTGAGTTTCCTTAATGATCAAAGAAAAATACTATCTGATGTAGTCTAAAATAATACATCAAAAGAAGAAGAAACAATAACAATGCTGTATGATATAAAATGTGCATGTCCCAAATGTGCAGATTGAAACATAAAATGATCACAAGCATCTCAGGCCTTATTTCTTAGCTTGTAACATCTCAGAATAAGATGACTTGTCAGGTACATGTGGCTAATAATAAGTGCTGTAAATATGTTTAACTTAAAGTTAGATAAATGCACTTGCTTGGATTTTGCAGTGGGAGAAGATGTCTGAAGGGATAGTAATGTGAAGAGGACATCATGTTGTACTGTTAAGGAAGGGTAACTATGAGCACATCAATAAGTTGCAAGGCAACAATAGCGTCAATAAAAAAGGTAAAGCCAAAACACTTACTACATACCATAACAATTTATATATTTATATAATTTATATAACAATTTATATAGCACATGATTTAAAGCTAAGTGAAGGTAAGAATATATTACTGACAGAGCCTCACATCCAATATTCCTAAAAACACGTCACTCTATCTTTTGCAATCCAGAGGTCCACAACAAAGTAAAACTTGACGATGTTTCTGTATATTTAGAGATTTGTCAAAGAGTATTCATATCATTTTTATTAAATAATCAGTCCACTGCACTTTCCTCAAGACCCTTTTAAAATCGAGAGAGAGATGGTGGCTAGAATTTAAAATAAACTAGTGTATACAGTATGTCATATTTTACTTCCTGTTTACAACCAAGCAAGATAAATATTATTTCCTGGATTGGGCAATGCAGTTGCAACTTTAGAAACAGATTACATCTTTGTTTTATGCTGAAAAGTCTTTCAGAATTCTCTAAAATGTTTGGTAACGGCAACTGATTAAGAGTTATAACTGGTGACTTTTACGTTGGTTTTGTCCACAAACACTGATGGACTGTGCATACAAAATAAGCAAAAGAAATATAAAAAGAAAAATGCACTAAAGGATTGATGGACTAAACAATTTATTCAGAAGCAAACAGTCCTGATAACAGTTTAGATTTGCAGCACTAACAGTTACAATTTTCCACTCTTCTGTCTCACTGTAAGTATGATTGCTATGTTCCTGTAAAATCAGCAACAGGTGTCAAGTGTTTGGACCTATTTCAAAATAAAAACAGTACAACTTTCTGTGAACTGGAAGACAACTTGAGTCCACAAATTGAACTGAACAAACAGTTTTCACCACTGGCCTTCTATCTCACATATTATTTCTGTTCCTCTGCAGTCACCAGCACTACCTCTGCAGGTACAACCACTTCCTCTCCAGCTAAACATGTCACAGAGATAACCACAACTGCTTCAAACGTTACAAAGAAAGAGGATTTCCCTTTATCCACCAACAACACACAGCAATCTTCTGCGTCAACAATCCAGATGACAACTGCAGTCTCGTCAGAAAAAGTCACTTCACCTTCACCTGCGATTTTCACTGAAACACCCAACGGGCCAGACGGTGCACAAACAAGCGCTCCTCCTGTGAATGCAACGACCAACCAGACGTCCAAAAACACAGTTACCCCTGGATTCACTGCAGCACCAGCATCAACGGCACCAAACATTACTAAAACCACCACAGTAAACACCACAATCCTAGGTCAGTCCACTGTGAGTGCTGAGTGCTAGAGGGTTCTGTATTTTCTTTTGGTCAGAAAATAATTTTTGTATTATAAATTACCTAGCAATAGTCCCTTTGTGGTTCTTAAAGTTTTAACATTTCTTTGACTGGCAATTAAAAAACAACACAAATGCCAAATATGTTCATATAAAAGGCTGTAAGTTCCCTTTATTATTTGAAGCTTCACAAATTACACTTAGCCACTACGTTTTGGCCTCAGCGTAGAAGAAGCTCATCAAAACCAGCCATTGAATTTTAAAACATTAGAGGGAGCTTTGTCGTTGTTACCCAACCAGCGTCGATGTACACAGAGGTTCCCGTATCTCGACTCTAAAGCTTCAGTGTTTAGCTAGCTCTGCATTGGTCTTGAAACCTTTCTGAATTCTTACTTCTCTCCTTTTATCAAAGGCATTTCCAATATTTATCTAACTTTAAAATGTTTCTGGTCTTGGAGCTTGTTAGAAAAAATGCAGAGGCTTTAAAGATTGGGTCGAAGCAGTTCTACCTGAAGCAGTTCTATTGCTTGCTTCAATCGCTGCAACACCTGTTGGTTTGCCATTTGTCTGCATGGCAAACCAAAGGGCATTCAAAACGATCATTTGTGGGTGTCTTAAGAACGTCTACTTCTCTGATCAAAACAAAATAAATACAGACCATTCTGGATCAAAACCTAAACTTAGAAAGACATACTGGCTGCTGTCTTGTTTTGAGAGAAGTCAGTTATTCGACTTAACATGTCTCCTTAATGTCTGACATTATAGGAAGGTCTTTTTTTTTTATAAGTAAATACATTGCTCCTTTAACCATGTCAGGTTATTCATGCAACTGGTCTACTGCTGGTGTTTGCTTGATACACATTTTGGACTTTGGGGCCCTCTGCTGGCAAATGTTAAGCTTGCAAATCCTATTTTCTGACACTTTTCAATAGACACAGAGTTTTTGACTGGAAAGGTGACTTTTTTCATTTTCTTCAGGTCTTACGGATGATTGGAGTAAAGATGATTTGGCAGCAAATCCTGGCCTTGTTGCTATCCTCTGCATCTTCTGTATTGTCTTTGTCCTGGGGCTGGTGGTTGCTACAGTGAAATGTGTTGAATCACCAAGGTCCAACTTTGAGAGGCTTGAAAATGTTCCTCTGGTGAGTAAGAAAATAAATAACTGAATATATAAGTTTGTCACTTTTTTAATTCTTCATTGAAATCAAATGCAAACTTGGCACTGTAGTTTCTTAAATTCTCCTCCTTAGACGATGATGTGTAGATGATGAAGAAATATCCGCTGACACTGACTTGCTTGTAATGTAAGACATTTATTTACAAAGTCAAGAAACAGCATCAGTCCAGGTTAGTCATGGCACCTGGGAGAGTCACCAGCCAAATGTGATCCACTCGAACAATGAAGAAGACCTTCTTATTTATACAGTATTGGTCCAAACAACATCAAGACCTTTACGACTTCATTTAGGCTTTGATCATTCAGGTGTGCCTCTCCTACAGTCCTGCACCCCATGTGGTTCCTCAGGACATATGGCTTCAAAGGTTACCATAGGTCACTGTAAGGTGACTTCTTATCTCCCCCAATATAGCCTAAGTGTCTGTTCTCATTTCAATACTACATTGTTTGCTTTCTCAGTCTTAAGGAATACCCTCATAAATAAACCCCTACATTGTCTTTGATGTTAAACCAACCTCTAACTTTAAGAACACCATTTGTCCCACAAAAGGCTCACATGCTTCAGCAGCACATTTACACTTCAAATACTTATTTATATTACATTGTCGCATGTAAAATACACTTCAGCACAAAATATATTTTTTAATATACTGTATAAAGAACAACAGAGCTGACTGGCTGCAGTGTAGCTGATAAATCAATCAATCAAAACTTATTTGTGTTCCTAAAGAATGTTATCTCAAGACACTTTACAAAAGAGCAGGTTAAAGACCTTACTCATAGTTATGTTCCAAAAGAAAAAAGGCATCGTGGAAGGTGAGATAAGATGCAGGAAGCCCACCTCCATGTTCATGTACTGTATGGGACAAAAATAGGTTTTGTCATTACAGTCATATTATCAAACTGATTTACGTCCAAGTGTTAATTTTCCTTCCCTTTAAATTAATTATTAGATGCAAAATAGAGCAAATGTAACATTATCATGGACAGCTCTGATAACAAATGCGGCTCCTGCAGCATTCTCTATTGATTATTTGAGTAGATGAGGAAAGGCAAGAGAAAACTTCTTCTTCTTATCAACTCCATAAATATGAGCATCTGCTTCAAACCAACACCCAAATCTGTCCTGCTTTGGACTCGACCTGCCAGAGAGATCCATAACATTTTATTGGTATTATGTGTGCTTTGGTTGGCGACATGAGCATCACCATTGCAATATGCCAGCGCCCATCGCAGGGTTAGTTTGGCTTCAATTTTGTACAATAGAAGTGGAGGGCTAGGCTTTGCCGATAGTGATACACAATGACACAGAATGAAATATCTTAGCAAAGGTACATTTTTAATCTTTTTTTTTTCTCAAGATATTCAGAGTCTCTTTTCTTTGATGTCACATAAACTATTGTTTTAGTTATTTATTTATTTTAGCAAAATGTTCATCTATAGTATGTCCAATACTATTGTTTAACAAATACCTTCAAAACTAATAAAAGTCTAATCAGCCTCAATTGAACTTTTTGTTGAGCTGGTAAGCATTAAGTTTGCAAGTTAACAGACTACTATAGTACCTGCTAATCATTAGCATGCTAGCATTTTCAAAGTAGGCATACAGTATAGGGTCAAAGCCATGCCTCTGCAAGCATTTCATTTACTTCCTCTACAGAAAATTAAACTGTCAAACCCTTGCAGTGAATAATGGCTAGCATTTAATCTTGCTCTTCTTCTCAGCAGTGAGCACAGTGGTTTTCTGCTCTCTCTCTCTCTTTCTCTTTTTAACACAAACAGGAAGTCTAATTGTGTCAAAAAGACTCAGAAACAGAGCAGTCAGTGTAATGACTGAGCACTTTCATCAGAAATTAAAAGGTATGATTACAGTTCCATCAGTGCATCAATAGGTATGTACTCATTTTATCATCCTTGAGTCTCTGCATGTAATTTCAGGTTAAAAAAACGTAAGCAGGTTTCAGCAGAACACTTCATTGTAGATTACATCTCTCATCTATATTTTGAAATAAACATAAGGTACTTGAGCTTTAATAAAAATTAGGGCTCAAGTAGCTATTAGGTAACAAGTACCTATTATTGTCACATAACTGCAACTGCTGTAAAAAGAGTTGGATTAGGACACTGTGTGCAGCAACATAAACAGTGCATGGCGGACAATATGCGGTCCAAACACAACAAGCTGTGCATGTGGAGCAGATATATTCCATTTTTAATGTTTACCAAATCAACATCTGCTTGGACATGTGTTTCAGGCCTCAAATAAAAACATGTTATATGCTTGTGTTAAAAGCAAGCGTACAAAAAACATGAGTGTCTTAAAAATGTACCCTTTATATTTCAGTTTCTTATTCCGATCCTTTTAAACCTAGCTCAAGACACATGCACTAACACAGCTGAAAAGATCCAAAGTAGAATATAAGCCAAAAATATGTTGACCTTTTGTAAAGGTCAAGACAAAGTCGTAAATGGCTTTCAAAGTTAGTGTTATAGCTCTCACTAGATCTTGTTTTGTTTTTCATATAAGAGGTCTGTATATGAGTTTGATTCTGTTCAGTCATAAACTATAACCTTTCTTTCTTGGGAAATGTGTTTGCATTTACTATGGCCCTCAGTAAAAATAAGTTTAGTTCATGAGAAAATTTCCCCAACTTATACAGAAAAAGGGTTAAAATAGAGAGCAATAACATTCTTTTATTGTTTGTTTTTTTCAAATCCTGGTTTCAGGTTTTTCTGGTATTTCTTTTGACTTCTTTGCTGTTTCTTGTCTTTTTTTTTCTCCAGGGCAAAGTGACCGAAGACTCTCCATTTGCTCATTACTCTAAATGACAGAAGAGGTTACCGGTATTTCAGGCGCAACAGTCCAGGACGAGTCCTGTCTTTTGATTTTCTCACAACTTTCTATGAAACCAGCACAAACAGAAAAACTCAATATTATTTTCTCTCTGGCTCTCATTTCTTCACATACACTTTTGTCTGTGAAATATTTCAGTCCCAGCTTTGACTTGCCTCTGTTGCTGCTTTACATTGTGCTGATTTAGTATCTGAAGCTCAATCAACTGTTGCACTAACTCTTCCTCTGTGGTTTCTTTTGAAACGAGACACAGATGTACATTTACAAATGTAATTTTTTCTCCCACATACTGTTCCTCCTTCTAAGCACTTAAACTCTGAACTGCACTCTTGCGCACGTGACATGATCAGAAAACAGCACTTCATAATTTCATGATTTGGGTATATTTACAGATCTGGGATTAATTTACTAATAGTAATTCGGGTTAAATGAACGTTATCTGCATCTATCAGTCTCTCTTTTCGGCTGTTGATGTATAATTAGTAACAAAGCTGTAATGAAAATGAACAAGTTTTTTTCCATTGTGTTTTTTATTTCCATATAATATGTCCATATTGTCCTCTCTGGTCTGAGACCTGCAGCGCAGATTGAAATCAAACCTAATAACAGCCTTTGGCTGCAGAAATAAACTTCACTTTTGTGATACTTAAACAGAAACACGACACACAAAACACTGACTAGAAATCACTTTGAATTTCTATTGCCAATTTAATTTTTACACACATAACTCTTTATATAATCTCATAGGTTCTGTTAAACAGCTGTAATCTATTTAAAATAAAAAAATCCTTTATTCATCTTGCAAACAGAGAAAAAAAATCCATTTATTAATATCCCTTCTTGTCACTTCTTGTAACCATCAACAAATAGCACTATGAAATGACATAGCCCTTTTCCAATCAAGAATCAAATATACAGACTTCTGTCAAATCTTTTTGTAAAAGTCCTTTTTCTCCAGTGCATCGTGTTTAAACTCAGGGAATGGAGATAATCATGTTTTTTTGTGGGTATTATTTAAAGCAGCTCATTCTTTTTGCATGTTACACTAAACTGTCAAAGAGATGTACGTTTTCAATAAAATAAATTATATATTCACATTACATTTGCTGTGTTTTACTTTTCCTTTCTATCATTGACAACAGTAACACTAAGAATGTGTTGTCTTTTCTCTTGTGTGAGCACTTGAACACAAATAGTTTCCCATGACAGATGAGTCAGACCCCAGAGATAAAGAGCGTTGTCTGTGGTGTTTGATGGTGAAGATTACCCAAAAAGGTCAGGATGAATGTGTGGCCTGATTAGAATGTCTGTGAGTCTAACAACTTTACAGAGATATGTTTCCAGTCCAAAAAGAAGACGAGGGGGATGGGCAGACAGAAGTCTGACACACAGACCCAGTTTCTTATTAAAAACATATCAAATTAAAGGAAAAAAAGTAAGTCAGAAGACAAGATCTACAAAATTAAACTGCAAACACTATTTTATCAGACGTGGGGAATTGAGGAACACAGGGGCAGGAGCACATTGAGGGGGAGAAAAGTAGTAAAGATTTTAAGGGCCACTGACAAAGGCCCAAAACATATTTTATCCGTATCACATATATATTACATATCTCTCTCTCTCTCTCTCTCTCTCTCTCTCTCTCTCTCTCTCTCTCACACACACACACACACACACACACACACACACACACACAAATATATATAATGAGCCATAAGAGAAGACTTTCTTCACACTATATAAAGATATATGCTTAACTTCTCTCTTTTTTCACATAAAAAATTGAACATTCAGACAACCTTGGTGAAACTGCTCCTTCTCTTGATTGAAATCTGTAGGGTTGATCGATCATCATTTCTTGAGAATTGTTAAATCGTTGTTTAATTTATTTTAAAAAACTGTGACATGCTTAAAGACGACCAAGATGGCAGAAAGATGCTTTTAATCAGGGTGGGTGGTGAGGGTCTGGAGGAAGGACACCAGGTTAGAGATGAGGGAGAAGAACTGGGCAGAAGAGGAACAGGGACTTTTGGGAGGTCTCTTTGCTTCCAATGAACCCTAGGTCTCTGTTTTGTTTTCTTTTCTTTATTGGACCATATTTCATTGTCCATGCCAAAAAAACTTTGTTTTCTGTTTTATGATCTATTGCTTTCTAGTTTATATAGATACAGTAGATGTTGTAATGCATGGTAAAATCGTGAAATGAACACAAGAAAGGCTCGTGGTTGGAGAGTGGTTTTTTCTAGTATAGTTGTTTACGTCCCAGGGCTACACTTCCTGTCACATGACCCAGGCGTCGACGTCACAGTGACGGCGGGGCACGAAGCGCTGCAGCTTGAAGAGTTTGAAGTCTAACTAACTGATTGACCTGCAGCAATAAACATGGAAAAAAACAGGTAACTGTAGCAGTATTACCTGACTGACACCCACGACAGGTTCTTAGGAATTTACCTGAGAATACAGACCCCGCGAGAGAGGACGGCCGGTTGTTGTGGTGAGTGATCATTTAATTTAGGCAGTAGTTTTATTAGTAAAGTGTGTTATATGAGGATACAAAAAAAAAAAAAGAACCAGCCGATGTCTTAAGATGTTATTGTTTCTGGGTAAAAAAAAAGTTAAAATGACAACAATGAGGCTGGCTGTTTGTTCGCAGGAAAAGACACATCTGAATCCCTAATTTCCCTTGTGTGACTTGTGCAACTCCCATAGAAAACCTACAGGAACAGCATTAACCTCATTCTATGTCTGTGTTGCACTTGCTTTAAATCATGAACTTTTTTGTATACTATTTCTATTTTCTGTTATAGGCCTACATTAATAAGTTAGTCATTGTACTGGGATATGCATTAAGTAGACCTACTCCCACATAGACTCGCCCTGTAGTTATATTTGTACAGTAGACTAATCCTTAATGTTTAACATCAGATCAAAGCAGAACGTGTCCAGTACATAGACTGTAAATATTACTGTGGCAGAAGTGTCCAATCACAGTAGTGTTGTAATGTGAGCAGCGCTGTGTCTGCTGAACTGCTGGAATAATTCAGCATCATGATCAAACCAACATGGAATGTATTTCCCCCAAATATTTGTGTTCCCTCTTGCTGTCTTTATCTTCTTCCTTCCTCCATATCTGTTTCCTTTATTCTGTCTTCATATGATACACACACACACACACACACACCACACACACACACACACACACACACACACACACACACACACACACACACACACACACACACACACCACACACACACACAAACAAGTAGAATAATTGTCTTCCCTTTTTCCTTTTCAGTGGAGGAGTGACAGTTTTATCTAAAACACTGTCTTTTATCAGTCATTGTTTCTTCTGTTCTTAGAAAGTGTAACAAGTTCATTTCCCATTTGTTGTCTTCTAGTCAAACATGTTTTCGTTTATGATTTAAATACATGTAATGAGTATACATGCTGTGGTTATACTACACATTAGGAACAGTCAAATACAGCGGCACAGAGTTACTATCAGGCTCCTCAGGGTTATAGTTGTTCTGTCAGATCTGTTTGTCTTCGGATTCTGCCAATGTCGTCAATTTAGAAAGAGCACAACCATCCTCTTTTTGTCCATTAGATGGCGTGCTGCTCTAGCTCGTTGCTGTTCATGTCTTATCCATCAGCATCTGAAGCTGTTTGATCTGTAAATATTTGCAAATAGGACCTAAATCGGCTTTGACTGTCTGCCTGGCTGACCTCTAATCGGACAAAACAAACCGCTGTCTTTGTCACTTTCTTTGGGGGGGGGGGGGGGGGGGGGGGGGGGGAGTGCGATTAATAGTTCAGAGTTGAAGGTGAGGATTTTCCTTTTGCAGAAATTATTTGTAAAAGCTGTTGTAAACAATAACATGCAGGACGGCTACATCTTAAGATGACTTTTCATTCTTCTTGATCAATCGTTTGTCTTTCACAATAAGTCGAATTTATTTTCTTCATAGAATGTTAAACACGGAGAATAAGGGGTTTTCTATAGAGCCCTCGATCTTATCCTCAATGTGTTGTTCTTTCACTTGATTATAGAAGGAGCAAAGAAACCAGAACATATTTGAGAAGCTAAAATCTGGATAAAAGTACATTCCCCGTCTTAAAAGAAATGTTCTGTATCAAAATAGTGGACAACAAGGCAATCAGGTCTCAGGCAGAGTTGCAAAGGCAAAATTAAAGAAGGGAAGTGGGTAGAGATACGTGAGTCATTATTGAGTTACTTAAGGAAATGAGCTTCCTGCAGAACAGAAATCACAGTAAAAAGAAACACACCAATAAGTCATCATTGCTTTCAGACTTTTGACCTGTCTCTCGTTGCTTCGTGCCCAAAGGCCTTTTTGCCTCTGCTCCTTCCAGTTTCACAGTGATGTGGAGTGAGTCATGTTTTGAGGTTGTAAAAAAAACAGGTTAGATTTAGTACAGCTTAAAACATAAAATACTTGTTTGTTTGTCACCCATATATTATCTAAAGTATAAGGGAGTGTTGCATTGCTATGATCGAAGATCAGGAAAATGAAATGATATCGAAAAGACACCTAAAAGGTACGAGTTAAAAATGAATACATCTAGATATAAACTAAGAGCGCAAAGAAGGAAGTGGTTTAACTTGTAGAACGAAAGAATTCAATACAAAGACCTGTTTCTGAAATAAGAGAGTCAAACGTTTGCCATTATTGGAATAATTCTTCTGCCGCTGCTTTTAGATAGTAAGCTGAGAAAATCCATCTCACTCTCTTCAGTAAAATAAGACGTGCTTTGATTTGATATTGATTCTGATTTTTTACCTTTATCTAGTGGACACTGGATAGAGTCAGTGCGAGAGAGAGTGGCGAATGACATGCGAGAAAGAAGCTCAAATTCGAACCCGGGCTGCCCGCTTGAGGACGATGACCTCTGTACACTGGGAGCACGCACCAACCACTAGTCAACCAGAGCTGCACGTGTTTATTTCTACATGCACATAGATCTTAAAGATATACATTATGTAAAATAGCAAAGGCCTCAAAGCTACATGTAGTTCATAAGAAGCCTTAAGCTGTCCTTTTGTTTCTTACAAAGAGGTGAGACTTTTACATAGATATCCTGCGGACTGTAATGGGGGGGGGGGGTGGCACATGGTACAGTAGAGTTGTGAGGGTTAGTGCGTGTGTGTGTTTTGAACATTGTATGGACCCTTTGTGGGCCTTATCAGCTCATGTTTTAACAAGCCTATATCTGCTACTGTCTGCGTCATCGTAAGACGCCTTGAGTGTTCACTTTATGACGGCTGATTGTAGAACTGAAGACAAGGTCAGGTCTGTTGAGATAGTTAATTATTACAGACCCTGCTGAACAGGGCACTCACACTGACTTCTTATACACACACACACACACACACACACACACACACTGCACGTCTGGAGTATCACAGCTGACGATGTGCTATCTATCACGGTGCCAGTCAGTTTAGGGAAAATAATCAAATCTAGAACACGTTTACTTTTGAATTCACAAAAGCAAACAACCTTACATGGATGTGATTTTTCCTGTTGTGTTACAATTCATGAGCCCATTGTCTCACAATTTATGTTATATAAATTGCTACTCAAGGCTGTATACATTTCTATGAATGCTTTCAGTAACGGCCGTTTTCACCCCAAACATTTTGACATTTTGATAAGTCATGGAGTCGCAAGGTGGGAGGTGCGTTTTCAGGCGGCTCTGGAAGAAGAAGTGAGATTCATTTTGTCACATAGACAACGTTACATGAGTCACAGGTGAAGAGGTTGTATTTAAATAGAGCTGTTGAATAGTCTGACATATTATCCACTGGGTTAGAAGATATCTGGTTCTTTGACATGTTTATAGTACAAGTAAGTACCTTTTTAACAAAGTGGGATTTTAGTGCCTTTATTAGCGGGACAGGACAGTGGATAGTTAGAAATCAGAGCGAGAGAGAGAGAGAGAGAGAGAGAGAGAGAGAGAGAGAGAGAGGGGAAGGAGCCACAGGTCTGTTTGGAACTTGGACTGCCTGCATTGAGGACTGTAGCTTCTGTACATGGGGCATCCAAACTGACCACTAGGCCACACTGGCACCTCTCCAAAAGTAAGTTTTGAAGGAAAATTTGATGAAAAGCCTAAAATGTGGATAGAGAAGTAACAACGAACATGTTGAGATCCAATGAAGAACTGTGGCCTTGTATTTATTGAACAATGCATTGACACCTCTGACAGCCTCGTTCTCGATAAAGACACAGTGCCAAAAGAATCCAGAACTACGCTAACTAGCTAGCAGCTAATATAATCCCTTGCCAAGCTGAAGCTTGTGGTTATAACTGGCATGGAAGCATTTCATGTTAAGCAACTGAATGAATATGCATGCGCTAATATTTATAGTTTATGGTCTGCGCTGATTGTTTTCCCTTTAGATGGGTGTGGTTTGTATAGAGATTTATGGGTAATGTAGTGTTATTTAAAGTCATTAGGCTTGCCCAACCAAATCAAGGCTAATTTTGTGTGTTTTGGTCATGCTGCAGAATGTTTCCTGTTTGTTCTGTCTTTTTAATTTAGACTTTGTGCATATACAACAAACAGACTTTTCCGTTACATTTATAATTCCTCATTTCAAACATGAAACTCTTGTTCATGTGCTCTGCCTCCAGCAGCTCCTGTTTACTGCGGGGGGGGGGGGGGGGGGGGGGGGATTTAAGCAGCAGGTTAAACATAAATATGTTGCCTATGCAGGTTTATTATTAGATACTACTTAGCTTAATATTTCAAAGTGTCCGTTTTTACATAAAAATGTATCGCTTTCTTCCTGGAACATTGTTTTAAAGTGCGTGTCTAAGTTTTCCACATTTGTTGGATACAATTGTATGGACAGTAGATAAATAAATAAATAAAATACATGTTTGTAATGTAACTGCCCTGACCGTGAAGAATGAGGATATTGATCTATCCTAAGCTAGGTCCATCTCATGTTGATATTTATGGACTTTCACCTAAGATTTGTAGCCCTGAAAGAAAGCATAGAGGAGAAGTTTTTTTGTTTTATCCCTTAAAAAAGATGGATAGATAATCATTTGAAACGCAGAGTGAGAATAGGACCAAAATAAACCTTGATAATGGATTGATTCTCCTCTTGTGACCGGAGGGGGATGTTAAATAATCTACACCTTTCACAGTTGCCTCCTTGAAAAAAAATCTCAGCCACAGATAACCCTTGAGCTGTAAGAAAAGAACGTATAATTCCAAACCTTATTAAATCTCTGACACAGCACAAATTGAAATATGTTACAAACAACAACAACAAAGCAATCTCGTCCCCCCCGTCCACCATCACTCGTAGACTCTCTCTTATTTTTGTCCTGTGTGATAGAAGAATAGTGGATCGTGAAGGATTAGAACGTGTCGACGATCAACCATTCACATGGATTATTCTTGGTCAAATCAGACCATTACTTATGCAGTACTTCATGCCCTCCCTGCAGACGCACAGATTAACCAATTAGAGGGCGGTCTTGATCAACCTCCACTCTCTCGTATTTATGGCTGAAAATGAAAACGAAACTTTAAGTTAGTTAACTCTTTAAAAAGCTTCACCTTGCTTTTTAGGCACTGGCTTGCACGTTGTTTGGCAACATAACAAACCTTTTCAACCACCTCAATAGAATCCCAAACAGCAGGCTGAGAGTCATACAGATCATGCACAGTGCAGTCAGGAGAGGCAGCACTAATGCAGTGCTTTTAATTGTTGCTGCTAACGTTATCCTGCTGTCTTTTAGTTTTGACACATTTACAGTGAGCCTCTCCACACACGGCTCGCCTGTTGTGATAATGGAATCCATACTGGAGTGGGTGAGTTTATGAAACAGAGGGGGGAGGAAGCTGCTATAATGAACGGTTAGGTCAGGAGAATTTCAGGAGCAGGCCGCCTGAAATGATCTCGATATTGAAAAGTAAAAACATCTATATTTTCGATCAAATCCTAAGTGTCTTTAATGAAACGTGTGGGGCCTTGGTGTCTGCAGTGTGTGTGTGTGTGTGTGTGTGTGTGTGTGTGTGTGTCTGTCTGTGTGTAACTTCAAAATGAACTTATCAGTTAGTGAAGCTAATAAAAAGGCTTTATCATGTTCTTTTGTGGCTGGATAGAAAGCCTTCTGTAGCCTCTGTGAAGTGTCTGCCACTCTCAAAGATCCACCTATCACAGTGGAGCACGAGATATTGACAGGTGGTCCGAGTGAGTCATATGATTTCTTTAAAGATGAATGTCCTTGTAGGGAATAATCCCACGGGCGGACATGTTGTTGTGAGACGTGTCTTACTGTTGTGCTGATGCTCCAGGTTGTCACGTCAACCTCGCACATCTGAGCAACTGTTTTCATTACATTTCCCCTCTGGAAGGGCCCTTTTTTTTTCTCGCACTATGCCTTATTGTTTATGGTAAGAAGGCAGAACAAACACCTAGCTGTGTCACCCACCTGGGGGAGGGCTTACTTAAAATCACCAGACTGCCTGCTTGAGCACACGTTTTCTGAAAAGCTGAGGGGGGATGGTCTTTTCCCACATTTAACTTTCCATAAGTTTGTTTGATTAACTGACTAATAAAGCAATGATATTTGCAACGTTAACATGGATTAAACCTCAAACTTTGGGCATCCCACACTGAGCAACATGGCAGCCCTGGAGATATTGTCTATTAAGTCCTCCTAAAAGCTTTTTTATTTATCTCTCAACTTGTGGAAGAGTTCTTTTCAAATTCATATTTTGTTTCCCCCCCCCCCCCCTTTTTTCCAAACCTTTTCAGTTCCAAAGTAAAAGGTATGAAGTTATGTTCTTTCCCCAGAGAAATGACTGATAAATGTCAGAAATCTCTGCAGATAGTGAAGTGACAGATGATTCATTTCCCCCATGAGAAAAAACAGAAAGTGTCATTTTACAAGAATGGATTTGTAGTCATGTCTTTGAGCAGCACTTTTCCAGACAAGAATTTCAAATTAAAACCACCTCTGTTGTTTTTTTCTTTCTTTTAGCTGCTGTCCCGCTGCTGCAACAAATAAGCAGAATCAATGTCTCGGTTTGAGGTAATTAAGATTTTACACACACAGACCCACCCACACACACACACACACACACACACACACACACACACACACACACACGCACACACACACCTTCAACCTGCCTTATCAAGAATGTAGTTTAAACTTTAATTTGTAAGTCCTGTGATTTTGCAGCCTTGTCGGGTTTAAATTGAGTGATTACCTCACAACCATTTAAATGTTATCTTTACTTCAGGGCTTTGTTCTTTGTTCCAGGTTAATGAAACCATAGGGACACACACAAACAAACACACACACAATTTAATTCTCTGAGTTTGAAGACCTGTTTGATAAAGTGCGATGTTTGAAAAAGAACGCAAACACAATTTCAAGGTTTTTCATAATTCTATTGAATCATTCAATTAATGGCCCTCTCCGGCCTTACGCAGTTATTCTCAGTGTTTTCCTTGCTTCTTATAGCAGAGTTATTTCAGCGAGTCATGCTGACATGACAGCTTCACATATTTTCGATGATTAGATAACTCCTGATGTCAGACAGAACTTTTTCTTCACTTTTTATGTTCAATAAGTGGATCAGTGGACTCGGTGGAGTCTGCACACTCACACGATGCAATGTGGGTCTAAATCTGTGACGTATATTTCATTTTAAAAATGCATCTGTCATATTAACTTTCCACAATTGTGCTATAAAGGCTGGAGCAATATTAAGAACAGATACAATGCCTCTAATCAGTCTTACAAATAGCAAACATTTAATTAACTTCAACTCTTTGTTCCCGATTAACAGTGCAGTGGTATACAGCTCCCTCAACCCTCATATTTATTATTACGGACACGTTCAGATGTAACCTGCTGGGGGCTCTACATGACCGACAGGGACAAAAAGTTTTGACATTGCTCCAGTAGATCTCGTTAAGTTGGCAGACACAAAACAAGCTGTGATGGCTGTGGGCAAACCTTAGCAAGACATGTCCAATAAACATGCTTGTTGTTGCCAATGACATGCTCATGTTGTCTTTCAAAGTGTCATGGGAAGGATCTCAACCTCAGTCATTTTCTTCCCCCCGCATGATGTTTTCTCGAGTGAAACTTTTGTGTCAAATGGATCTGTCTGCTTCCATGGCGTTGATGGCTGTGTGAGCGTACCTGCTGCTCCTGCCCGCCTGCTGGGTTAATCACGACAAAGTCGAGCATACAGCAAGACCTAAATGGGATTCAGAAGTGGAGGCTTGATTGGAGGCTGGCTCTTTTTATGGATACAATAATCATACTCTTTGCACCCCTGGGCGTTACTATTCATACAGGTAAATGTTTTCAGCTCTGCTTCAGAGGAACAGACTTAGTGTGAGGTTATTTTTATCCGCTCCTCTCACCATTGTGATAAATTGATATTCATTTTCACAATTAGATTAACAGCGGCAGCTTGATTGCTCTCATGAGCTTGTGAATAATCAGCGTGTCCCAATGAAATGCTCTTCTCATCTCTGATTACATCATCATGCCGTCAGGGCTTGTCTCTGCCTGTGTGTGTTGACATTAATTACTTCAACGCTTTGGGGCTTTATTTTTTGTTTGTATTACGACGTCCTCTGATTTTAAAGGTAAATATTGCTTTCTCTTGATGACAGAGCACATGTAACACAAGGCACTATGCACTTCTGACAGCAATCAATTAGTTTATTCTGAGCACAAAAGGAACAATTGAATTATGAAAGCCATGTTCTGTGTTTATCTGCAACACATAATGAATGAAGACCTTTGGAAGATGTAAAGGATGTGCTTAATGACACAAGAGCTTGCTAAACTGCACTTGAGTGCTGTCTCCACATTTATCACACAGACTAATCAACAGATGCTGCAAAATAAAATGGGGGGGGGGGGCGGACTGTGAGGCAATATAGGCAGAAGAAAGTATTATTGGATCATAAATCAAGGATGGAAAAAAAAACGGTTGTTACAATAAAGAATGAAAGCTGCAAATGAAAAAGAGACAAGTTAGCTATGGCGAGTGTGTCCATGTGATGCCATGAAACAGAGGAGATAACAAATGTAAGGTTACAGGAATTTCAATTGTAGAACGTCATAGATGGATTTGAGTTTGAAAAATATTTTCCTCCATTCAAGACATCAGTGGTTTACACAACATTTTGTTGCAGGTCTTTTAGTTTTAGGAGGGAAATTGCTAATTTATTTAATATCAATGTTATGCAAGATCTTATCTGAAGAAATCAATCGATACAAGAGGCACACATGTTTTATACCTTATAGAAAAAAGTTCATAAAAATGAGAGTTGACTCTGATAGTTTGCTCGTTACTTGACTTGTTTTGGTCGCTCTACATTGAAATCCTTATTTAAATGAGGTGTGATAAATCAGTGCTCCGTGACTGGAGCACTGATGCAGCTGATGTTTGAGGTTTGGTTCCCGCTGCGCCCTGCCACACTGTGCTAAACATATGACCCAAGTGTGAATCATGAGCACTGGTAGAGCGCTGTAGTCTTGATTAACACAGAAGCATGCTGAAAAACAAACCAGACAGCTCATTGGTTTATAAAGGTAAGGACACCCGCTGTCCCATCTGATCACACAGCAGCTTCACTGCCTCCGTCTCATTCTCACGAGCTGCATGTGACAGCCAGGTGAGAACATGACCAGCTGCTTCCTCTCTGCTGCAGGGAAATGTCTCAGTCAGCTCCAAAATGAAAAAAAAAAACATATTAAAGTAAAGCAGTAAAGCACTGACGTAAATAAAGTTATATGAAGCTGTTGTCGGATGATAATACCTTAAACACATAACGTCAGCTAAAGGAGAAATGCATCAGTGTGATCTGTGTGAGGGCAGAAAAACAGTACTGCTCTGTACTCTGCCTCGGTTTGGGAACTGGAGAGTCGCTGGTTCAAGTCCCGGTGCGGACCATATTATGGAAGTTGATCTGGTAGCTGGAGAGGTGGCAGGGCACTTCCCAGGCACCTTTGGGGTGCCCTTGAGCAAGGCACTGAGCCCCCAACTGCCTTGGTGCGCTCCCTGCATAGCATCTCTCCACTATCATGTCCACAGGTCCACAGGTCCTGTTTGTGTGTGTGGTTTGAGCCTGTGTGTGTGAGAAGCATGTCTCTAAAAAAAAACAGTGTAAAACCAGAAGTTCCCCTCGAGATGAATCAAGTCAGTATCAAAATCCCTGAAAAATAAATAAAAATGTGGGCAAAGGCTTCTGCTCAGTTCCCAAAAAGTTCCAGTAAAAAATTGTAAAAGTCTTTTATAACAATTCAACAAAAATGTTGATAAAAATTCTTACTTATTTCTTATGACTAAATAGCCCCAATAAATAAATTCTGAACATTTCCAGCAACGTTTCTGAAGACTCCTGAAAAGGATCAATGAAAGTTTCTGAAAATGTTTCTGAGAAGTTCTACAAAAAGAACGTTTCTGAAAATGTGTATGTAGAGGAAATAATGTCCACTTTGTTGAATTAGATGACAAACTTGTCTCATACTTGATAATCAGTTTTGCTTGGCTTGACCTGAATCAGGACAGACAGAAATCTGTTTTAATAATAGAGGCACCAGACACATCTGCCAGAGCAAATAGAATACTGGATTGCATAATTGTCTGCTTCTCAGGCTGGATGTTAATTTGTGTTGACCCATAACAACAGTGTTTGAACATGCAACATGTTCCACGAGGTTTATTCAGTGTGCATTTGAATTCATGGATTAGGCCCTTCAAAGTATTAAACAGAATAATGTTTTAATTTGACCATCTTTGGGCTGTGTCCTGACTGAGAGTTTCTGCCAGAAATCTGAATCAGTACGTTTCCACTGATGAACTCTTTGTGACGCATTCTTGTGCGGAAAGAAAAGTGTGATCTCACTATAGAGTCTGTCCTCTCACTGGGCAGCAGCTCTCTGCACACGCACATGCACACACCTACACACACACACCTACACACACACACACACACACACACACACACACACACACATTGTTAACTGTGGAGAAATCTGGAGAGAAATCAGATTTATTACATATAACATAACCTTAACTGTTGATATGAACTTCTTGCAGGGCAGTATGGAAACTGTATTTCAGTGTAAGTAAAACTGTTCTTTGGGCACCAACTCCACAAATCAGAACTTTTCACATCCAACACAATTGAAGTAAGTAAATAACAGAGTCTAAGTCTACTGATTCACGGCTTAAAAGATGAGCTTTGCTCTAAAACAGCAGCTGACAAAAAAGTTTCACAACACAAGGTCTACTGATGAGCTTATTCAGCCAACTCATACCTACAAATCCAGCTGAGTCCTTGGAAAACCAAGACTTTATTGTACGACATTACAGAGACATGTTTAATACTTTTTGATGTTTGAAGTTGAGCTTTTCTTGTTCGCCCTCTTTTTTACTTTTCTTAAAAAAAAATAAGTCTTTTTTTGGTCCCTTTTTTTCATCATCAAAAAAATCTGTTGTAAACTTCAAACACAGGAAATATTCATTATTTAAACAAAGTGTAAAGGCTAACAGTAAATGACAGCACTGAAAAGAGATCTGGTAATTAGCAGAATTCTAAAAACAGATAAGGGCAAGGCAAATCTTGGGCTGAACTTATCAGAAGGCAGGGACTAAAAACGAGGGAAAAGTGAGGCTAAATGTGCTGGGCACACAATCACAGTTCAGAAACTCACAAGTTCAGTAAGTGACGTCTTGGGAGTAACAAGATGTGAGAATGGAGACACTGCGTAGACGTGGTGCCTTTGATTGTGGCTGTTATGATCAAATCTACACACGCGAAATCCTGCTCATTATTATAACATGCTAGCTGAACCTAGTCTAAAATCAATTTCAGCCCCCAGGTTAAAGTGTTTGACTGGGACAAAATATTCAAAGGTAAAACAAGTGGATAAAACCAGATCTTAAGATCTTCCAGGAAAAGTAGGATAGATTTCCAATAAAAACTATCAGGACTTCCTGAAATGACAGATGTGTGACCTTGCTGCGGGCCTGTCAGTCTTGTTTGGCTTTGACACCTGATGGCACTGGGCAGGGAAACAAGATTTTTACTTTTCCAGCTTCTGGGAGGGAGGATCAATATAAACACCAGGCGATAACTCTGTGAAGAACAAATTACACACAAACAAAGACTCTGAAGTGCCAAACGCTTTACTGAAATGGACATGGATTTTTTGGATAATGTGTTTTCTTGGCTACCTAAATCTCATTTGACACTCTTTAATTGGAAGAAGTCCTTTTCATCATGTTTTTCTTTATACAAAAAACCTCCCCACATGGCAGACTCACACATTGGTTTGGGCACATTGTTGTTTGTCAGCCAGACAAAGCTGCTGTCGCTCCGTCTGAAGTCTCTCACTGCTCTAATCCATGACAGTGCCTCACTAGATACTAAATGGATAAGCATTCACAAGATATAAAAAAGACTGTTTTATAGTTAGGGAAGGAGAAAACAAAGTACTTACTAAGAGTCAGATGTTCAAAGTGTAGCAATGCCTGCAACACTCGCAGGACAGATGCTCGATGTCACTGGATTATAATGTGCGCCACTGACTTGTTTATAAGATATCAAAATAATTTAGGTTTCTATGACAGAACTAATTTATAAACTGTGTAAATAATATATTTATACATCAGTGAAGAGCAGTGTTTTGCAAATTTATGGTAATCGTAAGTGATTAGATGACATTTTCCAATTTCTCTGGGGCATTAAAGTCTCATCTCGAATCTTTTATTAATGGATTTCTGAGTCATTGATGTTTTTGCAGTGATCGAGTGCTTGGAGGGTACATTGTACTTCCATAGCATATGAGACTCTTTTACAATAGCTTACAGTGAAGTTTAAAATGAACAAGAGGGAAAAGAGAAACACATAAGAGCCGATTGAAATCCAACAGTTTTACAAGTTTGTACGTTTGTACGTGGACATCATCTAAATGCTCATACACCAATGTTTCAAAGAGATTTCTCATGTTTCCCATGTTAACTGTTTTTGCACCAATACACCAAGATACATGTCTTGTATGTGTAAATGTACATGCCAATAAAAAACAATTATGATTTTGATTTCTCAAATATGTTCACCATTTCCATATTATCAACATAGTTTGGCATCTACGAAATTTTTCAACATGCGTTTTGTACGTTTTTCAGACATTTACTCAAATGCACATTTTGGCCAAATGGCTATTCTAGAGTCAGAAAAGGTCAGATCATTTCTGGTGTCACAAGGTTTTATCATCTGAGAACAACAATGTCCTCTAGTAGCATTATTGCTAATTACCTAACTGTCAATGTCCTCCCAACAACCTCATTGGTAGATCTGTATTTCCAAGCTGACATTTTAGTTGAATCAATTCCTTTTTAAAAACCAGTTACAGCTTACTGGACATTGTAATCCGAAAGGTTAATATAAATGCTGGACTGGAGTGTACTGCATATTCTGTATCAGCGTGTTTACCAGTGTAAACTGAATTTTTTTTACCTTATGTTGTTTCTCTCTTATCATTGCAGAGTCGTCGGGAGTCGCTGCCAGCGGTCCACCAAATAGTGCGGCGGCGTTTCTCTGGCCAACCGCTGCTGCCTCCTTTGAGCAGGAGACACTCCTGTCAGGAGCAGCAACATGACACCTGGAGGACATCTGCCCTACATGGTCTGCCTCTGGACCGCCTGGAAGCGCTGTACAGCAGAGCTTTGGCCAGTCATGATGAGCACCGGTAAGTGACAAACATACAGGACAAAGTTATTTTGATTGAGCAGTACAATTTTTTTTCATTGTACACACTTAGATATTATATCATCGTTAAGTTGAAATATATCCGGTTAATAAACACACTGCACATAGTAAAAAGCCACTCTTGCTGATGATTACATGCCTGCATTAGTATGTATTAAACGTGTAAGCTTTACAGAGATGGAGAGTGAGTGATTGAATGACAGTGTGTCTTTCTGTCCACAACAAGTCTGATCCAATAGAGAAATGTACATGTTATATTTTTGTGCCAAATTATGCGTTACTGCTAATGGACCCTTCCTGGTGACAGCAATTCTCAATTGCCGCAGTGCTTAATGTATTTAATTCCTGCTTTTCTATCATCTTGCCACCATCTTGACTGAAAAGAAGCCAAGTCAGCCTCAGCTTTTCTTTACAACAGATTTAATAAGAGAGAGGCAGGGAAGACTCTGAGTGCATATTTCTGAAGCGAAAGTGCAGCCCATCACAGTAAATGTTTCTGTAAAAGCGCCTACTCATGAATTGACCTTTATGGAATTATGCCTTTTGAATGCTGCATGTCTGGGTTCAGGCCCTGTTTTTTTTTCAGGTATGGATAAATGGTTTTGAGTTGTTATTGCTGTGTCATTGGGAAAATATTGTGTAATAAGCTCACTTATTTATTAGTTATAGTTGACTTTTAGTCTTTATACAGCCGTGAACACACACACAGACATGCATGCACACACACACACACACACACACACACACACACACACACACACACACACACAACACACACAAATAGGAAGATAAATGTGATGTCTTTTCAGGTTGCAGGTAAAAACAAAGCACTCTTCACTATTTCCCATTAAAAGATGTCTGGTAATTGCGACAGAAGGAAGCCTTCTAAATGTCATAGGTGTTTGTGTCTTTCCTTCTGTCCTTGGCATCTTCCTTAGTGTGTCTCTCCTTGCACGATTTTCATACCTAATAATACATAGCTGTAATATTCAATGATATGATCATGAAACTGACCTTATTAACTGAGAAAATTAAAGGGGACATATTGGGAAAAATCCACTTCTAAAGTGTTTTGGAACATATTTGGGTAACCATCCAGTCTGTGTTTGTGGTCCAGGTCCCCCCTGGTAACTCCACCCATTGACTCCACCTCCAGCCTAGAGCAAAACTTCTGCACAGGTCCGCCATTTTCATTCTCGCCACAGAGGAGTAATGTCTTCTCGGAAAACTCAAGGAGGTCTCGTTTCATTTAAAGAGACACACACAACAAAACTGAGCGTTCGTTTATACAGGGTCACAAAGCTCCTCTGGTGCTTCATTCATGTTATATTTGGATCAAAGCACAGATGTTTTGTTTAGACCACAGGGGGACTGTTTAAAAAGGTGGAAAATAAGTACATGTCCACTTTAATATTGTTGCACAAACTCATCATGTAATGGCTTTGCAGTGCAAAAATTTTTCATTTTTCAACTACTAAATTCAATGGTTATCTCAAGTAATTTAGACAGAAAATACGAGCATGCAGGCTTCCCAATTTACAGTATGTGAAGTCTGGACTCGAAGATAGCTCATGAGACTATAGACATAACAGTAACCTTTATTATAGCCTATTGAGTTTAATTGTTTAATTTATTTGTGTAATCACTCTGGATTCCTGAAGTTTAGCAATGGGGCCTGTACAACACTTTATCTGATAGCTGATTAAAGACTAAAAAGTATGGTTGTCCTACGAGTATGAACAGCTTGCATATGACATACTGCAATGTAAATTTGTATTTGTGTTGGCTTTGGCTGAGCAACAATAATTGAGAGTTGGCAGAGAGAGAAGCAGATGGAGTGAGCAGGAAAACTGGTAGATAAGTACAGTGAAAGGTGAAGATGGTGAGCAGGAGATGAGTAACAAAAGTAGAGAAACCTAGACAGAGGAGCAGAGCAGAGAGAGGGATAAAGAAATAACGAGGAGTGGAGAGAGAGAGAGAGAGAGAGAGAGAGAGAGAGAGAGAGAGAGAGGGGGGGGGGGCGGGAGATTTTACCGATGGACTGAGAGTTATTTCAGCACTCCGGCTCGTGGACAGCATCAGACACCACCATGTCTCGCGCATCGCTCCTCGTCGGTGATCGGTGTTGAGCTTTGGGTTTCCTCTTCAAACTAGAGCCCACAGGTTTCGTTTGTTTTTATCTTTTAACCTTCGGCTTCAATTGGCTTTTTGATAACACAATTAAAGTTTAAAAAAAAAAATGGAGTGTGCAACGCTGAGCAGAGAGGGTGCAGGGCTCGCAAAGCCACCGAAACATCTCTGGCGGCAACCCAGGACTCACATACGAATCAAACAGCGCTTCAACTCGGACAACGAGAGATACTTGTGCCGTAACCGGACCCTGGAGAAGCTACGACCCGGGCTGAAGAAACCCCGCATGTCCTGGCCCTCCCCGATGAGACGGTAACCTCTCATATCCGACCTCGCCGGTTAAACCGACTCATTGGTTCAGTGTAACTAAATAAGCTCTCTGTAGATTGATTTAAGATATCTTACCAATGTTATATCAAGTCTGAACTTCAAACCAACAATGACAGATGAGGAAAAGTTTGTTAAATGTGTAAATTAGCTCCCATGTATTTTTCTTATGTGATGTGTTAACCCATCTTTCCAAGAGTTAAATTTGAATTATTTATGTACTTTAAAGTAACTATAATTAACCTACAAACATCTCCAACCCACTCTGCCCTTTTGGTTTAGGCTAAACAATAAACCCCTAAAGGTTGAACAATGGTTCATGAATTTCTACATATTATTTTTCATATTTTTCTTCAAGATGTCTGGTCCATTAATCACCTTTAGGCTCCTCACTACCAACACCTGAAAAATGCAGGCTCAGACATTAAACTACCAGGGATCTGAATGCTCACAATGCCATTACACTATACATTCGATACCACATCACTAAATAGCAAGTCAATTTTATTTAAATCTTTACTAAAAAATGCTAGAAAATCTTAGGGCTGCTTTGAGAAACTTGTTTGCATGTTGACACCTGTAGACAAAACCCTACTTCACCTAATTCTGCGCTCTCCGACCTGTATGTGTGAGGACTTTTTTTTAATTCAAAATATGCTGCTTTCTTAACAGACAAAAGTATCACTGGCCTTAAAAATGGGCAAAAGGTGTTTTAAAAGCATGCTAGTAATCTTTGTTTGACAACCACCTGGTAGCAATGACAACAACAGGCATTACAAATGTAGTCATCATCATCTTATTTATGGTGGTCTCGTTTGCCTTGTATAACATAGGGACATCTTATAACAGAAATATAACAGTTCTGATTATTACCTGCTCTGAAATGGAACAAAACAGGATGAATAAAAATGGATGTCAGATACAAAGAGGCTTATCGGGTTCATTTTCTCTGACCTTTGAAGGCAGTCAACCACCTCTTGATTAGCCGTTTGCTGTCACTGAAACACTTTGAAATCAGTGGTAGCTCTTGGGAAAACTTGTGCATAAATTGCACCCAATAGCTAGTGAATGTTATATAACAAGATGTATTTTGCCATGACTCAAGGTTTTTTTCAAGGCATCAGACTCAAAAGATCGTTGTAGACCTGTTGCACCATTCTGTTTAAGTGGAGAACACAAAATAACAAACATAGTTAAGGGGTTGGATATTGCATTGTTGGAAAATTGGAAATACAATTTCATGCAATTATAGTTTGGCAGGTGCAGGAAAATTGGAGTAATGAAATAATGTGTTCCGTTTGTTGAAATTGATCTGACCAAACATGTAATAGAATGATACAGATAAGCATTATTTTAACAACGCTGGTATTTGTCTTTGTGTGATTGTCTCATAGAAGCTGCTTACCTGCAGGCTGAGTATTATCTTTGACTGCTTGCACTCTGAAAATGATAGAGGAGATGTGAGGGATGTTTTGCTTTTAGCAAACTACTCTGCAAACCTCACAAGTCAGACTGATGAAGAGCTCTGACTCCCTCTGCTTTTTTTTTTTTTTTGTCCTCTCTTACTCGTTTATACCCACGCACTGCTTGGGAAGAGTCAGATTGTTGTCCTCGTTTGGTCTCTTGCCTTTTTTTTAGTGGGACAAAAAGCCTTGCTTTGGAAATACTGAAATGAGAAAAAAAAGAGAAGGGAAAATAGAAACATTATTTTATTGTATTTGTTGTTATTGAAAAAATATCATGCAATTAAGCAGCAGTATGTGCTTGATGAGCAGTTGTTATAAATGACCTTAGTTTTTGGAAAGAGATTTGTTTGTTTGTATATCGATTGAACCCCTGATTCTGTCTTCCTCCATGTCAATATTAAAATCACTCCCAGTTTTATTATTGCATTACCAAATTTTACCTTATCCACATCCTTCGTGAAAACACTTGTAAGAGACAATAGAAACGGGTAGCGTGATTGACTGTGGCAGATTTTAACAGGCATGAAAACCACTGGCAGTTCAGAAGTGTATATTTCCCAAGACACATCTCGCTGTCAACAAGCAATGTTGGGGCTCGATCGTCCTCCGAGACGTCTGAAGAGCTGTTTTTCAGCAGTGCACTGAAAAGATAACAACCACTGTTTTTCTTGAGATTGTCAGACCATTAGACATCAGGGATGAATCAACTCAGCAAAATAGTTTACATTATTATTTGGATCTTTGTATTAACATGGATATTTTTCAGTGTTTGGTTTGTGTAATGAAGTACCTATGGACATATTGGTGTGGAGAGCACATGTTGGAAAGATTCAAATGAAGCTAAAAATTGTATCTAGACTTGAGACTTACAGTTAAAATGGTAATAAAAGGATTTACATTGTCCTTCATGTTGTGTCAGTGTCGCGTGGGCCTCGCAGGCTTTAAGGAGCCCTTCCCCCCACATTTTATTAATTTTTAGTTTGTGTATTTATATTAGTCTGAAATATTTCACAGTTTT
Organism: Symphodus melops; assembly: GCF_947650265.1. NCBI lineage: Eukaryota > Metazoa > Chordata > Actinopteri > Labriformes > Labridae > Symphodus > Symphodus melops. Next base: position 8,503,089 of record NC_136698.1, read on the forward strand.
ATTTCTGGGTCCACATACTTTGAGGAAAAATGACTTTAATCAGTACACACAACTAGTTCGACCTTGACATTGAACAGTTTTTAAGGGACAGTGTTGTGCATTTAAATGTATTGCATCTCTATGAGAAGTTTGAACCAGACTGGATCGATGTTCTGTTTTGGATTAAGGAATGTTTTAGATAAATACATTTAAGCGAGCCTCAGTGCACTTTCTCAGAGCACCTATGTCGAGGTAACAATCTGGTGGTGAACCAATCACGCCCCCCTTTCTTCCTGCTTGTTCTCGACCCTATGCATGCACGGAGCCCACACTCACAAGTGTGAGCTGATGTCTGCTTCTGGACCAATGGCGCTAGTGCATGTAAGTGAGGGGCGTGGCTTTTGAGGGAGCACAGAGGGGAGGGGGTGGGTGCAGATGGAGCACTGAGAGAATGCTACTTTCAAAATCATGCTAGTTTTTGTAAATTACCAACCCTACCTTTAATGAATGAATATACAATAATCATGATAATCGTTAAACCAAGATTATTTTTCAGACCATCGTTGGATCTTAGTGCCGTGTCACTTTGGACGATGCTTTCCTTTGCCCTCAATGTTAGCATGCAACTTTGACTGTTTTACATCAGTTTGAGTCATGCAGACGTGTGAATGTCTTCTGTACTGACTGCCCAACCTTGAATGACGACAGTGTAAATGCAAACAGGTAGAGCTGTAGTTAGGAGGAGGAGAAATGAGTCAGCCACCTGTAAGGATGAAAACACGCCTGACGTTTCTGTAATTCTTTACTGAATACATTTTTACTTTATTGTCCAAGAATATCTGTGATGCTTTATCAGTCCATATGACTCAGACGTGTTTGTGATGTGAAGACAGACTTTATGGTCGGAGTTATTTATGTAAGATCTGACATAAACCAAAGGTCTTCATAAAGCCTCTTATTTCTATCTTCTTATCTTTATTAAGATGGCTGTTATGGATGCTGGAATCCAAAACTCTATGGATCTCTAGGGATCAAGGGTTAGGTTTCTCCAATGTTGGAGAAACGATCTTTAGTTTTTTTTTGTTTAAATCGTCCACAGTTTGACAAAATGTTGATTTAAACTCACAAATAGCTGTGAAATATTTGAACAATGAATTTACATAATTACAGTCCACGTGTATGTCATCATGTGCCAAACAGAGTTAAATTAGGACAGATGTGTTTTAAAGCCTAGTTTCTTACCATCATAGCTTCATGGTAGTGAGGATTGAATACTCTAAAGAAATGATTTCACATGAAAAGGTATTTTCACAAAACCATCAGTCAAAATCAACATGCCTAAAAATGGAATTCAGTGATTGAGACAGGGACATTCACGCTCACGTGTCACTGTTGATTGGGTCATGTGGCTGCACTGCCAGGCATGAAGTAAAGATATCCTGTTATCTGGATCAGTTGTCCACATGAAAAGGAGTGGCCTTCTTCAAAACCGCTTTTTATGATGGGATGGGGAAAATTGCACTTGTTGCTATGGGAGCCTGCCTTTATTTTCCAGGGAGAATTTAGGTTCCCCCATAGGTTATCAGAGGGGGTGAGGGAAGAATTAGGACTAGAACAATGAATTTTGTAAATGTCATCATAAGTAATGATACACCAGTTTGACTGGATCGTCTGATTGGTAAAAGCTGATGTACTAGTAATTCATGTATACCTGCATATGCTGACCTGCAGATGTCAGTTCTTGTTAGATAATTTTACAAAACTACAACCACCACAAAGGGGATCATTTCCCAGGAAAATGACTACTCATGGGTTCTTTGTAATGCACATGGGATTGTGTCGTTGTGGGTCATTGTTTTTTTTATGATTTTTGAGGGAAGGGAAAGAAAATACACATGAATGAGTTCAATAGATATTCTGTGGTCTGGTATGTTTGATACATTATTTTCCACTTCAATTATAATTTAAGTGAATCCATAGTATGCCTTGCGGCTCAAGAAGTCCTACACTATTTCAACATTGTAGCTTCTATTGTGGGCTATTTTAGAGGTACAGACAAATATAGGTTTAAATTGTCCTCTGCATTTCATTTTTCAATCAGATTATCAACAAAGAAATCCCTTCACTGGGATTTTACAGACCAAATAATGGAAGGATTTAGCTATTGTATACTAGCTTTCTGTCTTCCTTGCTAGATTTGAGCTTAATTTGCCTCCAATTCCTATAATAACTCTCTACAGCGAATGTAATTTGATCCATCATACTCAACTTTTCGATGATGACCAATTCTACGCTCCGTTGTGCTTTCGTTAAGGGTCCAAGAAGTCAGATGTGTCTGATAAAGAGTTATGATTGTGGAAGGTGAAGACGAGCGCCCAGAACACTTGTGGACATTAATAAAATATCATTATGGTTTATTGAAAAGTAGTCAAAGAAAACGCGCAGCAGCCTGCACCCCTCCTCCAAACTGTCAGCCAGAGACAATCACGATAGTGCAGCGAGACACTGACTGTTTGCAAAAAGTAATTAGTCGAGATGCTGGAGACTGCATTTAGCCGGATGAAAGGTTGAAGACAAGTTCCAAAAATCCATATTGTGCTACTTTTTAGAAACATGCTTATTGTTCTAAAAGTCAGTTTTGAGTTTTATGTGGACATACAGGAATGTTCGCAGGCTGCCACCAGATTACACATCGATAGTGTTGTCTGCGTATTAAAAACTGTACTGTGGCTTTAAAATACGATTCAGATTCAGATTTGATTGCTGTGTGTTCAGCACAGTAATTGTTCTATTTCAACACCTCTAATACAGGTAACATTTTTCTCTCATCATATAGAAACAACAAATAGAATGACTTAAATAACACTTTACAATGTCTTGAATAATCAAGATGCAGACCCCAACTCTTGTTGTATTTGGACCTGAAAATGTAATTGGCCATTAAGTCACTTCACACTGACTCACGATGCGTGCTGATTTTAATTTATCCTCTCGTTACACAGCACGACTGAGGCATTGCTTCTCTTCGCCTCACTTTGTTTTCCTCGAGATAGAAAAACAGTCCAAATGTAAATCACAGGACGTTCAATTGTTTTCCTCCAAAAACAACCAGACACCCCAAGTGACTGAAAAAACACTGTGTTGTTTGCTTACTCTTCTTTTCAATAAAACATTTGACAAAGAAACAGAGACAGCAATATCCCGTGTTGTGCAGTAAAGTCAAACCTCACTGGAAAACAACCTTCTAATATATGATGTCCTGTAGCAGATGTTATAAGTGACACAGTAGATCACACTGTCCTTTTAACCCGTTTGCAGCACATCGGCCTGTCCGGTGCTGTTCACAAATGGTTTACCTCATATCTCACAGACAGGACATTCATGGTAAGTCTAGATACTTGCTCCTCTAAGGTCCATAAAGTCACATGTGGTGTGCCCCAGGGTTCGATTTTAGGCCCAGTGCTTTTTAACTTGTATATGCTACCTCTAGGCAGTGTCATCAGGAGACATGGAGTCAGCTTTCACAGCTACGCAGATGATACACAGTTGTACATCTCCATGTCTCCTGATGACACAAGGCCAATGGATGCACTTTTTAACTGCATTTTAGACATCGAATCCTGGATGGCAGATAACTTTCTCCAGCTTAACCAGGACAAAACTGAAGTTTTAGTCCTCGGTCCTGAGGCTCAGAGAGAGAAACTTTTACCCAAATTACAGGCACTATCTTTTAATCCATCCACACAGGTGAAAAACCTGGGCGTGATTTTAGACTCTGAGCTGACTTTTATTCCACACATCAAGAACATCACCAAAATAGGTTTTTATCATTTAAAGAACATAGCCAGAGTCCGCCCCATTCTCTCTCGGGCCAACACGGAGACGCTAATGCATGCTTTTATCACCAGTCGTATCGACTACTGTAACGCCCTGCTCTCTGGTCTTCCTAAAAAGAATATTTCATGCCTACAACTCTTACAAAATTCAGCAGCTCGTGTCCTGACGAAGACCAGAGGGCGGGCTCACATTACTCCGGTTTTAGAATCACTGCATTGGCTCCCCGTGTCTTTCAGGATCGATTTTAAGGTTCTTTTAATGGTTTTTAAGTGTATTAATGGTCTTGGGCCTTCTTATCTGTCAGAATTGCTTTTACCATATGAGCCTTCGCGGTCCCTGCGCTCCTCCGGCAGAGGTCTTTTAGTCATCCCAAAAGTCAGGACACACACCCACGGCGAGGCATCCTTCAGTTTTTACGGCCCTCGCCTCTGGAACAGCCTGCCGGAGGACCTCAGGGCCGCAGAGAACGCTCATATTTTTAAGAGCAGGCTCAAGACCCACCTTTTTAGTCTAGCTTTTAAATAATATTTATTCATTTTATCTGTTATGATTTTAGCATATTACTTATCTCCTACCATCATTCTATTGGTTTTAGCTTTATTCAGTCTATTGTTTGGCCTCATTTTAAAGTTTTATGTATTTTACGTTTCTTGCCAGTGTTTCCTCCGAGGGAGCCCTCTGTGTCGGGAGCGGTGGAGGGCTGTGGCTGCCTGGGCGCCGTCCTGCGGTGTCTGGGTGGAGGTCAGGGGTCTCGGCCCCGCCTCCCCTGGGCACCCTGTGATGGTGCCCCTGATGGCCGCGGCCGATCTGCCGCTCTCGATGCAGACGGCTCCTCTTTGGCGTTTACTTACCTGGTTCATCCGTACTCAGCCTTCTGTCCATACCATTGATGCTGGTGTGTGTGCATGTGTGTGTATGTGAGTAGGTCTGCGTGTGTGTGTTGGAGCGTGGGGTGACTGTGAGCATGACTGTGAGTGTGATACTGTCTGTATGCGTGGGGGATGGGGGGAGGGTGGGAATGATTTTAATGTGATTTTAATGTGATGTTAACATGTAAAGCACTTTGTGCTACTTTTAAAAGTATGAAAAGCGCTTTATAAATAAAGTTTGATTTGATTTGATTTGATTTGATTTTAAACTACAAATACTGTCTTACACTGACCTGAGCCTTCGTCAATTTTCTGTGGAAGAAATTTCAGCCCGAGGTTTAAAATACACGTTTGTGACGTAAAAGCCCTTACATTTGAAAAATACTGATTGTTTTCCTGCTCTTTGTGCATTCACCAAAGGCTGGCAGTGAGATCACACAGCAATGACAGAGTTTACTGAAATCCCCGGCAGACCTGTCGCCCGAAGCAGACGAACTGTTGCTGCCTGCTTGATAAACTGGTCTGTTTTTCTCAGGATGTTTCATGGGCCTATGACGCTCTTAGATTTGTAATTGCCTTTCTCTGTGCAAAATAAAAATAACAATCTATTACCTCATAACAAATGAAGCTTTGATGTGAATGATCGAAAAGAAAAATCAACGTTACATTTTAAATGACCTTCGACCGATGTATAGTTCGCAGAAATGGAATCATTACTTGCACACAGTTCTGTTTGCCTACCTCGCTCTAACATTTCAGGAAGTACTTTAGACACACATAGGAAACTGTACTTCTTTTTATTAGGATTATTACATCATTATTCTCTTCGCAGCATGTCTTTGTTTAACACAATTAACGTGACTTAAACATGGAGATTCATCCTTGAGCTTAAAGGACAGAGATTTGCCCTTCTAAAAATCTTTACAGCACTTATGTAGAATTTGCCTCATCTGAAATTATTTCTGTCTTCAGATGTGATATTGACATGATAAAGGCTTGAATGAACCCGTATTGCTTCAAATGTTGTCTCATCTTCTACATCTTCTGTTAACATCAGTGCTAATAGGAGACTGACGTTTGAAAAGTGTAACTACATAACATGTTTTATAACCAAGTCTTTTAATAAACATTTTAAGCGGGGCAGATTTCTTGTGAGAGTTTGAAGTGACGTCTTTTACACTGGCAAGAGCCATAGACTTTTTAAAGACCCTCAGAGGAATGAAATTCAGTCTATAACAATTACAGTTCCCTGAATACAAGATAAACAGGAAATTAATAATACCAATGAGTCAACAGATACTGTGACACAAAGAATCATTTTAATATCCCTGCAGTGGCATCCCACTCACAATAGAGAAGTGAAATGTATCCAAATGGCACAAGCAGGCGCTACATTCTTAGCATCAGCGAGCTCTGTTTCCTCACAGCCTGGTCACTGCAGAGCTTACATGTTTCCCTGTCCCCGTCCATGCCAGAACACACGTCTGTTAGGTTTTCGGAATATTTAAGACTTTTTATCAAAATTAGAGCAGTTTCCTAGACGTAGAGTTGTGGCATTTCCTGCTTCTAGATCAGTAGAACAGGTGGAGGATTTTTGTGAATGTGAAGAATAATTTGACTTTATATTTTCAGCTTGTATTTGTGAAACAAGTATTTTCATAACGAATTGGAATAACTGGGTAAAAGGGTCAAATAATTTAAGGGGCTGTTTTCCATGTTATCTATTGTAGTGGAGAATGTCGACTACCATGTCATATATTTCTGAGTAGCAAGCAATCAAAACAGCAAATAGGATTTCTGATGCCATCTGGCATCAACAGCGCAATAACACGGGGAGCACGAGAGGAGATGAGTAAAGCACTTGTTGTCCAAGTGCAAACAATGCCCACTGATTCAGTCAAGGTACAACAGATGAGAGAAATGAATGCAGTTGCTCATGATAAGCCGTGATGAATTACCAGACAATAACATTGAAAAGAATGGAGTTTTATCGCTGCCCTTGAATTGTCCGTATTCTTCAAAGAAGCTGCCGCACACGCCTTATTTCATTTTGTTAATGCAGCGTGAAGATATAGATGTTTAAAGTAGATGTTTTTGATGAAGACAGGGACATTCATAATCACGTTACTGCTGATGGGGTCATGTGAGCTTTTAGAGCTCATGCCTTTATGTCTTCAGTGTTTTCATGTAAAGTGGCTGCACTGCCAGGAATGTCTCCGGATGATTCATTTGTAATCATGCTCATCCTCCAGCTGATTCTGACACGGACACAACCTACATTTTATATCTCAATTTTCTAGATGAAAATGATGCCCATACAGCACTGTTCCTCCAAGATGCTATTGATTGCTTTGCTTATTTACGTCCAGGTAGCAGAGCACAGAGATCAGGCCCAACCTGCAGCTAGTATCCGGTAACTCCATGATCAGACTTATTCAGGTTTTATTATTAGGTTTTTTTAAAATCTTCAAATAGGTTAAAAGATGTTTGTTTGTTGGTGGTTGATTACGCACAAACCTTCAGTCTGCTTTAGGTATTGGACATTTGTAATGTAAGGTCACCTTAATACACACTTAATGAGTGAGAAAAAATCAAATTGTCTTCCAGAAGACAAATATTTGTTTTTAAACTCAAAGGTGAAAATGGATCAATGTGCACAAAAAAAGAACAACAACAATCGATAGACAGTCAACAGTAAACAAAATCTGAGAGATCAAGGTGGACTGTGTAAATCCTCAGTAGGGGACGGGCCTAGTGTTACAGGATGTTCACAGTTTAACGCACATCTAGAAAGAAGACTTATTGACCTTTCTCCCTCCCTGTATCTCCTTCCTCACCTTCACACACACAAACAAAACAATTTAATATCAGTAATTGTTTTAGGTGAGCCGGCAATATTAGAAGGACAGGATAACAGATCCCGTCCACAAGCAAACAGGAGGCATAATGACTCTGATTCATCACATTGATGCAGATCCTCTCGTGTGTTGAATCAAGGGTCCTCTCTGTGCTAATTAGTCAGACAGGCGAAATAACAAGAGGTTTGTCTTCCTGTTTAGACAGGCCAACTCCATACCATTGATGCTGGTGCAAAAACGTAGTCCTAATGTCTAACAAACCTGTCGAGATCAAATTAATTGTTTAGCTTGTTGATCCATTGCGACTTAAATGCTAATGACAAATTTAAACAATTTGACACCCACACCTAGAGATAGTCATCATTTGATTAAAGGATGAAACTGTTTTTTCATTTATTCCTAACAGATTTTCAACAGCGTTACGCAAGATTTAAATGTCAACATACGCCCACCTTAACAGTTTGAATCACAAAAGGGTGATGTAAAGAGGATGCTGGGCCATGTTCTCTGGTTCATATGCTAATAATTGAATCTCATTACATTCTGCTCAGACATGCGGAGACGATGGAGGATTCTCCTGTCCACGCAGGAAGATGAATGACGCTTAACAGCATAATGCCTTTTTTTTTTAACTCAGCCAATATGTTCTCGTCAAAGAGCACAATTAAGTCCTGCACACAGACCACATGGGAAAACAAACCATTACTCCCTACCATCTTTGTATTGAATGGAAGTGTTTTAAATGAAGATTTGATTTAACTGACTATGAGTGTCGTGTAAGGCTAAGTTTACTATCTGAAGGTGTCTTAGTTCCAGAGAGCGGAAGTGCTGACAGTTCCTCTCAACAATCAGATGGTTAACACAAGCACATTGAGAGGAATGTCATTAACACAATATTCTTTGTGAATCACACCTTGAATTGGGGAGCTATCAGCAAATAATCACAAGACAAGGGACCATCTGCCCTCGTTCATTCTCTGGACAGTGTCATGCAAAATGCTGTTTAAATATTGTTCAGCACCAAGTTTTCTGTGTGGTTTGACTAAACATGTAACAATCTAGCTGCTTGTTAAGATGTCTCCATTCTCATCAAATGAACTTCTATTTAACTCACCAACATTTTTGTATCTGGGATTTTTTCTTTGTCATAAGAACAAAATCTAAGAGAACTCGAGAGCACTATGCCAGTCCAAAATGATATACTGTTGTATAGCTCTTAATTTAGCACTTTTATTTTTCAAAATAAAATGTATATATTTATATATATATAAATAATAATAATAAAAAATAAAATGTGTATATATATATATATATATATATATATTTATTTTTTTTTTAATTTTATTTATTTAAATATGGTCAATTTTTACTTCAGCTGTGCAGTGTCACAACTGCAAAATGTTACATTATGAATTGAAACTGAGCACTTAGGTGAGAATTTTTAATCAAGCTTCACAGTGATAAAAAAACAAAACAAAAAAAAAAAACCTTCCCAGACATGGGCATTTAAATAACAACTGTGTCATGATCCATCATTTAAAAGGGCGTGACCTTTAGAATAAGTGTAAGCCTCAGTAAAATCCTGTCCTTTTTGAATAAATGTGAAAAATAACCATTTTCTTTTTCTTCTTTAGATACAACCTATTTAACTTAGTCTTGTGTGTCTTCATCTGATCGCAGAGATATTCATCATTTCTGATGACTGTACTGTCAGAACGCATCTATTTAATCAAACAGTATCTGTTTGTTGTCTTTAATTTGAAACCACATCTGAAGCTACTAAATATCATATCATTAAAGTCTATTCAATATGTAATGTCTGGAATATGAAACATGGAGCTAATAACCTTTTTTTGTACCAATAAATTAGTAAGATAAATATAGAAACCTTTAGCTGCTAATGTTGCAGATGTAGCACAAGCCTCCAAATGTCATGTTTCAAGGAGAAAAAATGGCCAACAGAATAAAACACTTTTTCCCAAAAGGCTGAAAGCCCCCTAATGGTCCGACCTTTTAGTGACAGTCTGCCTCATAGTCTCACTGACGGTCTTCATCGAGAAAGTGAAACAAAACATGACCTTCTTGTTGAAGCATTATCAATGAACCAGCACCTTTGGTCTTGCTCATCCATGAGCTACTCTTTGTATTGGATTAGCCCTTCGTCCTTATGATGTGTATCATTTATTCTGAATAATGATGAGAGAAGATATACAGTATACATATACATGTATAGATATACATGTAAACATTATCAGAAGGGTTTTAAGACATATGCCCTGATATAATCTACAGAACTTGATCAGGAAACTTGGAGGTTGACCTCCTGTCAGTGCTGCTGATGAGCAATGTGTCGTGTAAATGAAACAGTGTAATGGCATGAAACAGAAGCAGATTGGACATGTGGAAATGAACTGTCTTCAGCTGTAGTAACACATTCTGGTGCTACTTTCCTCACTATCCGGTGTTAAAACATGCCACCTCCCGACAGTCACAAACATATGCTGTTTCTAAATAAAGCCAATCCCCAAAGGGGTCTATTTGCTGATTGAACTACAGTGGATCAACTTACACTTCCAGTCTGATGAATTGAATTTGAATGAAATAACGCCTGAATAAGTCTTCATATTGAACGAGCAGGCTTGGATTTCTCACTTACATTGGCATCACATATGAAGATAAACCGTACGCTTGTTTCTTGACCTCATTCTAAAACAGATCCAAATGGCGTCCTTTCTGATGGTGTCCGGCTGCTTGTCTACATCTGAACACACGATTAGACTATACTAACTTTATTCTTATTTGTTCTCATGTTTTGTTAAGGTTTCATTGTCTGTCGCTGTCAACCTTTTCCTTGTTAACCTGGTTGTGGTAACCACAACGTTGCTGACCCCAGAGAAAAGAACTCCTTCCACTCTTCCTTTTGGATTCTTTCTTCTGGCCCTGATACACTTATGTTATACTTTTGTAAATAATGAATGCTAAGTTATTCAAGGAGATGACAATGATGGACACTTATTCTGTAAAAAATAAATATATATATCCAAGAGGAGGCAAAGACATGAATAAATCTGCCTGCTGTGGCTCTGAACCTGTGCCTTGTTTACAGGTTTTTTTCATTCTCACCAGGTGATGTTTTTGTAAAGCCATGTGTTGCCAGGAAGTGTGAATTTGTCTGAGGGCTTTGGAGATGCTGGTTGTGCGAGGTGAAGATATAATCCATTTTCTACAGATGGATAGCTTGACTGCTGTGAGAAACAGAGGATAAATCACGTAAATGTGTGGTTTAAAATAAGATAGGTAAAGGATGGATTAGGAAAGGACATCCACTGATTGTCTCAGGGAGCAGAGCTCGACATTTCTTACACGCTTCACACTGTCTTTGTCGAGCAAAACTTCTGAGAGGCTGTCAGACCATTAGGACATGGTGTGATAACATGGGTGTCATTTCTTATTGCATTAAGATTCAGAATTTGACTTTGGTATTCTAACTTTCTTAACACTTCTTTAACAAGTCATGCTGACAGAGATCACACTCGTACTCACAGGAACAGAAGTAAAACACTGAAAATATATAAAGGATAAAAGTATGCTGCAAGTTGAGCTGTGTTTTGTTCAAACTTTAGAAGTGGAAATGTGTTGTTGTTATCCCCTTAGTTGGAATCTGGTGGTAACGGTCTTGACTGTTCAAGAATTACAACATTATTCATAGAAATGTATAGTTGTGCTAAATTGAACTGTAATGTGGCGTGTAAGACTAAAAATGGCTTTAAAGTATCTTTCCTTTTTCAAACAAGAACTGAAACAAATATTTATTATATCTCACCTTCTTGTATCTCTCACATCCTCCATGCATTGTGCTTTCCTCAAGGCTTCTGTCACTGTTGACTTTTGCCCCATGGTTTAATCGGCAAACATTCAGTGATGGCACAGCTAACAAAACCAGAGAGTCAATTTGTCAATGTTTACAGAACAAACTATGTGCCATATGGGCTTCTTTACTTGTTTTTCCTTCCTTCCTGATCTTTTTTTTTTTTTTCCAGACAAAAAAGTCTCAGAGGATTCAAATATTTTCTCTTAATTTTCGAACCTCTCTTGAAGCGTTCCTCAAGGAACCTTTTTGGGTGTCTTCTTTTTAGCTTTAAATGTGGCGATAATGACTTTAATAAAATGAACTTTAAAAGGCTTTTTTTTTTCCCTTCGACTTTTGGAAGCATTTTTTAATTACACAAACTCTGTTGCTGCAGGTCGCACTCTACACAAGGTCACCAAGCGGAGGTCGAGTCTCAGATGTCCTGTTTGAATAACAACATACAGTTTGCCATTGAGGAGCTCCCCGTTGCCTAGGAGATACAACAGACCCTGAAAGAAAGATCTGATGCTGTGTGATAAAAGATGTCATGGTTGTTTCTTTTTCTTGCTACGCATTTATTATCAGTCACCTCACTTCACCCTAAAGTGTGGGTCAGAAACTGTAAACTATAGTGGGAGGGAGAGAGACGTTCTCAGTCATCGACGTTATAGACAACAAATAAAGCATTGAGAAAAATGATTCATGCACTTACCAGGAAATGTGGGGATATTTATGGATACCCCAAAATCAAAATCCTCCTTTTTTCCTGTTGTATGTTAAAGGGATAGTTCAGTATTTTTGAAGCTGGGTTGTATGAGCCACTTGACAATGGTGAGTATGTTTATTGAGAAACGAGTCAGAGTGCAGACAAAGAAGGTAGACTCAATGGCTATACAGACAGGGTCCTTTGCTCAACTTACTAAAAGCTCATTTACAGAAAAACTGAGCAATAAAAACAGATTTTGAATATACTGATAAAGTGAACGTACTGTGCAGACCATAGGTTGTATTGATAGCCAAAAACCAAAAACTTACTTGGGAGACAAACCACCATGCGACTTGTCTTCTTTTTCAATTGAATTAGTGAAATCTCAAAATCCTCATTGTTCAATATGTCAGGGACGTCTGGGTGGTGAGTGCTGCAGACTGCAAACATGTACGCTGTATACATACATATTCCCTTTGAGTTGTTCCACTATAGACACAAACAAATGATCAGCGTGCTTGAGGGGCAAGAGGATGTACTATAAGAGTTGCTTACAGTGCAGCGTGTTATTGGAAAAGTATATATTAATTTTCCTCTATATAAACTGTATATTTATATATATATATATATATATATATGTTCTTGCCTGCGCTCTGGTCGGTCTTATCTTGAAGGGGCCACACTGAGCAGCATCTCTTGTGGCTAATTACTGTTGACAAGAACCTCATTAAACATGTTTAAGTGCATGTTAATGTTAATTGCTCGTCAACATTTTACACATTGTGCTTCTGAACACACAGAATACACACAGGACACTGTGATACCTTGATGGTAGATGATTCACATGAGGAACAAAAAACTTTTCTTTTTTAATTTTTACAAACTCCAGACAGTCTGGCAGGATCAGTGTTTGTTAATGCTCTGGGTGCTCAGCATCAACAAACTTTTATTTACTTGTTTTCTTTGCTGGAATCCTCAGCTGCATGCACTTATGCATAATTGAGACTGGACAGTCTGTATTTGTATCAGTGGGCTCGATTATCTGTGGAACTCATAAAAATGATTATAAATCCCGCTTTCTGTTGCATGAGAGCTTGTGAGTGTGTTTCTGTTTGTTGTAGACAGAACACACACACACACACACACACACACACACACACACACACACACACACAGTGAAGCAGTGAGGACGGCCTGGATACAAACAGAAACAGTAACAAAAGCTTTCTGTCTCTCAGCCCTCTGCCCCTTTTTAAAACTCAGTGTATGTATCAGCAAATGCACTGAAATAAATCAGTGGAGTAGGTGAGCTTTTGTGCATCCTGTGTGTGTGTAACAAGCTCAGTGGAAATGTCATTGTGAACTTGTCTGTCTGTCTAATAGGTCCTCTAATTATTGGGAGCTTACTGGACCACAGACTTTAGACTTTGGACCAGGTTTTAGGTGGTCTCAAGCTTTTTTGTCTGACCTCACCTCATGTGAAGACAAAGAGCATCCTGAGCGCTAACGGTAGCACTGGATTCTATAAACAACGCACCGGACGTTAAAATGAAGACTCTATCTGGAGGAAATTGGTAAAAGACATTTCATGAAATGTTTCCAGTCAAACATTTTTTCAGTAACAGACCCAAACTCCCAAATCTCTCTTAATACTCCACAACAAGACAGAAAAAAAAGATTTAAATGAGGTCATTAGGAAAGCGTTGATCGCTGATTGGTAAGATTCTCTACACAACGTAGGATTCTGGCTTTGATCCCAGTGGTCGGTCTTTTCCTCAGAACGAGTCCAGAATGAGCCTCTTCATATTCCTGGCTCCCCCTGTAGCTGGCTGGGACTCGGATGTATCCATCTGGACAAGCTTATCACGGCTCTGGGTTTAGCTTTTCTTTTCCCCTTTTTACCTTTTAATATAATTTGGCGTTTCAGTTGAACAACAGATTCCTCTTTAAAGACAAAGTAGAAAAAAAGGAAAAAGGAAATAAAGGTATGATGATGCGCTGAAATTTCAGAAACCAAAAGGGAAATTATCATACAAACAACATCCACTAACACTTATTTTCCTTTTTTCTTAAATGACCATGGAGAGTGTCGTTTGGTCTCTCTCATATTAACTCAGACTGCTGATTTGGTTAATCAATTGCATTCCAAATATTTTCTTTTTTTTCCACAATTATTAGACATGTAAAGGGGCATTTTTATTTGATTTTAGAAAAAAGTGACATCTAATAAATTAATAGAATAATGTATGTTTTCTCATAGATTTTTAAGCCACTTTAAAGGAAAGAGAACAAGTCTGCATCTATACTGTTTGTATGCTGCCTGTACTTGTAAATGAAAAGTGAGTGTTTGTCTGCATGCATTGAGTCACAGCCTCTCTAAATGTGTTCTTGAACCTGCAGTTTCACCTATAAATCTTCAGAAGTGTATTATTTAAATTCAACCAGGCGTGTGTTACCCTGGAGGAAACACTAAGAACCAAGACTTCACAGTGAAATGACTGAATTTGATGTTTGGGTTAAGAAATTGTATTTGTTGTCTTAAACTTTTGCAGGATGCTCTGATTAAAATAGTTCTTCTAAACAAGTAACATGTGCAACTGTTTTCTAAATGGAGTGAAAACAAACCAGTCCGGAGAGAGAGAGGGAGTCATGTGCTGGAGTTTTTGGTCTCGTTTAAAAGGTGTCTGGAGGGAGATCTCTGGGGAATCGTCTCAATCAAGTCCTTGTTTTTCCTGATGTGCAAACTGAATACAGCATCAAACTAAGATTCTACCAATCTTCCCGCTCCTGCACCTACTTATTGCACTTATTGATTTGTTATAAAAATCCCTGAAATGTTACTAGAACAATTTGCAGTAGTTGTGATTCACATTGCAGCTTTAATCTTACCTTTAAGTGCATTTACATCCAAGTACCGGTCTTTGTTTTTGTACAAAGCACCAGTAGAAGAATCAGTGATTACAGGAGCCGAACTGCTGAGATTACATCCTTGGAAGATTAAAAAAAAAAAACATCCTTGAGAGAAGCTTTCAATGCTGTTTTAAAAAGAGAGAAGAGCGTAAATTAAATTAAATTGTATTTATGCAGTTAGGTTGTTCCCACCTCTTTTACTTGGTTGAGAGGAATGTAATGCAGATTCACCTACAGATATTTGAGACTTATGGTAGAAGAAGAATGCTTTCAGGTTTTTCAGGTATTTAATACCAGTTGTTCTGTTATTTATTTATTCATTTTTTACGTGTGTGTTTCTGCGTGTCTGTTGGTTGTGGGAGGGAGATGCGTACTGTATGTGACTCAGCCGAATAAATAGTTCCACATATCCTGGCATTAGTCACTTTAAGAAAAGAAATGGGATTCAGCTCCTCCACCCCATTGACTCAGTATGGTAACCGTTTGATTGACTGTGCCCACGCTGTCTGCAGTATTTACATTTTGAATCATATTCTCCCACTCAGCCAACTTCTTAGTCAGTCACTGATAAGATGGCAGACTGAGTTATGAACCTCTTTCCAGGGTAAGAGGGTGAAAACAAGCTGTGGTCCCATGATGGAAAATGTTTATTTATTAGAATTTCTCCAAGTGAGGTACAGTTTGTGTGGTTTTTTTTTCTTCTGGATAGGTCTGTGTGTGTGTTTGTGAATGTGCATGAGCACCATCTGCTGGTCACTTTAGCGGGACTTCATGCAAAAACAATGTATTTGTTTTACAATTAATGTTGGACTCATTTTGTGTTTTGATGTAAAGGCATTGTAGCTACTGTTTGATCATCATTACATATGCGTGTCCATATGATCTCTGCACTGTGCACAGATCACATGCCAAAGTAGGCCAAAAGGCAGAAGAGAGTAAGAGGACCTGGCATTAAGTAGTCAAACAAGCAAATAATGAAAAAAGGTTTAGTAGAAAATTGTAAAATCCAACTGAGACACAAATGATTTTTATGAAACCAGATCTTACAAAAGGATGTTTTCTCAGACTGAATTTACTCATAATATTCCAACTTAAGGGTCATGTTTGCTTTTGTCTGCTGTCATCTTAAGATGAGCAGTGATAAACATGCCCACAGATACGCCTTTCACCCATATCCCAAACATTGCAAACATAACACAACCTAATTTGATGTTTGACAGGAAAACATGGGGAATGTGTAACATGTGATGTGTACTAAGTATTGAGTAAAAAACCTGAACTGTTATTGTAGGTATGTAAGGTGAGCGATACATGCGTTTACAACATGCTGCTTATCAGAGGGTAATGTTTAAGTGCAAGCAGATTTAGGACTTCAGTTTGTGTATTTTGGCTTATTCCCTGGGTTTTGTTTTGGGTTGATGAAGTTTAGGTCACTGCTGTCTGTGGGTCAAAGATGAAACACTGCTTGATCCCAGCCCTGCTGGGAAAGCACTATTCACTTGAGGAACAACTCAACGTTTAAGTGACATTTCCCAGGTTGCTGTTATCTTTTATCTAAAGCTGGCTCTGTTTTTAGAAAGAGAGGGGCCCCACTGACCAGCATGAAGAAAGTCTTTCACGGCTGCAGCCTCTGTGTATCTGCATCGACAGAGACATAATCGTGAGTTTTTTGTTTCTGACCTGATGGGCTGAGGAAGGAGAGAGATGCACGTCTGTTGACTCCTGCATGAAGCGGGTGCTGGACCATGCATCTTCATTTGTGTTATGAGCTAACAACACTATAATTTAGGCCTGGCCATATTTAGGCAGGGCTCAGTGCTATGTAAACACAGCTTTCTGCTGAAGGGAGGGCTCACTCCTGCACTTGTGTCAGTGTCCATCAGTGTTGCAGAAAGCTCTGTGGAGGAAGGCAATGTAGTTTTGCAAGCTGCAAAGTAAAGAGGATCTGGAGACTTGCAGAGGTGTTTGCAATACAAGGCAGACTAAAAGTTTTTCTTTATAAATTCCCTTGAAGAATGCGCCTTCTTTGAGATGGATGACTACCTGTTGCGAATTTGAGTGCTTCATCAGAGATCAGCGTTGGAGTTCAGCTTTTGATAAACTCTTTAAGAGCAGCATGAGTGAGGCCCTCTGGGAAATCTCCGGGGAAGCTGACTGCTTCCCACTCAGCAGCCCTCAGCCAATCCAGCTAAAACCACGGTCAGCATCTGGTTCGCCTTGTGGATCCCCGAGGATGTCCCCTTGTGACTCTCCTCGAAACTCACCTCGTCACTCCCCTGTGCTACTCCGCAAGCTCCTCATGAACCGTGGCATTGCACTGCAACGACGCTTCACCTTGGCACACACACCCAGGTAAAGGGTTAATCGAAAGTCCTTTCCTGGTCAAGATTCATATTGTCTAGAGAAGAACCTGTTGTACTTTAATAAACTCAAGCACATGCATTTGTTTGAGGGGAGGATAATGAACATGTCTCAGTTTTTGAAAATCTGTTTTCCACGTAATTAAATGAATGTCATGGGTTTGCTGATGGAAAAAAAAGGTCTATTGTCTGATGGCAAGGTAACTGTGGGAAGCCATGATTTGTTGACGTGAGGACCAGTAGCATATCAATGGACTTAGTTGTTCGTGCAATGAAAGAGGGTGCCTTGTTTGTGCCTTAGGTGTTCGGTGCTGTGTTCAGCATGCCTGGCACAGGTCAGATAAATGGGGAAAGGATCTTGGCGACTGATAGGCTGTGTGTCTGACCTGAGGTTTTCGTTTAGAGGAGTTTGGAGGGCTTACTTACTGCAATAACAAGGCAGATGATGTCTAATGCTGAACCTTCATTTATTCTCGTATCCCTCATGACTAAAAACATGCACCATGTGGCTTTTTTTTAAAAGTTAGAACAGATTGAGCTGATTAAATTTAGCAGTGTGACATTGAATCAATTAATATTTTAAGTGTTAAATAATGAAAAAATCTGCATAATTCTGTTTTTTGTTGGGAATGAATGAGGTCGTGCAACGTCTTGTTTAATACAGATTTCACAGTTACTGTTTATATACTTTTTTTTCTTTGTTTTTAAAAAGTGAAACTATCTTTTCACAGTACAAGCAAAAGCAGGTTGCAGTCATGTGATTTTCCAAACACACATGTTTGACCTGCAGGTCATTTGAGGAAACTGAGAGCGAAGCTTGGAAGAAGGAAAATAATGTTTGAAGCTGCTGCTTTCACAGTCTTGTCTGTAAACAAACTGAAACATTTAAAGGGTCATGATGATGAAGCGTTGACTTACTTAGCAAAAAAAACTGGTGTTGTTAATTATTTTAAGAAAATGATTTCATACACTTTAACACCATCGTTGTAATGAAAAATAGTTTTCCCCCTTCTGTTCAAAAGGCCTTATTTTTTACTTTCACAAGCACATAAGAGTAAAGCTAAAGGCCCTGATGTCACATGCACATAACCTCCCACAGACATCATCCTAACCTATGACTTCATTAATCACTTTAATGCTGAAGCCCATTCAACCGACAACTTCCTCATTAAACCCAGAGGAGAACGCGCCCTTGACATTTTAACTCACAGCTCCTTTTCAGAAAAAAGTATTTCAAGATAACCAAGTTCACCATCCGTGTCATTGGGTGAATTATGAAAACAATTTATTACTTGAGATGCATGGTAAGCAGAGGCCTAACAGTAGGGGGTGCGATCCTTTGGGCTTGATGCTCTCAATAAGCTTACTGCTTTTTTATTCCAAAGTGGCTTTAACATTGCACTACTTCACTTCCTATAGAGGTAAACTATAGAACAAGCTTTAGCCACTTTAACATTCACAAAAATTGTATAACACTGTGAGGACACACCAATAAAGAAAACAAGGTTGAAGGGTGTCGGTTTGAAATCACAATGGCATGAACTTGTTTTCACCCTACAGTGTTTGGCACTGTTGCACCCCTGCCTGTTGTTTTAATAACTATTGGTTTGTAGTTATTGTGTGGATGGAGCCAAACTGCACTGACCTGTGATAATTGTATTGATGTGCTGGTACTGTGTGTGCTGAAAGGGATGCCAATTTCTTTGTGTGCTATCAGCTGAAGGAAACATTCTCTTCTTCTTTGGGAAGGGCCACATTGATGGCTACACGATGTGGTGTTAGTGGCCGATTCTTCTTCCACTTTAAGTAGGAGGACTTGTGCGAGGTGTTGCAGTGTGCAAGAAAAGTTGGAGAATGTAAAGCACTGTCAGCAGAGGATTTGAATATATGCTCAGTTTTACATGTTTCGATGAGTAAGGGCAGTAGATTGTGTTTTCGGAGTGAAAAAGCTGTTTATGTAAATCAATGTCTCAATCATTCTTCACTTCTTCACGTTAGAAAACTTAGCAGCTAAGAGCCAGGCTAAAACCAACTGGATAAATCCAAAGACATCACATGTCTGATGCTGGAGAGGTTACGGCCTGTGGGCCCATTTACTGTACAAAACCTGTTCAGTTTGGTGTCAACTTTCGAAACACTGCCACGCTCATCTCTGTCACTTCTTGCTAGCCAACCAAACAAAATCAAGGATGGGCGGGAATTCATATATTAGCTTTGTCTTAAAACTTATAACCAAGGGAACCAGAAGAAGTACAAGCCAACCATCGTAACTTAGCAACAGTAGGCCTAGTAGCGCTTGTGAGAAGTTATCTAAAATGTATGTCATGGGTGCTGCTAAACTAAAAGGCGAGTGTTTTCAGGTCCTTCATTTATTATGCTAGCTCGTCTTTGGTGCTACGGTAAAGTTACAACTAAACCTGGGGAATGGTGTTGTGCTGTGTTGAAATACATTAACAAAATGTTAAGTCTCCTTGGAAGTTGAACACAGTTGTGCAATGACCATATTATCACCTCCACCTAATGAAATACATCACATAGATTAATTTGACGACATGACGAAATAGATAACGAGATAGTTTCCAGTTTTCACATAGTGCTAAGGGAAGTGGTTGTGGTGTTGACTGACTGTTGGCACAAAACATTGTTTTTTCAATCTGAAGCTGAAATGATTCAACTTCAAATGCTGGCAGAAACATGGCTCTGCATTGATTTATCTGCTGTTTATTGTATCCTTGAAGAAATACCTTCAGATAAATCGTAGGGAAAGCGTTTCGATGACTCACTTGAAATGTTGGTTCAGTCTGGACCGTATTGTCTTTTTGCTAACTTTTGCCAAATCTTTAGTCTTGTACAAGTCTTTACAGGTTTGCTTTTTTGACATCTTCTCTTTCTCGCCCATTGAATAAACAAAAAAAAAAAAAGACATTACAGATGTTAAAGGTTATTTTTCCTGTGGTTGGAATTTGTTTGGATCGCCATAAAAGTGTTTGGAGTAAAAACAATTAAGTATTAAATAAGAATTTGTTCTGAAGGGTGAAGCATGAAGTTCACATTACTTAGCATCAATGGATAATTCTAAGACTTTTATATTAAGGATATAATCATCACAGCTCTGTATTTCTGAGATGTCACTGCTGTCGTTTAAATCATTATTGCTGGGAATTCTTTCTGTTTAAGACAGAGGATGTACGTACATGGCAGGAGTGTAATTACACCTTTGAGTCAACAATGTATTAGCTGAAGCTCTATGTACTGTTCGAGCATTACTGTCATGTAATGTGTGAAAAGTTAATGAGTACTCAGCAGTTGTGAAATTTATCTTCACACGCTTATACAAATTTCATTTTCACTCCGGCGAACTCTCACAGAAGCAGATTTTCCCTTGTGTCCCTTATTTTATGTAGAGTTTGAAAGGTAGCATAACATCAGCTTGTGGTTATCCTGCATGAACATAAATTCATGTGGCAATAGCTAGTTGTGATTACTTGCCAGTTTGTCCTCCTTTGTATCATTTTTGTATGTAAAGTGAAACTAGTCTGTGATTATTCATCTGATGGACAAACTGAGTGGGAGAAAGAAACAACAATAACACATTGCTACTTTGGCATTGGAACATAAATAATCCATTATCTTTGGATTATAGGCTTTATGTTAACCAAACCAAGATATCTATGGCATCATCCTGGGCCCTGAGAAGGGGCAACAATCAATTGTTTTAGTGGATAAAATCTTAATTCAGTCCATCATACAAAACATATCTGCTGATTTATCAAAGCTATACCAAATACCTATACCAAAACTATACCAAACATCACTTTACCCTTTTTTTTTGTGAGACTCTGTTTGGTACTTTAGTGTTACAGGTTTTGCTGTGAATTCTCCCCCCTACAATTCCCTTCCAGTATACGCCCCTTGCCAGCCTGCCCAGCACCAACTCTAACAATAACCCCCTGTGATGATGTAGCTGCAGGGCAGCCGAAGCAGAAGGAGGGTGTCAGGTCAGGTGGCCCGTTCAGCTCACGTGTCAAAGAAGGCTGAGCAAAGCTAGCTCTGTCAGACACAAAAACACCCGCCAGCCACACCGTGGAGTCAGATCTCTCTTTGGCAAGTTGGAACACACTGACATGTTAATCTGTCTAAATGTTGGAGCAATTTCAGTCTTGCAAAGCTTAGAAAGAGACATCACTCACTGCTTTGACTGTGTCTTACATATGTGGAAATGTTCTTTGAAAAAAAAAGGATCAGCCTTTGACAAACTAACTGCTTCAGACGACCTCCTGCATCTGTGTTGACTTTGAATGAATACACAAAAGATTCTTTGAGAGCTTCTGAGGACTTGGCGAGCTGTCCTCAACTTCCACAGCGATCTCAGGGGACTCCACAAGCTCTCACACTGTCGGAGGAAGAGGTCAACCTCGCTGACGCTATACTCTGCAGTGTCATTGCTCTCAGCAAAAAAATTCAGCTCTTCCTCTTTCCTGCACACAGAGTGAAGGAGCAACAGAGAAGCAGGCTAACACAAAAGTTTTCAGACTTTCCTCAAGAAGAAAAACCTTCAACATTCTCCTGGACAGTCTGCGCTTAAATAACCTTTTGAGGAATGTAGTCAGTGTCATGTCTGGGATTAGTACAAGTATTTAGAATGACAGCGAACCAGGGAGAGAAGAGACAACTTTGGTTAATCCTTCCAAGCAGCTGGCTTCTCTGTCACAACAGCTCCGGTTCTGCTTCTTTCTTCTGGAGAGACTAATTGAATATCACACGCCAGTCTGCTCTGTTGAGGCTTGCCAGGAGCTTCAGAGTAAGAAGTCTGCAAAAGTTCTCACTGGTTTTCCCTGCATCCTGAGGCACTGAGGATTAATCAGATGTGTCCATCATCTGCCTTTGCTTTTGTTTCCTACCTGGATTTTTTCTGTGTATTCATTTAACACGTTACAAAAACCCTCATGGGTACACTCGAGACATTTCACGGGAGAAAAACCTCAGACTGATTTTCAACAGTTCAAGAAACTCAGAGAAGAGGCTAAGCGCAGATGTTCAAGTTATTTTCTTTACAACACTGAGAGTCTCATGTGAGTCAGGAGTTCAAGGAAAAATGAACAAAGATCTCCGACTGGGAAGGAAAGGGCTGCAGACTGGTTTTGGGCACGGTAGAAGACACTCGTGCTTGGGGTATGTTCTTGATCTTTGCATCCTGCATGTTTGCTGCGCTCCTCTCCATGAGAGGGAGGGTTCACACAGCAGAGAGCAGTCACACGCTCTGTCCAGTTAAAGCAAGTTAATTTTTAAACAGATCACACTGTACATGTAGTGTTTAACACACCAGTGAGATCACAGTGCACTGTTGATGTTACTGGCGTTTACAGTAAATGTGTTCAATCATAATCAATCTTAATGTTTAAAAAGTGCTAGAGAGCACTAGCATGTATTTGCTTTTTGAGGGTGTTTATGATATATTGAATCTTCTTTTTTTTGGATATCCATTGTCCTGACACAATGGAAGTAGATTATGCTTATGCTGCCGTCTGTTCACAGACTTTTCACAGGCGGAAGAACATGTGTGCAGCAAAGCGGCGTGACTTCTTTTTTAAATGTAGTGTAAATTTACCCTGATAGTGATTTGTGTCTGTCTGCTCCAATGAGTAGCTTGAAGCTTCTGTGCCCATTTGTTTCAATAGAGGGACTGAGCTGACCGCTGTGCCTTCTATTGACAAGTGCCAAATATAATGACATTTGGTATTTAAAAAATTTATTGATTTTGAGGTTATGATGTTATGGAAGGACAGTCGGAGAACGGGTAAACCACAAAACAGTTCACAAGATCACATTCACCAGTCATTACTTCTCTCATGGTAAAACATGCTACTAAATACAGTTTTTTTTTTTTAAATCTTATATCTACTTAATCTGCACTCAATTCTTTGAACCACTGATGCCATGATAACATATTATTGTATTGATGGTTGTAAGGGAATGATTATATGACAGACAGACAGACAGACAGACAGACAGACAGACAGACAGACAGACAGACAGACAGACAGACAGACAGACAGACAGACAGACAGACAGACAGACAGACAGACAGACAGTTTAATGAATGTTTTTATATTATTGTTGGTGCTACTTTGGAGTCAACTTTAAGAGTAAAAAAAATTATTTTAAAGTAGAGAGGTTTTTTTGTTAACTGAGCAATGAAAGAGAATGACGACTATGTGTCAGGTTTGAACTTTTGTCCGAACGCTTCGTTCTTTAAGAGACCGTCGGCCCTGAGAACCACTCTGGTTTCCCTCTCCCTCCTCACTGTCTCCTCTGTGCCTCCTCTGTCAATAGGGCCTTTTGTCTTTTTCCTGTTTAGTTTCCACCAATACTCCGAATCCACATTTCTATAATCATCTTTTTATTCTTCTTAATCCGTCCCTGGTATGTTGGTTTATGCAGAGTGAAAGGGAGACTTCTAGGGAACCAGTGTAGGGGAAACACTTGGAGTCTGAACAGGTATTTGCTGCTGATGCAGTCTGTTCACTGTAGAAACATTTAGTATAAATATTGGGAGCAGTGTGTGACTTTGCACTATTTGAGCTTTTCTTTTTCTTTTTTTTATCTTGTTTTTTTGGCATTTTACCCAACAGCTTGTAAGAGGAAGCTTATTTTGTTTGTGGCAAGTTTCATTCAGCAGACTTCCTGTTTTTGTTGCAAGTCTTCCAGCGAAATAGTTTTCAGCGAGGTGACCCTGACACGAACGTTTCTGACTGAGCGGAGATTTGAACTGAATCGTGCACATGCAGCAGTTAAATGTTTTGTGAGTGATTGTGCCTTATTTTGTGGCTCATGCATTTTTACTGACTTTCTGGGCATTTCTGTTTTGTTATGCAATCATACAGTATGTTCAGTGTGAGCAGAGGGAGTTTGTTTTTTGATAGAAGATCCCACCTGTTGTTGCTGATCTACAATGAGAGACCGTGGCATAAACATAACTTTTCTATTTTTTGTGTGTGTAGACTATACATTTCCACGAGTTCATCTGTAATGGACAGAATGGGTAACGGTTTAAGTGTGCTTCTTAAACAATGTATTGCCTATTTGTATTTTCCCTCTTTTGTTAATGCTTGTTCCTGTCATCAGTCCGGGTGAGCGTATAGGCTTGGCACCATGCACCCAGCTCTGTGCTGTGCTGCTCGGTCAGTAATTGACTCACCCTCCCATACCACATCCCAGCACAACCACAAATACAGGCCACACCTTCACTGTATCAACCAACACAGGAAACTCACTGTTTTTAAAGCGGCACACTTGTATCTCCTCCCTGTCAAAAAGACATGCATTTTATTGTTGCACCTGTGACTGCCTCTCCAATTTGTGAATTAAAAAAATCGGCCTGCAAAGATAAAAATGTGAAAAGCAAATTTACAAATGTAAAATAATTCAAACCTAACTCATAGCACACAATAGGAAAGTAAAACAGCAACAGTACAGATCCAGGCGATGTGAAACAATCGAAATGATCTTTGATCTCCCTAACTGAGCCAGCGTGTTCAGTCCCTCATTGGTCCTAGCTTATAGACCGATGAATTTCCAGTAACAGCCTTCTTGACCCAGTACAACCACAACAGAGCGAGTGATAGGTGGGAAGGCGGACAATAACACAACAGACCCCCAAAATAAACCCCTGAGCCTGGAATAGTTCCCCAGCCCCGCCAGCCTGGCTGCACAGAGCACGTGAATGTGACATGTGGTTCTTGTATTGCGTGAATACACACACCACCACAACAAACAGTCACATACCCTGCACCCTAACACAGCCACACGTCCCACAATCCACCCTGATTGTTCCACCAGAGTGTCACTGTCGGTGCTTTGAGGCTGTGTTGCCAGAGTAATTGTTGATTTCACTTTGTTCAGGGAGAATGCGGCTTGATGTGGTGTGACATATGAGTATGCATTCTTAGGGTCTAATGTTGCAAAAGGGTGATCTATTGGCTGAGCTCCACAGCTTTTGTATGTAAAAAAAAATGTAAACGCCAATATGGATATAGTCAGAGTTTGAAATTAAAACATCGAAGAATAATGTGCGTATGGTGTCCATGTTAAAGTGTTGCCGTTTCTCTTGTTAACCTTGGTAAGAAGAGCTGAGCATCTTTTGCTCGTCCTTATTTTTGTGGTTGTGTTTGTTTCCTCTGATATGTTGACATACTTTACTTATCAGGCAGAGAGCGACCTCTGCTGGAGAGTGGGCCCACCTTCAGGAGACCAAATCTGCACTTTACTCCGACTTCACTTCCAAATGAACTACATTTAAGCACTCTGCATGAATTGGTTTGACTTAATTTGCACTCGTTGAAGGTGACTTTGGGTGTTGTTTGGCAGTGTTGAAGTATGCTCTGTCACTTATCTCAGACAAATAAAGAGTAAAGCCATGAGCAGACACTACCCTCTGAAACAACACAGCACTTCCAGGTTGTGTGTCTTGTGGGCGATGCTGCAGAGGCTGCATTAATTCAGCCCCACACACTTGTAAATAATGAACTTACCAGCATTATAGACTGTTAAAGCCGGCGATGTGAGTGTTATTAATCTTATCTCATAGCCACAGCATGTGAAAAATGTACACACCAAAGCTATCCATGAAGTTGCAACTTGCAAATTGGAAGTTTAAAATTTCAGATAAAATGAATCAAATTGACATAAACATTTAAATCAATCACACTCGTGCTCATGAACTTCACATAAACACAGCACACATTACCAGTTTAAAATGTACCTGATCAAACCTGCAGCAGCTGTCTGATAAGCTGCTTCTGTTTCTGTTCATAGAAGTGAAACACTCAGAAAGTGTGAGAAAGTCACAGTGATAATTAAGGGAGATAAAAACCTCCACACCCAAAAGATTTCTCCACTAGGTGGAGCAATTCTCTCATTAAATGAAACACACCATATAGACAATTATCCAGATAAGCTATTGGTCTTTTAGAAAAGCTGTAATCACCATACATGATCAGAGTCTGAAGGATAGATGAATGTGTCTAAATAAAGAATCAGCAGACTCACTGATATTTGAATTAACCTCAGAGTTGTCTTCATACAGTTTCACCCATTCTTCCACACGCACAGAGACACATGACACTGTCTCCTCGCAGCTTTCTCTCATTACTAGAGGTGATGTTGTCATAGGAAGCAGCAGCCAGCTGGACTCTAGAAGTCATTTGGCTGGCGGATACGGTTACACCACGGCCTCTCAAACAGCTCACTCTCAGGCAGCAGACCTCCACCCCTGCATCTGTTATGAGGTCCGACATGTTTCTCAAGCACGTGGCAAAAGAAGGGAGGAGAGCATCGGAGGGAAGCCTATACAAGGTCTTCATTTTAACCATCTCAAAGTCAGACTGGAAATCACAGCAAGAAACGACTTGTTACTTTTCTTGGTATAAAAAATGGAAACAAATAAAAAAAAAAAAAAGGGAGAAATTCGGATGAGAGAAAGGAGGTTTAGAAGGCATGTCTTTTTGTTTTTTATGGGGGATCTTGGTGGTCAGGAAGGGGACTGTCACATCAACCAGCCTCACTGGAAAAGCTCATGGCAGAGAGTGGAAAAGGTGATTTTGACTTTTGCAGAGTTCCATCTCAGTTTGGAAAGGGGACAGCTTTTTGTTTTTGCAGAATTCAAGAGAATCGATCAGCTTTGATTTAACTTCTTAAAACGCTGGAAAAGAAGTCAACCTAAACTGTTTCTTGGCATGGTGTATTTAGTCTCTGCTTGTGGATGATGTACTGAAGAAGTTCAGATGAGGGTCAGCTCAACCAAATTTGAATCCCCCAAAAACAGTGTACATTTCTCCTTTGAGTTGGGAGCAAGTTGCCCCAAAATAAAGATGTTCCCAAGTAAGTGATTCCTTGTTCAAGAGGCAGCAGATTGATACAGCCGATTCTGACCCAGTGAAAGGTGAAACAGGGGTCGGCGTGAATGAGTGCAGTCACACAGAATACAAAGTAGTTCAAGACTGCAGTTTGTTCAGGTCCAGTGATGCGCGGGAAGATGTTGTCCATGTCATCAGTTGATCTACCGTGCTAGAATAGAAAGTGTTTGCATTTGATCCCACTGGCCACACTTGAAGTGAAGTGACATGCCACAGGTCATCGTGAGGAGAGAGAAGGGATGATCAAATATTGGTATAAAGTTGCACGTTTTCGTACATTCAGTTATCTCTTTATTTGATAGGTCAGCAGATGGAGTAGGACATTGGGAGAGATAGTGGGGAATGACCTGTGGGGTAAGGAGCCACTGTTGGGACTGGAACCTGGGTGCCCCCTTGTAGAGACTACAGCCTCCGTACATGTTTGTCCCCAGATTTAGTCCCTCGTGTGGCCCTTAAAACGTTTTCAGTCCAAATATTGGATGACTCTCGTTGTGTGAGGAACCAACGTTTCAAAATAAGTTTTTTTTAAACCGACTTTGAAAGGGAGCAACTCTTGTTTTTATTCAAGGAAAGTGTAGTTCCAAATAATGAGGACACGAATACATAAAATGAGTTAAGATGATTGTTGAAATACACGTAATGTAAAATCACCAGTATCTTTAAATCAATTAACTCAAGCATCTTCAAAGACTTCACAATCATCTTTGTTGTGTAGTGACAAGTGTTTGAAAGAACACCGGTGTTTGGTCAGCGTTGCCCATCTGCTCCAGGGGTTAGAAGTGTTTATTTCTTAAGCTAATCACACGGCGCTGAATACACAGGAGCCTCTCTGAAGTCGCAGTGCAGGTGCTGCATACTCCGTTTGGTTTTTCAGAAACATAGTCACACACTCTCCTGTCAGTCTTTGAACACCACAGTATGACTTTCTCTGACTGTCAGCATACAGTATTTAAGATGGTCTTTTGGGGCTGTGTAATAAATAAGAGTTTGACCAATGTGATGATAATTTTAGCATCTAAAACTGCCTCCTTGTCTCCAGGATGTCATCTTTAGATCTTTACACAACACATTGTTTTTGACTGGCGTTTTAAAGACCCCCCCTTCTTCCTGCTCCTCTCCCATGTGCACATCGACACGTCCAATTCGCTCTTCTGCCCTGTGTCTCAAAAGACAAATATTTGTCCAG
Source organism: Symphodus melops (assembly GCF_947650265.1). NCBI lineage: Eukaryota > Metazoa > Chordata > Actinopteri > Labriformes > Labridae > Symphodus > Symphodus melops. The sequence continues at coordinate 8,531,558 of NC_136698.1, forward strand.
CATGTCGACAGCAGTTGGTGAGATGAACGGGTCCAAAAAGTCCATCGCAGCCTCTGGTGACTGATGACTTATGCTGCTCTGCCAGAAGTCTCTGCAGGCTGGAGCTCAGAATTGTCCTCATAATTATGCACTTATATCAAATGCTGTGTGTGAAAAAATCACTATGAAGTTCCAGTTTTAAAAATGCAACAAAAAAAGTTTTAGATATGTGTACACTGACAAAAAGATTCGAATGCAATCACATTATATATCCAAGAGAAAGTAACGTAAGGATGCGTAGAAAGCTGAAGGGTGTAGCGGGGTTGATGGTTACGGATTTGTTTGTGAGGACTTGAATGTTTTTTTTAATTTGTACTGTCTGCAGAATGTCATGCATCTGTGTATGTGTGTGTGTGTGTGTGTGTGTGTAAAAAAAAGAAAGTACCCACAGGTGTTAGGTTGCCTAAGACATTTCCTGTTAAGAGTGGAAGTTTAAAAAAAAAACATATACTGAACACCACACATCTACATCTGCACACACACGCGCGTTCACACACACACACACACACACACACACAGAAACATACATGACATAACGAGTAAACCACAACCCCCCTCTATCTCTCCTGCATACACACATACTGCACATACGCATGCACATACTTCATGTCTTTTTAAAGCCTCCATGTGCTGGCGGAGACACACAAAGAGAGTCTTGGAGAGACAGGGAGGAGAGAAGAGAGGAGGGGAGGGAGGAGTATATCTCCAGAAAAGAGAGAAAGCTGAGCTCTGAACTTCTCAGTGTGGATTTGAATCAAACAGCCTCAGCTCTCCAAACTGAATGAAACAGAGTGTTGCTGAAGAAAGGAGACTTAAAGCCACGCGCCTTTGAACCGCCTTCCTTACTTCACCCTCGACTGGTTTCTGAGTGGCGGCATGATGCTGAAATACATCAAGGAAGGCTTCCCTCCGCCGGTCTATGGGTCAATGGAAACCTGGTGTGCTGTGAAGGGAGAGGAGAGAGTGCGCCTACGAGTCGAGGAGCGCCTGGAGGAGGAAGAGAAGGATTAGCAGAAAACAAAACAGAAGGGAAAAGAAAACATTCTCAAACATGAGTTTACCGACTAACTGTGTGTATCTGGCCCCCTCGGTCCAGGATCGCTACTTCACAGTGAGGAATGGAAATATCTGTGGGTCACCGTGTGCTGTCAACCGGCCAATTGACATCGTGCAGAAGCGCAGGCGGTAGGACAGATGTGCTTTAATTCAGATGTCATAGTTTCAAAGCTTAGCACATGGCTGTCTCTTCTGTTTTTTGAAAAAGTTTCACAAATCTTTCCCCCACATGTGATGAATTAGGATGTGGCATCGTTATAGTCTGTATCTCCTACGCTAACATTTACATTAGATGGATGATCACAACAGGATGCCCAACCCACAAAATATGAATCATAAAAACGAAGTCATGAAAGAAGTTCCTAAATAAGAGATGATGTCATGAGAGGTTTTTCTTCCAATGAAGTAAATTAGGCTCTTTATACAGTCATTTGAATACGTCCGCCATGTCTCATATATCTGCAGCAATCCCCTCTAAGTTCAACATTATAGTGTTGATGTTCAGCCTATAGTGGGTGAAATGTGGTGCTTTACAATTAACTGAACAGTTGAACTATTACTGTTATTAAGACTCAAACGTGAAGTTACTACAACATGACTGACCTATAATATTCTTATTTCTGTGACAGTGTGTGGCTGGAGAGGGATTTTGCCTATCTTTAAAATTTCTGCCTCTACGTGTTCCCGATAATGTGGATAAGATAAAAAGTTTATCAGTGTCGCTCAGTATGCTCACTTTTCTATAGTGACCTTGCATTTGTATCTCCTTTTGATTTTGCTATCATTCGTACTTAATGTCCAGTCCGTCTGTGTAAAGCACGCCTGAATAGACATTTGTGTACTTTTCTCACTACTCATTAAGTATTCAGTGCCATGTAATCCCTTTAAAAAAACTGTGTCATACAGTCATCTTTTCAGAAGCAGGATTGATCCACTTTTCCTTTTTTTTTTTTTTTATGATAAGCTATCAGCTGTGAGGAGACCATGGGTCAGAATCACATTAAAAGAGATTGTTGAAGACTGAAGAAATTATCTTTACCTCTCAGAACTAAATCATTCGACTCCCGTTCTGTCAGTCGAAATGGCGTCAAAACCACAACAGCACAGTGGTGTCCAGCGTAGACTGAACAAAATACTTGTGTTTGATTTATGAGTAAATTGTTAGGGAAACAGGAAGAGCTGAATCAGGATCTGCTGAACATGTGTGAGCCCTGAGTGACTTAATATATCCTCACTCACTAAATACTGGTCGAAAGACGCAATAAACTATTGATTGTTTTTTTATTACTGAGGAGAAACCCTTGAAATCAAATTAGATTTCTACACCATAAAACTGTACTTGTTATTAAGTTATTAAGTAATGAATTACATTTCACTGAAAAATACAAGAACATGGACGTGCAAAGAAATCGGACCTGCTCGACACTTGTTTGTCTTTATTTACCTGTCGATGTAAATTGAGTGTTTACTGTTATTGCACGGCCTTGCAGAACAGTCTTTACATCTGTATAAGTATGTGACAAATACACATCTTGAATCTTGAATCCTCAGGTTCAAATGGAGTGGTAAAAACCCCCAAAAAACCTCATGTTTATTTGAGTTTAAAATGTTACGTTATGAACTATTGTTTTAACATAAACAGGATGTAAAGCACATAAAGTCAGAGTAGAACAGAAATAATCGCCCTTTACTGGTCCATGACTCAAACACACATTTCGTATTTCATGATCCCCACATGAGTAAACCTGAAAGTCACTGTTTCTTTAAGAGTCATTGAAGGAGATCTGACTAATGTAGCAGGCAGCCTTTTAGAAAGTCATGACGACATCCGCCAGGTTTGTCAGGGAGGGGGATCAAAGTGTCTTTATAATGTCAACCCGGCCATAAAAAAAAACCTTCAAAGGCACATTTCTAATGAACGCAGGGTGGGACGTATTTATAGACCTGATGGATAAACCACATGTAATAACACAGTCGAAAAGCCACAGAGAAAAGTAGAGTGCACATTATAACTGGTCAATTCCCTTTAACCTGCACCCTGCAGTTCTCATTAGTTGCTATACGGAAACATACTGCTGCTATCGTCATCGCTTTCCCCATAAACTTTTTTTTTTTTTTTAACGATGATTTTTGGCTAACAGATGCATAGCTACATCAGTGCAGATGTTTAACATCTGCTTCTGAGCGACTCTGCTGTGGAGGAAAATGCTTTTCTAGACCAAATTGTTTTTTTCCCCTGATAAATAAAGGGGTGTTATTGATGGGCACAGTCTGAAAAGCCTTAGACGCTTGGACTGCACTAAAACCAACCCAAAGTATTGCATTTGTTATGGAAGCCTTGAGTGCTGAGTGCTGTTGATTCTTTTCGAAAAAACAAACAGTTTTACAGGATCGTCTCTTAGCATGATGAAAAGTCTCTTCACTTGTGCAGCGTTGTGTTTTTCACTCCCTATGAAATGTCACATTTGACATGTTGAAGATTTGTATCATCACCACTAGCCTTCAATGTGTCACCCTGGCCTGTACTGCGGACGGTCTGATAAGTTATTACATACTTATTTCTGCCTACACAAGTCAAGTAACATTCAAATTAGAAAGCAGTTTGTGACTTTGTCGTTGCAAACTATATTTTGTAAAAAGCAGTCCAGCTATTTTGATCTGTGTCTGTGTATTTTCTTATGTTAAAGATCTGACTAATGTAGCAGGCGGCCTTTTAGAAAGTCATGCCGTCATCAGCCAAGCCACCAATTAAAAAAAATATACTGTATGCCTTTTTTGTAAAGATATAAAAAAAATATATATATATATATAAATACATAAATGATAATAATAAAACAATAAAACAAAATAAATAATAATAATAATTAATAAATAAATAAAATAAAATTATAACTGTTTTAAAGCTCCTAATATTCACACCTACCAAACATTGGTTTTGTTTTTGTCAAGGTTGAACAGTCTTAAACATTTTTGGTGACTCAGGTTCTCTCGCTTTGTAAACAAGTCAGTGTTAATATAAATGAGCTGTAACTCACAGCTGTGGTCAGCTGGTCTTTAGCAGCTCATTGTGCTCCCTCTGTATGAATATACATGAAGGGGAACTTTAAAAAACATTCTCACTGACTAAAACCACAAACACCGATTCAATTAATATGGGGAAGCAGCTTTTATAGGCAGATTAAAAATCCACAAGTATTCAATATTGCTCTCTTCAGCCATTAGCAAATTCAGATTATTTGTATTTATTATTTCCAGAAGCCAAATGTGGTCATGCATATAGAAACAGAGAAACAACATCGTTCAATCTCTGTGGTGCATTTTTGCTTTTAAGTGAAACATTACAAGCAATAGAGCAAATAAACAATCTAATTCATACACATTCACACTGCGCCAACGAAGCAGCTGGAGCAACTTGGATTTAAGTGTCTAATGACATAGGACATATAGCTGCAGGACCAGGGGATTGAACCCCTGACCTCTCCAGTTGAGAGAAGACTGACTCTACCACTGAGCCAGAGCTTCCCCTGGTGGAGCTTCTGTCTTGATAGCGGTGTCTGGCTCAGATCTGATATTTCATTTAAAGCCAATGTTTGGGGTGAAACACAGTTTGACTCATAGTCTCTCTCAGGTTACATCATGCGATCCCTCCCAAAATGTCAGAAATGATTTCTGACCTCTCTGTTGGTGCCACCCTTGGCCGACCCATCGGGCCTCAGCCCGTGTCAACACAGTGTGACATGACACAGAGCTCAGACACATGAGGTCAAAGGTCATCATGGTGCTACATAATGTAAACAAAGAGTCACGTCAGTTATGGTGATGCACTTAAGTTGTGCTTACAGAGAGTAGGGATCAGCTCACAGTATCAGAGGACTCCTTCTTCCCTCCTGCAGCTGGTTAGACTTTACCTACCTGCACTCATGCTCCAGATATTACTCCTTAAGTTTCATTCACTATTAGTGTCAGGCATCTCTCTGTATTCCACAGCTTATAGAATGAACCTGTTCTGCACTTAATCTATGTATGAATATGAGCTTCTTCTATTTTTATAGTAATGAATACTCGATGCTGGCAAAAAGTTCCATGCCGCTGAGCTGTTGTAGGCAGTTTAATACTGTTCACCTTTTCCCTATCTTCCACCCTTCATTAATCGTTTTTGCTCGTAGCTGATGTAACCTTCTACCCAACCCGCTCTGCGCGTTGATCCTATCGGACAGACCAAAAGAACAAAACTTTAACTTGAAACATAGTAATACAGCTTCACATGGATTGGATTTGATGTGTTTTGTGGTACTAAATGCATTACGCAACTTGCTACTTGGAAAAGTTAAAAGGTAAAAACTTGACATGATATACCAAAGACAGCTCTATAGTCTGAGTGATCTGAGAGTTCAGTTGTGTTCATGCCGGAGCAGAGCTCACGATTACATAACTTCAGTGTCTGTAAACAGGTGTTCATTTGAACTGGAGCTCATGACCTGTTTGTTTTATGTATGTCTTTAACTGTCAGTGTATGCTGGTGTTGGTGTGAACTTCATACACAGCTGTTGTTGTGCATTTTGGGCGAAAAGGAGTCTCCTGTCCTGTATCCTTGCCATTTCACAGTTGCCTGTGGTTTTCCCTCCAGCTGTCAAATCATGTTATGTCATGACTGATGTTTTCCTTTTCTGTTCTTCTTTTTCACCAACTGATTACAGGAGCTGGCCTGCATCATTAAATTATCACATCAAACACATTATACTGTAGTGACATTTCGTGACAAAAACCTTTTTGACCCTTGTTGAGGACTAAAGGAAATATTGATGTGACAGTGGCTCGTCCCTGGAGTTGATCCCAAATCATTGCCTGTTCACAGCTGATGCCTCAACCCGATGAACTGCAGGACGCCTCTACTGAGGGCCTCTCAAGTCACTCCTCTTTGTTCCTATACAAACATGTCTCAAGAGAAAACCCACTGCGTCCCCTCGCTCAGCCAGCTGGTTTCCTGTGTGTATCTTTTTATTGTCTATCATAGCATCCTTCAGGTTCTGGTCTCTTATTACGAGGAAAAAAACAGAACTGCAGCAAGCAGTGCGTTGGTCCAGAAATAATTGTAGGCCTGAGAGCAGGTCGATCGACGTTGCAGTGACAGCCATGAAACCCCAACTGACGTCAGAAGACATGTGCGACTGTGTTTGTGTGACTGTGTGTTTTTTATGTATAATATTACTGCTTGAACAGTGGACTGAGTGTTAGGCTGAAATCTCTGTGACTCCAGCGATACTTACCAACTTAGGAAAAGATGAACAACCCACAACGGGGTTTTGTTTCGTAACTTGGTTGCAGAATGAGACAATCGTGTTGTTTATGGACTTTCACATAATCTAAACAAATGAGGAAACACGGCGTCTCCATGCAGCCTGCACCGGTGTTGTTAATCACAGGTGAACTTGGTCACCTGTGTAGACTCCTGGGCTCCACCCATACTGCCGAATGCCAGGTAGGGGACTTTGAATAACTTGATTTTTTTTTTTTTACTTTAAAAGGCAAAGATAGTAATCTGTTTCAAATTCTGCTACACATCTGAAAATACAGGTAAAAAAATCCCTATGAATTCTGCAATGAAAGACAAGACTGTGTTCCTGTGTAATTTGTAACACTTAAAAATATACACGTATAATGGAGTCAATACACGGTATATGTACAGTATATCTTGTGATGGGTATTGGTTTGACACTTCGAGCCATGTTTACAAATTGTACAAATTGCAAAATTTCTCAGCCTTAACATTTTCTTCCAAAATGCCTTTAAATGACTTCAAATGCCTTTATTTACTCAGAGACTGTTCATAATAAACAATAAACAGTGGCAACCAGCAGGTTTTAAGCCTCACCATCTGATTTAATTGTGTTAAAAAAACAGGTCGACCAATCAAACACTGGTTTCACATTTGTTCACTGAAAGATCCACCGTTTGTCAAACAGAGATGAATGAAACTCAATGTGTCTCAAGTTATGTTAGGATTTTTAGTTTAACTTGCAAAAAACTTGAAAGGGCAACACATTTTGCCTCTTTTATGTTCAATCTAATTTATCTTTTTATGCTCAACAGAGCAACATTTTTTAATTGACATCAACAAATAATTTCCATTGAAGAGAAGAAAATTACACAATTTACACAAAAGTGTAACTTTACATATACTGTAGCTATTTATTTTTTGATAAAGCTCTGTAAATAAAACACAATCTCCACCTCAAATAAAATCTAGTAACATATGTGATATTACATAAACTGGTATGAATGTATAACTAGACAAACTTGAATCAATTTGAATTAGTCCATCTTTTACTAGTAACGTCTTTTTGGTGACGTTTTTGAGTTGTCCTTTTTGTTCTCAGTTTAATCAGGATATATGAAACACATTCTGAGTAATGAAAATATGTGATCGTCCATGGCAACTTTCATCAATCAATTGACACTTGAGACTCAGATTATTGCTCAACACCAGAATATGCTCACCGATTTTGGTGAGTCTGCCTACCCAATATATGAGTACACATTTTGGTATTTTTGGTGCCTCCAATGGGTCAGGATCAAAGTGCTTTGCTAGACTCATTTCTTGACACTCCCTGAACATTTGAACCTAAATTTATGATGATTGAATAAATTGTTAATGAGTTATTGCTATTCTTATCTGAACCATGAGTCCTTAATAACATTTTGATTGAATCAACACAGAAAAGGCAGAGAAGGAATAAGAAATATCACTCTTCCACCATTTTGATGTCAGCTGTTAAGTAGCATTGTGATTGGCTGTTCCTTGGTTGCCCTGGGCTAATTGCAAGAGGAAGTGGCACACTCTGTCGTACCGCTGGACTCAATCACTGTATACCGAAAGAAGCCAATTAGTGCTGTATGAACATGATTAGAGAAAAACTTAGCATGGCTTGTTGCTGGGCAAAGATAGACCTTTGTGTGTGCGCGTATGTGTTCGTGCCCACAACCGACCTGTCCAGTTGTGCACCAGTGTGATGTAAGGTTGTTCGATTTTCAGGTCGATTCTGGAGCCAAATCTAGATCTCTACTGCTGGGGCCATAATCACACAGTGCCTGTGTGAGTGTGTTGTGTGGTGGTTCTGGGTGGTTCTGGCCCAGTGTGTGACCCTCCTAACCAGTCTCTAATGATGTTAATGCTGATCAGCCACTGTATGGATTTCTCCCCAGCTGGAGAGACGCAGCTAATCACTGCACATGGACTCCATGATCAATATCCATCCTGAAGGGTGAACCAATCTTAGAGGCTGGCTGCGATCTGAAATTTAACTACTTCAGAACTAAGCAAGATACATTCATTCTTCAAGGCCAGTTGGATAAAAAAAGCAAGTGCAGTTTTTTTTGTTTTTTTTTGTGTGAGCAGATCATTCATATCCAAACAGCAAAGGCAGCAAAGAGATGTGCATTTGTTTTTTGTTCCCATTTGTTTAATAGAAATGCTAAAGATAGATAGTAAATGCAAAGAAAGATTGATGACAGCATTGTATGGCTGACATACAAAGCATGCTCAAGGCCTACAGGTCCCATCGTACATGTGGTATAATAATATTGTATTGTATCAAGATCATATATCATACAGTATTTATATCATAAATTGCCTGATACTTCTGCTACACGTCCGTTAATGCATCACAATAGCTGGATACCCAATCAAGACCTGTGAGCACTCACTCTCTCCCTGCAGTTGTTCCTGTGCAACACAACACAACACCTTTGTTACTGACTTTACCTCATGTGTGCCGTTAGTTATAAATATAATCATTTAAGACTCATTTAAGGCTTTTCACCAAAATGTAACAATCAGAAATTGATGAGAGTTTTTTAGGCCTCACGCCACCATATGTTACTTCCTTTCTTTTATCCTTTTATTCTCTTGTGACTATCCAAACAGAGGTCTACTGTTTTCGAAAGCAAGTCCTTCCCCTGCCTTAAGGTCAAAGGTCACATAGAAAAATAATAAACACAGCAGCTGGCTTGACTCTCCTCCCCGTTGCTATATTTAGAGAAGCATGCTCTGAGATCAGATGTTGGTGTTGGACTCGTAGTGTTGTCTCTGTTTGGCTAGTCAGGTGGATGGAAAGAGCAACAGGCTCTTCATGGAGGTGTGGCACTCGACAACACTGGAAACAGTTTTTTGAAAAGAAGGGTTTCTACTCCGTATAGACTGCACAGTTAGTCTACTATTCTGTCATTTGTGTTGAATCGTAAACAACAGAGGACACATAATACTAGAGATGAGTCCATATATGGATTCTAATGCTTTCACAACTGCATGACTCAAAAACATGAGCCTGCTTATTCCTTCCTTTATTTGTAAATTAGCATTACGTAATGAGAAGTGCTGGGCTTGATTCCCTTCCATTCCATTTTCTCATGTGTGACCTTTACACAATTTACATCCACCCAGTTTGTGTTGCACGAATGTGTTGTTTTTTCCATGTCCAACAGTTTCTCAGGATACTGTGTACTGTTTTATTGTGTACAGTTTCATAATTCAGGCTGAACTGACCTTTGTTTATCATATGATACCATGTTAAATTCATACAGTGTGTTTCCACAGATTCAGCCCCTTTTGAGATTTAGGCTTTTTTATTTATTTTACCAGCCATTCAATTTAACCCTGTACAGCATGGGGCATCCTGACCTGACCTTTTTTTTTAATGAGTTTGTTTTGTGTTTGTTTATTTGTGTCTTCTGTAAAGTACATGGAGTTTTACATTTGTATGAAATGTGCTAAATAAAATTGAATACAATTTTTTTTAGAATTAATCAATCAGCTGAAACTCATCTCCAGATCATCAAGATGTCTTACTCATTCTTGACTAATCTAAAACAAATTGAGATTTCTTAATATTGAAAGAATCAGCAAAGATAAAGAGAAGGCGATTTATACTGACGGGTTGTGACAACCGAAGATGAAGTGAGGTTAACTCATTGCTTATGGTGCCTTGTTTAAACAAGGTGCTTGCCTTGACATGAGCAGCTCTTGGCTCTTATCCTGCCAACATCTCTGTGTGTAATGCCATGACTATGTAAACACACATGTACCACACACAGTGGAAGTGAGAGGAAAGACATGTGAGACAAAGGGCTGGATGAGGGGGGGGAGGCCCCGGTTGTTTTTCTGCTCTTTACAGATCAAATGTACAATAGGCTTGAGGTGTAAAGCAAACAACTCCCTTTACTCCCCCCCCCCCCCCCCCCTCCACACACACACACACACACACACACACACACACACACACTGCCTTATTCTTTTAATTTGTAATCAATAAGAAGTAATTGACAAACCCACCCCCCCATGTCTGTATCTCTGTATCTCATGAACACACTCATATTCAGAAAGTGTACCCTGGTCTGTCTTCCTCTCCTCTCCTCCGCACCTCTCCCCTCCGTCACGGTGTTTTTGGGTCCCTCTGACAATTCCCACGCTGTGAGGGAAGAAAACCAGAGGGAGTGTGTGTGTGTGTGTGTGTGTGTGTGTGTGTGTGTGTGTGTGTGTGTGTGTGTGTGTACGGTTGACCTCTGACCCTAGGCCTGTGTCATTCACCATCAAATAACATCTGGCATTGACTGTTGTTTTCTGTACCCCTCTCACATGGATCCCTTAAATCCCTCGGCCCCGGTTCCCATGAGTGAATCACAATCACACATGCGTGGAAATGGAGCTAGTCATGCTTCACATTTCCTGTGTTGTGTTGTGTGCTGTATGAAACGCTAACGCTATTATAAGACTGTTTAAAGATGTAATAAAGCTGGTGAAAAAACATGACGTCAAATATAACTGAAGAAATGGCTTGGGAAAAATCTGTTTGTGACCCTAACTGTTTTGAACATTGGTGATATTTTCCCCCGTGGATTGATCTATATCAAGTGTCAAACTCCAGTCCTCGAGGGCCGGCTTCCTCAGACTTTTAGACGTCTCCCTGCTCTAACACACCTGCTTTAAAACAATGTGTTGTCATTAAGCTCTGCAGAAGCCTGATAACGAGTCACTCATTCGTCCAAGCAGGGAGATCTCTAATAGTCTGAGGAAGCCGGCCCTCCAGGACTGGAGTTTGACACCCCTGATCTATATATACTGCTTTCATGATGTTCCTCATCCATCAGCTTTTAGCAAAAGTAAATAAATATGCAAAACTTTACTAATGAAGTAAATGGAATTCTTCGTTCATAACTGAACTGTGAAGAAAAAGGATCCCTCTCCTTCCATATTGTGATGAGGTTTAAACTAAACATCCTGGGAACAAAGGCAGACTTTGATGTGGGCTGTGTGCTGGTGAGTGTGAGAAAAAGTTTAGTTAAAACAGGGTTAAAGAGAGAAAAGGGAGCTGTCATTTACGTCAGAGACATGGAAAACAATGCTGGAGGCAGGAGACGCACCAAGGTCAACTTGTTATGTGTGCTGTGACTGAACAAGAGGCCTGCCTGCCTGCCTGCCTGCCTGCCTGCCTGCCTGCCTGCCTGCCTGCCTGCCTGTCTTGTTTTACCCACTTACAGATGCAAGTTTCTGTTTTAGAAATCGTACTGGCGTTGATGGAAGTTTGAGAAATATTGTTGTAGAACTGCTGATGAAAGTAGTCGTGTCTTTTAGTGTTTTTTGTTGAAGTCTGCTGTCAGCATCTTAACAGTCTCATGATGGCTCATAATTGTTCAACCTTTTTTTTTTTTTTTTTGGCAAACCATGTATTTGATCTGTCAACATTTTCAACCATATCCACACACAACAGCCTTTATATGTCAACTCTTGAAGATGTTTCCATTTTTTTTGTCCATCATCTTCCTTCTTCTACTTGTTTGCTTCCTATCCCTTGCATTATTCAGTAGGTTCATATCCTTTGCATTACTTTCCTACTTTGCATACTTTTCCCTTCCTGCTGCAGAAACTTAATTTTCCCGAGAGGAGCTGTACCATCCATTGTGCTTTTCCATTACTACTCTATTTTAAGGAAGAAAAGAAGAAAAAAAAACATAATAGATTTTTTAACTTTACTGACATGCAATGAAATATTTACTTCAAATTATTTTACATTTTATTACAGATGCTAAGAAACATGCAATGTAAGAGAAATCATGAAAGAGCTAATCTGTCAAGACATCAAAAGATCCAAAATTAGGATCCATAAGAGATGTTTTAAGCAGTGCCTTGTTATGAAAAGTCCTTGTACATTTCAGTCAAAGTAAGAGATTTTTTTTTCTGCACTTCTGAAAATTATTTGGGTTTAGATTTATTTTTTTCAAATTAAAACAGTCAAAACAATGCCATGCTAGATGAAGACATTTAAGTGAAAGAAGCTGCAGTTCATTTATTCACCAGTAGTGGGAGCTGTCTCCCTATTAGAAGTCTGTTGGCTACTTGAATGGGAGGATTCATGTTTTTGATCAGCAGTAGGCTCCAGTGAACTGCAGCTGCTGAAAAGCTCAATGGTGATATCAAATCTGTAGAATGTGAAATGATACAAACCTGGACATTTTTAAAAAGAACAATTACTTGATGTCTCATTTCTTATAGTTGACATTGCTTTATCTTTTGTGTTTAGAAACGTGCTGTGCATTCATTGTTTGCAGCCATAGAAAGCATAGCAAATCAAAAATGATGATGTAATTCAAGATCAAGTAACAGTATCATCAGGTCTGTAAGCTTGGATCGTTACATGATGGAGACTGCTATCAGTTAAGCCTAATAATTACAAACGCCAAATCTTTGTTTTCAGTGTTCTAATTATTACAAATGAACACTGAACATTTTCCTTTAATCCAGTGGTTTGCTGACCTAATCACATCTTGACAGTGACCATGTACATTGTCAAAGTGTCCTTGAGCTTCAAAGTCCTTCATTTTCACGGAGAGCTTCAGCTGGATTCATGAAAGAAATCGATTCTGCAGCTAAACAATGGATTGAAGGGAGCAATCCAGAGGAACTAAACTCTGAAAAAAGCACCATTTGAAAAAGTAAAATGTCATATGTTCAAATATATATTTGGGTGAGGGATGGGGATGGGGGGGGGGGGGGGGGTCATCTACGTAAGCACTGTCACGAGTCTCCTAGTGCCCCCCTTTCCTGGCAGGCAGATCTATTTTTAGCTTCTGACGTCACTGATCTCCTCTGATGGTGTAGCCGGCTGTGACGAGACAGCCGGCTACACCGAGCTGAGGGCTGGGTTGTCAAATAGGTTTTGGGTGAGGTGTGTATTGGGGAGGGTTATCATTGAGGTAAGCCCTGCTGCAGCCCCGCCCCTATTGTCGTGCCAAACCAATCAGGTGGGAGATGCTGTGCCACATCACTGTGCTGGATACAGCTTTCCTCATAACCCAACACCCCCCCCCCCCCCCCCCCCCCCTCTCTCTCTTGCTTCTGTGAATTAGGCTTTTCATTCAGCATCGATTGCATAATAGCCATCTTTGATTTATCAGCCACTGCTATTGCTGGAGTGCCTGAGGCACACTGAGCTAAAAATAGTCAAACTCTAGAATCTGGCATCCATTGCTCTGTTAGCTATTGTTATGATAAGAGAACGAGTGGGCTCTTTTAGCCAGACAACTTTTTTTTGAATGAAATACTGAGAGATCATTTAACAGTGATTTGAGTTTCTGTGAATGATTGTTTTCTATCGTCTCAAAATGTGAATAGTTGTAACCAAAAGGTTGCTGGTTTAAATCTTCGGCTCTGTCAGTAGAATGAACAGTATCTTCACCTTTCTTATCAGTCGAGTCAGCGTGTCTGTGAGAAGGCAGAGTCCTGCTGAGGGACAATGAGCTGTGCAAAGACTACAAACATTTTGATTTTGATTATCTCGAAGAAGAAATACAAAGAACCTGTCTCCTACATTTCTCTATCTAAGCTCTTCACTCCTTTTTGGTTGAACAGAAACTTAGGGAAAATTCACTCTCAAAAATTGTTTGCAATTCTCAACCTCAAGTGGATTTAATATGAACTAAGAGGGGCTGTAATACTGTGTGCTTACCTGAGATGAAATCAAGTGGACAAAGGTGATTTTATGAAAAAACAAAACAACAACAACTAAGATTTCATTTTAATCACACACAAAAAAAAATGTTTAAATGGATGCTCGGGGTGTCTTTTAGTAAAGAGGCTTGGAGGGGGTAAAATGAGAGAGTGGCCTGGGGCTGTATAGACAAGTAGCTCTGGTGACGTACCTCGCATGAAGTCAGTGCTGACGTCGTATAGAGATAGCAGAGGGAAATATGGTTGTTAGAGTGCGTTCACGAAAAAAGCAAGTCATCACGAGGGCCTTTTTCAAAAAAGACGTTCACTGTGAGGGGAAAAATACAACAGAATCAGATATACTTTGAGCCTTTATTTTTCTGAATGGGATGATTTGTACATACAGACGTCATTATTTAAACTTTTTTTTTTAAGCATGGCTTTCACTGTCTTGATTGTGAATGTCTGAGATAATTTGTTGATATAAAACATGCTACTGTATTTAGAATATCATCTGGTAATGGGACATGCTGCCTCTCTATATTTCACATCCATCTCCAGACACTTTATCACTGAGCTTATCTCAGCCGTGCCTTATCTTTAGATCAGCTCTTTCTTTTCTTACTCCATGTGTAACAATACACCTCACAGTATGTGTTGTGTGTACTGCACAGAATAATCTCTGTCTTCCAATATAGCTCACAAACCTGTCAATGTTGTATTGAATTATTGTCCTTGATAATTCTTTAAAAATGTGTACTATACAGCCCCAGGCCACTCTCTCATCCACTTTTTGAAAATAGAGTAGTAGCAGCTGCTTGGCTGTCACCTGACTACCTAAAACAATGCAGGTAAAGAATCCTGAAGTAAACGGTCATTTCATGTATCTATTCTCTCTCTCTCTCTCTCTCCCTGTAGTTTTGATGTGGAAAATGGCTTGTCAGTGGGTCGCAGTCCACTGGACTCTCAGACTAGCCCCGGTTCTGGTCTGGTTCTTCAGGCCAACTTCCCTCACAGTCAACGCCGCGAGTCCTTCCTCTACCGCTCCGACTCCGACTTCGACCTTTCACCCAAAACCATGTCACGCAACTCGTCCACTGCCAGCGACCTGTGAGTATTTCAGTCATATCCTCCTTTGACCTGTAGCCTAACTTCATGCTTCTTTCATGGTGGAGCTGCTGAGTTAGATTGAGGAGAAATCTGTGCATCTGAATCCAGAAGAAACCGTGATAAACTACCTTACAACAGTGGAAGAAGGCTTGAATAATCCAATTAACTTAACAGGTTATTATACTTTCAAGCTATAAAGTGGTTGTTTATTTAATTTTTCAGACTAGGTGGTTGATACAAATAAATTCAGTCCCTTGATTTTTCACTCAGTAATGTGCGTCAACGGTGGAAAAAAAGACATCAATAATAATTATATAATGGAATCAACCTTAAAAATGTAATACATTTAGTTCTTTGTTTACAGAAGAGTTATCAGGGGAAACATACATATTATACTAATTCTTTTATGTGAAAATATAATTTACTGTTTAATACTCTAAACATTGCTCTCTTTTTTTGCATTGGGCATTGCGGACGTTTTTGGTAGCAGAGATCGTTTTTTTTCTGTGAAGAGAAGAGCAGTCAAGTGGAGCTAGGAAATACAAGTCAAGTCCGAGCTGTAGTCTTAGCTCAGCTTTTGATCCAGTTCTTGCCTGTTTATGCAGCCAAAGGTTTCTGTGTGCAGCTAGCAGTCTCAACTACCAATAGCTGTCGCTCCTTTGTTTTGAAGGGAGGAAGGATTGAAGCATTGGGAAGTCAATTGGCAGCCTCGGTGAGACAAAGTGTGAAGACTGCTGTGAACACCCCCCACCCCCCACCCCCCCAACTCACCAACCCACCAACCCACCACTACCACCCAACATCCCCCCTACTCCACCACACACTCACGATTTTGACTTCTTAGAATCAGTTTTCAAATGTTGTTTTCCTCACCACCTAATGCACGCGCATCTCTTGTCACCTGCACGTTTCAACTTCTACAAATATTTGTCTTGGAGGCACATCCTGTTAAAGAGCAGAGTTGACTTTGTTTTGAGTGATCAAAGAAACACGGACAGACACCATCACGTAATAAAATATTTACTTTCCCTTTATCCTCTCTGTGTAGCCTTACATTTTAGCTGTTAAATACTTCAAACCAACTTCATCATCAAGCCACGCAACTTCATGTTGACTAGTTGTTGAAAGCAACAGCTTTGATAATTATAATGTGATATAGAATGATTGATTGCAGCTCACTTTTAAAAAAACAATTAGCTCAACATGACTCAATTTGAAACATTACATCATGCAGGTTTATGTGATTAGTTAGATGAAACTTCAATGGTTATATGTACTGCACTATCAGTCTTATTCAAGTGTATATTAAGTTTGAAGTTCCTCAGCTTTACCAACTGAAGTCAAACTTAATTGATCTTAATCTTTGCCTCTAAGAATTATTTGTAGAACTACAAAAATGTCCTTTCCCCTGTTGCTATTGCTCGAAGGGAACTCCAACCTTTCTATCGTCCCCATGTCCAGACCTTGTCATTATTTGTGTAGGTCTCTTCTTTAAGTTGATGCAATCAAGTAAATGGTTTATTCACTGGATGTTTCTTTCTGTTTTTTTTTTTTTTTCAGGCATGGAGAAGACATGATCGTGACTCCTTTTGCACAGGTTAGTAGCATTCGTTTTGCTGGTTCTGTACGAGCTGGAGTTTCCTGTAGTCACTGACCACTTTCATAAAACTTGAGTTAAAAATAAATCCATTATTACCCTCAAGTGGCTCTATGACAGCACTCAGTTGGTGACAGTTGGAAACTGACAGCAAAGGGTAAAAAAATCTGGTTTAGCAAACAAGTTTTCAAAACGTTTGTGTTTCTTTTGTATGATTTACCCTACACTGATTCTTAGACAGGTTGGCTAACAAGGCACTGCTTTTATTCAATAGTGATTTGCACTGTCACAAAATTTTAATATTGAAAGCAGGACAAATATATAATAATAATATAATATAATATAAATAATAATAATAAATAAATAATATAAAAATAATGTACTTTTTATTTCTGCTGTCTGTGGTCTGAAGATGTGGTTCTAAATGGAGCCCGTGCTGTTAACATGATAAACCTCTCGGCAGTGTTTCTATTGAAACTCGTTTTTTGTAATTGTAAGCTTCGACCTGACCAAACACATTACACATTACTTCTTTAAGGCCCTTACTCATCTGACATCCAGAAATAGTCTCTTCACTCAAAGTCTTTATTTGTTTGTGTTTATGTTTTATTTCAACACTTGTATCTACAGTGTTCTCTTTAACCGATTTGGATGTTGAACTCATTTACCAAAAAGGAAATCTCTAAACTTAACAATCCAAATTCTTATTATCGTTTTTGTGAAGAATGTAGCTGTTTCAAGCTGTTTAAAAAGTTGAATATTTGGAGTGGCTCGTCCTCACTTCTTGCGTCTCTCTTTTCTTCCAGGTTCTTGCCAGTCTACGAACAGTAAGGACTAACTTTGCTGCGCTGACACATCTCCAAGACCGTGTGGGAAACAAGTAAGAAAGCGAGGAAATCCCAGTGGCCTGTTGCTCCAGCTATGTTTAAGTTCTGCATTTTCCACACTAAAGCCTACGTTGAAAACCAGCGTTTAACCTAAGTTGTGTCTTTGTTTCGTTGATACCTAATGATAGCTAAATCATACACCTTAAATCTACAGCTGGTGTGAAACATCAACAATGTCTCGAGGGATGAAATCCTCAACTCAAGCATAAGGCATTTTAACAGTGCTCTTTAATTAGCAGGATACAATTACATCGTTAATGGGGAACAGAAAGCACTGATGTCGCGGTAAAAACCTCTGTTCCTTCTCATCCTCCAAGTTGTCCCATGCTTCAAAGCTAAACACCATGTCAACCATATTTAACTGGGGACTGTATACTCACTACAAGCTACACAGGTGGAAGATTGACGTTGTAAACGACTCCGACATTGGAACTATCTCAGCTGTTGCAACAACTTTATTGCTAGTATTGAGTGAACTCTGGTTTTGTTGGAGCGTGTTCATCACTGGTGCAGCTTCGTGCAGGTGACTATCTGCTTGTCATTTTCTTATTTTACTAACACTGCATCTGTTCCTCGTTTCAGGCGGCCTACAACCAGCACCCAGATACCCATGTGTAAGCCATGTCTTACAGGTCAGTGCTAATATATCTGTGAGATTTGTGGCATGTAAGTCACTGCAGGTAGAGCTGCTGTTGTACTGTTGTAAGCAAAACTCTTAATAAGCCACCCCCACCCCCATTTTAGTTACAACCCCTGCTTTAGGTTTGTAAGATGTAGATACAGACAATTTCATTTTTATTGGCTGACCTGTAACATGCTTGTGTTTGACCTTTCAGAGGAGCCCTACCAGAAGCTGGCGGTGGAGACTTTGGAGGAACTTGACTGGTGTCTGGACCAGCTGGAGACGCTGCAAACAAGACACTCCGTTGGTGAAATGGCGTCCAATAAGGTGGGTTGACAATACCTCCACTTCTCAGTAGGAAAGCATAATTGCATTGTTATTGCAATATTTCATTAAAATATAATTAACGCTTTTCAAAAGTCTGAATTTATCACAATAAATATTTCAACAAGCAGTGCTTTTACACTGTACCCATTCAGTGGGCTCCTATCAATAATAGCAGGGCTGTGTGCACATCATGTTGATGATTAAATCATGTTCATGTAGTGTGGTGAGATCAAGCAAGCTATAAGCTACCCTTTGATTAACTGATGCCAATTATGTGTTGAAAAAAAAGAAGCTTTTTGTCTGTGTTATAATGAGACTAGATGTAAGTCACATATAAAGATAAATTCAGGGGCTATAACACAAACAGCTGAACTGGAACACATTGTGAAACTCCAGGCATCATGAATGGCCCAGACCCCTCCTCCCCTGAATCAGTGGGTCAGCATCTTTATCCTCTTCTCCTTCCTGCTCTTCTACACCACCTGGTGGCTGCATTATTTCTACCGCCAACTCCCAGTCAACCATTCAGATGTCTCCTCTCCACCGAGCCCCCAAAGCAGGATGAATCTTATTGGTTAGAGAAGGGGGAGCCGTGTGCAGGACGTGGGAGGGGGGTTCCTCACAGCCTCCTGCTCTCTCCATACGCGTCTCATTGAGAGTGTGTGACAGTAGTTGGATAAGTGACTGCAGTCACACCGTCTCTACCCTGATGGTAGACCACATCCCCAGTTTCCATCATCTCACAACACCCTACCCTTTCCCCCTGACCCTCAAACCCCCACCTCACCTCCACGACAGGACATGGGATTATGGGAACATTCATTTCCAAACAGACTTCTTTCTCATGTTCAAAACGTCTCTGCTGTGCGTGGAGCAGAAATGAATGTGAAGATTACAACTCCATACTAAACAAGCAACCTTGTCTGCATGTGGTTTTGGATTTAAACTACCTGTGACATTAGCGTTCGCAGTTTGACATGCTTGCGTCGGCTTTCCTCGATAGTCTTTGCTGGAGACTTGCACAGGTGAGTGATAAAGAAAGCTTCTTGCCTTGTTTACATGGGAATCTGATGGCCATCAGTGCAAGTTCTGCAGAAGGTTTAACAGTGACCCTGCCAAATTGATCTAAAGCAGGACTGGATCCCCACATGGGCTAAATATTAGGAGCGTGTTTGTGTATGCATGTATATGTGTGTATGCCAAACAAATTGATTTTAAAAAAAGTCATGCATGTTAGCAAGGCATACACTAATTAATTGTTTGATATTAGCACTGTGTTTTGGTATGAAGCCAAACAAATATGTTAAATATAATTTGAATATGTCAATGTGTGAATTCATGTGGGTATGTGAGAGTAGTTTGCAGAGACAGAGGAAAACATGAGGAAGCACATGCTACAGAAGAAGTAAGCCAAATATTAGCTAAATGGTTTTTGTTTTTTTTGATCATATAGTAGTAGCAGCGTAAACACTGCATCTCTCTCAAAGCCACATCCCCTCCCTCAGCCAGCACAGGTCAAATATGTTACATATCAGTGTGGAAGCTACTGCTGCCTTATTTATATATGTATATATATATATATATATATATATATATATATATATATATATATATATATACTAGTGTTTTCCAGCTACCAACAGAGCAGATTTGGCCAGGTCTTTTCAAACAGACATCTTTTGGGGATGTTGTGTGATGTAGTTTAAAAGCATTTCAACAAAGTATTAAAAAAAACTTAGAGGATCTTTGCGAGGGGGAACTAAGTTACTTTGTTTGCATGACACCTTTCTCTGCCCATAATTTTACACTGAGGATGACAGTATGTCCAACAAAATCAATGTATATATACTAGATATATATTAGAATATCTCTGAAGCATCACCTATTCTTCTACTCGGGCAACAAAATCTTATCAATGAAACTCAGAAAATCAATGAGTGGCAAAGCATTGTCACATGTGAATCATAGTATGTGCTAAATATCATGTGCTCCAGGAGTGTGTTCACAGAGTTAATTAAAGGTGATAAATGGAACGGACAAAAAGGGGAACAGGAGGAACTCAGGGATTTTGAGACTTCTATTCATGGTGTTTTTTTAATGACAGTTTCCCCATCATGGTCTAATTAAGTTCTTTAATTGATCATATTAATGTTTAAACATGTATTCAGATATGAACCTAACCACAGACTAACCTCATTGTTGTGTCTGGTTTTGTTTTTTATTCACAGTTTAAGAGAATGCTAAACCGTGAACTGACTCAGCTGTCAGAGACGAGCCGCTCAGGAAATCAGGTGTCAGAGTTCATCGCAAACACCTTCCTCGGTGAGTTAAACTACCCGTCTGAAACGAATCAAATGTCTCTGTGGAAGGGAGAGCTGCGATTGGGTCGTTAGATCCTTGTTGATAATCATTCCTTTAACTTGTGTTTTTATGGAAACTGAAGTTTACAATTAGCTACAAGTGATCTAGAGTTCATCGAAAAGCCTTTACAAATTACACATTTATAGATGATGTAAATTATACAGGAGAGCTTTTTTATCTTTTTGTTTAACTTTTTCAGCTGTTTTTTTTTTTGCTGTTTTTTTATTTGAACAATCAAAATACTATTTTGAGTCATCTCATTGAAATGACAGCATTTATAAAACATTTGTTCAAAGAACACTTTTGTGAATGACACAAAATGAAGCAAACATGCCAGTGATTTGTGCTGCCTGCTCCTCCTAACTAACAGGAACTTATTTGTGCATTTGCATGACTTAGCTTTATTGACAGTTTTACCGTCTGTTTTATGAGATCAGCATAAAACGTTTCATAGTGCTTTACGCAGAAATGGACGTTTTAAATTTGTTTTCTTGTAAAGTCAAATATGAAATCAACTGGGGGGTGGGTGAATAAAGTATATTGGACTAATAAAATGCATTACATTTAAAAAAAGAGAGAGGGGTAAACGGTTTTGAGGAAACAACAGCGGGGGGACGTATCAGGAATCTAAAAGGGGATTTCAACATTTCTTTGAAGGAGAAATTTTACAGGTAAGAAGGAATATAAGGCAGAGTTCTTGACTGGAGAGGAGGACTGCTTGTTAATAAGACAGAACGGAGAACGTAAGATTTCTCCCTCCTTAAAGGAGAAGGAGGCGTGCCGACAGACAGCATTCCCTGACACATTGTGTGGCGTTGTCGTAGCAACAGGGTGCAGTTTTATTAGACGGCACGTTGCATCAATAGGAGGCTCAGTATTCAACAGCCCTGCCGGCAGGATGGAGGTCCAGCCGAACGAGGATGGAGCCGGCTGCATTTGGAAATGAACACGATGGTTTTGGGAGTGAGGAAGAGGAGGCATTGTGAGAGAGGTGAGAGGGACCAGACAGTGCTCGTGATGTGACACTCTGCATCTTTATGCTGTCGTGGGCTCACATCGTGGCTCTGATCGGGATATTTGTCAGGAAATCCTGCCTGCCTGCCGGGAGGATGATATTTGGAAACAGGCTGTCTTTGATTGCTAATGGGCTCATTATTGTCTAGTTTTGTTCAAACGAGGATGAGTCACGTTCATCACTGTCATGTCTTCTTAAACAGCACCTTTGTGTCAACAAATCATTCATCATCAGGAAGATTATGGTGATTCTGGTGGTGGACACCGCTCTGTGATCTCTGTTTTTTTGCTTAGAGGACGTCAAGTTCTTACTGAGTTAAAAAGAATCTCTAACCTGTGGTCGTGATGAAACCTTTCCCACATTTGGAAAAACACAAGAAGTGCTTTGTCATCAAGCTGGAGGCAAGGCTGAGCTTCTGAAAGGCTGATTTACCCATCATCCTTCGCTTTCTACTCCTGTTATTCATGCTGCTATATGTCACATTTATGGTCACCATACTTTGAATTTGAAAACAGAGTTATGCTGCAGGTTGCTAGTTTTACCCGTATGTATCTGTGTCAGAGACCTACTAACCTTGATGTACATACAGTGAATGTAGATCTCACTTTACTGTGAGACACAGTAAAGTCCTGTCTTTGTCAATGTCATTAGTCTCAGTATGCATTGAAAAAACAAGCATGTAAAATTTTACCAAAATAAGACGCGTTAGTATTTTGAAAATGGCGAGTTGAGCTAAAACATGAGTGTAACATAAAGGTAAAACAGCAGTATGTTTGGTCGAAGACATTTGAAAGGGATGCTCTGTTTACATGGATTTCATTTTTGCCCAACCTCAGCTGAAATGATGTTCATGTCGATTGACAGATCAACCGTGGCGGTCGGTTTGAAATGAATCAAGCTGCTCATTAATAGCTTTTAAGTGTATCCAGACTGCTCTCCCTAAATGTCTCTGTGCATTGCTGAAGACTGATTTCCTATTATCACACACGGTCCGTGGTGTACGTTCTGTAACTAACACACGTGTTCACATGCTGCAGGTCTAACTACAGGACAAGTCCGTTCTAATCAGGGGTAGTTGTGACTATTAGGTGAGGATGGATGTTACAGTTGTAGTGAAAAGAGTCAAGCAGTGGTAATAGTAACCACTGTGACACCAGCTGAAACGTGCGGTTCAGCCTGCTGAGAGTTGGTGAAGTTTTAGAAACAGTAAATGTAATGTTTGAATTTGAGTTTGTATCAACTTTGAGTGTTTTCAGTGTCACCTTGCTGCTGCTGATTGCTTTGATCATTAACAATGAGAGAACAATAGTAGTTTAGCTGACATTTAGCAGAATAAGCTAGGTTGGTTGCAAACAGTAGACGTTGATGAGTAATCTACACTTAACACGTTTTTTTGTCTCTTGCTGTGCTGTGTCAGTGACATGTGAGGCAGTGCTTGATTTATTCAGCACAGTCATTTCCATTTCCTGGTGCTCCAGGAAGCTTTGTAGCTTCCAGCAACTTTTTGTGCAGTTGAGGAAGTCTGGTTGAATTTTTAGCTTTCAAATGGAGTACATTTTGTAAAAAAAATTATATTTATGGAATATGACCAGAGATGTGCATATTCATAATAACTTTAAATAAACTTCGGGAGTTTCAGTGTTGATAGTTTTTATAAAAGGCTTCAGGTAGCTACGGTAGTAACTGTAGTTCTCTGTGTGCAGCAGCTCTTTAAGAGACCTCAGTAACAGGTCATAACGTTCTGTGTCAGTAGATAAATATTACAGTGAGGAAGAAGTGTTTTGCAATTTTACAAAGATATACATATAATAAATGGTATGCTTCGATGTTTACACAGAGAAACAACATGACGTGGAGATCCTGTCTCCACCTCCTAAGGAGAAGGAGAAGAAAAAGAGGCCGATGTCACAGATCATTGGGGTGAAAAAAGTAACACAAAGCCCCGGCTTAGCGTCTACCTGCATCCCTCGCTTTGGAGTCAGCACATCACAGGAAAGCATGCTTGCCAAGGTTTGTCCACACAGAAATGCTCACAAACCAAAAAAAAACACAAACATACACTCACTGTGTCTTTCTGTGTCTCATTGATGACCTGTTCACTTCAACAGGAGGTCGAGAACATTAACCGTTGGGGTCTGGATATATTCAAGATAGCTGAATTTTCTGGAAACCGACCTCTGACGGTTGTCATGTACTCCGTCTTCCAGGTGGGTAAATCCTTCATTATGCTCCCCTCTCCAAAGATCTAATTTGAATAAATTCAGGGATTATGCTGAAATGAAATTACGACCAATATAAAGTTTACACATTGAACACAGAATAGAGGCTGTAATTCAGGATTACTCTGACTCCAACTCTCTCTTCTTCCTTCTTCTCACTTCTCAGGAGCGAGACCTTTTGAAAACCTTTAAGATCCCCAGTGACACCTTCATCACCTTCATGATGACCTTGGAGGATCACTACCACGCTGATGTAGCTTACCACAACAACATTCATGCTGCAGATGTGGTGCAGTCCACTCACGTCCTCCTATCCACCCCTGCTCTAGAGGTGAAGTGAGAAAGACGATGTTGTTGTTCTAACTTATGAGGACTTTGCGAAGGATAGTTTTCATGGATGTAGATTATAAACATACGGACCACAGTTCCGTCAGTAAGCAGGACACGGAAGTAACTTTTTGTGTGTGTAGAAAAAAGGTCAAAACAATAGTTTAATCAGTGTGTTCGTTTAATTGTATGTTGTTGGGGGTTTTTTTCTGTGCCTTCCCAGGCGGTGTTCACAGATCTGGAGATCATGGCTGCTCTGTTTGCCAGTGCGATCCACGATGTTGACCACCCAGGAGTCACCAACCAGTTTCTGATCAACACAAGTAGGTTTCTATCCGTCCCTGTACAAGACCACAACAATAATTAATACACATAAGGGATTGATTCCCTTTTATTTCTCCAGACCACGTCAAATATCGAAAACCATACAAACATGAACATAGTTTTAAAATTGTTTTTAAACACAACAGTTTGAAACAATGTTCTCAACTTGCTTCGCATTCAGCTGACATACTCGTATATTAGTCATACATTTTTACTTTAAATGAAATAGTCTACTGAAACTCACCTTTGCCTTGACCTGGGAATTATTTATTTAAAGTTCTTTATTTTGTGGCGGTAAAGCTTCAGATTATAGAAAGAGTACTTTGGGCCAACTTGTATTTATATAATTTGTATTATTTGTAGCCACAGGCTTCCAGGCTGTGTGTTAGGACACTGGCTCTTATGAAGACTGTGCTTCAGTCAGCACTGATTCAGAACATTTAATCACAGTAAGAAGCATTTAGTTTGAGTCATTCTGTTAAATGTTATTTAACAACTTCAATTTACACCACTGAAGGTTCTGAGCTTGCTCTGATGTACAACGATGCCTCAGTGCTGGAAAATCATCATCTCGCTGTTGGCTTCAAGCTGCTCCAAGAGGACAACTGTGACATCTTTGAAAACCTGAGCAAGAAGCAGAAAGACTCCCTCCGCAAAATGGTGATTGACATGGTGAGACGGCTACATCTTTTACATTCAGTATTGATTACCTCTGCAGTCGTTCTCCACCTGGACCGACACCTTAACAGTTTGCTCTCTTTGTGAAAATGTTCACAGACCACAGTAGGTTTGCTGGAATGACGCCAAGTCTGTTTAAACTGGCCATTGGCTGCCTTTTTCAGACAGCGCTTTCTTCCTATGTGCCGGATCTGCACATAATGCACATTGCATTGACATCTACACACAGATCTTACACCAGGGTTAGGCCCAATAGGGTTTGCCTCCTAATATGCAAAATATCCAGTCAAAGCAGGCTTAATCCCATGTTCAGTGTTTCTCTTGTAGCTTATTGGAAGTGTTTTGATTTATATGAGTATTAGAAAACTATACTAAATAACCCTGGAAAAATACAAATGTAATGGATGATAAATAGATGGGCAGTTCTAACCCTCTTTTGAAGAGACTCTGCACAGCATCATCATCATTTAAAGCTTTCTGCCTCCTACCCTTCCTCCAGATAAATGTGTGCAGAGCTTCAAAATTGCTGTAGGCCACGGTTGTTGCAGTGACCTGTTTTTGTGGTTGTTGTCTTCATTAGGTGCTTGCCACCGATATGTCCAAACACATGAACTTCTTGGCCGACATGAAGACAATGGTGGAGACCAAGAAGGTGACGAGTCTGGGAGTCCTGCTGCTGGATAATTATTCTGACCGCATCCAGGTGAGAAATCCACCTAATGACTCTGAATGAAGTATCACAAAATACTCATTCAATACACAGTGATATGAACTAATTCCATAGAGAGAAATTTGAACTCATTAGCTTTGAATAACAAGCAGATCTCAGGTATTGGTAGCAGCAGTTCTCCATTCATATTTTGTTCAGCCAGGACGCTGTAATCACAGTGCTGACACCTGCTGGATTACTCTGGTACTCTTTCACCTGTGTATGTTTAGTCATGTTTTGTGATGTTAGTAAAGTCAAAGTTAACATAATTATTGCTGTTACATCCCTGAAACTTTATCAGATTTATTGGAACAAAAAACATGAGCATCATTTGTCATCAGTCGCTTAACATTTCTCCTACAGGTTCTGCAGAACATGGTCCACTGTGCCGACCTCAGCAACCCAACCAAACCGCTGGAACTTTACAGGAAGTGGACAGACCGCATCATGGTGGAGTTCTTCACCCAGGGAGACCGAGAGCGGGACAAGGGCATGGAGATCAGCCCCATGTGTGACAAACACAACGCCTCTATAGAGAAGAACCAGGTAACATCTGCTGACAAATGGGAATGATATTGGAAATACAGTTAACTCAAAGTGATACATGTTGAAGGATTTATTTCAAAACATTAACAAAAAGAACAAGTGCAGAAAAGTTAAATTATTTGAAATAGATTTTGATGTTTTGAAAGTAATGTAGAAGGCAGTCTGGTCAAAAGCACTGGATGCAGCTCAGTCAGTTTACACCAGCAATATGTTGCTGCTTCACAGCTCAGGCAGGAGGGGAGAAGTGGAGGGGGGTAACCAAGGGAAAGGGGTTGTGGATACTTCCTGCAACAGGTCAAACTATCATGTTTCAGTTTATTGGAGAGAGCTAAAAGAGAAACAGGAGGAGTTCCTGGAGGGAGCAAGGCAAGTCCTAATAAGCAACTAAGCAGCTACACTTCAGAAACAAGCCCAAAAATATATTTGTACAGTAAGAGACTTTCTGGAAAAACAAGTCCAAAGTCTCTTATTATGGGACTGCTTACAACCTGCTTCAACTGACATAACAAGTTCCAGCTTACCTCATCTGTTTGCTTTTGACATTAAGTGATGCATGTTTACTCTTGATATGAATTGATGGATATTATGCCTTTAACCAGGTGGGTTTTATTGACTACATCGTCCACCCTCTGTGGGAGACTTGGGCAGACTTGGTGCACCCTGATGCTCAGGACATTCTGGACACACTGGAGGATAACAGGGAGTGGTACCAGAGCATGATCCCCCACAGCCCCTCACCCTCCAGCCCTGATGAGCACCAGGCTGGTTTAGGATCAGGAGGAGACTCTGCTTTGGGAGCAGGAGGGACCCTCCCTTCAGGAGGAGGGGGAGGAGGAGCAGGTGACAAGTTCCAGTTTGAACTCACTCTGGAGGAAGAAGAGGAGGATGAGGAGGAACTGGATTCTGATCTGGAGAGCCCTCTAGAGGAAGAATCTCAGTCAGGTGGGGAGCGGCACCAAGATTCCTCTTCCCCGTCTTTGTCCCCAGACCCCCGCAGCAGCAGGTACCGTCCTCCCTCGCCTCACCCATCCAGGAACCTGAGCCTTGCTGCCATGTCTGTGCGGAGCCCCCAACCCCACAGGACACTTGCCTCCCCAGGACAGGAGGGCGCCGACAGGGACAGAGACCTGAGCCAGGAGGGCGACGGGGTGGCCTGCCTACGT
Organism: Symphodus melops; assembly: GCF_947650265.1. NCBI lineage: Eukaryota > Metazoa > Chordata > Actinopteri > Labriformes > Labridae > Symphodus > Symphodus melops. The sequence goes on from NC_136698.1 coordinate 8,559,517, forward strand.
ATGGGAACGTAACAACCAGCACAACCTGCCCCACCCAAGAGACAAGAGCGCTGGATGTAGTGAGATGGGGTGGGGCAGGCCTTAAACAACAAAGTCTGTATAATCACTACTACTACCCTTTACACTGGAGAGACCCACTCTGATTTTTTATTCTGATAAGACAAATCGCTTTTGCCTCTCTTTGGGTGCCTGATCGGCCTTTTGTGTCCCGTCCTGCTTTGTTGTAGCTTCAGTTCGGAGCGTCCCAGACAAAGACTGCTGCATTTAAACTGGGGAGAACGAGAGGTGAAGAAAATGTCTTCCTCCCAAATAACAGCATATGACGTTCAGACATGTGCAGCGAAGTGCGAGGAGCACCATGGTTTGACAGGGTCTTGGATATTATTTTGCACCATAGTTTTAGTTAAGGATATGAAAGTACAGATTCTGATTGGAATACGTGAGTATGATTTTTTTTTTTTTTTTGAAGAAGAAGAATGATGTGAGTGATGAATCGCTTTTTTGCCAAATACATGACGTATATGAGCCGTGAGAAAATGGATGGGCCTTAACCTCAGGGTATGAAGAGAAACATAAGTCTAATGTAGCACGGATGTAGTGGGTACCCCTGACCTGACCCAACCCTAAACTGCCTTTCCTGTTTGATTTACCTCCAAACCAGAAACACCTGAGACCTTGTTTCCTCTATCCGTCTCTACATTTAAGGAAAACCCTTTAACTGAAAATGCGGCTAGTGAAGCAATCAAATAATGTATATTTAAACCAGCTTGTAGCAGCGCAGAGATTGAACAAGGAAGACTCAACTGCAGTCTGACACGTTGAAAACCCAAAAGACACCTCCTGTATGATTTACTTTATTTTTTTACCTGAGATGATTTGAATGTTGTCATTGTTTTAGGTCTTCATTTGTTGTACATTTGCTGGTCTTGTCTCTGTTTATAAGCTTGAAAACCATTTTCTTTTTTTATCAGGGTGCCTCCGGTCCACAGTAGCACTTTACCGGCCTTTCCCTTCAGCTCTTTTATTCAGTCACACAAAGGGCTTCATTCACTTTAGTCCTACTGATCGTACAGAACATCGGACCTGAGGAGCCAGAAAGCACGGCAGGAAACTGGCATCCCAGAATTTCACAAACTAACCTGACAATTAAACACCAGCGACAAAATGTTCAACCTTAATATAACATTACAAAAAGAGCCCTTCATGTAACCTAAAGTTAGTATTGATGGAGCAGTCCCAGGTTTGATGCTTTGACTCAACTACGAATCCATACAATGTAGGCAAAAAAGATACAAATATTATTTATGACTGGCAGCAACACAGACGCTTTGGGCTGCAGTGTTATCACCTGACAGTTCATTGTGGATGTTAATGTTTGTTAAAAGCACACTTTCAGCACCCTGTAGTAAAAGGAGCGCTGGTATGATTATACGTTTTTCTTGGTGTCTGCAAAGCTCATGAAAAGACCCACAATGCAACAGTTCCTTCATACCGTCTGTCCTCTGCTATGCTTTTTTTGACCGAAACCCATTTGTTTCTTCTTAGAAATACATTTTTCATTTAACAATTTTACCGTGTTCTTTGTTTAAAATAGTTATTCAAATTGATTTTTTTAAGTTTTTAGCAAACCTCAATACTTTGAGCATTTATTTAATGCAGCAGGACAGTGTGCATGGGATCGATCATGTCACCACTGATGCTCGTTAAAATAATTCCAGCTAAAGAATGACGGTCTATGGCGGCCAGCAGACAGTGCTTGTTGGTGTGATCACTTCATTGTGTTTTTGTGCTTTTCGTGAGCTTTGTTGACACTAAGAAAAACAAATGATATCACAATATGTAACCTTTGATCAGGCCTTCTTAGTATAGACTGTATAAGAAATGAATGTGGCCAAGGTGACGTCACATATAATATAATTAGGTTTGAGTTTGCTGTTTTGGCAGCTGCAATCTTTTTTTGCGGGGGGTCAGAACTGACCATATTTGGATGAGAGGTTTGATACCGTAGAGGTCCAGTTCAGTGATTCAAAATAATTGAAGCCTAAGAGACTGCTAGCAACACCCAGTCACTCAAAGCAGCTAACTCCTCCATTATGCATTATTAACTGTAAGCCTTAATATATAAGTGACCATTTCAAAACCTTTAGGCGCTTCTGCCTTTGCTTCTTATTTCAGCCATGGGGACAACGCTGGGTATTAACCTCTGCCTCTCAAGCACATGAATGGGATATTTCCTACTCTTTATTTCTTTTACTATATGAGCACAGTCTGTAAAAAAAACATTTAGCAGATGGCAACACTGATTATGAACTGACTAAGCCTGATTGTTTCCTTACTACTTCTACGAGAACTTTAAACCCAAAGTAAAACTTCTACCCCAGGTTAAAGCCTGTTTAGTTTTTAATGTGCTATTTCCCAGTATTCAGACAGTACCTAATAAATCACCTGCCGAGAGGCTCTGACGTAGAGCCTAAAAGGAACACAGCGTCTCACATTTGTGACAGAAATGAACCTGTGGTAGTTTTGAAGAGTTTTCCATCTAGTTTCAGTCTTATTTGTAAAGAAAGTGCTCGACTGGGATAACTGTGTGCCATAAGTGTTGAAAACACACAAACACCTGCCAGCCTATGATTCTGTACATTTTTACACTAGAGATTTTACCATGATGATTGTATTAAAGTCATTGACTTTAAGTGTTAGTTTTTACTAATGAGACCTTTAAATAGTATTTAAGAAGACAATTTATTAGATTTTGTGAGACTTAAGCTCATCTGTTCATCCTTTTCCGAAACAAATAGCTTAGACTTCAGAATGTGTGTAGTTCAGGACTTTTTCTATACCAAGTATATGTTCAGTGTGTGTCGCTGTCACAAAAGGTAGAGAGGCCAGGAAGCAACAACCACTACATGAGATATGAAGCACTTCCTGGTCAGGTAGTCGTAGAGAACACCAGTCCGCAAGTATTTTATTCACTCAGCTACTACGTCTTACATGTGATGGCAGGGCTTGGACTGTATAGCTGAAGTGCTATTCTGCTGTTATAACATGCTGAGACTCAATATCCATCTGTAGCACTGTGAAAGTAAGAAAACACATTTCCAGTTTTCTTACTTTGTCTGGTTTTGTCCAATGTTAAACCATGTTTTTTAAATATTTAACGTTAATTTAACAGAACAAATTTTCTTTAAAGAAATCAAATTGATTAAAAATATATTCAGTGTTTTCTGTAGCTCTCAGGGTCTAAACCCCTCAAAGCTCTGGGATGTAAACTCCACAAACCTCAGCAGCAGATGAACATTTGAATAATTCCAATTCTTTTCCTCTAGCTCCATCCACAGGCCAAAGACTGTACATGCACAAAAGCAAAGAATGAATGTAACCAAGATTCCCAATGAAGCTGGAAATAACGAATTTGTGGCCTTTGAATTGACGTTACCTCAACAACAGACCCCCTTTCATTTAAGTTTTTTTTAACAAACTACTTGTGATGCCCAAAACAGCATCAAAGTTGAATGTGATTCAGTATGGTAGTGAACACTGACTCATGTGGAAATTAAAATTTTCATCTTGTCTTCAGGTCACAAAGCTTGGTGAACAATTCCAGCAAGTAACAAATCTGCTTGTAATTATTTTTTCATTGGGCACCGATGAAACTTGGAGTTAAATACTGCCGGTACAGACTGGACAAGTGAGAATAAAAGTTAGAGAGCCAGCCACTTAGAAATCAGGACTAAACCTTTATGGCGCAATCATTCAAAAATATAAATCTACATAAATATAAAGTTCTGAAAACAGTTTGTGGTTCTGTGCTTCACTCTGATGATTTTAACACAGCCAGGATCATTTAGAAACAAGGACAATCTTTTTGTTCACCTATTATGAAAGACGGGCGCTCCAAATATTGATGCTACAAATCATTAACAGTTTACTTCTCTCACTCCAGTGTTCACTGTGCAGCTCAGAACGCTCAGTTTGGTATCAGCATGTTAAAGCAGCACAGTGGCTCTTTAGGGAAATCAGTGTTCATGCGTCGCTGAGCAGCAGTCTCTACTCACGCTGCATTTTTTGGTGTTACCCATTCTTCCTCCATTAATGTTCATGCTGTCTCGTTTCCTCAGCTGTGTTGTGCAAACTTCTATAAAGATATTTATTCTTCTGTCGAGACAAAGTACTGTAACATAGGATGTTTGATTTCATGTTTTGGAGCCGAAAAATCAAGTTAGCTTTCTTACAAGAATGTATACATACATCTGCCACTCCAATGTTTGTCAAAGAAAATGAATTTATTTTTGTTCCTTGTTTAAAGCCAAAAGAGTCATGGGAGTTCAGGGTGTTTTAAATGACAAATGCCAATAAATTATATTGACAAGTATCAAACTGGATTTTGTGTGTGTATTAGACTATGAAACACATTTAATACAGATATTGTGTCAATTAGGAGCTTGATATTAACGTTCATCTCAAATTACAAACATGAATACCCCATACAATTAACATCCACTGTATTAACGAGAGCCGACAGAAAAGCAAATGCGTGCGTGGTATTTGAAGGTGTGCTTTCATTCATCTATGATGTACAACAGCCAGCAGACAGCAAACATGTCAAAGTTTGTCTTCAGCAGAAGCCTCTGTTCAGTCTGACCGTGGCTCCTGTGCACGCTGGAGGCTTCACTCCCTGCAAACACAACACAGTCACATCTCAGCACAGTAAGAAACACCTTCTCTTTAGAATCACTGTTGTGTCGTAATGGTTAAAGAAAACTAAAATACTTTTCCATAACCTTTAAGAAGATTTCCAAACTTACCCAATCCAAATATTTCTATCATTACTGACATCAAATATCCAAAGTACAGTTTCAGTCATTAACAAACCTTGTAGAGCTGACAAACCAGATGGAAAAGTGAAGACATCGCCTTTTCCTCATTCTCTTCAGAGTATACCTGAAACACGAGTTCATGATCTTTCAATCTATAACAGTCATCTCGTCAGAAGTCCACATCTACACTGAAGAGAGGTAGAAGACGTAGAGTAACAATGTATACTGCCACTAAGAATCCTAGATTTTAATACCATTATATAATTTCATACATATTTCAGTTTTAAAGTAGTCCAAGATAGCTCATTAAAAAAAAAAACACCACAATTTTAACAATTGTAATACAACGTATACAGCAATTGTTCTTGCGTAAAAGGCAATACGTGTCAGACAAGAGTTTTTTAGTTCTTACAGTATTTAGGTTTGACATGTTTGTTTTTTTAAATTGATTTCTATGAATTTTACTTTACTAGTTTGTAATACTGCATTTATCCATCTACTTAAAGTCTGTTTATTGTTAGAAGAAAAATACAACAGTAGTCCCATTATGCCATTACTTAAACCATAGAGTCTATAGTTCAAAGTCTCCCCTAATGCATTACATTGTTTGAAGCAGCTGTGATGGTGGGGCAGTAACTCATTTGCAGAAAATCAAATAATGGTAGTGGTTGGCTTAAACAAGATCTACTCTGGTTAAAAAACACACAAGGTCAATGAAGACCGTTTTGCTTGAGAAGTTAATATAACTTAGTATTCCTCTTGTTACTTTATAAAATTTAAAAACAAAAAAATAGGTACAATTTCCAAGCACCAAAGTCATCAGTGTTTTACCCCATTGAAGGTGACCCAGGGGACATGCGTGTGTGCAGGAGTCAGAGCTCTGGTCATGGCAGCGTTAGCGTGCATCAGCTGATTTCCCATAGGTCCTTTTGAACACGAATCAACACTGGACCAAGAGACAGAGGGAGCGTGCAGCTGCAGACACTGGGACAACAAGACATCAGAAAATATGCACCTCCAGTTAGTTATATTCTCCAAAATATCTCGTTAAAAGAATTAAACAACTTGTAAAGTTCAACTTTCAGAGAACTTGAGATAAAGAAAATGTAGAATCTGACAAATATTTATTCTGCATCACTTTGAAAAACAAAAACTGAAAATACATTTCAAGCTTTTGAGAAAAACTTCTGTAAACTTCAATTATCAAATTAAACATTGAAAAAAACAATCATTTTGTACAACAATATTCACATTTCTTACAAATACTTCCATGAAAATTTAAAAGAAATTAGTTTATCGTGCTTCTAGTTTTTGTAAAATCAATGCCATTTTAAAAAGGGACCGTTTTTATGTATGTTGTTACTCACAGAGCGGGCAGCACCAAGAACATCTGCAGATGACTCCATGCAGTTGATGATATGAAATGCTGAGTGTTTGGCTAAGTGGAGGATGCAGGCCTGAGGAACAGAACAATCAAATTGTTATATACATACACGCGTGCGTGCGTGCGTATACACACACGTATATATATACACATGTATATATATAAAAATTGAAATGTGACAGTGCTAGAGTGCCGAGACAAAACTCAAAAACCTCGATCATGTTTCCGGTGCACTCAGGCTCTCCATGCTGACAGCTGAAGGGAGAGTTTGCAGACGGGAACTCCTGCAGGAGAGAAGGCATAAATCAGATTTCTGAAATTAGTGTAGTATAAATATCTTGATTTGGAGGACCAGAATGAAAAGTACCTTTGCATTCCCATAGGGCACCAGAGTGACGGTCATTATGTCCTGCAGCATGGTCCAAGTGGGGAAGAGCTGCTGTGTGATGAAGACTCTGCATTCTGGGCACAGACTCTCATAGTAAAGAGTGATGGACACTGGAGGAACAGATTGGTTTGGTCTGGTTGCATTTACTTCCATGCACTGCTTCTGAACCTGCACCACAAAGGGTGTAAAGTCAGACCCATAAGTTTAACACTCTTCAACTACATATTTTCATACTAACAGAGATAAGAATGGATCAGATCTTTTATTTGTCCAAAGATTCTCTGAATTCCAAAGTCTAGTTTTTAAAAATAAAACTGCATAATTAATTTTAATGGTTCTCCGTCACATGAACTTGACAAAAGAATTAAAGACAATTATTCGCTCAGCTATTGCACATTTAATTGAACTTTTATGGCTTCTTACTTTTGTTTGAATATTATTAAAATCTCAATATGGCCATGTTTAAGGAAAAAAATGCTAATAGTAAAGTGTGACAAACAGCTTAAAAAAATAACTAATGAAAACTGGAAGATGCAGTCCGTTCTCCAGTTGTCAGTAAATATTGTGTGGTTCAACAAGTGTCACATTATCATGATATTTTTCCAGTGAAAATGATGGTATAAAATGTGCAATTTGTACATCTTTGCGTCTTGTGAAATTGTATTGAAGCTACAAAATCGTGACTTTTATGCATATTGTGCATTGTTAGTTTATTAAGAAATTAAATCTTGACTTACAGATTTTAATTAAATAAAGCATGATAGTCTTCAAGCAAAAATCTAAATGAATACAAACAGTTTTTTCCTCCAGCCATCACTCTTTATAAACCAATTAAGCATCACATGAAGAACCACTGGTGCTCCATTTTAGAAGCATGACTCTCATTTAAACTCATTCCTGCAAACCATGAACTCCATTGAACTATTTGTTCCCCCATTAGGACAACGAATGATAATATGCATCTCATGATGTTTCTATGTCTTGTATAAACAGTACATATCCTTTTTGAAGGGTTGCATTACAATTAAACAGGGTTGGTGTGTTAAGCATTTCCAATTAAAAAGTAGACGGCAGCAAGAATAAATAAATACATAGGCCAATTGGCGAAAAGTAGGATTTAATGGAGAGAAAAAAAACCCATCAGGCTGCTATTTTCCGTCTTATTGATTATTTTAGTCTCTTGCTTTAAGCTGTTTTATTTAGAGTTTTTGTTGAGATATATTATAAAATATAGGCTACTTTAAAAAAGTACCAGTTTTCTCTTGAAGATTTTATTTAATTATTTTTCTCTCATGCATTTTTAATTATCACAATAATAGGAGTAGGCCTCGTCAGAGTATATTTTAGTTGTTTAATTAGGCTAAAGAAACTGACTTCCTTGTCAGTGCAAATTAATTAAAACTATATACACTCACCTTGCAGGCTATTGCAATCTCTAGAGACCGACACCATTGAGACGGAGGGTAACGACAGGACGGTTTAGGATGAGACATCCCGGAGCTCCTCCGTTCAGCACAAAGGAGTAAAAACACAGCAATAAGCCCGGGAAGCTTCATGTTCATCATCAGGAGGATAATCCACACAGTCACCAAGAAAAGGACTGAAGCTGCTCCTCTAGAGAACCGCCTAATCAGCCTGGTCATCCGCTGATTAAGGCCAGGTGTGACTGCTGCTGCGTTCATAGAAACTCGGACAGTCAAATACTGTCTGTGCGAATGGGAGGGAACACGCCTCGGTTAACAATAAACACATGTGAAATCATCTTATGTATGATAAAATTGTAATTTAGCTGACCTCTCTTTGGAGATGGAAAAGGAAAATAGCAGGCTAAGGGAACTGAGTTAATAAAACTTTTTTTTCCCTTGGGAATATGTTCTGCTTAAACTGCAAGCTGATAAAATAGTAGGCAACCAGATACACTTAAAATGAAAACAATAACACAAATTTTCTATTTTTCTATAATTTTTTCTGTTTCTTTAACTTCCCCCAGAGACAGAGGAAAACGAATCTGCACAATTTCGGATATTACCGGAAGATAAAACAATATTCAACTTTCTTTTTTTCAGTAAAGTCTGACGTCACTTATATGGTAACGCTACGCCTCCTGTTGGTGATGTGGACCGTGTGAGTATGAAGATAGATGATAGATATGTTTTGCAGCACGTTTTTTTCCGCCTCCTACAAAATAACAGAAACGTTATACTGGCGACGAGGAATGAAAAGGAAAGTTATCAAGGAAAAGAGAAGATATACGGACAATTGAGACTAGCCTCAACAAACATGTCTAATTGACACCACGTTGGAGCAAGCGTGGCAGGAAACGCTGCAAGGACGAGGCTCCTCTACGACCTTTGACACTGCAACTGACCTTGACTCTGTTGGACCTCGTTGGAACCATTGGAACAAGTATGTGTAAATGTTTGAAAATTACACCACTAAAATTAGTATAAACAGGTGCATGGGAGGCTAGAAGCACTACTTTACTACTGCTATGTATCCTACCACACCCTAACAGCAGATGATGCAGATTGAAAGCATAAGCAAACATTTAATTCTGTTACAAGAAAAAAAAAACATCCAGTTTCAAGTCCACTTTTTCAAATTAAGGCAAAACAGATGGGAAGAAGCATTACACAGTAAATAGTAAAAAACAATTGGGCACCCTTTGCAGTAAATTGAAGTAAATGGCCCCATGTTGGTGAATGTCTGACTAGAAGCTAACTATGTGGTAAACGAAATGATTTTACAAGGCAGTGTCCCTCAGATGACTACTAAATGACCAAAAACAAAGTTGGCCAGTAGGCTACCCAAAGGAATCCATCCCACTGTTAGAACATATTTTTTCGTAAATTAAACCTCAAAACATGTTGCCACACCACTGACTTTAAAAAAAAAAAAAAATCTGCCTATTTGATTCATGCACAAGATTACATCGATCCACTTGCCAAATAATTGTAGTGGAGGAGTACTTACAGTTTTTTCCCTGGTTTTCTTACAGTTGATGACAAGGTTTTAAGTTTAAAGGGATACTTCACCCATTTACATGAAGCTGTGTATCAATAGAAACATGGTAGTAGTGTTGAATGGTCATGAATCCAGCCCTCATTTTGCCCTGAGACGAGAAAAATGTGTTTTTCTTTGCTTGAAAGTTTTCTTCATGTGATGCTAAAAGCGTCATATTGCATCACATGAAGAAAACTTCCAGGCAAAGAAAAACATATTTTTGTATGGCAAAAATGGCTCAGGGCAAAATGAGAGTTGGATTCACGACCATTCAACACTACTACCATGTTTCTAATGATACACAGCTTCATGTAAATGGGTGAAGTATCCCTTTAACAGAAGAGATGATGAGTAACTACAACATTAAAAAAGCAGACTAGCCTCCAATAGGTCAGACGATCGACATTACATCTTGTGTGAGATTTTTTTCCAATCATTGAAGCATTGGCCAAAGGCAGAGAGCACTAACCTGACCTAACTGCAGGCTCAGACGGCAGTTGTGGCAAATAATTTGACAGACGAGAATAAAACCTGGTGTCAATAGATCAGAGTTCCAACACCAGCTGGAAGTGCTGCAGCTAAGCTGATTGGGTTTGACACAGGGTTGGATGAGGACATTTGTTTCGACACCAGGTTGGCTCATAAGGCTTTTATCAGTTATCAGTAAAATGTTTTGTAAGACTTGTTTCATCAACCACATTTCACTTGCACTGTCATTGCAGTTTGTAAATTCGAAATGTAAATTCACAGATATTTCACTCAAAATAATTACCAAAAGAAAGTTTTCATGACCAGAAAGATCAGTTTTTGAATGCAACTGCACACTGTCTTTCCAGTGACACTGTGCCAGTCTTTCTGGATAAACTTCTGTCCTCAATCCTAACAGAGCAGCAAAAAAGATTTTAATCTTTTTTTTTTTTTTTTTTTTTTAAAGTTTTGAAGGACTGTAGGAAATCTGTTTTTAGTTCTGGACCCATTCCAGCTTTTAATTCCAGACCTGTGCATTTTCACAGTGTCCTCGCCTTGTAAACCTGACCTCAGCATGCATGTGAATCACAAAACCTTCTTTTTATCTACACTTTTACCTCATTCTGGAATTGTGTCTCACTTTTTAAAAACTTGCTTCCAACTTGTTTGGTCGACAAATTTCTGTCTGCAAATATCCAGCCCGCTGTCCAGTCCTCTCTGCTGTGCATGATCATCAAAACAGCTCACACCCACCCATTTTTATTTCTGAATTTCTGTTGTCCTTCTGAGACCCTAGTTGTTGATTTCATGGACTCTAAGTGGAATCAGTCAACTCATCCCAGTCAACTGGAACCGAACCACTTGAAGTGCCACACTCCAGATTTCGTTTTGAACAGCAGTCTCATCCTTACCAACTTTAAGACAACAGATATCAGTGTGTCTGATCACAAACTCGTTTGATTCAGAGGTGTTTTATCCCAGCCTCTTTTTTATTAATAATACACCTGTCCGTAGCTGTTTTTTTAATTCCATGTCTGCTAGCAAGTTTTCTGAGCTTTCTATTTCTACCTCTTCATCTGCCTTTTATCCAAATTTGAACACGGAAGAGCTGCTCTCCTTTTTTAACCACACATGTTAGACTGACCTGGACTCTGTTACTCCCTACAAAGTCAAACAGACCTCGCCAGCCAGGGCCTAATGAATTGACATGAGTTAAAAAAAAAAAAAAAAGCAGAAATGGAAGAAGATTGACAGATTGACGCGAAAGTGCTCTGTCATGGTGATAACTGTGGCTGTATAGATACCAGATGTGTTCGGTTGGTCAGATCTGCTCGGGGTCCTTTGACTGTGTTTGTATGATACACATTGTGATTGGTTATCAGAGTCAGAGAGAGAGATAAATGTCTCCTTATGAAAGAGGATGAACTCAAACACACAGCGTACAAACTGCCTTAAATGTCGCGTGGTAAACTGTCCAACAGCCAATCACGATGATGTACATTTGTATAATGCTATATCACCATACAAAGATGCAGTCAATCATCATATTGTGTGACGTCACTAGCAGATGCAGGTCTGGTAACTACACCATGACAGTGGTTTATTTCAGCACCAGGGGCTTTACAGTGTCTGCTGCGCTGTGCGTTCACATCATGCTCTCTGTTCCGTGACGAGAATGTTTTTGTCTACCAATGATTGTCATGGGGTTGTTCTTAAGAAAAAAATTAAATGAGTATGGTTAGAGCTTAGATTAGATGTTCCTTATTTCACAGGTATCTTTTTGGTGCAGATTTAACAAATTGCATTATCCTAAATTAGCAATATCTCCTTTTAGTTTTTAAGGGGCGAGGTTACATTTAGTTAAAGTAGCAGTGTAATTGCTTTGTTGTTGTTTCTGTTTGAACATGAGGTGGCCTGAGGTGGCGATTGCGTCTGTCCTCTGGGCTTGGCTTGTTTATACCGCTGTAATTCATTTTAGCGGTTACTGCAACACCTTGTTTGAAATCCTTAGATTATAAAAGAAGACTCAGCGATTCTGTCAATGATCATCTCAAATTTATTTGGGATTTGAAAGTGCATATGTGAACAGTGATGTTGTGAAGTCAGGTTTTACAACAACAGAAATGTATGGTAACTATCCAATTTCCTTAAATATTACGCCTAAAAGAAACACAAGCTATTCCAAAAACAAAAGTCATTGCATAATCCATACAGCAAATAAACATTCACAATTACAGTATTTTCTCACAGCATTAGGCTAGAAGCAAAGGGCAGCTAAGCAGAACGACAGGTCCATACAGCAACAATGGTCAAACCAAAAGCCAACGTTACAAAAACGTAACTTGAAGTATAACAGGATTGTGATGCAGGGACGTGTTAGGTATTTTATCTGAAGAGCTCATAGTGAAACAAAACCTACTAAAAAATCTACTGTGGATAGTCCTCGAGTGAGAGGAGTTCAAACACTGAGAAAGTTGGTAATGACCTTCTGATTAGAGGAAACGGAACTATTAAATGTTTCTCTTTGACACATACCACTAGATGCAACTGTGTTTATGGCATGGAAGAAAGTTGATGGAGATATACTGTACAAGCTATGAAACTGCTGCTGGGTGAACATGAATAGTTACTTACCAGCTTCTCTCTTCTAATCTTATTTTAAGCTACAACAAACCTTTTTCCAACATTTCTAAACTTACTAGCTCCATATATCAAACCCACCTTTACCTTTAAATTCCTCGTACGTATAAGACCATCTCTTCTACTTAGCTATTTCTTACTTTGTTCCCAAATGTATCCATGTCTATACAGCAACTTATAACATTGTTTTTAAGCTACAGAACACTGCAATCATTAAATACTGAGTTAGAGCTTTTAACATATATTGCTAGACAAACCGCCCTATTTTTTTGTAGATAAATTGCATACACTGTCCTCCAGTAATGTAATCCAAGATTTTAAGTGCCCATCCATAAGTCTAGTCCTCACTTTACATTAAACACTGTAACCACTAACCCTCAATATATTATTATACCAGAACTTTATCTTTTCATAATTTAAACAGCTGTCATCAACTCTAATATCTCTCAATGTCAATCTCATCAGCCCAGGTAAATGAACTGCAATCACAAGAAAGTCAGTAAATTAGTCCTGCCTGAAAGCATCCCACTGTCTTTGTTTCTTGAAGCTAATTTAAGTATATCTTTCCTGCTTTCCATGCCATAAAGCCTTTGTATCTAGTGCAAAATATTATTATTATTATTATATGCAAGATATTTGACTGTGTCACTGAAGAAGGAGAAACCCTACGCTTGATGCCTCCTATCGTGGGTAAAGTTCACATTTTCAGTGTTTGAACTGTCAACAGGATAGCTAAATGGTTTATCAGGCCTCTGCCTGGGCTCCTTTTCTATAAATATGGGAGAAACTTTATTCTGCTTCTAGTTTGCGTTTGTTTTTTTAACACAACATTCTACAACTGTGTGAAATCCTGTTATTGCACAACAGCAAAGGTATCCTGGTCATTGTTACTTATTAGGTGGAGGATTATGAAGAACTACTTTACATGACCATGACACATCTTTTATGAGACATCAGTTACTCTCCTACAAAACAGTAGTAACACAAGTTGTGGTTGCAGTATCTATTTCGTTTTTGTTAGCACAATAATAAAACATTTAAGGTTACAGAAAGGAGGCAACAGAAAAACAAATTTTGCACATATATACCTTTACAAATATGTTTGACTTTACAAGAATATATTCTACTTGGTGGTCGGCTAATTGTAGTCAGACTTTTCTTTTTTTTAAATATATTTTTTGTGCTTTATCAGTGCAAAGACAACAATCTCATGAGTTACGTCTCCATAGTTAGCCCCATCCACATGTCCGACTGCTTCAGTAGCAGGTTGGATGTACATGGAGATGGTCATAGTATCTCCACCTCACATGAGATACTTCTGTGCAAATGGTATGCTTTAATTTTAAACCCCACCAAGCAATGGTGAAGTCTGTTTGTGCACAAGTTATGTACCTTTTCTAAGTTTCTGCTACAAAATTAACCGGGATAAGTATAGAAATATATTCTTTGTAATTCGAATTAATAAATACATGTATATTTCAGTTAAAGTTATGCTCTCAGTCTTTTCGGTACACAAAAACTGAACAAAAAAGTAACATAGAAGGGACAGAATACTATAATTAGGTTTTAGATGCTAGACCTACATGCCTTCATGAATTACAGTGATTAAGGTGCTTTCATACATACATCATAATATGACAAGTCACTCTTATGATTAAAAAACAATTTGTATCCTGTAAGATTATACGTCACTCATGTGAAAACCGTGGCTATGAGTCATGCCTCACCTTACCTGACATTATATTTGCTTTTAAAATAAACCACTGATGAACAATCCTTATCTCTACACGCTGAGTGTAATCCTTCTTGTCCACCAGTATGTTTACATAACCGCATTAACAGCTGATCAAAATGTGAGCCGCTCTGTTAACAGCCTGTGCAATGCTGCACCTCACACTTTAATACAGTGCGACATTATTTCATATTTTCCTGTGGTCAAAAGCACAATGGGCCACACCTAGCATTTTCAACAATAAAGAAGACCTCAGAGTATCGCTCCTCATGTATGACCAACAGGAGACTGTGATTAGGTGCATTAAAAGAAAAAAACCTGTAGTAGTTCTTGGCACCACTGATGGAGTAAAAGCAAAATAAGGGGTAAACCCTCACAGAATATGGTTGCTAACTATTATAAAGGATCAAGGGCTGTTAAACGATAAAATATAAATGCGATTAATTACACATTTTTAATGGTTAATCGCTATTTTTAATTGCATGTTTAAAATTAGATTATTTTTCATTTAAAATCAATATTGTTTTATATGTTGAATTTTTTACTGTCTTAGTGCCAATGTGTGGCCTTAGTGCATCACAAAGTACGTCACAAAGTACTCTGGTCAATGCCCCTGTTGCCACAGCAGGCGACCAAGACTTCATTGGACACAATTGTTCCACTTCCCTATATTGTCTGTCAAAACTTTTAACTCTTTGTACACAGAAGAGGCTTTTAGGGACACCCTTTGAACCAAACCAGTGACTAAATATGATATAGTTCTCCTATATGCCTGACAGTAAAGCAGCTTGGAGTTTTAATTCCATATCTTAAAACGATTATAGTTTAGCTTATAAAAATAGTTTGAATGATTCAGTTTAACCTGCAAGCATCTCCTTAAATCCACTCGCAAAGTTCACTAGTAAAAGGAGACCCGGATTACCCAGGAACATGAACAAGAATGTAAACACTTTTTTTTTCAGTGAGATATATTGATTATTTATAGATTTAATTTTCCATCAAAAATATTCTCAGGTTTCTTTTTGTTGCAGTGTACCAACATTAAACAAAAACGTAGTAATGTCACGTAACAATAATTTGATATTTTTCCAATTCCTCCAGTAACGCATGAAACTAGCAAACAAGTAAGCTAATGCAGCAGCCAGCTAACATGCTTCTGAACTTTGAGCAGTTTTGCCGATCATAAAACATAATCAATATTAAGGGCCATTGTGTGACATTCCCTATCAAAAGCTTCAGATTAAATTTGATCCCCCATTAGAGACATGTAGAGCTTCTCTTGCCAATTGTGATACAAATAGTAATGTGGTGTGTAAGGGGAATAATGTCCCTATTACACCCATGTTTACAGTGTGATTGAATTGTTCTCTAAGAGCAGTTAAAGAAGGAAACTCTGAGGGTACTCTAGACTAGCGTCCATGTGATAAAGTAGACGTATCAATTTGACACACCTGGTTCATCAGATCATCAAACATCTTACTCATGTTGTCGGACTACTGTCCTGCAAGTGACATAAAGTAAGTTTTGATGACTTAAAAAGGAACATTTCTTCATAATGATCCTACTCATTGCACTTCATACTTCAAATCTACATCAAGCTCAAGGCATACAACAGAGAAATGAAAACAGTTTTCTGACTCAACTCAGACTGATCTGATACCTAACATATATTTCAATAATTGTGCTTTTTAGGGGGTTGATTGTTTGGTCTTGGCCCGTAACTAATGTCATTTTCTTCACATTAATATCTAGTCATGTATCACTGTTGTGTAAAATATAACTTAAAGCAATACTTACATAACACAAGCTATACCATGATTGTCTATTTTATTATCCACAAAAATAATCTCCAAAAAATAATACTTATTCTGAAAAAATTTAGAGGTAGAGTCCAATAAATCCTATCTTGTCTCATCTGTCATGTCCTGAAGAAAGGTGCAGAATAAAGGCCTGAGGACTTTTGATGATGAAGAAGCAATTGTGAAAACTGCAAGATTGCACAATTGTAAGATAACATGCAATAAGAAAATAAATGTTCTTTCAAACTTTTAACCAATGACATCAATGCATGAATTTAGTTTTCAAGCCTTTGCACTCTCGTCTCTGTGCGTGGCGCATATTGGTTGTCTTCTTTTAGATAAAGTGCTTGTGAGTCACTGTCTCTATAGCTTTGACACTGACCATAATTTACATATCTAGTTTCCTAGAAGCACCTTTAGAACCACAACTGCACCAAATGAATGGATTATATGTATCATAAAGTGAAGGGGTTCAGTATTATTAAAGTTATATATAATATTAAAGCTTAAGGAATACAAAAAGTGTTGGAGCACTATGTAATTTTGGATGCACAGCATGATACAAAGCTTTAATTGGCATCGCTTCAAGTTGTATGACCAAATGTAAAGACCATAAGTTTGATCGTGTCTGAGACCTGATATTTCCATCTTAAATATGAATTAATCCTCGAGTTTAATTTTTGAAAGAAAACAACTCAAAATATGGGTTTTACTTTACCGCACATGGGATGCAACCTAACCGCTACACCGAATATCATTTTAAACCACTACGCTGTCAAGATTTTGTTACCTAGACACGAGCACTAGTGTTGACATTAAGTGTGTTACTTTCTCTGAACTGCTTGGGAATGTATTCAATGCTGAATTCTGTAAACGCCAAGAACTGTATCCAAATTGTGTGAACAAACTGTGCAAATCACAAGCAAAGTTTTCTTTTTTCTTAATTGGCTGACCAAGTTATGCCCGAAGTTTAAAATTGAGCTTTTTTTTTTTAACTTGGACCAAAACTGACTATTAATTTATCAGAACTAAAACAAATGTGAAACACTATTCAACTGATTTGTTTTGGGTCATCTTTTTTGTGGGGGGAGGGGACCATACCAGTAAAGGATTTGGATCAAATGCCCAATTATGAAACTGTTGATTAAAATGATTCGTTAGGTGACAACACATACCCGGTGCTCCATTAGAGCCTGGTAACAGTGTCCAGGTTGGTGCGTCCTCAGTGCTTGTACGGTGAAGCTTTCAGAAAGCGCCTATAGAGTGGCGTGCTGGTGTGTCTCAGCTGGACTGCTGGCTGAGAGCAGGCCAGGCCAGTTTTACATTCAGCTGCTGGTTGTGTTGGATAAGGGATGTGTGTCGATAGTGGAGGACCAACTCTCTCAACGAAGAGTAGTGGTTGTAGGGCTCAGCAAAGCCATATCCAGTTGAAGTCCTGTAGATCACACAGTGCTTCACTTCCCCATCCACACTGCATGGGAAGAAAGCCTGTCACTTTCTCTGCACAGCTATTATTTTCAACAAGACATCAATTAGTCAGTAAATAAACGAATTCAATGTAGGATGAAAGGGGCAAAATGATGACTATTTGAAAATGCAAACTATCCGACGCTACTCACACAACGGAGCAGGCGAAGCAACCTCTCTGAGTCTGGCTGTCTCTGATGAGAAAGGTCCCGTCTCTTTTCCCCTTCAGTAGTTCCTCTGCCTCTTTCCGTCTCATACCTCCAACATACCAGCTCTGCTCCTCCTGGTGGCTATCATCAGCCAGGGTGTACGGGCTAAGAGATGTTTTTATAGTAAAGAGTTAGACCAGATTTTTTTGTTAGTTAATATTGAAGTTATAAAACATCAGGCTGTTGTTATATTGGATTAATACTTCATTACCCTACTTCATCTGTAGTCAACGTACTTCATCAAAATGTTTTGTGTCAGTTTGTACATGCAACTTTCACAGACATAAAACACGACCTGTACACATGTGAGTAGCAAATAAGATTCCTGTATATTATCCTATATTAATCAGAATACTATAATCTGCGTTGACAAGGTAAATATGGACACTCACTCTTCTTCTTCATTCCTGAGACCAAGCCATTCATTGATCTGGCTCCGTTTTGTGCCTTGCTGTGTGAGCCATCTGAAACATAGAAATAACATATTAAAATAAACTGCAGTGTTTGTTAAACATATCCTGAAATTTAAGCTATATGTTCTTCTGTTTCATTGTGTTAATTAAAAGGATGGTGCTTGGGATATTTGTTTGTAAGATTGCAGAACTTCTCCTAAAACAGTTATAGGTGAATTATTGTTAGAATACTGCGATCACATGACTCTTTGCCAGAACACAAACATGTGATGAGAGAAGACTTCTACTAACTGTTACACCATTAAACTGCATGCAAGGCAAGACTGCCCTCTGTTGCTCACTCCAGTTTATCAAGAAAGGATGAAGAAAAAAAGCTAGGAGATGTGACAATATAGCAAAGTCAGGTTTAGTTGGCCGTGTTGTTTTGCCGAACTCAATTGTGTCAAGCAGCACTAGAGTTTTTTTAACTGTTGGAATTAAATTTGGCCCAAAAAAAGCTATTTTTGGTTAAAACACCCATCCCTTCTGTGTCCTGGGTGTCTCCACTAAACCCCAATTCTGCAGAGTTTAGGCATACACGATGTAGGAGAAAAATGTCTAGAGTGTCAATTCAAATGTTTTTCTCAGTTTTAAATTAGAATTTTACAAGTTTAGTGAAAACAATAAAAAAGCGCCCTTTAGCTCAAAGCTATTTTTGTCATCAGATCAGGCTTATAATTAAGCCCCATAATAAGTATAAGAAGATCAGCAGGTGTGGCAACATAAAACAGATTGTTTTACATTTGTCATGTAAAGATGAATTTCATGTAACTGTTGCTTTGCTAAACTTAGCTTAAGATATCAAAATGAAATCACATGACGTCAAAGAAAAGGAAACTTTTCTTCTTCCTGTCCTTCTGAGATCTAGCTCATGAAATAATCTGAGGGGTTGAGCTTACAGCAGGTACTGATCTCTGATCTTCCTGAGCTGCAAAAGGTCCGGCTTCAAGTTGTTCATCTTCCTGTCGACCTCCATGTGTGCTAGTGCTTTCATCCTCAGCTCCTCCTCTAACTTCTTCTTGCTGCAATGGATCTCCTCCACCCTTGACTGCAGATCATCAGAATTGTTTTGAATCCTTGTAGTAGTGAGAAGAGAACGGAAGAGAACTTTAGCAAACACACAGTCTGCTTGTTTGCTCTGAGTATTGGTATGCTGAATGACAAATAAAGGGGTTGGTATTAAGAATAATACTTGTCAGTCTCTGTATTGCCTTCCATTGTGAGGAACATGTCGACGTATTCTTTGCTATAGCGTTCTTGTGTTTCACACTCCTCCTCAAAGATCCGAATGATTTCACTGAAAGCCTCTATGGCTGTCCTGTTGCTCTGCAGTTCCTGCAGAAGGAGGAAATTATATATTATGACTTAAGGTCTTCAAGCCCATACAGTCAATGCTCGACTGTGGTAAAGCAATCAGAAGTCAAATATTTACTGAAAACGTTGGGCTTTGAACCAACAAAGCCACTGGTTAATGAGTGAAGTTAGGTTTCTCTGATGAGGATGCAGTAGTACCTGGGATGTTTGGTTGAACTTCTCATACAGATGGTCATATTCTTTGCTCTTCTCTTTGTATTGATCCTGAAGTATTCTCAGTTGCTCCCCAACTGCATCAATGTCAACTTCCATCACAACTTGCTGCGTCATAGACAAGAGTGGACATTTAGGACCATTTCCATGTGTTAAACTCTTCCTATTTCTGGCCAGTACCACATAAAGGCGATCGGATTTACAATTAAAAGTCAAGCAACGAAACCTCTGAAATAAATATAAATTGAAAGAATTACTCGTAATGTATAGTTAATTGAAATAGCTTGAAGCCTCATATACCCACCTGCTGGTATCTAGATAGGGGATAGAGAAGCTGTGTGTCCAGTTTACAGTTGTACTGGGCCAGAGACTTGTTCTGGTAATACTGAATCAGGTCTACCAAAGAAGGAAAAGCCAGTGGCTCAGAGAATCCATACTTTGTCCCATGATGGAAGATCTTTATCAGTCTGTTTGTTCCATCTTTTCTGCAAAAGGCAAAACACAACTGTTATTTAAAACTTTCTAAACTATCATTGAAATTACATGATAAAGAATCCCCAGTCCAAGATCTCTCCAAGGAGGTACAGTAGTAATAGAGGCCTTAAGGAGACAAGACTGGATCAGCTGAACCAGTGGGGGTCAATTTGATGTGTTTCTAGGTATTATGTCAAGCATCAGCATTCACACTGAGAGGCTACTTTGCTCTGATGACAAAAAAGGGGGCTACCCAGGCTTCAGGGAGGGAGCTTAAGTGTCATCTGTTGGGAACTATTTCACACTTGCTCCGCCAACAAGTTCTTTGGCTACTTGCAATTTCTGGAAGCCAATGATTCTAGGGATAGTGGTAGCACAGTAAAGTACAACACAAACAAGACTCAAATGATATTTTTCATACTGGTATCAGATATTTTATTGTGATAGCTGATGCCTTTAGAGCGTGTATAGGAATCTAATAAATTGGGTTGATTGTTTAAATGTATATCAAACGTTTTTACATCATAAAAATCATAAAAACAATTTGTTTTTGTCTTCCATAGTTGTGACTTTGTGTTTTAAAGGAATGTCCAGTTCAACCAACCAACAAAACAATATTGTGGTTACTGTTAACCACATATAGCACAATGAGCAATGTGTTAACCTGCACCAGCACATTGAAACAATCTGATTTCAATGCTAAAAAGGGCTTGGGGTAACAGCAGTGATTGAAGTTGAACTAGATTCTTGCAAGTAAAAGACTTCTCCAGGACTTTATACTGCCCTTAAACAGTTTTACTCGACCCAACGTCCCACATATAACTTGAAAGTCTTAAAGACAGTTACCTTAGTGTAAGAGTGTATTCCCCCTTAACCTTGCTGGAGGCATCTCGAACCAGGAATGTCCCATCAGGAGTGTTTCTCATAATCTCGTTTACTTCCTCTCTGGACAACCATAGAGCACACAGTGTAAGTATTACATGTACAAGTTTCAGATGAACTATACCGGATTCAAAAGTTGTTTTTCATCAGCAAGCGTACAAAGAATAATTTGCAATAATTGTGAAAATATTCCATACCTCGAGATATTTCCCCAGTACCACTCTGCCTCTGAGAGATAGTTGTCGTCAGAGCGTGAACCACATGCTGCCATGGCTTTGGTTGTTTTGTTGTCGGATTGAAGGTCTGACCACAAAGGAATAAACAAATGTCAGTTACATAAACAGAATTTAAGAATATTTAGTCTTAGTATGTAGGAGTCTCTTCTCTTTGAAATCCTCTCATAATTTTTCCATTCATTATTTAACAATCTTCATGTCACTGATTAGGCTCAAAGTACAATTTGAGAGGCAGGAAATAAAGTAGAAATATGCAAAACTATTTTACATGTCGCTATATTTTAGGACAGAAGTCAATGAAATAGACATTAATGACACTCATGACCAAGCAGACCAGAATTATAAACTTGTCTGCTAAATGAGCTTTTGAACAAAGACAGACCTCCTTCCTTGGCGATGTTAGATCTTGGGACAGGAAACACATCATGATCAACAGGGGAGGAAAGGTCCTGCAGAATTGCTGTCATGGAACAAGACTGAGCCCCGCTGTCGTTTTGACCCATCTTCGGTTCTGCAATAACAACCGCACAGCACCCGAGTGTTACTTCTGATGTCGGATGAAGCCAACCAGTTTGTGGCTATCTGCACTTTGTGGCTGCTCAGCACACACTGCTGGCCCAATGACAAAGGCTCCAGAGGGAGAAGTCGTTGTGTTGCTTAGTCTTGCACCATGTGGGAGACTCTGTCCAGACTAGTCTGCTGACAGGTGACACTGTCTGACTGCCTAAAATACCAGAACTGGCACTCCTCGACGATCAGGCACACTCACCCAGACTCTGTGCTGCTCAGTGCTCGACCTCGCCTTGCCTTGCCTCTTCTCACCATGCCTCATCTTGCCTAACAAACAACAGCTGTCTGCAGAGAGATGCCATGTTGGCCTAAAGGGAGCTTGAGCTGATGTGCCACTGTGTCTGTTTTTGTTTATTGGCTCTGTGTTAATGTGGCACTAGCGGAGCTGGGAAGGTGAGAACCTGTCCGTCAGGCATTTCCTAAAAGCCTTACATCTATGTGTGAATTGATTGTGTTTA
The DNA here is from genome assembly GCF_947650265.1 of Symphodus melops. Taxonomy (NCBI): domain Eukaryota; kingdom Metazoa; phylum Chordata; class Actinopteri; order Labriformes; family Labridae; genus Symphodus; species Symphodus melops. The sequence continues at coordinate 8,582,023 of NC_136698.1, forward strand.
CCAGGCTGTGGCTATACGCAAACATGAGCTTTGTGTGTGTGGTGAGAGGCATGCTGTTAGCAGTTGATGTAAATCATCCCTTCAGCACTTGTGATGGCATGCCTGCAGATACATTTAATCACTGCTGCAAAAGGAGCTGCATGCTTAAGGAATCTTGTGTATGTCATTGTAAACTGAGAAAGGGAGTAAACTCATTAACCCATCCTACAGACAGTGAATCTCTGTCAAAACTTGTCTGCTATAAATAAACAAAACAATTTGAGTTTGTGAAATTATTTTTCAAAAGAGCTAAAACAAAGTCAAAAGAATTTTTGTATAATCTGTCAAGGAGTTACGAAGCAAACATTTCAGACATACTTTGCTTAGGGTCTCTGAAGAAAAGCAAGACTTGACATTTGCCACAGTACTTTGGTTGTAGAATGTAGGTAACAAACTGATGTTTGAAGTGAAAGGATAAAAAGTTTAATTTCTTATGTATTTAATTTGATTATTTTCTAATATTTGAAACTACAATGATTTTATCTTTTGTGGTCACAACAATTATTCTTATCACATTTATAGTAGAATAAATTCTTCACAGTAACTCATATCATACCTTGAACTTGCTGAACTGCTGATGAAGCTTCAAGCCCATTTTCCACTGATACTTCTTTCTTTAATTTTGATTGGTGAAGTGGTAATGACATCGTAACAGGACATACAGAGTGGGGCTCAGGATTATCCACCATATGGTTGGCGACCTCTTTGATGACGACATCATCATCCCTGAGATGGAGGGATGCTAGTGATGATGTTGGCAAATCAGCTGGCTGAAACTTGGGTTCCTCAGCGCGGTCGATGCTATCGTACTCTCTGAGCTGGAAACCCTCCTCTGCCATTTTCATAACTCGCACTGAAAAGTCCCGGTAGGTTTTATTGAGGTGAAGCAGCAGGATGGTAGGTGCCAGGGTGCTGTTGATCACATACTATCAGCTCACAGTCGCACTCATGGCTGAAGACAGAGAGGGTGATTGTGCAGAGTTCAAGGTTGTCCTGTATTGTGGAGATAAAGTGCGTTCCTCAACCTGAACCCCTGGGTTACCCTCATCACAGAGCAAAGTGATGACATTGCCAGCAGATTCTGTGGTTTCACTTTGATACACAGTGGTACTTTCCTATACTCTTTTGATGTTCAGCTTCAAAGTCATTTGCCCAAAGGGATTCATACCTGAGCTATCCTGAACAACCATATGTGGTTACAGCAACGCTGAGGACCTGCTTCACAAAAACCTTAGCAATAGTCATTGAGCTGTAAACCTGCTGTAGAGTGACAGATTGAAGCATGTTGCTGTATTTTCTCCATCATCTTATATTAGAAATCCTAGGACAAAAAAGATATAGAGTGCACAAATTAGTTTTGTACAATTGGACTTGGAAAAACGTATGCAATGACAGTGTGTGACCTCATAGTTTTGTTACAATCTGGACTCCTCACAACTGTATATATTTAGCTGTTTTTAGTATTTCAACACTGCCGTGTTATCCTTCTGTGTTTCAGGCTTTCTGCCTGTTGTGGCAGTTACTGTCCTATTTTTTTTAACTTAAATATTCAACACTAAAATTATCTAATGTATCTGTTTAAATGAGCTTTAGAATTTAAAAAAAATGTGCTACCATTTTTAATGTCAGGTTTTTTCGTAGCATTTATATTAAATGTCCATTAACAAGTCTAGTAAAACGTATTATTATATAATAAATAAATACACATATTTAAACAAAATCTAAAGAAAACCAACCAGAACCACATTAGGTGATGTCGTTTTGGTTTTATTTTATTCATAAATAATTGAGAGGTTTGAGAATATTGCAGAGGTTTGTTATATAAAGCACAATCCAGGCTGTGTGAAAATTATTTTTAAAATATAATATACTATTTTTTTGGTACAACTATTGGGGAATTCTAAATGGCAAATAAAATCTAATGATCAGAAGAACAACAATTAAAATCATGTGTTTAGGGAAAGGTGGATCTGCTCTAACAAATTAACTGGTAACATGTTTTAGCAGGAGATGAGTCAAAATAAGAATCAGCTTTGATTGACATATCATTTTGTTACAATCAAATCAAGATCTTGTAAAAATGTATATAAATAAGTATAGATTATTAATTATGATATTTCCTGGATTTCATCGGAATTTCCTTTCTGGTAGGTCCCGGTATATTTTTTTCGCATTAACTGCAAAGTGTCATTGTAAAACCACAAACATGACAAAGGCGGTTTAAATCTTTTACTCAGTATTTATCACTGCTTTATTACCCTTCTGAACGTCATACAATTTATGATTTTTCTTTTTAATCTTATCGGAACAGAACGCTGCTATATGGTCTACCTGCCGTACATGACGACACAAATCACTTCATTTAAATCAAAATGCGTTGAATTTATGATTGGTTGTCTTTCTGTAAGAAAGTTTGTCAGATATTTATTTATATAAAATGTTAGTTTATTTAACATTATGCAACTTATGACTTTAAACAACTTCTCTTTTTTATTTTATGTTTAAAAAAAAGAAGAGACAATTAACAACTACAGCGTACTTATTGTTGTTGACAGATAATGTCAACTTTGGTGTGTTTTTATAAAACATTAAAGTGTTTGAATTTTCGGTGAATTAACTGAGTGACGAAAAATTGCAGATCACCAATGAAAATGGCGGCACCATCAAATAATCCGAATGGTGCGCAGCAAGAAAGCCTTTACAGCTGTATATTTAATTGTGTCCAGTTAGGATGGATATTTTGCAACATTTTTGAAGAAGTTCTGGGGTCTTTATCAGATAAGTCAAATTTTTCTTGTGTAGAAACTTCCAGTACACTTAATAATCTGGGACAAACAAATTAGTCATTTTTTCCTCTTTTATGTTTTTGTTAGTGTTTAGTAATAATGACAAAAACAAAGTAAATGGGGTTTGCTTGGTTCATGCAGTATCATTGGATTGGTGGACCCATGAAGGACAACGTTGATGAGAAGCAATTGGGAATTTCCAAAGTCCCATTGCGTAACTTGTAAGCAGCGCTTTACTTTAACAGAATGTCAGGCAATTGGAATCATTATCAAGAGAATAGTCAATCTACCATCCAAATAATGAATATTTGTGATGGAGACTGTCATCTGGAATGTTTTGGTTTCGTTTTGTTTTTTGTTAAAAATGTAGTTGTAGACCGTTATTGAACGGGACAACTGGTGTACGCCATATTTTCCCATCGCCTGTGAGCTCTCCGTCGTCCCAATCCCAGGCTTGGAATGACGATCGATGTGAAGACTAAAAATGCATGGAACTTTCTCAAAATACACTTCTGGTTTAGATAAGAGCCTGTAAAAAATACACATCATCAGCAAACTCTGCAGGACGGGACAGTAAGCACCTACCTGGGCCAAGACAGAGGAGACCGGGCAGCAAGGGAAACCAACATTTCACCGACATCCATGAAGCGGCAAAGAGACGTGGACGGACGCACACGTGGCTCAGATCAAACCAACCACGGGCCTCGGTCCTCACGCCATCCTATGTCCCTCCACCCCCACCCCCCCCACGCCTCCTATCCCGTACTACCTCTCCTCTCGAGTCCTCCATCTTTTAAAGATCCACTCCATTTGGTTCTTGTACGTCCCCTCAAGAGTGCCCCGTTTTCCCACGATGCCAGTTCTCTGGATATTTCCTCTTCTCTTCATCAATACACTTCAAGTCCTCATGAAAACCTCGCTTTTTCAAAGACATTTCCCTCTCTCTATTTACTTTTGCATGCAATGCACTCCAATGCAATAAAATATTTCACCAAACTGCGGGGTGCAGAATGAAAAAAGTAGTTAAAAGATGTTTATATATAGAATGAAAAAATCTATTTTAAAAAATGGAGGTTGTAGAGATTATGCATTTAAAGGAAATGCAAAAGTAGAAGAGCAGAAGCGCTCTTCACATCGTAACTCTTTTTCACAGTTTGAGAGCACAGTGGGGGGACAGAAGCATGAGAATGAGTCGGTGGGAAAAAAACCCCTCCTATATAAATAAATAAGGGAAGGATGCCACTGTTGCTATACAGAGAGAGGGGCTTAGCACTCTCCTGAAATCTTATTGGTCGGCTTGTTGCCATGTGCTTTGGAGTCAGCAGAGATGCTGCTAACAAATCAAGGATACGTTCTAATATTAGACTGTATGTATCTAGGCAGCAGGAGCCCCTGACCTCTCAACTCTGCCAGCGTTACGTTCCACTTCACAGATCAGCATAATGAAAGATGTGGTGTGGAAGTAACTGGTTAAAAAAATGGGACGGCATTGTAGACAAAACAGCAGACACAGCCCCCGCCAACCCAATACATAATATTCCAGCCGCACATTTGCAAGACAGACGGGTCTTCTGATGGGGTTTCTGACATGATATACGTATTCATGTGGTGATGATGCTAGAGTTTCCTTCTGTAGACAGTTAAAGCATACAGTTTCTAACTAGTATTTTGTATAATTTTAAAATCATATCTTGACCAATATTATAGTAAAAGGTTCATCTGTAATGAACTAGGTCAAAGCATTAAAAATTCAACAAAAATGTGCCTGGTTAGCAAAAAAAGAAAACATGCTGTTTGTCTCGGCTGTTTGCTATTTTACCCAATACCCTCACTCTTTCTGATATTTTATTTGTAGGATTATTTTTTATATTATAGCCAACTCTTTTAATTATCAGATCTCATATGTATTACACATCTTTTTATATTGAGGCCTAAATTACATTTAGATATTAGCTTAAGAACCATTTTTCTGAGACACAGTTATGCACTGAGTGGAAAAAATGTGAGAGTTGCATGTTAAAAGAAAGCAGCAACCTCTGGTGTTGAGAAATGGAGCCAATGTGAAAGTGCAAAATCCTCCAGTTCAACTGGGCTCTGTTTGAGGCTGAAGAGCCCCAGAAGTCACTTACACACGTGCCCCATTCAAAATATGCAGTATTTTTACAGCGGTCTGGTTCAATGAAATCGACATTAGTCTGATTAGTTATTGTCCTCATGGGCATATGCAAGCGTAATTTTTTTTTGTAACCCATCTGTTTTCATTTTATGAGCGATACGTGTGGTGCATAGTTAGGCAGGTGATAGACCTGATTGACGGGCAGGCAAGATTTAGCAGTTTGTCAGGAGACATAACACCTGAGCTCCAGCTCTTAACCTGTCGTTAGAGTCTCATTGTCATTCACTCTAACCTGAAAATTAGAGTGAGACAGGATTTCCAGCATGGCAGCTGCCGCCCATGACACTCCAAAGCCCCCTGCAGTAACAGATGAATGACGTCACTTAGAATTTGTCAATTAATATTATTTACAATCTATGGTTAGTAGAACTATTCTCGTCATCATGATGTCAAGGAAGTCCTTCTCAACCTTGTGACCATCATGGATCCACCCCGGGGTATGTATTGGAAACTATGCCATACTTTTATGAATCATGATGGGGGTTTCTGTTTCTGTGTTAAGTTAACTAGGAGAACATTGTGAAACAGACTGTTGATCATCTTAGATTTATTTAGCCATGGTCAAACAACATAATATTCATCACAGACAATTGCTCAAACATGCTGGACCCAAACCTTGCAGACACTGGCAAAGTATTCTTCCAAACAGTGTTCCTTATATTTTGTGAGAGAGATAGCTCACAGTCTTTACTATGTCTGTACTTCTCTATAAGGCATGAATGAAGAGGACAGTTGACTCCAAACCAATCAATCAAGTACATTCCTTGATTTCTGTAAGGCGGATGTGAGTCGCTTTGGTAACAGCATCATTGACGCCTAAAGACACCTATGCAGTCCCTTGGAAGACCAAGTGTTAAGAAGACAAGAAGTAGTCACACTAAAAAGGTATCTAATCACCGAAGAAATCCATTTCACATTCCCTTCCGTCAAATGCCATGCAGCAGCGTTTAAATAATCCTGTAATCTTCAGTTGAAAGACCAATGGGTCTTGTGCCTGTTAAATGAGACACCATTTAGACAGACTATAGACAGACGATTATAGTCATGAGTGTGGAACAACCAAAACCCACGTGCAACTGCAAGTATCATACATTTATCTACATAGGAGAGTGCAACTAAGTGGAATGAAACGTATCAGATGAATAAAATGTACAGTAGGTCAGTCTCAGTCACAGAAATGAACAGTTCAAAGATAAAATAGAAACTTCATTGGAATATAAAGTTAAAACATACAAGCCTAAGTTTAAAATAAGTTATGCAAAATCGGAGCTACAGCAGTACATTTCCCTGGCATAAATGAAAAATGTACCAGACATATTTCTGTAAAATATGTGTCTAGTTGGAGAGAGTTGAACATAACCTAACAAACATGTACTTGAGAGTGTTAGCGGTTAGCATTGTGAAAAGTGATCATTATTTTATAGAGAAACATTTTCTGTGGATCAAATAAACGGTGTCTATGCAGAGACCTTCCAACCTGTAGAATATTTTTTTTAATAATTGCTTGATTGTGTTTTTCGTAACGGATCAGAAGATGTCTGGGATAACCAATGCTGGTACGGTCCCAGGGGACTTAACAAGTGTAGATGGCTAAAAAATGTTTTGACTTCTTGTAGGAATTAAGGCAGAGACCAATGGTTCATGATTGGGAAAAATTTGATAAATCTCAAGTTTCGGATTACATAATTTACATATTAAGCAATACTACAGTTCTGTTGGGCAGTGGGCCCATCAGGCACAAACACATCTGTAATGACCTACACAAACACAACAATGGACATCATGTTCCTCACACCTTCACCTAGATATGCACGTGTACCAGAACATTAAAATATCAAGACTTTATGCAGCAAAAAGAAAATAATCAGCCTTGGACTTAAAAGTCTTGTCTCCCTACCTACGGCATTATAGTGTTATGGAGGTCATATTGATTGATGGATAGACTCAGCTTTGGTACTTGCCCACTATTTATAATTTAATTGAACAGAAGCTAAACTTCCCTGCTGACTGTCTTGTGCTTCAAAGGAATAATGGTATCTCCCCATATTTTGTTAAACATCAACCCTCCCTCAACAGCTCCATTAACAAATATACTGATCTGATTGAATTGAATGGTCACTTTGGTATTAGGATTTCTATAAACTCACTCTTAAATCATTTTTATTATTGAGTTATTAATTAAAAGGTTTCAAGAAATGTCTGACTAAAGCTTCCAGGGAGTTGAATATTGAAATAATGCAAAAAAGGGACAATTGGTTAACATTACAAAAGGACATTGTCCAGTAGCTCTGAGCTAACTCTGGTGCAATACATCAAATGGCAACATTTATGTTTAATATTGTACATGCTCCCTTTACAAATCAAAGTTAAAGTATACAATAAAGTATTTCATATCAAAACTTAAAATTGTCACAAAGTGCTTTACAGAATATCAACATCCCAACAGATAAGACTTTAAAAGTGATTTCAAAAAGGTACTGATGTATCTAGTCAGAGATCGCCATGCCAGGCAGGAGTCAAGGAAACTGCCCCTAACTTTGATCATAGATGGGTTACTATAATCATCTATTGTAACAAATAATGCACTAATGTGCACTAAATAGTCTATAAGTGTGGAGTAAATTAAGTGTGTCTGTCACCAGACACTCATGAGGGCTGCAATGGGAGAGATCTGATAACACCAAAACTATTGAAAGTTCAAATCAGTGTCTGTTACTTGTAAATATATTCAGAACATGTTTCTGTATGTGCATGAATACGACGATGAATATATCAGAAACTCATAATGATAAATTATATTCTTAAAAAAGTGAAACTGAAACTTTAAATGTCACTTGACTGGACCAGTTGAGGTTTTAGTTTGGATTCTTTTATGTTTCTATCTCAACATCAGCAAACTGGAAAATCATATAAATTAAAGTTATTGATTATAATTTTATAGATTTATAGTCTTCTGTGACATTGAGTCAAAGCATTCAACTTCTAGGTATTTCACTTTATATCACAAGAGAAGTCAAATGCTGCTCTGTGACATTTGTTGCAAGATAAATGAAATTGATTTGTCCTGCATAGGGTTAGTCTTGAGGCATAAGTAATGCTGTCTTCTGACGGCCGCACATCAGCCTTTAAAACCAGGAGACGCACTTCCATTGACCACTGAGCCAACCCAGTACGACGTTGACTGTGTCATTGTATACCGCAGTTTCTTAAATTAAGACAAATATCCAGGATGGAGTACCACCATACAACAGAGATGAATGGTGTAGCTACCAAGCACCTGAACATGTGCATCCAGTGTAAACAAAATGATTTGTGCAGAGAACAGAAGGACTCCAAGGAGTCTGGAGACGAAAACAACTTGCCTTGCATTGAGAACGCTTACAGCACCATACTGAGTGAGCTGGGAGAGAACGTGGACCGGCAGGGACTCCTGCGAACACCACTACGCGCAGCCAAAGCCATGCAGTTCCTCACCAAAGGCTACAAGGAAGCGACTCAAGGTGAGAACAGTAGGGTGCGTGGTTTGTCAGTCTAGGACTTTGAATTTGATCCAGTATCAATATTTAATGACCAAACTTGAACTCTTCTCACAGATATCCTGAATGATGCCATTTTTGATGAAAACCACGATGAGATGGTGATTGTCAAGGACATCGATATGTTTTCTCTCTGTGAGCATCACCTTGTGCCTTTCTTTGGAAAAGTAAGTTTTCTTGTTTTTTAAATCTTGAAAAATTAATATACTCTTAACAACTCTTTGTCTTTAATAGTTTATGACAGTGTTTATTTGTTTCACTGTATATATGCCTAGTTTTGATTATGATGAAAGTGTGTTTGAATGCTGCAGGCTCACATAGCATACCTCCCAAACAAGAAAGTGGTTGGCCTCAGTAAGCTTGCGAGGTAGGTTTTGAAAACTCACATAAACACACAATCATGTACACACTTAGATGTCTGTCTCACGCTCTCATTTTCTTTTAGAATTGTTGAGATCTACAGCAGGAGGCTTCAAGGTACTTCTACTGATTGCATTTATTTTTTTCATTCACAGTTTTGTTTATTTATTTTAAGATTTGTGACATGTTGTGTTTTAATCTCTCCGCAGTTCAAGAGCGTCTGACCAAACAGATTGCTTCAGCCATCTCTGAGGCATTGGAGCCAGCAGGAGTTGCAGTGGTGATTGAGGCTGTGTGAGTATATCAGATATTTAATATTCCTAAGGATAATGTTTTACTGTTTAATTAAGCCATACGGTTTTTTACTGTTTCATTGCTCCTTGAAAAGCAATAAGACAATAAACTAAAACACATTGTGTAGATAGAACAATATTAAGTATGTTTATCAGTAGCCTAGATTTAATGAAAATTTCATAGCTTCAAGAAATGATTACATTGTTTTTAAAGCAAGCATGTATGTCACAGTTTAATGGTGATTCAAAGGGATTTGTTTGTGTGTTTAAGCCACATGTGCATGGTGATGAGAGGTGTGCAGAAGATGAATGCCAGCACTGTTACAAGTGTCATGCTGGGAAAATTTCAAGATGATCCCAAGACCAAGAAGGAGTTCTTTGACCTCACAATGAAGAAGTGAACAGATTGTTTTTCAGCGGGCAGTTTAACTGAGATCAAAATGTTGTGGATTTGTTACTCTGACGGTTTGTAATGTCTTCATTAAGTACAGTTTTAAATAAAATGTACAATAAAAATGAACATCATCTATATTCTCATCTGTTTTTTTTTGTTTTTTTAGCCAATTATCCCAAGTTATTTCAGTCTCCATACAATGAATAAGTATGGATAATATTCAACATTTTGTAATACAATAAATATTTACATTTACTTTATGATGTATACAAGATGTAAACTGTTAATTGCAAAAACCACACACATCCCAAAAGTATGATATTAAGTGTAAATAGTCATGTTGCATAGCTGTATAGATGCATCTCCTAGACATAGTTCAGCTTTTAAACGCAGATAATGCAGGAAAATCTAAAGGCAATCTATCCACCCCCCAAAAACATCTAAACTAACCCTAAGCGGCAGAAAGAAAACATTAAAAGACTGACCAAGGGCATATCTCGCAGCATTTATGAATTTTGTTTTTGAGCTTCATAGATCCCAGAAATCAGACAAATATTTGAAGGTTATTTTGAAATTTAATATTTTACATTCAAATTATACTGATTATATTTCAAACTGCTGACTCTCCTGTGAGTCACTGTGTTTTTACTCACACTAATCACAGTCGACCAGCCTTAGCTTTATTTATTTTAATTCATCCTAAAGGTCAACTTTTTGTTTTGCACAGGTGCACTCAGCTTGTTAACTTACATTAACACCATGACCGATAGCAAAACAGCGCATTACACAGCCAAACCTGCACAGAGTCACAAACGAGTAGATCCTGAATAAATCCAAAATAACATATACAGTATCACGGAATTAATACTCATTTTGTGGGTTCAAGAATGACTTTTACAAGAAACAGAGACGATTGTATTTGATTTAAACTTTTGCAGTGTAAAGCTCTTAATGATGTATTTTTATTGAATAATGTAATTTGATTGGTGTCTCCTAGTTTTTCAAATTTGACATTAACAAAAAACAGAGAACTGAAATTGCATGTTAATTTTGCATGACTGTACTTCTACTTGTTCTATGATCATTCAAACATCTTTATTAAACACAGGCCACTGTGGAGATGGAAAAAAAAAAAATTCTTTCAATAATATTTTTGTAATTTTTTGTTTATTTCAGACATGGATATATATATATATATATTTAAATGTAAATATGAACATACAATGCACAGACAGTTAGTGCAGACTAACAGTAAAGAGGATCACAGATCAGTTAATCAAGGCACTACAGGAAGGGAAGACTAGAGGGCAACACATGACGACAGTGTCCTGACATTTGATGTCTGTCGTACACACTCATGCAGACAGAAGTTTGCATGACGTGCCACTAAGGGTCAACACTGTGTGTTACAGTAAAAGACTGACGTAACATGGCCATATTGTTGCGTCAGTGTGTGTTTTACCTCGCAAAGGATTTCTGGATGTTTATCATATGCCTCCTTTGTGTGATGCCCATTACAGTAAAACATTAGTGGAGTGCAAACATAAAAGTAAGGTCTCTGATCTCCTGACCTCATTCAGACATGTTAGGAGCTCATATTAGTCTATATATAGTGCTTAATAAAAACCATAATGGAAAAATAATGTTTCTGATATGAACAATACTTAATAAACAATAAATGCAGGGCATATGTCAATATATAAATACATATATATTTAACTAAATTCCAGTGGAGCTTTTTCAAAGCTGAGATCCAGTTATGTTCGCTGCTCTGTCCTCTGTGAGCGACAATAATCCTCCTGTCCATCAGTCAGAAGGCTAGGGTTTGGTGGGGCTGCTGGGGCTCCTGGGCTGGGACTTCGGACTCCCCTAAAAGACAGGAAAGATGACAATTTCAATTATCTTTTTTTTCCCCTTTTTTTTTTATCTCTGGTCTGCAATTAATTATATTTTTGGATTTTTTTTCTGCTCTATAACTGAAAACAATGTGCTGGAGTTTATTAAGACCTCTAGGGGGCAGCAGTCCACCTTCCTTCAGTATAACACACACCCAAACTAAAGTCTGGAGATGATTCTTCTCACTATTAATACAGGACGAGACTCACTGTAAAGTTATGTTACGAGCGTGGCCTGCTCTTCAGTCTGACCCATTACGCTTTCTAGCAGATTTAAAAACATTATTTTAATCCAAAAACATATAATCCTTCATTCCTGATGGTACCAAAAAAAAAAGTAACCTCACATCTAACTCTTTCACTAAAGTTGATCAAGTTCACTACAGGGCAGATACACATTTGGGGGCTTTAGTTATGTGTTGTGTTGTTTTACAGTTTATGAATATATTTTTATTGATATGTTATTTTGATAATATTAGTTTCATAAAGGATTGATTATTCTTATTACTTTAACTCAAGTGTGACTACCCCATCTGCTCACAGGGGGAATACTGTTGGAGGATGGACTCACCACAGCAGGCTGGGTCTTAGCATAGTTCATGTGGGCGTAGAGCAGCACAGCTGTGTCATTGTGAGACGCCTCGAGTGCGATGGACAGAGCGTTGCTGCCATCCTGCAAACAGGAGGAAGGGAGAAACAGATGTAGCATGATTAAGGCAGAGTGAGTAAAGGGGAGTTCACTGACCCTTACAACACGAGAGACTGAGCTTTACCGGTTTGTCAGGACCGCGTGATGGACATTATATACGGTGGTTCCTTTTCCAGTGGCTTGAACACTCTGCACTCCAACACTATGCCTCTGTCTGCATGTTTTACATCATGTGTGTGATAGGAAACCCATTCATTCCTTTCCCATCAGACAGGTTACTATCCTGGATCCATGATTGGTCAGCAAAAAAACCAAGAATAATCTGTTTTACATCCTCAGCATTTCTTTCTCATAATTCTTTTCTTGCTAATTAATCCAACAAGTGAAACTCGACATGAAGAAAAATATTTTGAGAGTAGGATTCTCAGTGTGAAATTTATTACAGAACTGCTTTTTTTCTCTCCAGTCAGTGTAATATCATTAAATACAGTATATCTAATTGTGGTTATTTGCATTTTTAGAATAGCACAGGAAGAAGCGTAATCAAAAAAACAAAAAACAGATTATGTGAAATGCACTGCTCTGTATATACTGTATGTTGGTCTCAAGTTAAAATGATATCATTATTATACTATTATTGATATCAGAGTGAAAGTGACAGGCATGAGAATAGTTAAAAAGACTGTTTCACTCAAATGTAGTTCAAGTTTGGTATACTGTATATTTTTAAAAGAATAAAAATAAAATCATGAAACGTGGCTTCTACTTACATAACTTTCATTCCTAAAGAAATTGGAGTAATGATTGAATCATTAGGCCGGATACATTTACTCGAGTACTTGTTGATAATGTTGCTTAACATGTTGATACTCACGCTCCCACCCGACATTGTCTTAGGCTACAATAGTTGATCTAAGTTGGTCTTACATTCGCCATGTCGACAAAAAAGACAAAAATAAGGTGCATGACAAGAGAAGCGGTGTTATCATCAAAATACTAGTTTGATGTCTCACATCACATCATTAGCCAGCTCTGTTACCACAGGTTGTTGTGATGATACTAGAGCAGAGAAAAAAATGAAAGTGGTAAATGGAGATATGACCCCCCATTGAGTTTTGTTGAAAGAGAACACTTCAGCCAGCTGATTGTTTTTGTCGAGCTTGGAGTACAAGGCACTATCACAGCGAACAACCGCTAAACAGTGAAAAGATGTTGATGGGTTACTACAGACCTGTAAACACGCAGTCATATGTTACCATCACTTCATTTTCTTCAGATCTGGGATTAGAAGAAAGGTCTCCTACAGACGCACAGAAATGACGAGCAGCACACCTCAGAAGACACCATGAGACTTTTCCTAATAGGAATACCGAAACTGAAAGAACAGTAACGTTCAACTCCACTGTGAATAACAGACATACTTTTTTTATGCTCTTCTGTGTTTTTGCAGGACAGGGGAGGTAGGGGCTTTCCTTAAAGTTTTCCAATCCCTACCCCCAGCCCACCTCTTGGTCCAGCTGTGCTGCACTGTAACTGAGCCCAGGAGCTAAATCCTCTAAAAGGCCAACTTATTTTGGCACAGATGTTACAGCTCATATATCTGTCTGCCTCAAGTCTCCTCAACGAGTGACCTGAATGTACTCACTTTGATAGATTTTTTTAAATGTTGTTGGTGATATATATCAGCTGACTGACAAAATGATTGAACTGCCTGTTTTATTATGGATCTATTTAAGTCTCAATGTAATCACTGTTAGACTTTCTGCATTTTTTATGTCTTTTAGGACAGGATAGTTCTTGGAGAAAAAAAAAAAAAAAAGGATTGCAGCGGACTTCTGCGCGGGTCATATGATGAAGTATTCAGATGAATAGGGCAATGTGTCTGCAGCTGTGGATTTGTGGCTTTTTAATTCCCCCTGGGATCTTGAGAGTAGCCCTGTGATTGTGTGTCCTGTAAACAGCACTGATTTTAGCAGAAGGCAGATGAAACTAATCTGATCACGGCTCTTTAGCGCTCACCCTATCTCGCGAACATACAAAAACACGAAAGAAGAGAAAGAGAAAGAGGTGAAAAGTGGAGGAAACTGCATAGACTAATTTCCCATGAGGAGCCATTTCCTGAGCACAGATAAAGCTGAATCCCAGACAAGAAATCGTTCAGATGTTTCCGGCATTCAGGCATCCAACAGTTTGTTTTATCTGTAAGCTCAGGAAGTTTCCCTCAATGAGAGAATCAGCTGAATTGCTAAAATATCCATGCCTTACATTATCAACAATGGATATGTCACAGCCAGGCTGTTCCAGGAGCAGCTTGACAATCTCAGCACGGCCGTGTTCGCTTGCGCACATCAGAGCCGTGGATCCCTCGTCGTCCTGCACGTTAACGTCAGCGCCACACTCCAGCAGGGCCTGTACCATCTCCTGACGGCCGTGGCTAACAGCTAGCATCAACGCCGTCTGGCCAGCCTGAGGTGAAGAAATACAAATGAAAACTGTTTTTGAAAGCTTGTCCTACTAGCTGTATACTATAAATAACAACACTGATTTTATATCAATTTGTTTGACAATCTGACCTAAAGAGGAGATTGGTGACTTGAACTCAATATTATTTTAAAACGTCTTTTTCTTTTTCTCATAGAGTTTTATCCTTTGTTTAACAACTTCATCTTTAGGGCTCTTGAAGTCCAGCACAGTCTTAAAATTCTATGTAAGGACAGCTCTTCTAACAATGTTGCATTTACAGAGACTTTCTTAGAAGCATTTGGTTATCTAAGTTTTTGTTAAGTTAATTAGAAAACATTTTTACAACGTGCCAGCAAATCTAAATCTGAACATCCAAGAAATGTGACTTTTTTTTATTTCATTACCCTAAATATGCTTATTCTTGAAAACTAAAACAAGACAACAACGCTGGATACATAACATAAGCATCGAATACTTAAAGATAAGTGTACATATGAAGTTTGTTTACATACAAACGTGGATCGTTTTCGACCATAAGAAAGTAGCATAATAATGCAGAGGAGGGATACAATGAACATTCGATTTAAATGAGTGAACACAGCGTGAGGCATCATTCAAGTAAGCCATGTCTGTAATCACTTTTCTACAAACTCCCTGCTGGACAGGCTCGTTTGTTAAGACTACCATGGGCATTGAACTGAGGAAGTGCTTGGCGAAGAGACCTTTCATCTTAATGGTCGAGGAGGTTGTCCTGCTGATCACACGCTGGTCTGCATTTGGATCACAGTGCGTTCTCCCTGCATTTATACTTTGTATTTATACACTGTAGATTTTTTCCTCATTCAGACTGGTCATGTACAGTGTGTGCCAGTTATAAATGTGGTGCTAAACACAAATGGAAATAGAGATTATGAAAACTGTGCTAAGTTTAGATCAGTTGTTACAAAAAACAAACTTAAAACCATAAAAAGTGAATAATTTTATATTAATACCAGAGTAAAACTCAGAATGTGAGAAACTTAATAATAGTAAAAGAACTTTGCAATCAGCTCCAGTCTACAAAAAGCACTTCTTAAATTCCCGACTCTAAAATTGCATTGCGTGCCTCGTGTTGTTACCCACAGCAACAATAACAAGCAGCAGTAATTGGATTTATAGCCAGTGATGCTATAAATTTGGAGTCCTATGACTTGGCAGTGTGCGAGCTTGTCAGGCGCTGTATCCAAACACATTCACAACACAACCTGATTAGATCAAGAAGACATATAACCACTCAAATGTCAAAAGATTCCAACAAATAACGTGGGTGTCACATGAAGCTACACATTTCTCTAACCTAATCTAACCTATAACCAATTATTCATGAATGCAGAACTTCAGAACAGCACAGGAAATGCTCTTGGCACGTTCAAGTGCACCGGCAACCAAGAAAGGTAGTTTCCACTTTCCCTGAGCTCCACTCACACGAGCAGTCAGAGTTAAGGAGACATTCACTGAATAATAGGATCTGTTTTGACTCATTAAAAAGTAATTCAGTTAAAGTAAAGTTCTCTGACACTGTTTGCTTCAACAAACAAACATTCCCAGAGAACCTTAAAGGGACAGTGTTTAGATTGAGCAAAGGAATGCTTCAAAATGAGTCTATGTAATATAACAAATCAAATCAGTGTCTCATTTGCCTCCCTTGCACTTTTTATAATTAGGTTGTAATATAAAGAATTGTTTCTGTTTAGTTTTATTCTGCACTTTTCTTGGTAACAGTTTAATGTTTCCAAATCCAATTTTTGGCCATTGAAGAGTCAGCTGAGCAAGGATCCAAGCTTTTAAGTGATGAAACCTTTCTGGCTGATGGAGCTCCACACATCATGTATGAGACCAGTATGACTGCAGTGAGTTTACAGGGGGATCATTAAAGCATCTGATGATGACTTGCCTGGCTGGCCTTGGCGTTGACGTTGCCTTGACCAAAAAGCTTCTTGACCACAGCCATGTCGTCCTCCTCTTTCACAGTAGAGAGTGCAGCCAGCATGATGGCTGTGTAGCCTGCCTTATTCTGCTTATCCACACTGCAGACGCCTGGAAGGAACATAAGTTTGAAAACAATAGATTTTTTTAATAAACACAGCTTTGCTATGATTGGTTTATTTGTGTGTCTGTAGGAAAGGGGAGAAATGGATTAGCAAATAACGTGATTTGGATTCAACTGAGTAGCATAGAACTGCAACCCATTGCATTTGCACTTTTTGCTTTGGTGGATCATCATCACATTAAAATGCTTCACAATCTAATTTTGTGTCTATATTATGTAAACATTTTATCTTGTGATAAAAGTTGCATTAATGTGAACAGTCTTGGGTTTAGTTTGAATAACTCCTGACTGACCTGTGTCCAACAGAAGCCCCACAACACCAAAGTTGGAGTGGGATACACTGTAGTGGAGAGCTGTGTTGCCGTTGCCATCGGTCATGTTGATTACGTGCTCCAGCAGAACTGACGACACCTCAGAGAACGCCATAAGGTAGTCGGAGACCCGTGAGGGCTGAGCCATTTTTGCACTAGAGATACGGAACCACTCGAGCTGGACGGTGTGGGTGCTGGAGAGCTGAAGGTAAGAGGTTATGTTTAATGTTGGATAGAAACATTTCTTTGGTTTACTTTAAAAAGAAAACTGTTTTGCAAAGTCAAATATTATTTATTTATTTTAAAGGCAGCCAGACATTCTCTGAAGGTAAATTGGACTCCTTTTATTCAAACCCCCTTTATGATCCTTGTCTCAGTTAAGACTCCTCTTTTGTTGTTAGAACAAACTGTGTGGTGCTGCCAAAGGTATACTCAATACAGTCAAATACAGACAGCTTCTAGTCACTTGAATTATTATTTTAAAAAATCTTCAGATTTGCATTGATCAAATAATCAAGTGATTCATTTAACATGTAACTCAGTGATTCAGAAAAAGGTTTGAAGAAGCATGCAGGGACGCACCACTTCCTTACTCTTCAGTGTTTTGATGTCATCATTAAGGTGGTTCTTCATGATGAGGCAGGCTTCACGCATTTTTGAGCTCAACTCAAACCTGCAACAAAAAGTTTGAAGCTAAAGCAAAAATCATTTCTCATTCTCTGCACTATAATGTGAAGTATGTGTTTGTGATAAGTCCTTCTGTTTGACATGCAACTAAAAAGGACCAGTCCAAACATGCTTTCACAGTGACTCTTTTTTGCACGAGGTGATAACGTACTTCTCTTTCACAGAATCAGATGAATCATTTGTGGCTCTCAGCGTTTCCTCGTCAGTGTCAGTCTCGTCCAGGTTGACATTTCTCTCCTCCTCAGAGGTTTCTTCCTCCAGAGCTGCCTCATCCTCATCTGTGCTGTCCAAGCATTCGCCTTCTCCACTTTCTCCAGATGAACTCCCAACATCTTCCTCTTCTTCCTCTTCGTCTTCCTCACTTGATGTAGATTCATATCTGGTCGACAGAAACATTTGCTGGGATTCAAATCAACTTGTGTCGTTTACATTTTACTCGCTGGGTTGCCTCTCTTTCTTTAACAATAGGAGAAAATTAGTCTGTTTCTTACTTGTCGGACCTGGGACACGACCAAAAGGTTATTTCCAAACTCTGGGCCATGTGACGTCCTTATTTTATTTTTACATTGGGAGAAAATAAATTAAGGATTCATGTTACTCACCCTCCATTTAGAATGCCAACAAACTGCAGGCTCTTTTTGCCAGGAGAGCGAGTCTCGCTTGAGCTACTCCCATCCTTCCTCTTCATGATTGATTTCAGCATACCTGTTACCATAACAACAGCAAAGGGATCAAAGAGACGTTAAGGCAAAGTCCACCATTGAAACATTTAGTTCACTCATGACACATAACGGAAAGAATGTGATGCCATTCGTGTCTCTGACTGAAGGATTGTGCCGTCTTTTGAAATTTGCCTCAATTTCCATGTAATTCACATTTTTTGCCTTTAAACTGAAACTGCCTCGTGTCAACTCATGAAATCCAATGAAGGATGTGATGTTTTTGATCTTTGGATCATGCTGTTGCTGTGTGATTAAGTATGTTATTTACCAGACATAAAATGTTATTAGTAGTCACTTCAAATAATACTGATTTCTCACCCGTCTTGGTGCTAATGGCTGCAGTGTTCTCTCCTCGCTCCGCCTCTTTATTCTCAGCCACACTGACCACTTCCTCCTCCGGTGAGACCTTGTATTCTGCAATGGTCAACTGTCTCCTTTTTGGCAATGTTACTTTGTGCTCCTGCTTCTTTTCCTCCAACAAGGTCTCCCATTGGCAACCAATGCTGACCACAACAGGAAGTGGTTTCGTGGCTTCCCCGAGATCATCAGTCTGTGTGCTTTGTTCAGTTCGATCTGGTGTGAAGCTCGCACCTACGCATGCATTACTAACCTCAGGACGGCACAAAACTGCAGCATCCTGTGACACACAAGTCAATGTCTCTACCTGGACATTTGTTGTGTCTGGTTTTGCAAGAACCCCCTTGTCAAACATGACCTTGGAAGTGTTCTCCTCCATCTTGGTCTTAAGGAGCAACAGATCTTTGTCTGCTGAACTCAACCGGTCCTCTAAAGCCACAATAGATTCTTGCTGGAATTTGATGGTGTCCTGTAAAGTGTCAATCTCTCGCTGTGCTTCGCTGGTCAACCCAAGCAGAGACTCCATGACCCAAACCTCGGCCTCTTCTGTCTTTACTTTGGCCTGTGTTCCCTGCTCATGAACCAGAGTGGCCTCTGTTCCTGTGCCTTTCTCACAAACACTTACCCTGGTGCCTTCAGATGCCTCTTTCACGCCCTGACTGTAGTAGAAAACTACAGAGTTCATTGGAAAATCTTCCCCAACAGCCACTGATATCTTCTCAACTACAGACACCTTTTCTGGAGCTCGTATTAAAAAATTTGATAAAGGCTCCGTAGCTTTTTCCTCCTTCCCTTCAAATTTCTCAGTCAGCCTTTTCAGTTCATCAGATTTGACGAGCCCTTTTCGGCCAGGCGAGGCTGGTGCAGTCAAACGATTATGGATACTATAATCACTGTGAAGGCTTTCTGTGGTTTGGGTAGAGGACTCTGCAGATTGTTGCTTCTGCTGAACCATCTCCAGGGATTCTTTCTTGTCCTGCAGGGCTAACAGGAGCATGTCTTTCTCTGCACGGAGCTTTGCCACTTCTCTCTCCAGTGCAGGAACACCCTTTACTCTGTCTTCCATCTCCTTGAGCTGTTTCAAGGCTGTAGCCATTTGCTCTCTAACTGTCTGCAGCTGGCTGGGTGGGATTGGAGTCGCTGAGGTGCCAGTTGCTGGAGTGCTGCGCCCAGAGGTTGCAGGACTGGGTTTAGTCCAGTTACTCTGCAGAAGCTGGGTGGACTGGGAGGGTAAGAGCTGTTTTTTTGGAGGATCTGCAAGCTGAATGCGCCCACCATTCTGGTGCTCATGGGTTTGTTCCTGTTGTAGCCGCCTGCTGGTTTCCAGAAGAGTCCGCTCAACTCTGGGGTTACGTTGTGGTGGAGGGGGTGGCACTTTGGCTCCAGCAGAGAGAGGAGGGACACTGAGGATGGTCACAGGTGAAAGAGAGAGTCCTTCACAGGGCGCTGACCCCAAGCGGTTGCGTGGTGGGGGTGGAGGAGGAGCCCTACCATCCTCACTTGCAGGAGACGACAGAGACTCAGTGGATGTCCACCCACTGGTGCGTCCACCAACTCCTGGACTCTTGTGGGAGAGTCTGACCCCTCGGCTTGAGCGCCGTGAGCTGACAGGTGCTCGGCGGACATTGTGCCCGCTTTCTATCTCTTCTACATATTTGAGGAAATCCAGATCCAGCTGGAAACCATATGGAGTCTGTACGGAGTAGGAGCCAGGCTGGTCAGCCTCCTCTTGACCGGAGTAGATGAAAGGAGAGCCCAGATCTGAAGGGAAACAAACACGTGGATGGACAGTATGAGTACGTTCTTAAAGATGCAGTGCTTTCCCTTTCCTTTTAAACAAACAGAAGATGTGTTTACTTTTTTTCCCCACCAAAATACAATCTAGTCTTTCCAAGTGTTGTCAGAGTTAATCATTAATATGTTTCAGTCAAAAATAAATCGAGACATGAAATGGAAATACAATAATCAATGGAATACTATGCAGTGTCTTACCAGTCAACTTTGTGTTGACTTGAACCGACTGAGTCATTTTTCAGGAATGGGACCTTTCAGCACAAGCACAGCTTTAAATCAACACCTGGCAAAAGAAAACACAAAGTGACATGAGTTCAATTGTCAAGAGGAAGAGGAAGGAAAAGGATGGAATTTTGAAAATACAGTGGACAGTAGTTTGTTTAAGACATTGGTGCGATACCTTCTTTTGTACCCCTCTGACTGTGTTCCTGTAGTTTGTCCATATAATGAACATATTTTTGTTTTCAGGAGACAGATTAACACAAACAAATACATGACAAAGCAAGGGGCTCCCTGTGCTTGTAGTACTTTCATGGCTGACATGGATGCCTCTTTAGAGGAGCTGTAAACTTATTAAAAAGTTTTGCCTGAAGAACTTCATGTGTTCTCTTGCGGCTCATTAGCACGAGAGGACCTGACAGAACTTTGAGAAATAAGCGGGTTTATTAAATGAATCCCTTGTTTGCTTCTCCTCTTAAGATGTATTAAAGGATGTTGTGCCTGACTTCATCCATACCACAGAGAAAGAGTGTGTTTCAGTTAAGGCTGTCTGTCTCACTCATGTTTAGTCTGTAAAGGATTTTTTACAGTAATGTCAATAAATGTCATTAAACTTAAGCTCTGAAAAAAGGGACATTTGAGTATTGAAAAGTCAGTACTCTTGTTCAAAGTATAACTAAGCACAGGAAGAAAACTCTGAAGTATTCTCACATACTACCCAATCACTATTCACATCTTTGTTGCTCTGTTTCAGGTAAAGTGCTTCCCTGTGTGAGGGAACGTAACAGCAAATGGAGAGAAAAATGGATAGTTATGTAACAATTAAAAAAAAAAAGAAAATTTAATTACGGTGGACATGATCATCAAAACATGATTGGATTCAATAATTTTATGATAGAAGACGGGTTTACCTCTCTCTGCTGCTCAGTGAGCGATTCATGCAGCTGCAGTTAAACTCCCAGGTTCCCACCTCCCTGCTCCACACAGCCCTGAGAAACAAGGAAAGACAGACCATGAGATCGCTCTTAACAGTCAAGGACACATTACAGGGAGGGGACATTACCAATTCACAACAAGACATATAAACAGTACATCACAGTAAGCTGGATAGTGCTGTTAGCCTGAATAGTTAGCAGATCTTAACCCAGGTTGAGAAAAAGAAACTGGCAAACACACGACTTCTGTCCTCTCCACTGAAGTTCAAATGATTGGCCAAGGAGCATTGGAGTGAACAGTTTCTTTCTTTAACACATGTTATCCAATCGGGGGGGGGGGGGTTCCATTTCAGCATTGGACAAAGGGAAAGATCTTTAGGGTTAGAAAAGGTTTGCTGTCAAAGGACAAGAAAAAGACTCAAGTTAAAGAAGCCAGGGGCACTGTGTCAAGGTGAGCATCTTTCTCTGCCATAAACTTCATGATCACAGGTGTGTGGGTTAACCAGGAAAATTATAGTGGCTGCTGTCTTTGTGGGTTGTATAAGTGTAACAGTGTTTTTGGCCAAGCAAGTAATTTTAGTGCAAATAACCTTCATTTCAAGTGAGCAAAAATACATTGTCTTTGATATATGAACCATATATAATCTTAGAAACAGTAACCTGTATCCTACATACGGTTTTTTCTGGGGGGGTTTTTTTTTGACATACAGACTCCACAACCCTACAGATGTGTTTTCCAGCAGCCTCTGGCACATTCCTCACACATGCTGTTGCAACGCGCCAGTCGTCCTTCTAGCTGACTGACTGCTGATAACCTATAACCACACACACAGTAACACACATACATATCATCTGTCAGCTCAGCCTGCAGCAAACAGACAAGTTAATTCTCCCAGTAAAAACCAAAACAATCACACTGACAATACACTTATTATAACATGTTGTTATAAACAATGGATAGATTAAAAAAATGACCACTGCAAAGAGAAAAGCCAAATGTTTGCTAACTGATGTTGATGGATCTACTCAGTATCTTCTTATCAGCCTCTCCTCTGCTCTGCTTCCTCTCAGTCTTTCTGTCAGGGTTTACTCTTAGGTCAAACGCCGGTAAAAATGACACTCCATCTTCCAATCATACGAGCTGTACAAACTGTGACCTCACCTCCATGGTTTACTCTAAAACAAACCAGAGAGAGGCAGTTCACTACACTGTTCCTTCAGGATCACATACAAGCTTACCAGAGCCTGTAATCAGGTATTCAATCATGGTAGAGGTAACATTGTGAGAGTTATCCTTTTTACCTTATTACACTATCGGTGGCATCATTTGAAATATATTATTATACAGTCTCAACAAGGATATAGTGAATCCATAACAACAGAGTATGTGTCTTTAAACACAGTCAGCATCTTAACAGGTTCATACAGAAACACATGGTGTCATTTTTTTATTTATTTTTACACAAATCAACAATAATGACCGTTTGCAAGCTCTTGTTTAAACCACCATGTCACTCAGAATGTCGAGAATGCTGCAGGAAGACGGCTCTATAACAAGTATGGAATTAAAACAGTTCATGAACAAGGTGTATACATTTCTGTGGAAATCAGTTTCATTGGATGGCATCCTTTGATTCACAACAAAGCAACACAACAACACTTTCACATGAAGAGGATTGTCTTTCTTAACAGACTGAAGGAAGAGCACTTTTTTAAAGCAAAGCTTCGAGCAACAAAAGACGGGAGTTTGTTTTTGGGGTTTTTTAACAGGAACTTAAACCATGAAATGCTGCCATTCTCACTGTTCTGCTCTTTTTTAGCATTTGAATTTATTTATTTTTTTCAAAATGTTTTTATTGAACATTTCTTTTTCCTTCCTACACAAATACAATAAACTTAAGAGTAAAGAAATGCTAACAGACAAAATAATAAATTAAATAAAATAGAACTAATAAAAACACTCAACTTGATCACACAATCATTGGTCCAGGTTAAAGACAGTGAGGCACAAGGATACACATTGGAAGTACTGGGGCAAAGACAAAATGTTCAATTAAGAGCCCTCAGAAGCCCTTCACAGCATTTGATATTTTAAACTGTATTTCAGCAGCGCGCATAAAGATGACGATAAAGCAGGAAGTGTGTCAGCACTAAAGGCAGTATGATGACCGAATAACAACGTAGAAATGGGACACAACTTAGACTCAGGCACATTCACTTGTCAGGTTTAACCTAGTCCATAATGTCTTGTTGATGTAAACAGAAGAGGCACAGGGCTCCATCACAAGTGGAAGACCACTAATGCTCATGAGGCTTTGAGGTACGCAGTAACTGTTTAACAACAACAACAAAAAGCATATTAATGAGCCCATCATAGGTTTATTACACTGCTCTGTTTTCCAGAAGAGTAAAGTCAATCAATCGAAAACACAACAAAGATGTCTGCCGCAACGGGCTAGCTGTTTATATTAATAACACACATTATTATTATTTTATCTTCATTACCCTTCAGCTCTTTCCTTTTTGCCCTTAATTAATGACTATCCCAGATGTAAGCTCTTATTTCGGTCTCCTTACTCTCACCTCCTTCTCTTCCCTTTTCCTGTCTCATGATTCTCCTTTCTTCACACCTCTCTCCCTCTCTCTCTCTCTCCCTCTCTCCCCCTCTGTCTCACAAACCCACACACAACACTTCCCCCCAGCTCCTCTCCTATAGTGTTTCTGTTTTTCTCCTTGAATTGATGACAGACAGCAAATTACAGAGAAGCTGCATTCCTTCTCTCTACACCCCGAGCCCTGACCAGCTGAGAGCCACGCTGTCGAGTTTCTCTCTAACTCACAAGCACACGCACGCACGCGCGCTCACACACAAGTAAGTGCCAATGCCGCAAAGATAATTGCAAAAATGTCCATAAATGCAGAGATATGATTGAACACACTGCAGAAACAGAGCAAGCTGTGAAGCCTGCATGATATTAAATTAAGACATTTATATTCCATCTATCTTTCCATTTAAAAATCTTTTATTTGTCCACACACACACACACACACACACACACACACACACACACACACACAAAGGTCTCATGGTGCTGCAGAAAAAACAATGTTCACCGCTACAATTAAGTGAACACATTGTGGGCATAGCATCTTCATTTAGTAAACCCTTTGAGAGGTTCTATTGTGCAAACACAAACAGCATTGTTCTTCACACTGAATAAACATTAGCCTCAGCCCTCTGTGTTTTTCACAGCTACAAATTACGTGACATTCTTGATTCAGTTTTGATGCAGCTCTGCAATCAGAACCCAGCAGCACACACCCATCACTGCAGTTTCATTTCTTCACATTACCAGCACTTTATAAAAAAGGCCGTTATGAGATAATCCCTTTCCAGAACAAAACAAAGGACAATAAACTCTCCTCCAGTATGTTAAAATGAAAACATATTACAAAAGCCAACGTTACAGTTTGTTCATTGGGATAAAAAAAAAAAAACAAGCATTTCCATTGTCTTTGGAGAAGTGATAGGTCTGGTGTTTTTCCACTTCAACTGTGAGAAAAGTTTCCTGGAAACCACTATGGAAATTAAAAATAAAACATGTCATTGTCATCTAAAATCTTGAGTGACTCCAATTCCAGTAAAATCCAAAATATGAATCTCTTAACTACGATGGAGGTTTTTGACCGATAGTTTTGTTTTGAGTTCTTTCTGGTAGCAGCACAGTATTTTCTGTTCATATCTTTTTGGTTGCTCATGTTACTGAAGTCTTTACAGACCAGGAATCTTCAAAGTTGCTGACAAAGCAGATCACATTCATTGCTAGAGGGCATCAGCATACTCTCAGTCAGATGCTTTTTAATACTTGACAGGAAAAAAAAATGCTCAATTTGTTGAGCTGAACACAGACTAAGAGACAGTTTGAACTAGTTTTTTCAAATTCTGTCATATTTACAATTTACTGATATTTAAAACTGACTGCAGTGAGTCGCTTTGTGTGAGCTGTGGGGCCCAATGTGACCCCCCCCCCCCCCCCCCCCCAGACTGGCAGTTTCCCATCTCTGTACCGCAAACAAAGTATCAGAAACAAATTAATTTCCAGTTTCATTATCTAAATAAATAAAGTATAGCCAAACCAAATATGTTGTAAAATGTAATGAAGGGAATCAACTTGATTGAGCAAATCTGCTTTAGCAATGAATGGATCAGGCTTTAAGCAGTCACAAACCCGATGAGATCACTTAACATTAGAAACACTTCATCCAACATTCAATGAACTTGACCAATAACTGTAGAGCAACATTTGTGTCATGAGGCCGGTTGTTGTATTTTAGTGAAGTGTTCATTTGAAAAAACACAGATTCATTTGTTATTGATTCAGTTTTTCCTCTGGTTCAGAGGGAACATGTGACGAGTGGAGAAGAACCCAGTCGTCCAGCCTGTTAATGAAAACGAGAACATTTGGGTTTCCTGCGTTCAGCTGCTTCATGGAAAAGGAAATGTTGGTTCACAGCTCGGGGCCATGCTTTCAAACAGTGACTTCATCCCCACCACCACCCTTTTCACAGGAAGAGAAAACGGAGAGAAGGAGAGACACAATCTGTCAGTTAAGGAAGGGAGTGAAAACCGACATCCTCTCACCGACACCAACGTTACTCTCCATCTGCTTTACATGAAAAAGCCCATTCAGAAATCTGCACATGGATACAAAGGATGATACAAACGCTAAACGCAGACATGCACCCCTATACGAATACTAACATTACTGAAGTTGTGAGGACATTCTTAGATTTATTTTCTACAATCCAAATCATCTCCTGAAACTAACCAATGTTACATTTTTCCAAATTAAATCAAAACGTTATTGAAGCTGAGAGGCTCTGAACCAGAAGGGCACCAGGGAGCGCCGACCTCCACTAAGGCAAACATCCTGTGATTCATTAATCCAGATCCTCTGCAAGATTAAACAGGCTCCTCTTAAACTGAACATCACGCTGCAAAGCAGCTCCTCAATAGACAATGAGTTGAAGTTGTTTTCTTAACATACAAGACTGTCCTCAACAACTACACAACAACAACAATAAAACTGACACGCTCTCGTCTGGTCCTGCAGGTGAGATTGATTTGCGAGCCGTCTATAAAGTTAAAGACAAAATGAAGCCTCCTCATCTTTGATGTTGCTCTCGAGAAAGAAAACTCAACAGAAACGTCCGCTTTGAAAAACTTTATCGATCAGCACAATTAAAGTTAAAGCAAAAACCAACCGCTGAAATTGCAGAGTATACAGAACATTTCTTTTATGTCTTTTTCGTTGTGAGGACATTTAGGCCGAAAAGAAATAAAAGCCCACAAACAGGAGGGCCTTTCTCCTGCTGGGATAAATCTGCAGTTTCCTGAAGAGAAGCCCACTACTCCCCCAATAAATCCCCCCCATCAGAACACACACACATACACTCACAACCTCTTCATGCCCCTGTTGGAGACCTCCTATTGTCTCCCAGTAGGAACTGGGGGGAGGAAAAGGGTCCTGCCAGGAAACCCAACAGGCCGTCCTGAAAGCTGCTTCCTGAAGGCAGCAGGAAAACACTGCAGAGGAGACGAGCAGAGACTGAGAGCTGAACAAATAGAGCCAATGTGACACACACACACACACACACACACACACACACACACACACAGAGCAGCAGCATCCTGCAGCCAAAAACAGCAGAGACTAACATCACATGATGCATCACACTGAGGTTAGATAACATGTTATCAGTTCTGGCCCAAGTGTTTTAGTGTTTGTGTGTCCTGAAGCTCTCACACAGTAACACTTTGTCACCTCTCTGTGCAGGATTCTGCCACCAGGCGCCACTTCCTGTCTCACACTTCTTCAAAATAAATCACGCACTAACGTCACACCGCCAACATCTTGTGTGTCCTGCAGTCATCCAGAATAAAGTCACTTCTTTTTACCACAATTAGCTCGACTTCAGACTTCACATGCGTCCTGCCTCCCCTCCCTCTTCCTTCCAGATCCAGCAGCAAACACAATCAGGCACATTCAGCCGCCACAATGAGGCTTTATGCCTTCGTGATGGCGACGCTGTTTTCAAGTTTTGTGAGGCCTCGTTGTTTTCTCCACACGACCCCCTGATGCTGCCTGCTTTTTTCTGACTGTTTCCAGGTTCAAAATGTCACAAAGTGAATTTAATAAAGTCACTGCGAAGCCTGATACTTGTTGACGTTTTTGACGAAGAACGGAGAGTTTGGTAGTAGCACAGTCAGCACGTTTACATGCAGTTCAAAAGACTCCATTTATTGTCGACCAACTAAGTCCTGCGTTGCCCATCCCTTATTTTCTTCTTTAATTTGTTTTCTTTTAGCCTGATAATCAGACTAGACTGGAGACAATTCAATTATTCCCCAAGACTCTGTGTTCTTGTTTCCCAGTTTTCTGCTTGAAGGGAAGTTATTTTGCTAACAGTCAGTAGTGATATCTTACTTGTCTAAATCTTTTTTTCAGAATACTATTTTTGTTTGACTCAAAACAACAGTGAAACAGCTCTACCCAATAAAAAGATGGTATATAGGTCATTGCTGTTTCAAATCTGGTAAAACAGCTGTCAGGAGAACTAAACCATTACAAATCAAAGACGTGGCCAGTGATTCAGGGGTCTGGATCCAAAATGTGACTTTCATACAGAGAGTGTTCATCTCATGGGATTTCAGAAAAAGTCCTGTATCACATTAAAAGAGTTACATTTGGGATGTGCTTTGAAGTTCTGGTTCATTTTAAAATCATATATTGTTTTCTTTAGGGAAGTTGCAACTGTCTGCATCCATTCAGAAACTGTATTGTTGGGTTTTTTTGGACAACCACAGAACAACAGACCTGACTGGACATGTCTGAATTCCTGGAATAGCAACAATGTTGGTTTCTTTTGGTAAACATGGATGTTCGAATCTGTTTGCAGCCCACACAGCAGCACATAGTTTGAGCCCTCTCAGCATTGATTCAGCTGAGTCTGTGGCACTCCCATCCTGACGTGTGTCCAGCCCCTCCCTGAAACAAAGCAGGGCTCACAAATCGATTTTTCCCCAATTACTCCGTTTCCAGCACTGACGTCACGAGGCATTTCAGACCAAACACACCTTGTTTTCCCCACATACTCTCCAGGCCTGTTCCCAAAACATGTAAAAATAAACCTCTGTAGAAGCTGATTTTTAACAACGTATTTGGCCTAAACATCGCCAGTCTGTTTCACTTTAAGTTTATTTTCCAACTCAACTATGTGCTGCTCACATCTGCTTGTTTGTGTTTTGTAGGCAAAAAAAAAGATCTCAAATAAAGCAGCTAATAACATCTTCAAACGTCTCTCTAGGTTGACCTACATATCTCGTCCACAGATTTCTAAGACTCTCACCCATTTGTCTGTTTTACACACAGTAGCGACTGCAGTCTCCAGATGTTCTATTCACACAACGACAGTACATGACCAGATGTGAGCAGCTGCTTTCTACACTGAAACAACTGAAATATGTGACTAGTACTACTATCATGTTATTTCCTTCAGCGGTGGAAATTATACCAGTTCAGGATCTCTTTGATGGAGGGGATCGGGGTAATGACAAGGTGCTGGGTGCGTGCGGGTCTTTGAAAAGCTTTGAAACGTGTCCCCAAGCTGCTGTAACACACCTTCATCCACATGTATCTGCTCCTGTGAAAAATACATGTTTGTGGCCTCTGCTTCAGTTTTCCATCTTGCACTGATTCTGTTTGCTTCTTAAATTTGGGATCTTGGGAGTCACACAGAGAGTCAATTTAAAGTCTGCAAGGCGTTACGAAACTCAGCGAACAGATCGATGTCCTCCATCTGAGAAAAATCGGACGTTATGTAGCCCAAAATGCAAAGGAGACTTTTTTCATACTTTGGTCTTTTCAGTCCTCTTGTTGCCTCGCCTGTTGTTTATTTGTTTTATTCTGTCCTTTCAGTTTGTTCTCTGAAAGCTCTTAGAGAAACAAATGTGAGCAATAGCAGCTGACGTAAAACAAAACAAAAAGATTTAAAAACAACGGCACATGAAAATCAGATCAAAAAAACAAGGTGAGCCGGAAACTTAAAAAAAAAGCACCAAATTTCAATGAAAAGAAGAGTTTTGATGTTGTGTGGGAACTGAACATGGCACAGTGGGAAACTTGTTCAGCCTCTTCACGCGACCTCAAAGAGGAGGAGTAAAGTAGAAATGTCAAGAATAAGATCTCAACACGTTGGAGAAAAGTTTTGAGCACAACCACAAACTCATAGGTCTGTCTCAATGTCACATACATAAAGTTTATTGTTGGAGCGAAAGAAATATGGTAATGGGTTCATAAGGTTTGTGTCAACACAGCGAGCTGCATTTTGTGTTTCCAAAAACCGCTGTGGTCAAGTTCTAACAGAGAGAAGCGGTTTAGTTTGGACAAAGCAGGATCTGACCTTTTTGGTTAGTCTGTCTAAAAACTGGTCGGTCATTTTCTAACCAAAAAGCCTTTTAGGGTCATTTATAAAAAATAAAAACCTCTTCCTCACGGTCAGCATAAACATATTCACCTGATCCCTGTGTGGTTAGACTGTTGTTTTCTCACAGAGACTGGTTGGTGCCACTTTCACAGCTTGTTCAGTACTTGAGTTAACATGGGTATTTTTAGCCCTGGGTGTTTCATTCAGTGTTTCTCAGACTCTGGAGATAGTGGCGTGGTTTGTTTTCCTGTTTGTGTCATTCTGTCAGAAGGCATGGCCAGATGTTCACAGGCTAATGGGACATAACATTATAAACTGTAAATAAACGATCATTGGTTTAAAATGTTGAGGATGAATTTGGTGTGATGTATTTATGTTCCTTAATGACTAAAACCAGCAAAGAAGCATCCAAAGGATATATGTGTTCAATAGATGAGCTGCTGTTTGACTGGCTGACATTTTCTCCATTTGACTCCATTCATAGTCCCGAGAAATGGCTTTTTTTTCTGGTTTGAAAAGCTGTTGTTAACACTACAGTCAATCTGCTCTTCTGGTGAACTGTTCAGTCATTTTCAAATCAAACTATTTCATCTGTTTTAATGATTTTATTATTTGTAAGAGCCATCACTGCTGCCACACACAGATTAGGGAATGATCAGCATGCATTGCTGGTTTAGACAATAAGAGGAACATTTCCAGGCCAATCCTTGAATAACCTTTTTAATCTTCTCTGAGCTACTCGCTCCACCTCAGCAAGCGTCAGAACCTGAGACAATAAGTCTGGAGCGCCAGGCTACAGATGACATTAGATAAAGACATAACCTTTGGCTAATTTTCTGTTTCATTCAGGCTGCTCCGACAAATATCTGATCCGTGTTCCACTTATCCCCACCTGGCCTTATCACCTGAACCATCGGCTGCAGTGCAACTTGGATTTGACCGAAGCACCTGTCTAGTTTTGTTGGCTGCATAGAATATAGTTTACCAAAAGCAGAGATCATAAACGATTAAATGTATTAAAATGCCAGGAGGAAGGCCATCATGATTTAATAAGCTGCAGACAGAGCAACAAAAAAACAAAAACATGAATTAAATTAGATTTAATTCAATTTCTATAGAAACTCAAATCTGTCATCTTGAGATCTTTAGAAACATGTGACCTAAAACTGTTCAATTCTAACTCAGTCTAAAACAATCACTTAGAAGTTCCAGTTACACATGTGATTAAAAACTACATCTGGGGGAAAAGAACAACTTTTGATTCCTCGCCTAAAGAAAAGTTAGATACTTGTGCCTGAAACCACACAACGACGTCCACCCTTTTGTTTAGTATTAGTGGGAGCACTGTTTATCTCATCCACATTTAACTTCCTGTTCAGCTTGAACAGACTGGAGCTTTGGTTTTTAAAATAAAGCACTTAGAGGCTAAATGAAATCAAATAAACAAAGTTGTTCTATTTAAATTCTTTCTTTAAAATAAAACAAGCTCCAGACGTGTACAGAACTCACAGCTGCCTCTGTTGAACACACAAACCTCTGAAGAGCTGCTCCTGAAAAGCCTCTCCAATTAAAAAATCTGGCATGAAGCTGAAAGTGGCAATTTCCATTTCCAAAGCCTGGATGCCTGTTCATTATGAATAAAGCTTCCTGCTATCAGGTTCCACAAAGCCCCCACACTTACAACTAATTGCTGCTTCAGAAAAAAAAAAAAAAGGCCAAAACTTGAAGAATAAACGTCCCACAGTGGCTTTCATATAACAGAGAATAAACATGTTGAAACTTCTGTAAAGTTCACCTCGAACTATTGTTGTGTTTACTGCAACGAGAAGAAATCAGGGATGTCGAACAAATTAGATAATAAGATTCTTTCCTGAGCCAATAAACAAACAGCTCCATAATCATTAGATACTTCATTCAAGTATTTCAATAAAGTGCTTATGTGCCGCTAGCTTAATAAATGTATAAGTATTGTAGCCCCTTGATTTGATGATAGATTATCTGATTAAGTATCATTGTCTTTGTAACATTTCATTAAAGTCATTTGTCCACTTGGTTTGAACGGTTTAGTTGAACAGTGACACAGGCAATATGTCCTCCAAACAAATATATGCAAGTGCAGAATCGAATGGAAATTATTTGTAGCAAGAACACAGCATGTCTTTTAACGTCACATTTTAAGTGAGGAAACAGAAATAGTAGCATGAAAAGCAGACATAACTGAAAGCTTGCGAGTTATTTACCGATATTCTCAATTCCCCTTTCACAGACACGTTTCCATTAAACCAAACTCCAGGCAGGCCAATCACATTTTACACAGGAGGAGTTTAAGGCTCTTTAGACACTTTCTTAAATATCCAAGATGGCTGCCACTGAATTCTTAATGTACAGTTAAATCAGTGTAAAAAAAAGGGGGGGGACAGTAGTTAGCAGAAAAAGAGCAACATGTACCAATGTGAATTACTGGGAACTTCTTCAGGTCTGTGTTTCATGTCGAATTAGAAGCAATATAAATGAATGTTGGAACTAGCTACTTAGCATAGCGAAGGGTTAAGAAAGGCTTGTGCACAAAGCAGGTGTAAAATCTAACTTTTATGAACTCTGCCTTATTATTATCTGTGTCAGATCTTTTTCATCCACTCCCATCCTATAGCATCTCTTTGTCGTGACCGTTGGCGTGTCATCGGACACATAAAGTGTTCTGAGACACTTCAGGCTTCTAAATGAATGAAAGGAAAACCCATCCAGGTAAATATGAGACGCTCTAAACTGCTTCTTGAGAAAGAAGGCTGAAAAAGTCTTCTTGAAGTGATAGTGAGAGCGGTAAGATAGGCCAAACAACACAGGACGTCCACCAGAGGAAACAGGTTTGTGTCCAGTGTAAATCCAAGGCATTTTGATTTTAACTAAACTCAAGTGTGGGACAGAAATAAAGCAAAGCCATCAAAGCTAAATAAGATGCCAAAGATTTGCAACCCGAATACCCAGGATTGTTTGGGGTTGTATCCATTTTGTCTCTGACTTTAGTTAACTGTCAGTCAAACACATGGTGAAGCCAACAACTTTCTCCTGTGTCTCTGCATCATGTCACTGAGTTAGTGACAGCCTTGAAGTGCTATAAAAAGTTCAGACTTCTCGTAATGGAGCTAAAAATATAATGGCATGTATTTTATCAAGCAGCAGCACTCCTGTGTAAGGACAGACCCAAACTGGATTTACAGTAGATGCATCTTAGTAAGCCGTTCTATCCATCCTGTAAACAAAAGTGAAAACAGTAGTAGGGATCAAACATTGGGGCGAGGCAAGGCAAGTTTATTTATATAGCACATTTCACCAACAAGGCAATTCAAAGTGCTTTGAATTGCCTTGTTGGCCACTAGGCAGCTCACTTTCTCTTTCCCGATTGTTATTCCATCCACTGTCATACCTCTTAATAAAATGCATCAAAATCTACAAAATAAACCTTGAAAAAAGTGTAACACTGCCCCCCCCCCCCCCCCCCCCCCCCTCACACACACACACACACACAGACACACTAACTTACAGCAATTCTATTTTGAGGCGACAGCAGTAAGACAAAACTCAGGCTCCTGTTGCAGAAGACAGTTCCCCCAGAGAGAGCCTCAAAAAGTCATCAAGAGATTAACACTCATTTAAATCATGTCCCTGAGCGTTGCCTCGGATGGTTCCATGGTTTATCATTGAGGGAAAAGTCCAGATTGTTCCTTTTTTTTTTGCCTTTGTTGAAAGGGCAGCTGAAGAAAGACAGGGCATGTTGGGAGGAGCGAGTGGGGGACAACATGCAGCAAAGGACCAATTTCAGATTTGAACCCACAGTTGCTGCGATCAGGACTATGTCCTCTGTAAATGGGGCGGACAACATAACCACTGCACTATCCGGCTCACCAAGAAACTATTTTTAATAAAGAAATTAAAGTTTAGATGACAGCATCATCTGAAGCTGTTTATTTAAAAACATTGTAAAATGTCAGTTTCATTTGACAGGAAGATGCTGAAGTTGAAGTTCAACAAAAGGCCACCATTGGTCACTTTCCCTCAAGCAATTTCTCTTTTGCCCATTTGTCTGTTCAGTTTAATTTAATTCCCATAACTGTTACATTAAAATCTTTACACTTCTCCTCTGCCTCTCTTAGGTGTATAGTCTAACTCATTGTCAAGGTAAATGGTTCAAACCACCATGAGCACTCTGTTGACACACAGACAGATACTGAGGGTCTGCTAGATATCTGGTAACACCTGTATCAATACAGGTGCTGCACTGCTCTTACTCTCATTCCTTAGCATGAAACAAGCTCCCAGCCAGGAGCAGCAAGTTTAGTTGATTTAAAAGACATATTAGACAATTCAACTAAACCATTCAGAGTTTTCAGTGCCATTGTCAACATTTAGAAGTTGGAATTATTATGTTTTACAAAATGTGCATCCAAACTATTGTAGGATAAGGAGATATTTCTCGGCAGTTATTGAAAATAAACAATGCTTACCCTGACATTGTGTTGGGAAGTGAAAAATTCCAGCTACACAACCATAAAGCCACAGTCATGTCCTGTAACACTGTCAGCACATCAATCTGTCCTACTGAATAAACAAAAAGGAGTTTCTGCATTATCCAAAATAAAATCTTAACACCCCTCTGAAATGGGAATGGTGACCATAGGTTACGTTTCCTTTTGTCTTGTAATATATACTGCAGATTTCTTTCTGTAGGTAAATATTGTTTGTACATTCATTTATGTTTTGGAAAAGCAGCTGCTACAAATGTCTGCATATTACCTTTGTCAAAAGACAAAACATGACCAACTGCAGCAGCATGCACACTGAGACTGACTCAACATCTGAACATCCAACGCCACAGCTTGAAAACTCTGAGATGATGCACAGCGTAATGACAGACAAGAGACCAGCCTGGGGAGGTGAGGGGTTCAACACCTCTGACATAATTGGAGGACAAGAGGGGATTTCCATCTGATGCAGCAGCAAAGGAACAGAGAGACAAGGGCAGAGGAAGATTAAAGAAACCCTCAGCAACTTTCGTTCTCATTTTTAGCAGAGAGCTCTTTAGGTAAGACCAGCAGCAACTCGTAGGCCAGTTTACCATTACAAAACACTGTGTCTAACTTTAACTGTAAAAGAGATTTTACATCACACTAAACATCTTAATCATCATGAATTTTAAGTTCAAATGTAAGTACAGAAATTCACATTTAGTTTAGATATCTTCTATACAGTATGTGTGTGTGTGTGTGTGTAGGGTTAGGGTTAGGGTTATATATATATATATATATATATATATATATATATATATATATATATTCATTCGAGGGCTGTAGGACATATGTAGTGTTAGATATCAGTTGTGATCGCTTATTACAAATCAATGTGGCTAAAAAATTATGTAGACTACTTTTACATTTACAAAAGTGACTAAGTTTAACAGAAACTTGAAAGTTATAAGACATTTATATTCAAAAGAAGAATCCACTTTGAAGTTTAAAAAAAAATCAATCAAAAGTTGCATTATGGTATTATTATCATCCCAGGTTGTTCCCTGGGCTATAAATCACCTGCAGAAAAGTCAGGAGATTTTCTTCAATTTCAGTGAATCCAAAAAGATTTTCGCAGGCCGCAGTGATTATAGGCATTATCACCTCTATGAAAAACTACAAGTCTTTTTTTTGCAGAGAACTTAACTTAAGCTGTGATCAATAAGTCACTATAAGACTAAGACAGTTGATAACTAAAAACACATGCATGCACTCACTTTGTCTTTTTTTCATGGAGTCGATTAGTCAGGCATGAATCATCTAATCTATAGACACTTTCAGCAGTATCATGTGAGTGAATCGATCCCCGGGCTGTTCTTACCTTCTGGCGTCTCTCCGTCCAGCCACACTGAGACTTGTCATGACTTTCACAGGAGGTAAGAAAAGTTTGGGAGGAGAAGAAAAAAAAAAAAACCTTCCTCCTGACAGATGTCAAGTTTTTAAAAAGCAGTAAAATACTCCTTCCGGGGAGGATTTCCAAAATAGAAGGCTAATTTAAAACTACTACGATATGCTATCTCATATAAATGCAAAAATGTTTTACAAAATATACAAATAAATTCAAAATCTATAATAAAAAGACTAGTTTACTACATTGCAAATAAAAATAATATATTTGCACTGTTTGCATTAGCTTACAAAGTATTATAACTGGTTAAATTGACTTACATACAGAGTATTAAAACCAGACTTTAATTCATTTTATGCTGAATATCCTACTTAATCTGACTATCATTACACACTATTCTATTATTAAGTGTATGCTAGTTGGCATTACTTGGCACAATATAACTTTAAGTCCCTTTAAAAGAATATATGTTCTGAAGTCAATACTGCACACATAATGCTACATCTGTAGAAATGTTTTGAATAATAGACAAAAGAAAACTAAAGCAGCACTTACTCTATCACGACAAGAACAGAGGGTTGTGGTATGTGCAGGTTTAAAGGGAACACATGATGAATGAGTTTTTGAACTTTTATTTGGGTAACCCAAGTGTCTTTCAACACAACAAAATTGGAATAAATCCATCTAGTCATTTGTTTATGGTCTGCATAAGTCTTAACACACTGAGAGAAATGATTTGTTTCAAATGTTCTCAACTTGTGATATCACAAGTTGTATTCAGGTAAAAAAATAAATAAAAAATCCCTGCGCTCCCCTGGTATCTTCACCCATTGAATTCAATCTGAGCCGCCATTTTTATTCTCTCTACAGAGGAGTGATGTCTACTGTGAAAACCCAGGGTCGCTTATTGTATTTAAAGAGACAAACACCAAAATAGAGAGTTCTGAGAGAGATGGTTTCTACAGGGTCACAAACCTCCTCTTGTGCATGATTCGTGTTATATTTGCACCAAAGCACAGCACAGATTTTTCATTTAGACCACAGAAGACTGATTAAAAAGGTGGGGAAAAGGGTATAATATGTCCTCTTTCATGCTTTGCTCCACATAGCCCTATTAGTAATTTGAATTAGTAAATTATGTCTATTTTTCCATTCCAATGCTGATCTTTATCATATGTAATTCATTTGTGATTTCTATATTTAACTTAAATGTACTGTATTTTATTACCGCTGTGTTTCTAGATCAAGACACAGCCAAACAAGGTAGTCTGCTGCTGCAGACAAGGTTCTGCTTAGTAATCATAGCTGACCATTTTATTCTGCTAAATTCTTTGACAGTTCTGCTACAGTTCTAAATCTTTTTATCTCTTTCCTTGTATCTGTAAATGGGCTGGAGTTTAAGACACAGATTACTGTAGTTTCGCTAACATTTGTGCTTTTATTCTGAAGGCAGAAGCTTGTCTCTGTCGCCGTTTCAGGTCTTAACTCTGACGCTTTGACGCAGTTTCTTGGGTTTGATGAAGTTTACAGCTTGAAGGAATGAATGATTGACAGATGGATCATCCAATGAGGAACACGATACTGGGCCTGTGGGAGGAAGGAGAGTCCATGGAGCAGCAGGGGTTTGTTTGTGTGTTTGGACAAATGTGGCGCCAAAATTGTCGAGTTGACTTTAGGATTTGTGCAGTGCCAATGTCAACCCACCCTAAAGTTACAGTGATTTTCCAGGAAGAGTACTCCTAAAGTAAAAACGTCCTTTTTGTTTTAAAAGTGTTTTCATCCACTAAATCTATCTAATATGCAATGATTGCATGGTGCGATTTGTATATTAATATAGAAGCAAACCAGCAATGATCATTTTTTTTATATTCTATTTTTCCTATTACAAACAAAGCTAAACATTTCAAACATGAAGGCTGAAAACTTCTTAAACTGTAATATCCATCATTCAGCAGTAGGGGGCGCTACTGTCTTTCACGATGAAGCAGACTTTTGTACAAGAGGGAAAACCATCTTAAAAGTCAGCAACAAATAACTTAAAGAAAGGTTAACATTTTCTAGTTCGTGTTAAACTAGAAGAACAAAAATGTTCTTTTATCTACAGAAACTCCAACACATAGCTGACATTGTTGGACTTTTAGGCTACAGTGAGCCCGTACTTTAATAGTAAAGCAGGATAAACAGGTGTTATACAGTAATCTGATCAATCCAATTTCCGTCATTCAACATCTGTATTCAGTAAATGTCATTATCTTTGTAGTAATCGCTTACCAATGACATAAGAAATCTAGTCCTTTTCAGAGTTGTCCTGATTTTGTTATAAATATATTTAAAGCAATGTATTAAAAAATTCACAAGATCTCATTGATCTTTGAACAACTCAACATGTGAGGTCAAGAATCTGGATTGTATAAACTGCTCATGGCAATAACAAAACTATTGGCAAAATAGACATTTTAATTTCACGCCCCTGGATGATGCTGTTTCTCATACCTTTTAAAGACATTAAATGCAGTTTCTACTCATTTTTCTCAGCAAATTAAACAATAACAATATTTTTCTGTAGGTTTAAATGAGCCTCACGGATAGACAGCTGGGGTTTTTGTTGTTGTTTTAAAATCTGAAATGAATAAAAACTGACATTGCCTTGTTCTGTCCTTTTACTCAGGCAAGAAATCTTGGCCTTCGAGTGACCAGAAGGAACAATGCAGGGATTGGCAGGTCAGTGTGACCTAGCTAAAACAAGAGAACACTTTGTTGATGAAATAATAATCAATGCTATACTTTCAAAACACCACACTACACCACTGACCCCGGACATGAAGAATGTTGGGGTTAACACCTTAAACCTCTCTGGGGTCAGAATGACTTTATCAACAGCATGAGGTTTTTTAAAAGACCTGGATATTGGGAGCCTCTGAAAAAAATAAATGGAATTGCCTCCTCCTAAAATGTGTACTATGAACCAAATAGTGATAATGTATAATACAAGCTTACACGTGCAAAATAAGGTCAAAAGATTGATCGTATTACTTTGAATAACTGATCAGCGTAATGAATCATCAAGTATGTTACGTATTGATTAGATAAAGTCATGTCTGACGTTTGACTGTCTGAATTGTGTTAACTCAACAGTGTAATGAATCATCATATAAGTATGTTACGTAAGTGATAAGAAGAAGTCATGTCTGACGTTTTACTGAGTGTCAAAATTGAACCACAACTATGAATCCTTGTACACTTTTAATTAGAAATCTATACAGCATTTTTAAGAATAAATTCAAGATCAGAAAACATAATATTGCATTAATTACGTGTATTAGTGTTGTACACTACCATATAATTACCGATAATATGTGGTGTGCCACAGGGCTCTATACTTCCAATAATGTTCTTTGTGCATGTGATGTCCAGATGCAACAACAACTTACTTCTTCAAAACACTTGTCATTATCTTATTGACTCAACATGAAAGCAATGACCTGATGGACAAAGACACAATTCAAAACTAAATTAATCCCCAAAAACTTGTGAAACCATTTCATAGCTTTGCTGTGAAGATCCACTCTTTTCATCTATACTACATGATTTTTTAGGCAAATGCTGAGATTTCAACAAGAGCTTTCTAAATTACTTTAAATCATGTTTGCCATATTCTGTGCAACAAAGTAATATCAGCCAGCTGTTCTGCTGAGTCTAACTTTAGGAAACAAACAAGTTGACATAGATAACTCATGACATGAGTTTTAGCTTTTTTTGTATTATTTCACTTTTATTGTTAGCAGTTCTACTTTCTAAATGATTTGTTGTGCCTCTAATCTCTACGAGCACAGCAATCACAGTTACGCCTTCTGGCTGAAAACTAAAGGTGACAATGATAACTGTTCGAGATATCGAGATATCATCATGGCACAGTGTTGTTTGTGACATAACATTACCGAAATCTACTAAGCGCATTGGAAAGTTTAGCTTCCGATGAACAGTTTCAGTTTTAGTCTTCGCAACTTGTAGGATGTTTGTTTTTACTTACAGTAAATCTCTGACTGGAGGAAAGTCAAGCTGCTTTACTGTAAGTCAGTGAGTCAGTCATATACCTTAAAATAAATTATTTTTACAAGTAAAACTCTAAATGTAGCCTATGTGTGAGATATGGCCTATTGGTAGAGAAGCCCATTACACGGCAGCTTTTATTTTTAGTTTTCTTTTCACTTTCCATGTCAGTGAGGGCTGGACTGAACTGCCCGCTGCCTCTGCAGGATGAATATCATTCAAGGTACACTTAATCTTTTCTTGTGAAATGGCTTAAACAACAATGTGTGAACATAGCAGAGCATTTGCTGCTGAGAGCGATATTTCCCTCAGAAGTAGTTAAGACCAAAGCAGAGGTCTAAACCTTTTCTTGTTTGTACAAGGAGACCTCTGACGGGCCTTACAGATGGAGGAAGTTTCTTTTGGCTTGAAGTACTCAGACATTAAACTGCTATTCTTTCCTCAAGGTCAGTCTGACCATGGTCTACATGGTCACGCTCACAGAGTATTAAATCAGACCCAAGAGACATGAACACACCCTTATATCTTTTACTGCTTTTACTCAACCATACTCAAACAGTCATATTTTCAAACTCAGAAATATACTTTCTGAGTTTTGCTTTTAAAATTGCTCAAATTTCAACCTCAGCTCTGAGAAAATGTGTTGGATATTCACTCTTTTGTTACAATACTGTTAATTTACCAAAGTAAAAAGTAGCCATCCGATCCACCAATAATTAAAAATAATTGCTTAATAAGGCTGTTTAAACTTTTTGTTTTAGTGTAGCCAACAGGGAGCTTGTTTCGCTCCTCAAAAGTATTTTTTCAAACAAGTTTATGACTGCTTCCTGTTTGGCCTCGCCTTGGCTTTCCCTGAGGCTGCAGTGAAGAAAACATGTTTTGCTGCCAGCGTCTCTGGACTTTGATTCTTACCTTGAGCTGATGGACAGGTATCCTCCTATTTCCATCCTGTCAGTATGCTCTCAGTAGGGAAATGACTTTACAGGGCTTTGTTCTGATAACAAACTGCTCTTGTTTGACCTCCAACTTTGTTTATCCTTAACAGTTTGTCATTGTGTACTAAATTACCAAGAAGTGTTCTGGGCACAATGCTGATACTCCTCTTTATTGTATATCACTGTGACAGCAGAAGAAACAGTGAAAGTAATTACGTCTAAAAATCACAGTGCGTACCAGACGAACAACGATAGATTTTTGAAGCAAAGCAACACAAAAAAAAAAGAGGGAGAAAATCACCTCCTGCAAGACAACACTGTTTATCATAACCCTCAACAATCATCCTCCAGAATTTAAAGGTCACAGCAAACCAAGGTTGCAGATGTGTCTTTATAAACAATTCTCTGCTTGCTTCAAAACTCAAAATATTTTCAAGTTAAACAAGACTCATAATGTAGAATGTAAATGTAAACCTCTTGCTTACAATGTACCATTTTGTCATATTTAGTCTTCTTGTAAATGTGATGGCTGGAGGCGGAAATCAGTGTTATAATGTCAATATAAACGTTTCTTTTTTTCCTCGTCTGATTGTCACTTCCCTTTTGAGGGCTTTCCTCTGGTTTCTGGGTAAAAGGTGAAGAGAGATTTGAACTGTCTCACATTGAACGTCATGGCCAAGCAGAGCGTTAAGTAATGTGCCTCTCTGGTTCAATGAACCAAAGAGGCACATGTAAGTTATGTGGACTCAAGCAGAGGTTAATAACGTGACAAAAGATGTGGGTACATGGAGTTTTATTTTCAGAAATGGAGCAAAGGTCAAAGAAGTATTAATAGTTCATACTATAACAATGAGAAAATGTGACTTTAAATTGCTTCATGTTTTTATTGTGAAACTAAAAAAGTATGATTGTTTTTATCAATGAAATAGCAACTTTAATCTATAAATAGCACATTTTAAACACAAATCTACAAAGTATTTAAAGACAATGTAAAGGATAAATAAATACAGCGAAAACGAGAGCCATAAGAAAAATAGGTATATCCATATATATAGATTAAATTACATGAATCAGTAATCAGTTAATGTAAGCATTAATTTGATTTAAATCATTGAACTAAGAGGACATGCACAATACAGTGTCATCAGCATAGGAGAGGAGACCAACATTTTGGATGCCCTTGGCATGCTCAAGAAGTTGAACATCGACCAACCACTGAGGTACTCCACAGGTTATCTTTATAGAGATTTACAACAGAAAATATGTAAGGAATAAAATCATTTAAAACAGATCCAGAGACACCTCCGCACTTTTTAAACTAAACTAAACAGAAAGTTCCAACTGCTCGAGCGGAAGTGTCTGTCGCACAGTTAAATATTGTTAGAAATCTCTTCACACACTTTTAGGCATTAGGTGAAGCATTACACCACAACTGGGGAAATTTTCTACAGGGTTATAACTTTTCGGCACAGTCTACGAGAAACTTTCCCCTTAATATATTTACGTGTACAACCAGGAATCCAAAGCGCTGCTGCCCCGAAATAAACTATGCGGCACTCAGCAAATTCCGCCTGCAGCTATGTACTACAGCTACGAATGATTTGCCTGCACATGTGGTTAGACACCTACTTTGTTTTCAAGCTTTTCATTTTCTTTATACTTGACAGCCAGTCAAGTGTTTTTGTGACACTAAAACTCTCATCGTCAAGAAAACAAATACAAATACAAACTGGATAAAGCTTGACGTGTACATTTTGAATAGTAAAGGACACAAATATGAAGGTGTTTGAATAAAGGTTATTAAAATAAATGCTGATGGAAACATGAGTGTCTGCAGCCAATTTTAATGGCGTCCATCAATCTAAATTTGTTTCTCTTAATCAAAAACCTGGTAATGTTGTAAACATCAAAGTATCTGTCAAGTCATCCACATTTATTATCTTCAGAATGAAACACCATTACAAAGTTAAGTGCTAATTCATCTCGTTGACATTGAAATATTTCACAGGAGAACTGAAAACTGTAAGCTAGTAGTATTGGAAAAGTCAGGATCAATAATGTCATTAAGATTTAATATAACCTGCCGTGATCAGAAATAAATGAAAGACATTTGATAGACTACTGGTTGATTTAATATTGTCATATTTAAGTCTTGATCAAAGTGGTGGACCTGACATCCCAGCACACCCGTCGCTATCGGCGGGCCATAGGGGGCCGGGCCCGCCCGCATAAATGCTTATGCCCCCCCACTTGAGGCACAGATCTTTTTTTTTTTTTTTTTTTTTAACTTAATATTATATTATCATAGATAAATCCAGGCTATGCCGACAGTTCTCACAGCACACACCTTTGCCCTAACTTTAGGAGCTTCTACAGTCGTGTGTGAAAACTCATTTTCCATGCTCCAAAGCGTCTTCTCAGAGCCTCGGCGCAGTATGCTGCTCGGAAGCAAGGCCCCGCTGATTCAGCTTGCTTTTAAAAAAGAACCTTTAACAAGTTTAAGTCCGGATGGAAGGATGAGAAGGTTCTCTGACGCTGCATCCAGCTGTACTGACAGGAGGACTGGCAAGAGGACAGTGCTGCGCTGCTGCCACTCAAAGTACCAGTAGTTTCAAAGTCTGTGTGTGTGTGTGTGTGTGTGTGTGTCACATGTCAATGCATATCCCTCTGTTGACTGATTTAAAATGCAATGTTTGAGAGATTCTTCTGGTGTTACATCTAATATGTTGTATAGTCAAGTGTGTTATGGATATTCATCATAACATTGCTTATGTGGTGTAGGCTATAGGCTATTGGTTATGTTTAACGTGATGTTTGCGTGCTGCGCGAATACAGTATAGGATTATAATTAAAATATGTGTACTGGCTGATAATAATTGTGCCCCCCCATGCATTTCATATGCCCCCCCTAAGACTAAGGTCTGGCGACAGGTCTGCATCCCAGTCCCTTCATGGTATTTTTTAAAAGATTAGATCATCTATGATTAACATAAAATGTAAAAGGTCAATGATCTAAAATGACACATACTGTTTCCCAAGAAAAACAAAGCTATTATTTTGTCTCTCTCTGATCTGGGAGTGGATGCCTCGGGGAACAACACTGTTTTCTAGGTTAAAGGGCGAGCCGTAGAATCGGATTGT
The DNA here is from genome assembly GCF_947650265.1 of Symphodus melops. Classification (NCBI taxonomy): domain Eukaryota; kingdom Metazoa; phylum Chordata; class Actinopteri; order Labriformes; family Labridae; genus Symphodus; species Symphodus melops. The sequence goes on from NC_136698.1 coordinate 8,626,251, forward strand.
AAAAAAAAGAGAAAAAAAGCAACAGGTCTCAGCGAGTGGGAACACACAGATACAGATGCTGCATGAGTGAGGAATCTAGGGAAAAGGTCGTTGTAATGCAAGCGAATGAGCAGAGAATCCACCTTTGAATTGTAAATAACAGCTGCTTTCAATGAGTCCCATTTGGCATCAGCATACAAAGCTGTGTATGAGGCTACCTTTCACACACTTTACTTAAGTGCCAAATGTACTTAACCGTCTCCCTTACATGGAAACAACATAGAGAAATGAGCCAAAGTTGAAGACTGTTTTTAAAAACTTGTATTCATTCTTTGAAGCAAATATTTAAAAGTTTAACAGTTCAGCAGGTATTTTTTATGCTATCATTTGGGATTTTTAATCTTTAGCAAAAAAACAACATGGTTAAACTTCTGTTACAGCTACTTAGCATAATGACTATAAACAATGGGAATCAGATAGCGTGGCTTTCTACTAATAAGCAACTCTAATGACTTGTATACACTGGAAGAGTTTGAAATAACTTTAAAAGACTTGTCAGTCTTCAACTCGCAAAGTTTGTGTAGACGTACCTGGGAATGGATCATTACGAGCAATTAGCTACCCATAACACACTCATCGGCGCAGAACTTTCTGTTCACCTCTCTTCCCTCTCCACTCTATAATGGTACTCTCTTCACAACTCAATATGTTTATCCTCCTTTCACAGTCCAGGAAAACTTTGTGAACCTGTCCACTACGTTTACTAGTTTACAACTTCCTGTTGAAAGTAGCTGGACCACTCCTAATGCAGTAATATTAAAGATAAGACAAGACAAGAAAAAGAAGGCCTTAAAACAGTTGGGATTGGGTTTATTACACCAATTGACCAAGGTTACAGAGCGCTCCCCAACTCAAGTAAAAGCCCGCATTAGTGTTACAAAGAAACGTAGCTTATCAGAGGTTACCCTTACTAAACCACAATCCTCTATATGCGATCGAAAGAAAAACAACTTTATTAGTGATCTTTGTGGTCAATTTTGCTCATTCAATGTGGGAATGTTACGGTATTATTCCCCCTGGTTGTTTTGTATTGAAGGTTCCACCATGAAGATGCAGCTGTTTAAAATAGTGTCAAAGTTATACAGTGAGCTAATGATGATGCCCTGTGACAGTGCTGTAGTGATCTGTGATAATATATCGGTGTAGAAAGGTAGCGAGCTGATGCCTCTGTTTTGAGGCTTTAAACTAAAGTGGCTTCTTGTTTCTATATTTTTGGTAAAATAATGATGATGGTATCAATCTTCTAAAATAGTCTTTATAGGATATATATAAAATTTAAAAAAAGACTAACTATACTGAAGAAAAGGCTGGAAAGTTTCACCATTGTGTGACATAGAAAGTTCGGTGAGATGTTTTTTTCTGTTTCTTAAAAACAAACCAATCCAAAGTCTGTCGTGCTAATTTTAGGCTTTATATTGATTGGTTTGTGTGCATTTTCTCCACGTGACTTGTTTCAGTGAAGTGATTGTATTTTTTGAGATTACTGATTGTGGTAACATAAACATTGAAGAGAAGACAAAAGCTAAATATATTTCCAGATTCTTACAGCTGCAGCATTTCTGGATGTTTTCGTAGTTCTAGGTTCTGAGTGTGTAAGTTCCGCTCTCCAGCTGTGCGTGTCTAATACTATACAGAGTCTCAGCCCCCACTGCCCCCCCCCCCCCTCCAGGCTGATGCAACATACCAGACACGTGACAACACCCTCACCTTTCACACACTAACCCACTGGTGCCTAAAAACACAGTCCTCCCCATCATCCAGTAACACCCCGCCCCTCTGTGAAGCTCATGTACTGTACATGTGCAGATCTGATGAGACATGTCCTATTGTTGTAATCTGCCCAATTACAGAGCCCTCAAGGTCTGTAAACATCCAGGAATGTTTCATAATGCCAATAGATGAAAACTGTCATGATTTCCTATCAGAATCAAAGTTTGATATATTTAGATTTATAATCTGCAGATGACAACAGTGTGGTGTTTGGTTACAGTGTTGTTTTATCAGATAACTGCAGGTCAGTGTCATCCCAATCTCAAATGATTTGCATGTAATTCTATTATCTTAAGGGCAATCTTAAACCAAGTCATCACTTTCATATGCCACAAAGGAAGACCTGTCAAGTTCTCTTAAAATGGATATTAAAAATGATCCAACCACTTGCATTTCAGGCATAAAAATGGCCTCTGCCCATACTGTACAAAGACTGTCCAAAGTTTATGGATTATTCTAATGAACTGGAAAGAACACAAACCAAACTGTTTCAGCAGTATGAAGTGGCGTATGATCTTCATAGACCTGTCTTCTATGGAGGATGCTTACGATATTCTTCAAGAGTATTACAGGCCTGACATTGTTTTGCCGATGTTCAAGATCCCTGGTACCTTTATGGATCACATCTGAATGAAGTCCATTACAGCCCTACGTAACTTCTTTTTGGTTGTGTGAGGTCATTTGTTTCTTTGAATGATCTGTCCACAGACAATGCTAATCTCAATAAGGGATGAAAAAGAGTTGTATTTATTTTGGTCTCATTTTGTGTTTGATAGTGTTTTGATTGTCTTGTTTATATTGTGGAAAATAAAAAAAAATGCAAATACCAACAAAACAAAACAATACAGCACACACACAATAATAAAAACAATAAGAAAAGAAATTGACTGAAAATGTCACCAGCGCAAGAGCTTCAAATAAATACGGTACAAAGTATTGTCAACTGATTACCTTTGTCTATTAGTATGCTCTTTGTATATTATGTTATATTATATATGAAAAAGTAAAAGCATATACACTCATAAAACAAATGAGATTGGGCCAGTGGAAGACAAGCACAGGGGCAATCCTGAAAGAATACAGCCTCTAATTCCTACTTCTTGAGTGCATTATACTATTACCACTAGCTGTGATCAACTCAGCTAACTCGCTAAAAGCAGCTTCACTTAGCAGCAGTGATTGCATTAGAAACGGCATCTGTGCTTACAAAAAGTATTCTGCCCACAAAATGTGATTCTGTTTAACCTAATCAGAAAATAAAGTTATGTGGCTTTCAAGTTATAGATTTATATTGTCTCATTAGATTTATGAAAGTCTTTTCAGCCACAGTGGTGTGCAGACGACGACACACAAAAGATACTGTTGGAAAAACCTCAATAACTGGTAGTTTACAGTCTTAAAGCTCTTCACCTTGATGATTTCGTCTCATTTATTATCTGTTGAAGCTGCTTGGCTGCTGTCAGCACAAAAAGTGAGCAGCGAAAAGTTCTGTCAAGCTGAGCGGACCAAAGTCAAGAGTTTATGAGAGTTTTACCACGATTGCAGCCCATTTTAAAGTAAAGTAAGGGATTTGACCATAAAAATATCAGTGTTTTCAAAATTCAGAAAAGGTATGAAATGTATTTAAACAATGTGAGAAACTGAAGGATCACATGAAGTGATCTTGTTAAAGAGAATTATTATCTGATTCCTAAACTCTGCTTGCAGTGTCGTATAGATTTACAGCTCATCATTCAGACAATGTTACAGTTACTTTGACCTTTTTCACACTCTCTGCTCTTATGGCCTCACAGACATCAATCTCATCAAGGCAAGTTGTACCTGTCACAAGCTCTCCACTTACACAATCATGAGTGTCATTTCATTGTGTTATTCAAACTGAAATATTCAATTACCACAAAATATGAAGTGAACACATGCTCAAAACACGCTGGACATATCATCTGGATTATCACGGATGACCAGTGTGACCACGCTCTAAGAAACAAGAGAAATCATGATAAAGGTTGATGTTGGGCAAAGATTTAGTTTTCTAATATCTAAGAAAAATAGACTTTGTATAGTTATTCAGTGTTTGGCCAAACACTTCCTTCCTGGCAGTTTAAATGTAAAATAAGTTACAGAAGGAACCTTAAAATGCTTAAGTTTCTAAAACTCCCTGACTCTGAAGATAAAGTTGCAGGTTTATTTTAATGCCACTCACCCCAAATTCAAATGAGGGTGATTTAATCCAAACACAAAGTTATCCTGTGTCTGAATCCATGGACATTACTCTAAGTTAACATAAGCAGCTTTTATTGTAACTGGAGAGATGCATGGAAACATTTCCAAACAAAACTTCTACAAGCGGAACATTTTGTTCTGACACAGCTGAAAAAGGATGATGAACACTGAGCCGCAGACACAATGCTCTGCACACAATGCTCTGCCTCACGTCAGCACGTGAGTGCAGCAGGGCTAAGGAGACGTGCAGCTCAGCATGCAGGGCAGATACGTGCACTTAACCACATACCAGTGTTCCCCATGCAGCCTGGGGAATGACTCCAAGTCATGTTTTTACTTTGGCAGCATGTCCCTAAAAAGGGAATGTAAAGCAGATAACTGAAGCTATATAAGGATTACAAACACAGGGTCAATCACGTACCTGGATCACCTTTGAGACAATGTTTGTTTTAGTCTCATCGTCCTGTACTTTCTAACTGTGCAAAAAGCTATGCAAATAGAGTTCTTATGTGGCCATTTCTCTTTTTTTTTTTCCTTTTATGGAAGTCAAAAAATGACGCTGCCTTTTTGACTCAATCTATTTTTGTCTAAATGCTGAGAATGATAAATTATACAGAGGCTACAGTCTCGCCCCAATCCTGCAATGTTTGGTGCATGTCATCCCCTACTCTGTTTCTCTCTCCACATTTCCTGTCTCTCTATAGCTGTCATTTAAAATAAAGGCTAAATTCACTTTGTTTTCTCTTGAGGTCATTGTGTTGTTTTCTGAGCTTTAACTGATGCCCGTTGCCTTCATAGATGGCAGCATCCTTATGCTGGTTGATCCACCACTTTGGTCCTCGGTAATTTCTTAACATCAAATGGACAGATCGTGTTAAAATTTTATTTAGACCTTCAAACTGTATTGTATTGTATTTCTTTACAAAAAGACAAGAAACAAATCTTCAAATGTTATAAGCTGAAAATGGAAAAATGTTTGGATGAAGAAAACATGATACAAAATGTTATCAAATTTAAATTAATAAATCCACTAATTCTTTGAGTCAAACATGAGTGTAACATTTTACAGAGAATAAACTATCTCCCCTGTTGTTAACAACAGACTGTGTCACTTTTTCTCCTCTCGATAAAGATGTCCTTAAATTACTTTAAAATGGCTGCTGTGTTTTCCTGACATCTGTACTCGATCAGTGCACCACGTGCCTGGTGTCTGGTTGTGTGTGAGAGTGTGTATGTGTGTGTGTGTGTGAATGTTGGATTTTTTTTCCTGTCAGGAATGAGGCCTGAGGGTTGAACTTTCCCCTACTTCTCACACTGCCTGTCCATCTCCGACTATTCTCCAGCATTCCTGATGTAGTGCTGCAGACAGCAGACACTGGAAGGCTTCACTGGGAGAGATAAACAGCAAAATGCAACTATTGCTGTTTTATTTGTGGAGGACAAAGATAATGAACCCTGACACTTAATAGCGCTGATTTACTTTTTGCTGGGAGGCTACTACTTAGCAACAACTTATCATGTTTTCAATAAGATTTTTTTTTTTTACACAAAATTTCACAAAAGACGTTGACACAAAAATCCTTCCATTGAGTACAATCATTTACATGAACCTGGACATGAGTGACTAACTAACTACTGAAAGCACAGGCTATTATAAAGCAAAGAATGATCTGTCAATAGTGTGTCTGGGATGACGTTTTTTAATTACCTATTATTATTATTATTATTATTATTATTATTATATAGATGTATAAATGATCCTGTGAACCAAAAAGAAAATACACAAACCACTATCTTGGTAATAAACATCTTTTCAGGTTAGGAAGTTTTCCAATGTCTTACATCTTTGTTTATGAAATATGTCGGGGTTTTCTTTTGGTCAAACAGATTGAGACATTTGGGAATGTCAGCATTGACCCTTTAACAAACTTTTCTGATATTTAATATTTTCATTTAACAAAATAAAACATTAAAACTATTAATGAAGGAGTACAAGAGACAACTACTTTTTTTTTTAATAATAAATCAATATTACTTATTTCACCAACAAAACACTACAAATTGTGTGCTATTTGAAGTGAAAAACAAAAAATAGATGCACTTATCTATTAGTAATTCAAAGCTTTCATTGCGTCATAGCCTCAAAGCAATTTCCACTATGAAAGCCTTTCCACGCCCCTAACCCCCCTCTCTCCCCACCTCCACGCTCCAACAACCAACCAGAGGAGAGCTCTGCTGCAGCACTCTGCTATAAAAACCCCACAGTGCCATTCAGTAGCAGAAAAGAGACATCAGAACAAGCCTTTCTAAAGAAACTAACCTTCAGCAGACACAAAGATGAAGACACCACAGCTTCTCGTCCTCCTTCTGACCATCTTGATGCATGCAGCAGTCGGTTTCCCCTCAGACAGAAGGGAGAAACAAGCCTCCTGGGACGATGTGAACGTGGTGGCTCACGGCCTCCTCCAGCTCGGTCAGGGTCTGAAGGAGCACGTGGACAAGAGCAAAGCCCAGATGAGAGAAGTCAATGCCAAACTGAAAGCCTTCAACGGCACGCTGGTCGAGCTAGAGAAGAAGCAAGGGGAGCAGAGCCAGGATTTGATGGCCAGAAGCAATGAGGCAGAAGAGAGGCAGAGGCTGGCTGCAGAGTTGACCGAGGAGTTGAGGGTGAAGGTGGAGGAGGTAGGGAAGCAAGGCGAGAACATCCAATCCAGGATGGACAGACTGGATGAAAAGATGCAGGAGGTCCTTAAAGAGCCAAGACTGGAGAGTAACAACAGCGAACACACAGGAGCCTCATTTATCCAGGTGAGAAAATTACTCAAATCTGTATCTGAATGTTCTTCAACTATTTAGACCTTCAAACCAACATGTGTCATTAGAATAATCACTACGTTTCAAAACTCCCACAAAATCTCACTGTTGTTGTATTTGAATCTAACTTGGATTTTCTTGTGTTTCCAGAGACTTCTGGCTGCACAGAACAGACGCATCGATCAGCTGGTGGAGAAAATACAGCAGCAACAAGACAAAATGGAGAAACAAAATCTTCACCTGCAGGCACTGCAGAACAAGGTGAGCATCTTAAAAAGCACAGCTACAACTAGATTTTATGGTGCAAGAAGAATTAAGATGAAAGTTTAATGTTGTTGACCCTGCTGTGTGATTTCAGGTTTCACACAAGAGAGTGAAATCCCACAGACGTAGAGATGAAGAGACGGTTCTGAAGGGGGAGGCAGAGCCAGGCACGCAAACTTCAGGTAAGGCGACAAACCTTTTGTTAAAGAGTGACAGACAAACAAAGCGAGAAAAAAATCCAAATAGGTGATGATGTACAAAAGACTTTGACCAAAAGCTCTGGTTCAAAGTTTGACACTTTGAGTGCTCAATTAACAATCAATCTCACCTTCTGCTCACAGGTTTTAAATAAACACTGAGCAGACTTTATTGTCCTTCTCAAGTAAAAAACAAAAAAAAATCTCTTTCTATAATCAACATTTACATGAATTTATAATGCACATTATTTAAGTCAGAGACAGCACATGTCTACAGATCCTATAAAATGATTGTTAGGGTATATTAAGGTGAGACGAAAATGTCACCTTTGCACCTGACTTTACAACATGTGGCTTGCTGGCAGAGCAACTGTTGTTCAGTCCAAAGATCAGGGGGACGCTTCGAAAACACAACTACTGTACTTTTTTGTAGGACATTAAGCTGTTCTTATTCTGTTCACAATACAGACAGCTTCAGATGTACTGTTTGAAGTCTGTTTGCTGAATCGTTGACTGATCAGTTTTCTGTATGATGTCGTTTTTTCTCAGGTTTGGCCACAGACTGTCATGATCTGTTTGTACAAGGACAGCGAGTCAGCGGCGTCTACACCATCCAACCACAGGGCACCCAACCCTTCAATGTCCTCTGTGAAATGACTTCAGGTGAGTCAGACAGGAATTCTCTCAAAAGTCATGTGTTTTAGAAGAAACCGCACTGTTTCACTGCTGAGAACAAACAAGGATATATTGTTAAAAAATACAAGGGCCTAAAGAGGAGACTTCATATTCTAGTTTTACAAAACAATCAAACACGTGCAGTAGACTTCATTGAAGCATGAAGTGTTTTCGGCAACTTTAACTCAATCGTTTCTCTTACTGTGTTTGCTCTACAGAAGGTGGATGGACTGTCATCCAGAAACGTCTCGATGGTTCCCAGAAATTCAACCAGCTCTGGGAGAGCTACAAGAGAGGCTTCGGAAACCTGAATGGTGTGTATGAACAAAAAAGCTCCTCAAAGTTCAATAAAAACCAGCCTCACAAAAGTTTAATTGCAAAAGACTAACCTGAACATTTGTCCTTCGGCAGGTGAGTTCTGGCTCGGCTTGGAGAACATCCACGCTCTCTCCAAACAAGGACAGTATGTTCTGCAGGTGGAGGTCTCAGATAATTCAGGGCAGCAGAAGTCTAATTATGGATTCCATCTTGACGGAGAAGATAAGATGTTCGCTCTCCACCTGCAGACCAAGTCAGAAAGTCAGGAGAACATCATGACAACCGGAGCCTCTGGTGTTCCTTTTTCCACTGCCGACAGAGACAACGATCTCGCCAGAGACGTCAACTGTGCTGAGCTGCTCTCAGGTAGGACAGCTGCACTGATCCAGCATGTCATCCCGACTGCACAGCTAAAAATCAAGAAATGTCGCGATAAAGCTAAGGAAATAACAAACAACTCATTTTTATTTCAGGTGGCTGGTGGTTCAGCAGTTGTGGGGAGTCAAACCTCAATGGCAGATATCCCAGAAGGCCGAGCATGCTAAGACGGCATCAGTCGAGAAGGCAGGGGATGTTCTGGACGTCCACAAAGGGACAAAACACCTCTGTGAAGACCACTCTCCTCAAGATCGCCCCTGCCACAATAAACCAGTGAGCAGATCAGTCTCTAAAGGACAGAGAGCAGAGAATCAAAACACTACAAAGGACTGAAAGAAGCACAATGATGAATCCAAAAAGCACAAAAATGAACTCTGGATTCTCACATATCTCTATGCTATGCAATAAGATACATTTTCTGTCATATTGACAGGTGAAACTAAATTCCCTTTATAAGCGGTTCAATTCGTAATCTTATTTTTTTTATATCTGTGCTTTAAATATTTGTGCCATGATTATGTTTATTGTATTAACTTCGACATGTATGCACTCTAAACTTTTTTTTTACTTTTCATTGCTTTAAAGTGGATGATAATAAATGTCTTAAAGGTTTCAAAGAGCCGTGTTCTTTGTTTAATCTTTATTAAACAACAGTTTACAACACACAATGACAATGTCAACACATCACACAAAGAAAAATAGCCTACTTCACATCGAGGGTTCCTCTAGCGTTTTGTAATGAATGAGGCCTGTTAGTCTTTATAGATGAACACTGACTTCTCAAACCAGTCTGATTTCATTTATGGGTGATTTCAACACATTTCAAAATAAAAAACACAATTTTTAAACGTAAAATCCGAATTTAGTTATTCTGAGGTGAACTCATTGATGTTCACTCTTCTTCTCTGCGAATAATGTGTGCAGAGAAAAGCTCATGGTTTTAGGGGTTTGTTTTTCTGACTGTAGCAGGCTACATCTTCATTAAAACTGGTTTCTAACATTTGGCCGACACGTTTGTGAAACTTACCTCGTATGTTTAAGATGTCGACCACGATTTGTTTAAAGAAAATGCTGCCTCCTGCTGGTGAGAAAGGGTTAGGTTTTAGAATATTGATATAAAAAAAAAAACCCTGCTGGTTGTCCTACATTTGTTAAAATAGCATTACAAACAATTTTTAGTGAATTAATAGATTGATAATTGATTACCAATTTGTCCAATTTCTTTTTTTTTAAATAAAAAAAGCAGTTCAAAACAATACTTAAAAAAAAGATTGTTCACTTGTTTATTTATTCAACATCTGAGATACATTAAAACCACACACACAGGTGACGAAAGCTTACACACAGGTAACAAGGCATTTTATCATCCGAGGTCCTCACACAGATTCCCTGATATCAGTTCCATGAGCAGGTGCTCTTAAACTCTTGCAAGGCACCTCAGACTGCCAACAGCTGTGTCATACATCATTTCAAAGGTATGTTTGTTGGCATCAAGGCAAATATACAATATGTGCCAAAGTAGTCAGCAGCAGAAAAAGAAGCATCACAGAAAACCAAAGCAAGCGAGTGAGGGAAACAGGACAAGTTTGCTACACATTTCCCCTTTTCATGAGTGTATCAGAATCCATACAAATGTATTAACACACATTCGTGGTATTTTTTTTCCTTATAAACTAAAATGTGGCACATTAAAAATCTTTCATGATTGCACAACAGAATACGTAGAAGAGGTTAAAAAAGCTTGCTTGTTTGTTTTCATAGAGCTTTATATTTTCACTCCAGTGTTTTTTTTTTACACAAAGACAAAAACTTTATCAGTCAGGTCCCAGAAAGACAAAACGACAACAGGAATGGTACAAAAAAAGAAGAATCTCCTGGGCACAGCTGGTCTACTTGAGCACTTTTTTTGCTTTGGGGATTTTTTTTAAGGATGCAACAAGCAGCAATTTAAACAACAATGTCATAGCTTCTTTTTCTTGTTCACCCATTTTACGTCAAAACAGCCTCAGAGAGCTTCAGCCATGTTTGCTCTGGCTTAAAACATCCAGCAGTATTCTTTCCACTGTAAAACACAGAGTACACCTCAGGACTTCCATCAGTGACGATCTCTTAAATACCATTTTACTCAAAAGTAACACTGTAATTACTGATCGATGCTTCAGTCCCTTTCAGACTGACAATCATCGCTTCGTGTGATGATGTTTTGAAAAGCTTCAATTCAACAGATCATGATTGAAGGCAAAGTGATGATTGTTCAACTTCAGGTAGGAAAAAAAAAAGAGGGGCATGAAGATAATCAGAGGTTCTGCTGGAGGAAGTGCAACAGTGTAATCTCATAATGTTCTCCAGACTCTGGACAGCGGATGCTGTGTCGTTCATTGGGATAAACCTGAAAATAAAAATCAGAAGTTTCCATTATCAGGGACAAAGCTGAAATCTCACTTCTCATGTTTGTTTTTGTGAACAAAAAAAAAAATCTTTTAAGCCCACACAAAAATATCATCAACTGACAGAGTTGATTTCTGTGATTTTTGTTTATTATTTGAGTTTGAGAGGCAAGATAATCATTTTATGTTTTCAAAGAATATCAGCGTCATCACAATCATAGAGCTTTCAGATTTGTTTTATCACACTTTAGCCGATGCAAATGATCCAAAAAAAAAACAAAAAAAACAAAAACAGCAACTAGGAATCAGGACCCACTTTAAACATTTTTAGTGAAGGTGGGGAAGCGGGAAATCGATAACGCATTGTATCGCAATATTTTAAGTGTCGATGTATTATCGTCTCAAGTATATTGGCCGTGAATATCTGCATTTTTTGTCATATTATTAGCAAATATGCTTCAATCATTTTAAATTGCAGAATGGGCTCCACAATTCATTTTGAACAAGTTGCCTCGTTCAGTCGTCTGTACACGTTTGTGTCCAGTTAAGTTCAATCAGAATATTGAGATTTGACTTTTTTCAGTGTTGTTCCGTCTGTGGTTGAATAGGCTGAAAATGTTTTCTTATTTAACCAAAAGTTTTTCATTTAGTTTAGTGATGTAGACATAACATGCAATTAAAAAAAGTTCAATCACAATTCTTATCGTATCTTAAAAATGTTTAAAATCCCAATAATATCTAATCATAACTCAACAATCGTCAGAGTATCGTATGGTGGGGCTTCTGGTGATTCCCACCCATACATGTTTAGAGAGTGTGACTCATACAACACCTTTTTGTGTTTAGTTTCTCTACAAACATCTTTTAACAATAGTTTGATGACAGTACTGCCGCTTTATTGACCTTGACATCATCTTTCAAACTGTACTAGGTTACAGCGATTCTAATCACAATTCAAACAAGGTAATAAAACATTTGTTTCTTGTCATCAGCTGCTGTTTATATTTCCACTGAAAGACTCCCATGGTTGTCCAGTAAAAAAGGAGCGACTTTCTTTATGAGCCAATGACCTTACCTGCAGGTTGTATGGCTTCCCTTCGCGGATGAGCTGAGACACCAAGAAGTTAGTGTGGAAATAGTGCACGTTCTCATCGAGAAACCCGTGAAGGATGAGCAACCTGTTGGGCCTGCATTTAAGATAAAGATCCAGCTCTTAGTTTGTTGTTGTTCTTCTTCTTCACATTCAACGTGCACAGAGTCAACGTGCGAACAGCTGACAGGACTACAGAATCAGATTTAAAGTGTACGCTTTGACATACAAGTCTAAATACTTTCAAACCTGAAAATAATTACAATCTGTGTTAGTGTGTTAAAATAACCAATCTTTGTTTGACTAGAGGATAATGAATAGACTGTTTGGTCTTATAGGATTGTGATTGGTCAGCAAATCGACTGAACTCAAATCATTTCAAATGTTTATGATATGAAAAAAAGACTTCTCTTACTCATTTGGGAGTTTGTCGGCATGCAGGGCGACAGAACACGCCTCGTATCCTTTCTGGTTTTTATCGGGCGTGTCTAAATATCGCTCTGTGTAGCCAGTGTCGTACGCCATCCACAACGTCACCGGAGCTCCTGCAATTGAAACCTAAAAAAAAAAAAAAAAAGAAAGAAAGAGACAAAACAAAAGCATTTCATTATTCCTACAGCTTATATGTTTTATAGGCAGTTAAGAGTTGTACATTCATTATGTCATTGTCACAACATTGTGACAGTAGAAGAGTTGTAAAAAATGTATAGTTATAGATAGCAACCCTTCTCAACATATAGAAACACCATAATAAACAGTTCAAATCCAGTTAAAGACAAACAAATACACTACTATTGGCTGAATGTCTCCACTGAACTGCACACATGTACATGGACCCGCTGATTTCAGAGGTCTCCTTCTTGCTCACTTCAGGTTCATCACTCTCTGACACTCGCACAACAGAGAAAGAAAGAAGTGCTTCTGACCTTGAAGACGTCAGGTTTGTGGATGAGGCCCATCAGGGAGAGGAAGCCTCCGTACGACCAGCCGTGGATGGCAACTCGACTCAGGTCCACAAACTTGTACTTATCAGCAACGTAGTGCAAACCCTCCACCTGGTCTTCAATCTCCACCTGACCCTGAGTGGAGGAGACCAGAGGAGTCACCCTGGATTAACTCTGACTTTACAAATGCACAAAGTGTGAACTTTATCATGTAACAAAAGTTATTAGTATTAGTGTGTCAAAGTAGTGGCTACCATTTTGTCCTTCACAGCTCCTTCAAACTTTAACCCTCGCTGACAGGAGCCCCGCCCATCGATGACCAGCACAGCGTAGCCCAGAGACGCCAGCGTGCTGAGCCGCAGGTACTTCAGCCCTTTGTAAGAGTTATTCACTAACTGGACCTGAAGGGTAAAAAAAAACATGTTCAGATCCCCGTCATTGGATCATAAAATCGTGAGGATCATACAGTGAGATGCTGGGGAGATCGAACCTGCGGGCCACCGTACACGAACATGACAGTGGGGTGTTTTTTGCCGGGGGTCAGGTTGTGGGGTTTGTAAAACATACCATATAACTCAAACCCCGACTTCCCCGTGAAGCTGAAGATCTCTGGAGGCATGTGGTCATACGGAAAACCTGAAGAAAAAAAAAAACTGCCTTGATAACTGATGTAATATTTACTTTTGGACACGTTTAGAGTAAAAACTGTCATGGCTGCCTCACATCATTTCATCCGTAATGAACCATCTATTAAACTCTGAAGCAGGTTGATTTCATTACCAGAGGACTCCATCATGCTGGCACAGAACTGTGGCTCTTTGTGCAGCGGCTCTCTGTCTGAGCCGTTCAGCTTGTAGATGTGCACGCAGGGTGACGTCTTCAAGCTGCTGTAATGGCTGATGAACATATCAAAGTTCTGTGTGGAAGAAGAACAAATAAGAAGGGTTAACAGCTCCCACAGTTTACACTTCTGCTGAGAGCTGTAGAGGAAAACTAACTGTGAACCATCTTAGAGGCAGCCTTGGTCATTTTTTGAAACCGCTATGTGTGGGCTCGTACACGCAAGGGATAGAGAACAAGCAGGGAGGCGTGATTGGTTCATCAGATTGGTACCTCGTCAAAGTTTTTACAGGCTTAGAACGGCTACAAATGACGGATTTTCTTTGTTTCTGTTTTTCAGAGCACATGAAGTATTGCTTTCTGTCAGGACCTACAGACAATTTCAACCAAAGCTGAAAAAGTGTATCTGGAGGAAATGACACATTCTGCCTTTAAAGGAAGACTGTCACATGTCACAGTAAGAACAACGAGCAAAACCTTCTTGATAACTTAAGTTATCAAAGAACTCTAGGCTGTGTGTGTGTGTGTGTGTGTGTGTGTGTGTGTGTGTGTGTGTGTGTGTGTGTGTGTGTGTGTGTGTGTGTGTGTGTGTGTGTGTGTGTGTGTGTGTGTGTGTGTGTGAGCACACATCATGGTACCTGGCTCACTGAGCAGCTGTGAGAGAAACCGGGTTTGGTGAGTCGAACGATTTCTCCCGGCGAGTCGTAGCCGACGACATAGAGGTGATGCTCAAGAGGAGAGTCTTTGGTTCCCTGGAAGTAAACCAGCTTTGCTGCCTCGTCCACCCAAATCTGAGGACTGGACGAACGCTGCACAAACGACAGAGCGAGAGCAATGGTTACTCCATGTTTTGTTTGGACACAAAAAATGATTTCGAATCGACTTCTTGATCCATTTTCTTCTCACACCACAATTGCCATGTCTTATTCCTCTTTTGTTCTTTTTGTTTTGTCATATTTGTCACCAGACAAACATGAGAATGTGATATTAAAGTAACTGAGGCTACAGACAATGTGTAGTCTAGCTTGAGTAGACACCTCATATGTATCAACTTTATTGACTCCTTGGACAGATAAGTGAGCTTTACCTTCGCTCCGTGATTGGCCAGCACCTCCCACTCCCCACTAGTTATGGTCACCTCCTCTTTGAGTGGACACCTGAAATCATCTGGGGATGGAGGAGAAAGATAAAGCTGATCAAATAATGGATGAATCGATTCTGTTTGACTGAGTTAACAAGGACTTTGTTACTCAAATATAAACATTTTGGTTTTATCTGCATGAACTGCAAAATACATTTCAAATCATGAATACATTTTATTTCAATAAAGAACTGGGGCCTGAACGTTTGAAATAAAATAGAAAAGACAAAATGTCCCAAAAAAAATGAAATAAACTCTTTAGTTCAAATATTTATAAAAATAATAAAAAGGAACATTTAGAAAAATAAAAACCTTTAGAGTGTGTGTATCCTTTGGCCCAGTCGTAGGTGCCCCGCTGTAACACTGAGGTGATCTTATACAGGTGGCAGAATCCTGTTTTGGATTCATTCACTGTGATAAAGGAGATCTCATCATCGCTGGTTTGGATAAATGGATGGAAGATATCATGGACCTAAAAGAAAAATGGAACATAAACAGTCTTTTTCCTACACTCAGAGTCTCATAGGCCGAGGCATCGACAGAATTTAACAAATGACTGAAACAGGACATCAAGCTGAGTCTTATAGAAATGTGTCGTCTCACATTGATCCAGATGTCGCTGGTCTCCTGGTAGATGATGAAAGGGTGGATGCTATCTCCAAGGGCCTCCAGACTCTCCCGTCTGCTCGCCTCATCCTGATCTGCCTGGATGAATAGCGCTGGAGGAAGCAGGACCAACTGGAGGTGCTGCTGCCGCCGGTCCATCATGACCGCCCACGCGCTGACAAACACATACGGAGAGTTATAATGAATGTGGGCATGTGTGGTATACTGAATCCATTTGAAGTTATTTGTAGTGTCCTTGTTTGTTTGTTTGTTTACTTCTGGAGGAAAGAGGAGCCTGTGGGTGGTTATTCAGGTGTTTATTCTTCCTTTTAGAGAAAAAAAACCAAACAAACTTACTATTTCCCGTCTTTTGTCCATCCAGCTCTGGTGATATATTCAGTATCAGGGAACAAGCTGGTGAAAGGAAGAGGTAACTCCCTCTCCTGTGTGCTGACAATCTGCGAGAGAAAAACAAGCCGTCGTTAGAGCCATTATTAAGAAACTTGAGATAAACCAATACCAACATGCACTCACTTTGCCAAGACTGTCTGTCCTGATTTCTGCTATTTTGAGAGTAATATCAGGATTCTTGCTGCCTGAAAACAAACAAACTGGCTTGCATATCGTTATAGAAAACACACAAGAAACCTCCCAGAATCGTTTTTGCTTTTTGCATTTTAAGCTGCAAATGTTTCAAAGAACTTTTTATAAAAGGCCGCCTCGGGTCTCTCGTACCTGCGCGCGGGTATCTGTAGATGTCGGTCTTGCGCTCCTCCAAGGCTGGAGATGGAACATGAATGATCTCCACTCCAGACTCGTCTACTTCCTCGTACAGAATCTGCAGAGTCTTACCCCCATCTGATTCTGCACCCGAGAGTCAGAGAGCAGACAACCAGGCAGAGACGGAAGAAGAGTTAAACAAAAAACAACAAAAAAAAGAAATCCAATATAAATATATTTAAGATATGTGTGCAGCTTATGGTAATAAACCAATCACAAACAATCTAATGATATTGTGAGAATGACTGAGGCTTAAATAACTCACTCACCATCACGAGCAGCAGGTGACCACCAGTATCCAGTGAAGCGGTCAAACTCTTCCTGTGTGACAAATGTGGCTACACCGGCAGATTTGGGGTCGTCTTTTGGGTTATCAATACCTAAAATAAATACAGAATAAAATCAAAAATAGTGTCCAAACAAATAGTACACCGTGAGAACATCTGAATATCGGATTTCTGACCTTTATGACAGAAGGTGAGCCTCCTCTCTTCACCCGTCTCTATGCTGGTCACCCAGATGTCATTGTTGTTGATGAAACTGATAAAGTTGGGGTCCGCAGGGCAGATCTTGGGGTCCATACGCGTGCCTGAACACTGGCTTTTAATCTCGACAGGCTCCATAGGAGACGTCTGCACAGAAAGACAGAGGAGAAATATTAAGAATGTTTGTAACACAGTTAACTTTTTAAAAAATCTCAAAGTGGGAGGGAAGGAGAGAGACGGCGTCTGAGGTTACGGCTGCAGCAGGTCGACTAAACAATGTTATCGTTAACAAGAAGGAATCGTGTAGGTAAAGAAAAGAGGAAGAGCAATTCATTTTCTACTCTAGAGTAGGACTATGAGGGGATTTGAGGTTGGAGGCAAAAATGTTAATTTCAGCAGGGTCAGGATATCTGAACAGTGAAGTATGTTTTACATACATATCTTGTGAATTTTCTGAAGACCCTTAAAATGACCTGTGTGCGAGACAGGGATATCTTTAGGCAGACATCTGAGAAAACACTGTGAATAATGTTATCTATAATTTGTAAATAATTACTAAAAATTAGAATTGACAGTCACAAACTTCTAATGTGTATTTTGTACTTTTTGAAAAGAATGTTTTTTTTCCTTCAGGACAGAAAATCTCTTTGGGTTTTTTGAGCGTGCACCAAACAAAGCCTAAGAGTTTAAGAAACATGTTTAGATGTAACTTTGTTCTAAATGACCCCTCAATACAAATTCCAAACGTGTCAGCAAAAGAAAAAGAAAAAAGAAGAAAATCTCCTTTGGGTGTTTTATGTCAAACCGTCGCTGACCAGTGAGCCTTTGTTTACGTCGTCGCGGCAGTAGTACAGACTGCTGTTGGCCTGGAACAGGAAGAGGCCGCTGGGTCGGTGATAATCATAGGATGTAATGCCAGACACCCCCAGACGTTTCCTCTCTCGCAGCAGCTCCTCCTCCCGCGAGATGCCTCCGTGGTGAGGGCTGGCCTGAGGTCAGAGGTGACAGGAGGATACACAGCGTGACAAAGCTGGCCGAGTGAGAGCGGTGTCAAAGAGTTTATACAGGGCTCACAACTGTTGGTAGGAAATCATTATAAACAGATTTAAAGAGAGAAAAGCTCAAATACAAATTCAATCCTAGAGTGTCTTATGTTGTTTTGTATCTACAACAAGAGAGGAGTTCACCATTATACTCTGCTCAATGATATGATAAGAGGGATAGGTCAGTTCAAATGTAAGAGAATGGTGGAAGAAGGAGAAGAAGAAGAAGAAAAAAAAATGCCGACCTGAAAGTGATCAAGCAGCGGTTTCCATGACAGAATCAACAAAGCATCTTTACGGATCTTCTTGGGAATGTCTGAGTAGAGTAAAGCGTTTTCCCTGCTGGTGTATGGCATTCCTATCAGAACAGAGGACACACAAGGTTTAAGCTACACGGTGAAGTTTCATGTTTGAATCCCCTGCATGATCAGAGAGAACACGCTTAACTTCAGCTTCAGTGTGTATAAAAAACAGCTTTTGTTTCCTCCTTTCACTTTACGTTCTGAGAACCGACACAAACATTTTACATACTTGACTGAGCTGAAGCATTGTCTGTTAACAAAAAAATAAATAAAAAACTTATTAAGAGTTGCAAGATGTTTATGATGGATCGCTGCAGCTGGGAAAAAAACAAAACTTTTCAACAACAGGCATTTTTTAGGAGAGTCGAGTATGACGTCTAACAGTGGTAACCAGGCAAGTTTACAAAAGAGCTCAAAGGAAAAGCTACGTAAACTTTAGTAAGTAGAGCCAAATGTGACCAAAAGTTGAAACTAAATGATAATAAAGCTTAAAAAACAATCTTAAAGATTTCTAATAAATCACTAACTGAGTCATCAAGGCAGTAATTAAATATTGGCTCAAAAGTAACAGTTCTTTTATTTGTAGTCTTACGAGCTGGGTGTCTATGGTGACACAGAATCACAACAGGATCACAGAGCATACACAATACAATAGGTGAGCTCATCTGCAACGACTGCTTCTAGCTTCAGGTGATATCAAAGAGAACGTTTTTTGGTGTAACCTTAAAAATCGCACCAGTACAGAACAGTAGTAAGTAAATCAATACAGATCAAACTCAACACACTGAGGCAGTATCCAAAACTGGACCTGTTTTTTTTAACCAAACAACCCAGCTACCACAAACTGTATCTATGAAAGCTGCTTACGAGGCTGCAAAGACTGAACATATGTGCACAACTGCTGCAGCATAATAAAAAATAAAAAAAACACAGACATATGGGTTTTAAAAAAAAGTGAACTGGTTTCGCTTGTCCTCCAGCACACACTGAAGAAATCCACTGCAGCTGTTTGGACATCAAATGAGTTCAAAAATAGTTGCAAGCTGGCGACTCTGACTCACAAGCTGTATGCACAGATTATTCTGGCACGCGTCTTTCAAAGCGACTGAAAGGAAGCAGCTGAATCTGCAGGCTGACTATAAAGCCGTTATGCAAGCAGAGATGGGGTTTTTTTTTTGGTTTTTTTTTTAAATAATTAAGAAAAAATTTAACGATTTCACACTGAGCATGTTTTAACCCTGCCGTCGGTCCCTGAGCTCACCGAGGTAGAAGATACGGTGAGAGTGCGGACTGGCTTCGTCCTTCTGGATGAACTGGAAGTCATGCGGTGCCTTGTTGATGACCACGCCTGTGTGCTTGCGGCTGTTGTGGATGATCTTTCGCAGGCCGTCCCATGTATGCTTCTCCACCTGGAACTGTGTGGGGTTCACATCTTCCATCTCAACCACTTCTGTGCTGTCCGTCAGCTCATCCACTCCCATCATACCTGCCAGTGTGTCGCTGACGCTGTGAACAGAGACTCAGGCTGATCAGATCTCTAATGACTCATTGTGTAAATCAAACAGCGTGGTGTAAATATTGGATTTAAGACAGTTTGAATGTTTACTCATACATATGTTCAAGCAGGAACCTGACTATGAGTCTCCTGAACATATATTCAGCCTCCTTAATAAATACTTCAGTGTGATATTTCAGCAGTACAATAAATAATGGAGAATATAAAACATTTATAACTTTAGAGGTCCTTTAACTTTTCATTAAGTGACACCATCAGGAAAAACACACACTCGATGAAATGCATGAAAACTCAAGACCTTCCTCTCAGCCTTGGCTGTATTTTGTAGTACTTAGCTACATAAATATTAGCATGCAAATGTGTTTTCACTTAAATATGTTAAATTAGAATAAAGGATTGTAATTGGGCAGCGAGAAGCTGCTTTGTTTTCTTAAAATAAAACACAATGATACAAAAACATGTGGGTTGGACAGCTGTGAGGAGAGAGCTTACCTTTTCTGGCTGTCTTCTCTTTTGTCTTCAATTTTCAGTCTCTTTACTCTGTGCATGAACCGCTCAACAACCCTCGACCAGACCTGACACCCTGCGAGGACACCAGGTGAACACATGACAACTAAACATGTCAGACAAAGATGGTCTTCTTCTCATTAAAACAAACTCAAACATAGCAGGAAACAAGACTAACTCAAGATTTAAAAAAAGCTGATTTGTAAAATCTACAACAATTCCCTCAGCTAAGCTAACATGCCAAAAACAGTTTTACTTTCACTGAGTCGACACCCAAGTCCAGGGCAGACGTCCCCATGCTGTTTCATTGAAGGAGCTGTAGTTCAACAACCACCGACACAAGTCTAACTGTGCGTTCCTGATATTAAGTCTCTCTGAAAGTGACTCAGCTGCATGACACTGGCACACGTCTGTGTCATTAATGTGGCAAATACGACACTGCTACTCGACATTTTACCGAGGCCAATACACGATGTTGGCTGGTTCCTTTGTGAGGGGCCTGAATGAAGAGCACATTACACAGAAGTTCAATCTATACGAGGAGGTTTGAGTTTGTTGAATGTACCATTAGATGGGACACTCGACCCCCTTAAAAAAAGTATAAACACTTGTTAACTACTGAGATGAGTTAAAGGATAATCTGTTAGCTACTTGAGTAAAGACATTTTTCGATGAATACAAGTTGAAATGATGCAGCTTTTCAAGAAACATCATTCTGTATTCTAATCATAACATAAGTTATCTCGAGACCCCTTACAAGAGGAGCAGGTCTGGACCTTACTCTTTGTTATGTTAGGTTTATTTTTAACTGTCAGATATATGCACTCATTATATTAGTTAGAGCTACAGAAATATACATGTCTTCATAACATTTTTCTTATGGTTGCCTTGTATCAATATACTTTTTTTCTAAGTGCTGTTTTTCGCTCAGGGACATTAAGGAGAAAGTAAAAAATAACTTCCTTAAAATGGATAAAAGCTGAAGCCCTTTTATAAGGGTGATACTGTATGCTTCTCACCAGGAGAACACATTCAATCAAACATACAATGGTTAACACATTTATTGGACCACCTAACAAGTAAAACATGAATATTGGAGAAATACTTCAAAAAAGTTGTTGAAAAGTAAAATTGTTATTTATTTGGTAAATAGTCCTTTGGCCTTGATAACAGCTTGCATTATTGGACTAGTTATTGAGCTTCACAGTCTGCAGCTGATCCCACAGACTCGCTTTAGATTACATTTTGTGCGATTAATCTTTGAAATCTACTCAATCCCAAATTTGTTTAGGAGGATTAAAATCTGGACTTTGTCTAGGTCAGTCTTCCAGATTCCCTTTTTTCTAGGTCAAATAGTAAGCAGTTCATTCATGGATAACAACAATAACAATAAAATATCTGTTAATTTAGGGAAAGTGTGGGATTAAGCATTGCACATTCAGACAAATGTTGTTCTAGTACAAGTTTGGTTTTTGATTACTTCAATGTGACATCAATAACATAAACAGCCTACTCTGTTTTTTTTATTCATTTTGACCCTCCCTAGTTCAGATGAGACCTTAAACGCATTAATAAGACACCAAACACTCAGATTAAAATCATACCACACATTGTTTGTTTCCTTTTTGACTCATCAGATAATTCGGCTCACAGACAGACAGACTGACATCTTTACACATTTATAATCTTCTGTATGAACTCAGAGCTAGCTCGTTAGCCGCCCATTAAACAGGGACTTGAGTTAGCACTTACAGACATAAACAAATACAAACTGTGAATTCTTGTTCATTCAAAGCTTACACTTTTAGATCCCCAAAAACAGCGAGAGTATCGTCCCTTTTTCTCCGAAGAAACTCCTTCATGGAAAAGGACAGTCAGAGTTGTAATTAATCCACAGAAGTCGACAGCAGATCACTCAATGCTAACATGCTAACAACGCGGATATATAAAATCTGACCTTTAACCCGGAAATGATCGTCAAAATCGGCTCCGTACACATTAAATGCCTGCATTGACTGATCTAAACGAGGAGGAAACCTTGTAGTTTAAAGCAGAAACAAGTCTTCTGGTACTCTGTGGAGCTTTAAAACGCTAATAAAACTAAAATTTAACCTTATTAACCACAAACGACTTCATGTGTTTTAAAGCATGAAAGAAGTCCAATAGTTTTTTTTAAATAGTTTGAAGAGGATTTATTTTTTAAATTATAAAATGTTTTATCATTTGAAAAATCCAAAAAGCTACCCAGTTGACATCAAATAAGTTTCTTTTTGACAGATCAAAAGTCCAATCTCAATGATATTGATCAGGAAAAAAAATAGATCTTTACATCAGGTATGCTTTAGCCCTCGTCTCCTTTTCGTTGTTGTTTTAGAAACCATGTGAAGAATCAATGGTTAAGAAAGTTCACCAATCTTTGTAGATCGTTCTTGTACGTGGTATCTCTACTTAGTTTTTCAGCTTCTCTGTGGGTCTCTTCAACAAAATAAGAAAAGCAACCACAAACACAAACATCTGGGACAAACGATGTATCCTTAAAACATTTATTTTTGTAATAATTTGTCCTTTTTTTTTTTTTCTTTTTGCGCAAGTGCAAAAAAATGCACCCAAAAGAGCCACCTGAGGGAAGTCTACATCTTTAAATAAAAAAACAAGCAAAGTGTACATTTATAGTACAAAATTCTCTTTTTAAAAAATTGCACAGTTCGTGTATAATATATATATATTCATAATCTCCATTTTAAACAAACTTTAAAGGCTCAGAAAGTAAACAAAATTCACCAAATGAAAAATAAAAACATTTTCCCTAGAATTTAAAGCTGAGGAAACTTGAGACCCTGTTTTCATTTGTGTCCACCATAAATATACATATTTATATGCAAGTCTCTTTACATATAGTCTCTGTGCTAGTGTTTGACCAGACAATCAAAATTATTGCAAAGTAGTTTAGTTCTACTATAAAACATGGGGTGGGGGGTGGGGGATAAAAGCTTCTTTCTGCTGAACGTTCCTTAAGTTATGCAAAAAAAACCTGGGTTTCTTTTCACCCCTTTTGAATTTCCTGGAATCCCTGCTTTCATAAAATGTTTTTTTTTCACAAACTGTGCATTCAACATTCCCACTGAACAATACAGAACTCCAGTTTTGCTTTTAGCTAGAACACACATTTTTTCCCTGACTTCTTTTTTTTTTCCTCCTTTCTGTTTTTGAACTTTACATAGCAGCCGTGCCCAGAGGTGGTGGTCAGCGTCGATATGGGTGAAAGCCCTGTACGTTGTGGTTCTGTCCTCTGCCAAATGCATTGGCGGCGGGCTGAGGGGCTGCGGTGGGCTGTGCTGTCGGTGCCCCGTACGAAGCCGTCGGCTGGCTGGGGTCAGCAAAGCTGTGGCCAAAGGCTGTCAGTTCCTGCCCGTACCCTGAGAGGGTTGACAGAGAGGAGAGTGCAGAGAGAGAAGAGGATTTGATTTCATGGTCATCAGATGTTGATCAAGGAGAGGCCTTATCGCTTAAAAAATAAAATGGTTCAAGATTAAAAAATTTGAATGTTGAGGAAATATCCACCAAAGGAACCCTACACCAAACAATATATTCAAACCTTTATTTTTTTGTATTGTAAGTGAATATAGCTGTTGGAATATGTCAAAAGTCCAATCGAAATGACAATCATATTTTTTTTTATTGTGATCTCCTTTTTGCCTATTTATTTTAAAACCTGCTTAAATAATCAGTAATTATCTTGGAAGATCAGATACTGTATGTCTCATAGGCCATTTCTAATTATCAGTGTGTTAACAATTGTAGACATACTCTGGTACCTTGAAAAGTCTATACAATGACAACTAAATAAATGAGCCAAGAATTCAAGTGAATTATTCAAGTTTATAAAACAGAATTTTGTGGTTCAATGGTGGATTTTTCCTCTTGATTTACGTTCTGCATTCCCTCAATGAGCCATTCAGTGTTGACATGTATTGTGTACCAGTGTTTAGAGAAAAAAAATGACGATTATGTGTGAATTTAAGAATCAATCCAAACAGGCTTCATTGAGGAAAACAATCACTAGATTCTCGTAATCATCAGTGCTACACACTGTTCTTCTATACAGACACTGGATGGCACTGTCTCCCTGCAAACAGACAGGAAGCTAAAGTGACACCCAGGGAAGGAAACTCATTTGCTGAAAATGGCTGATGGAACCTAAAATTCAGAATTCAGAGCATCTTAGATTTAAAAATAACAGATTGGTGTTTGGTTATTTTCCTGCCCTGGTTACATCCAGTTAAAACTGGTTTTTGAAACCAAAACACTGGTTAGGGCAACATATAACTAACTGTTATGGACAGACAACATATAGAAAGAAAGAACAAAAGAAGGAGGCAAAGTTAGAACAAAACAACACATTTCTTTTGGGGATCGTAAAGTGCTCCACTAACAGGACATAAGAAAACTTCTTAAGAACAGAGAGCGGTCCCAACAGGACCTGCAGACAGAAGAATCTGAGAGAAATTGGACATTTACTGGCATCGTGTCTTCCTTTACATCTTCTTCCCTTTCTCATCCCTTCAGCTATAATGTGGAGACAGTAAACGGGGAAAAACAACGGGTGAATGGACTGCTGATGCATAGAGACAACTGAACCATGAACACATTTTCTGACAATTAGATCATCCTTTTATCATCAGCAAAGCGATGCGGACAGAGCCAGAGAGAGAGAGGACAAAGAAGGAGGACATGGCTAGTCTTGGTATAGTAAATCTACAGCCACTGAGGGGGTTAGCTTGCTAAGAGCTCTGAGAGCCAAATTTCAATGTAAATGTCTTACTCAGCTGTGAGACTGTCTATGGCTGTGTTTTACTATGCAAGTGTACAGGCAGTAATTTGTATGTACATGCAAAATGTACATGCAAAATATGATAGACGAGGCAAACAAAAGGAGGAAAAGAACC
Source organism: Symphodus melops (assembly GCF_947650265.1). Taxonomy (NCBI): domain Eukaryota; kingdom Metazoa; phylum Chordata; class Actinopteri; order Labriformes; family Labridae; genus Symphodus; species Symphodus melops. The sequence continues at coordinate 8,651,516 of NC_136698.1, forward strand.
GGGTTGCAGCTCTATAAACACTACAGTACTGAACAAATTCTGCTTTTGTGTTTGTAGAAGACGATGCTGGCACCTACCTGCACTATATCCTCCCTGCTCATCCTGACCATAACTGTGAGAAGGACGCGTTGGTCCGTAGGCAGAGGGGTCCTGAGGGTAGTTACCCAAGCCTATCAGGGAGATGAGGAGACCAGGTTGACTGAACCCAGATACTGCTGGCCGACTACTACATGTTCCCCCCTTACTGAGCTAACAGAGCTGCACATGTTATTCTTATTGACTGCGTCTGCACTACGCCTTGAGAGTCATCTCTGCTCAGCTTCATCTGGAAGTCAAAACAAAATGGAGTGTGAGTGTGTACGCTACCTGCTGCTAGACTTTAAACCATGCCAGCCTGGTCTCATGAAATTTTGTGAAATGTGCATGATATTCTTAAACGTAAGGAAAGTCCGATACATTTTCATTGGCAAGCAAATATTTTAAGAAGGAAACCGCTAGAAACAGGGACTACAAAAACCCCACCAGTGAGTGGGACAAGGTGAGATATTGAACATAGTTTGATTCATTTTGTAATGAATGATTTTATGATTTCTGATAACATTATCTAAGATTATTTGATTGATTTTAAGTAAAAATAATATACGTATAAAAAGGGTTAGAGTTAAGATGGTTTTGGGCCAGGCTGATACTGATTAGATTTGTAGGATTAGTCCTTGTATGACATTTTCTAAAGGACAAAGATTTATAGACTTCTCATCATCAGTGTCACTGATGATCTCCGTTTATTTCAGAATTATTATTAATGTTGTATCTAACTTGAAATTGAGGGTTGATTTATTTATTATTTATTTATTTGGTTTACAATGTCACTACTGTGTTATGCAGAGCTGTTGTAAGCACTGATTTCTATAAATACTTGATGTTGTTTGTGTAAATAAGTCGAGGCACAACCTCTGAAGTGTCAGGACATAAAACAAATGTTAGCATTACATGAGGGACAAGGTTTAGTCTCCAACAGTTAATTACCTGATCTAAAGAAATATATTCTTTGATGCACTAATAATTCATTTTAACATAAGAGTCAAAAACGTCTGATGATATCTTACCCATCAGTCAAGTTTAAAGTTTCATATCATACCATTATTTAAATGTAAGGTTTGCTTTAGAAATAGACTGGAAATATTATTGCTTCTGGTTTTTACATTTCTCAAACTCCAAATAATCCAAACTAGCTTTCTTTGTTTAAATTCAACCGCTTAAAGTCAAACCCTCCCCTGTTTTCTCTCACTTATTTTAGCGTTAGTTTGTGCGTTTCTGTCCACAAAACCAAATGTCCTGCTAATTTCACAAAAACCCTGAGAGTTTGGTTACTGGACTCAGTGCCTGAACAGGCAGCCAACTAAATGATAAAAAGCTGGATGGAAGATAAGCACAAGCAGGAAACACTGAACAAGATGGGTGCCTGTCATGACTGACAGCAGTCACATGGTTGCTTTCAATGTGGACCCAGCAGTGTGAAGCAGCTGTAAGCCAAGTCAGAGGAGAAAAAAAAAGGAGCCAGCAAAAAACCTGATGTAGCTTCTGAATGAACATCTGACTCTTATCTGACTGTGTGCTTGTATGTGTAACTGAATGAGTGAATGTTGAATGAAGACCAAGCTTGTTCCATTTCCTCAGAGGCTGGTTAGTTTTCACAGTCTCTCAGGCTTCATTTTGGTTTACAGTTGAGAAACTGCAGCCTCTGTTTCTGTTCTCAGCATGATCTTAAACTCTAAATCCAGCATGCGTTTACAGTATAACCATTGAGAATCTACTCTCTGAACGTTTTAAATTAAAGAAATGAATAAAGCACATCAATTTCTCATACCAGAGGCTTAATGAAATATCTTATTTTGAAGCCATTCGTGCTAGCCAATAATGGACCAGCCAGTAAAGATCCAGAAAGACAAATGTATTCTCGCTGAACACTGTCATAAGGCATTATTAGTCTGTGCTAGCAATCAAGCTTAAAGACCATAGGTATCCATCAGTAGGTACAACCTACAGGCACTTAACAATACCCTGCCTCTAACCTATATCTGAGTGTATCCACAGGGCAGGTTCACATTCTGTAGACAGCATGCAAAGCCCTGTAGCAATGATGCGACATATTGAACATTTTTGTCAGGTAACTTGGCAGTCGGACATGCCTAATTCCAGAAATTAGTTTTCTATGGTCATGCTGGTTCTCTTTGTGTCAATAACAGGGAAAGAAGCCACCAAATCCATCAACGGGGAGGAAGAGGAGGTGTAAGAGGTAGTAAGTCAAAAAGGCAGGAATACTTGAACTAAGTTTAAAGATAGAGTCAGAAGCGTTTTCCCAAAAAATAAATACACTTAAACAAACCAATGTTTCCCTATATCACTTGTGGGACTCTCCACATGTGGTTGTAAATGTGCCTGCAGAGACCCTGTCCTGTGTTTTGACATTTTAGTAGACTAGGGATGTTTCTGGGTACAGAATATATTCTGGATATATTTCCCCCAGCTACATATCAGTGTGCAGGTGAGTTTGGGAGTTGATACAACTCAGGCGTTGGAAGAAATTCTGAATATTTCGTTCGCAGACAAAGCGGCAAAGAAATGCCAGACAGATGAAGCTTGTTCCAAAACAAGGGCAAACCTTGGGTTGGCTTTCACCCAAGGACTCAGAGTTAGACTTCTTCCTGTTGGACAGGTAGGTGCCAAACACTGGCAGTTAGCATGTGCTAGCTTGTTAAACTAACAGCTTTTTCCATAACAACAAATGTAATATTTTTGGGTAGCTTGCAGTGTAGTGATGAGCTCAGGAGGAGGAGCCCAGTCTGAATTATGTTTACAAGCTGCAACAAACATTGCTACTGACTCTACCTTTCATGTCAAGTACAGTCAGTCAGGAAAAGATTGCACCCCCTAAAAAAACATTGCAAGGCAGGATGATCTAATTTAAACCTACCAATCTTTTTACCAATCCACAGCTGGAAAAGACAGAATGACTGCCGATGACTCCTGGATATGGTGACACTTGAGCAGCATCTTCAGGGCAAGGCCATAGGGGTTTATGTTTGCAAGAAGCATGTATGCACGTGTAGCTGCTCAAGCTTAATGGTGCCAAGCTCCTGCTTGTGGAAGGGCTGGAGATATGCACTTTAATGAGCTTAATATGCATCCATAAAATATCCAGGGAGATGGGCAGGACCAAGGCGTGAATCAAAATTAAATGGGAGAGAAAAGGGCAGCAAACTGCTCGATGCACAATGTGTGTCTTACCATACTGGCTATAAGGGAAGTCAGGCTGCCCCGTGGGAGCTTTGCTCAAGTCCTGAGTTGGTGTTGTGGCGGGGGCGAAGCCCAGAGGTGCAGTTCCTGGAGTGGTGGGAGGAGGAGGAACTTGTGGAGCATACTGGTCTGCTTGGGGTGTGCCAAAACTATAACCTGTTGGAGAGTAATATGATTACTTCTGTGACTTTTACTGTGTATCATTTCCAAGTGTTTCTTTGTGATAGTTAAAACATTATGCAGTAAAAAGCCTCAGTGTTGCAGTCTTTAACTTTAATGTTAAAAGTCCCACAAAAAACTAAATGACATCATACAACAAAAAATAAAACAGTACAAAAATCTACTTTCTATTAAGTCTCTTATTTTTTGCTGAAACAAACACATTTTAAATTCACGTCTTTTAGAACATCTACTACCAGAGCAAATAAGGACCTCTCTTCTGTTGAAAATGCTGAGTATGTTCATTCATGCTGTCCATCTCTGATAAGGAGTTCCTCCCTGACCACAGCCCCAACGTGTTTTATAAGCAGCATATGAATAACTAGTTTAGCATAAAAATATATTCTGCCTTGAGGATATATAATAGGACCTTTTCATCTTAGCATGAGGCGTTTGCACTCATATGTATACATATACATGTATATGTATACATATACATATATATATATATATATATATATAAAGACATTTCAACAAAGCTGACCATTATCTTTGTCAGAAAATCAAAAGACATCCAAAAAAACTTCTCATGTCCACATAACTCACAGTGTTAGCATATATGCTAGGTTACCCGTTAATACCTAGGTGTTGTTTTGACAAAGTGTAAGCAGTGAGGCTTCCCGAGTTACTGACCAAACTGAGGTGCCGTGCTGTATCCCTGCTGAGGGTAGCCCTGAGGTGCAGCGAAGCTGCCCGCCGGGGTCGTGACCAGGAATGCGTTGAAAGGTGATGGAGGTTGTGTGGGGGTTCCTCGACTCACGGACAATGGAGGTCCGTACCCACCTGCTCAAACACAGAACAGAAGTTTGTATAGAAATGGTTTTATGTAACATATATGTGTATGTCTTACATTAGTTTAATCATTTTTGCTGCAAGGACTGAAGAACTTTGGGAAATATTGCAGAATAATATTAAGCCTTTACATGTTTATTTATAATAATTCATTTCATTCTAAACAGATTTCTATAAGCTCAACTGAAAACAAGAAGCTTGTCTACTTCCTTCTTTACCCACAGAAGCATCCCAAATCACTTGGAGCATTATTGTGAACATCTGAATGAAGTACAAACAAAAAAAACTAAGACATAGCTTCAAAAGTCCTGAAGTATCAAAATGAGTCAATGTAACATAGAAAACCTTTTATCTATTAAAACAGAATAAATGCTAATAATGAAAAGATTATAATGTTGGCCCAAACTTCTCTATCTGCATCCACTTTAACAGACAAAAAAAATAAAAAAATAATAATAATAAAAAAAAAAAATTAAAAAAAAAAAAAAATATATATATATATATATATATATATATATATATATTAATGAATGAATATTCAATATTTGGTTTTGCAGAACACAAACTGAAGATGAATGAACCTGAAGGGCTGACACTGCAGTGAGCTATGCAGGTTGACCCGGAGGTGGTGATATGAAACCAAGCCTGACCAATAACAGGGGGAGGATGGAATCTATTCAAGGCTGCCATCTGTCCCAAGCAGCAAATTATCAGCAGCCTCAGCCATTATGAATCAGTGATAACACTTGCTGTTAACTGTCATCAGCCTATTGGCCACTCAGAGTACAAGCCCATTTTTGTGATACAAGAGCTTCAAGAAAAGCAAACGATAACACAGAAGAGAAACTAAAATATAAACATTGATCTATTCTGTAATGCAACTTACAGAAACAGAATTCAACAAATGAAAAGAAAGGATATTTTGTGTGTTGTCAAGAGGAGATGAAACACCTACCTATGGGTTGGCCAGTTGTCGACACCCACACTCCTTCAGGAACAGAAAAAAAACCATTAGACGAGGACATAACCGTCAGCTAAAATATAAAATGTCTCCAGAATCCTGTTTAACATTCAAAGTGACCCACATGCTGGAGGCTAATGATAAAGCAGCAGGACTAACACATTTAAACAGTATCTATGTTTCTCTCTGAACAGTGGGCCTCTCTCTCTCTCTCTCTCTCTCTCTCTGCTCTGGGTTCTCACTCACCCTGTGGCCCGTAAGGCTGCTGCCAGCCCTGGGCAGGCTGTGCTGTCCAACCATTAGCTGCACTCAAGATGCCCCTGGGTGCCCACTGGCCAGGGCAGAGCTGGCCAGGAGCTTTGCTGTCACGAGGTTCAGCCTTCTTTACTTCAACCTGGACAAAGGACAAGGAGGACACATTTGGCAACACCTGTATACCGTCCACGAAATCCTTCACCTAGATAGACCTCGCCTCAAACTTATAATTGAATCTCAACATGTTGGGCTATTTTTAAATCTTTTATTTTATTTGTACTCAGATAATGAGGGGGTTGTTGTTAATTGTTATTGTAACTTTGTAGCTGTACAACTATGTGTGTCAGGTACTAATTGCCAAGTGTGAATTTCACAGTAAACTAATGAATAGTGAAAGAACAATATGTTTTGTTTAAAACACATCACCTCCAGGTAAGAGTGTCTTGTGATGTACCTGAGAAACATAGTCTTTCTTGGATGACTTGCCCCATCTATAATAAAGTCATCCAACTGAATATCATGACTTACCTTCATCCAGCCGACGCTTTTAAGAATTTTGTTTTATTTTAATGTTAACTAAGTTTTAGGGGGAATGGATGTAGAGATCAATTTGTATCTTAGTTCTAACAGAATATAAAAGATAAGCATGCAGATAGTAAACATAAACAGTCTTTCCAGTCAATTTTTCATTGAATGTTCATACTGTGTCAAAGGTGAGAAAATATTTTCAACTGAGTACACGACACTGAAACACTTCGATCGCAGAATATAATGTCACTGCAGCCCAAAAACAATAGAGATCCGGAGTTTATTGGGGTGGTATTTCTATCATTTGTTATTTTTATTTGGTGAATATTAACTTGCGGTGTTAATCTGCTCAGAGACTTTCTCCATTAATTCACTTTTAAACAGTGATAATAGCGCTATAGCCGTGGATGACATAAAGTCCCATTTAATGTGCCACCCCAAAAATGTTACTTCCTGCAACTAGGCAAAGCTACCAGCAGTTAACCAGAGCAAAGAAACAGGTTGAGACTAAGGAGGAGGCGACCAGAAATAGACTGAGGGTTGAGTTATTAGGGTCACCTTGCAGGAGGAAAACGAATCGCAAATTCCTTCCCGCTTTAAGGTGTTGCCACCTTCCCCAGCCTCCCCTCTTCCTTCTCTGTCGACCTAATTACATGCACATGTTTCCGGCAGTGGCCCCACCGCCACCGGCAGCTATCTGAGTACCTTCTCCCGTGGGCATCACAGCTACGAGTGATGGATACCATGACTCCTGTACAGTCCCCAACAGCAGAACTGGGATTTGTTGCACAGTTTGATGTGCTCCAATTTCTAATTTTGTAACACATATCTCCCAGCCTCCCTCAAGTCCCAGGTAAGGTAATGTCAAGTCAAGAACAATGGATTAAGTTGAATCTTCATTCCTGCTTGAAATCAGGGCAGAGTCAAGGGGGGCGGCTACCACCTGTGAGTACACAGGTTGGGCGTAATTAATTACCCAGAACTGGGATTAAGATCATGTTTATGTAATAATCAGTAAAATATCTTATATTTAATTATTATAACTGATTGATAATACAAAATGTAGTTAAATCTGCCAGCGCTTCTCTTGGAAAAAAATGAATTTAAAACAGTTAAAAAGCATCAACTTGTCGAGAAGAATCGCTCTGAAATCAGGGCGTTTAAGGTGTTGACCTCCACGTCCCTGGACTTTTGTTGCATGTCATCCCAAAAGTACGTCTACATTACTTACTGTATGTTCTACTCTCCTGTATCAAAACAAAAAACTATAAAAGTACTTACATTCTCAGGACTTTATAAAACAGAAGCTGCTTTAACAGCATCAATAAATGTTCTAAAGCTCTGATTAAATATCAAACGTGTAAAGAAAAGGTCTTCTGATTGTCAAGCATGGCAGACTGACCTCTAAATGTTGTAATATGAAATGTAAATCAAAAGAACAGGAGAAAAAGAAGACCTGTTACGACACTACCGGGTGGAAATTAAGAAGCTGCGTTTGACTTTGATTATTTTCTTAAACCTACAAATTATTTCTGTCTTCATGGAGGGCAGAAAGGAGACTGTCTCTCCTCTTGTATGTCTGCAGAGATTTAAGAGCTGCTAATTACAAAGTGTCTATTGGGTAAAAGGGAGGTTGTTAATGAATGAGAGCTTTATTGGAGCCTTTTAAATCCATGTGTCAGGACCAATCTTAGCCAGATATTTATCAAGTACTGTAGTACTTTCATTTACTACAGATATTTTAGTGGTTTGTTTGACTCCGCTGAATGTGCCAGGTGGTTGGAGACTTTCACATGCAACAGAACAATAAATTGCATCCCAGAGGGTAAGGAATTGTGCTTCAATATAACACTATAGTGAAATAATTATTTCTTTCCCGGATGGATAGATTACCTGACACTATCTCAAGTGTCTTTGCACAGTAAACTCCAGCCATCTGGTACACCCACAGAGTAAAAACAAACACTACCAAGTGACATGCAAATATTATTGTGAGACTCATGTCTCATCCTGAGCAGCGTTTCAGAGAGAACTGCCATTTGTTCTTTAGAGAGCTGACAGACACAGTATGGAGATTCTTCAACTGAGGTCACTGACTTGAGCTTTTTCTTTTAAGTTTTCAAAAAGAAAAAAAAACATGTTGACATGTAAGTGACCTGCCAACGAAATATCAGAAGAAAAAAAAAAGAAAGAAAAAAAAACAGAATTGATAGGACCAATCCTTTAGGTGATTCATAGTCTGGGAATTCATTTACAGTTAGACTTCATGTGATTTTTTAGCTTTAATTTCTTTAAATTTACAAAAAAACAGATCAAACAATGTAGCTTTCAAATTAGGAATAACATGTAGATCAGACATCCTAAAGGAGTGGTCAGTTTAAACAAAGCCTTGGGTGACAATAGAAACTGTATTATAACAGCATACATGAAGGATCATTAAACATAAGAATGAGGGTTGTATTTGTTTAGAGCATTATTGACAAACAGACAGAAAGGAACTTAGTGGCCAGCTCATGTAAAGAGGTTACCATTGTGGTATATGATGCTAATGTCCATTGAAAACGAGGTCTACCTTTTAAAGCAGCATCATAGTACATCTCTCATTTTGTCACCCAAGCCTCTGTTCGGTCTTAAGGGTAAAATAAAACTACAACTACACACTTTTTTGCCCATGATGTCGTGAAAATGCATGTTGACAGCCTGGTCCACTGATTGTTCGGCCTCGAAAGTAATAAATCCAAAACCTAGCCAACGACCAAGAGTGAATCAAGGTAGCAGGGGGGTTGTGACAACACAAGATGAAGAACAGTATTGGGCTTCAGCAGAGTGAGGATCCGTCAAGACTGAGCAAGAGGCTCCTGGGGTTCGGATGATGTCGCAGACTCGGAGAACAACACAAATCCAAGACTAAAGCCTGAGGGATTGAAGGAAACTCTTTTTCTTTACTGTGCAGTGAGAAATTTAGTGAAGATAACAACACAGGACTGCTTAACTGCTAAACATGACGACTGATGAGTGCAGCATTTGATTTCATGTGAAATATCACAATGAAAAGTTCAATTAAGTGCATCTTCCACCCGCTCACAATCTTATATGCCAATCAAACCAACAGTTTGTTACTTTATGCCGTTTCATCCAAACCCCACCTTGATCTGTCCCTTGGTATTTCGCTGTGGAGCTCACACTCGCAGCAGCCATTGTTAATGCATCACAAAAATATGGAGAAACACAAACTGTAGAATGCCTAAAGCTTTCTCCAAGCTTTCCCAAACTCAGTATTTTACTTTTGAGTCAGCCAGGATAAGCCTAAATGGACAATTGAAATATTTCTCACAGAAGTAACACAAAGATATAGGCCACAACAGCTTTCTTAAAGTGGGACGTGCTGATTTTAATCAAGAGTTTTCATGGGAGATATACAAAGTTCATCGACAAAAAAGCCCAAGGTCCAAAACTGACTTCACGCCACCTGCTCATTCAACTTTTTGTTTGACAAACTGTAACAGAACTTTTCAGAGCAAGTGCTGTGCTGCTGTGATCTACTTCCAATCTGATTCACATTAGGCCATGGCAGATCTGGGTTGTGCACACAGCTCTACCTTGGGACCTAGCCTGAATCCAATTAACCAATCCTAAGAGACAACCAAGATTTTTAGAGACCTCAAGTACCCTGCCAAGCGTTCCCAAGCTTCATGATCTATCGCTATTAATAACATCTGTCAATGACCCGTCCTTCATCTAAATTTAAATTCAAGTTGACACACATTACAGTTTGACATATTCTGGTTAAAATGGCATGTCTCAGTAATGCTACAGCAGAATACTAAAAGAACTTTGTGGACAAATGATAAATAGGATAAAGCTGAGAAAGGATTAAATATTCAATTGACAGACATCGTCTGATACAACTTGCTGAGTTACACACTGTTTTAGGTACTTTGTTTTGAACTAGTGTATCTTTTTCATCTTACGATTTGACTTGAATTTCCCTCGGGATCAATAAAGTATCTATCTATCTATCTATCTATCTATCTATCTTGATTGAGTACTGCACAATGTAATACTGATGTGCAAAGTGGAAAAAAATCCAATGAAAAATACTGAATAAAACGGGGCAGGACTTAAAAAGTCACTTCTTCAATCACACTAATAATCTTACATTTTTAAATGATAATTATTTTCAAAGTTGACCTTTTTGCTATTATAATCAAATGCTAGAGCAAACTTTCTGAATAAACTATTTCATTCTTTTTACTAACAGTTTCTTTCCTTTTTTCCCAGGCAAAACAATCTCTCTCTCTGCCTTATTCTAATGATAACAATAATAATAATAGTAATGATAATAATGATGATAATAATATGCAAACATTCAGCCAACTTAACACTTTGATGCAACTTTGTATACGACCCATTTGAACCAAGTATAAAATAGTTTTGGTGCCTTTGCGTTTGGCCTGTACCTCTGGGCTACCAGTGAATGCACAGTAACCTAAAGGAGAAGAGACAGATCTTAAGAGACACCGTTAATCACATTCAAACCATTCACAGGGAGAAGGGGGACAGAAGAAAGAAAAATAGAAAGGGCTTACTTACAAAAATACTTAACTTTCTACGTATGGGAAAACACATACTAAACCAATTAATAAACAAGTATCAGTTAGGACTTAATCAATGTAAAGAAAACTTAATCCAGTGTTTAAATTCTAAAGGTTTTAGTAAAATCATTATTTATTCTATTAAAGATTATGTTATGGTTGTTACTGGTGCACTACATACATCATCTTAAATTCCAATGACAAACTATTCTGGGTTTCTCCCAACAGAGAATGAATGGGAGGTTTGAAGAAGAGTAGGAATGCATGTTGTAGGTCAGAGGCCGCTGCATGTAGGACAAATGCAGATGAAACAGCTGTGACTGTAAGTCAGCGAGCAGAGAATGACACCAACACTGCTGGTGGCGTGGGCTCTGATTCCCAGCGAGGCCATCCATTCTAAAAGAGTCACTAACTCACGACTCATTCATTCATTTAAGAGGATTGAATCGTCTGCCGTGTGTAATTTTACTCTCAGAAAAGGTTAGAGGATTCCTGTCACAGCTGAAGCTTTTTTTGAAGCAGGTTTTAACAGATGTCATTGTTCTTATGATAACAATGAAGTTTTCACCTTCAGCACTGTGGCTGCAACCAGCCTCTTTAAAGAACAACCTCCTCCCCACACACACGCTCAGACTGTGCTCAATGTGCCAGTTGCATGTTGTGATGAAGTACAGATTTTTTTTGGAGCACCTACTTTCCTCCTGTAAGCTGCCTTCTCTGTTTAAAAGTTACTGACTTCCTCTGCTTCATAACTCTGTTTTAGTTTTACTTTGTAGCAGATCAAAGATTCTTGGGGCTCTCTCTAAAGGTGTGCATCTCTAATTTGCCAGACGATTTTGATTCTGTTAGATTCTATACAGCTACGATCCGATTCAGGGATGATTCATTAAAACATAAAACAATTCTGTGCGATTCAATCCGGTATAAATTTGATTCAATCTGCTTTGATACAAGAGAATTGAATCAAATGTTTTTCTTTATGGAACTGATTTAAAAACTATAATCAGTGTGATAGTTCAAATTCTTTTCATCTTTGGAGACTAATGTTATTTACACTTTAATTGTTTTCTGTCAATACAGCAGGGTGAGTTCAAATTGTTTGAGGGGTTGGGGGCTTTTAAAAGGTTAGGTTCACTTTTTCGGTCAGTGTTTAAAAAAAGAAAAAGTCTGATTCACGTACAAACATTAAACAGATGTCCGCAATTGGAGTAACTTAAACAGCCAGGGTCTTTTGAAATGTTTGAAGAAGCGCATGTGGGAAACATTTAATGAATCCTTAAACTCATCGGATCCAAGAGGACTTAAATCGAGACACATCCTAAACCAGATCTTGATGTTTCACTGAGCTGTTAGAATCTTTCTCAGAGACCTCATAACATTTATTAACATAAAAAACTGTGCACAATTAGTGGGGATAGCTCATTTTTAATGTATTCATCATAATCAACTTAAGAAGAAAGACATATTGTAAGCCAAAAGATATTTTTTTTATATCCGCTCTGACCAAGTGAGGTTAAAGCCGGCCAAAGGCTTAACCAACGTTCGTCTAAAGGCTTTTAAGATGTAATCTTTTCTCGCTCTCCTTAGCAGTGCCTGAAGAACTCTTCTTTCCTAGAAATAATGTATTTGACTGAGTGGTCTGTGGAAAAGTCCGATGTTGTTACACAAGGTCATGAAGGACACTGCATCAGTCCTGATCAGAGCCTGCCATTTCTGAGACAATCATCACATCTGAGCTTGTGACAAAAGGCTGACTAATTATCATTATCATCATCGTTAAAGACATTTACAAGTTTCTATTTGTTCATTAGAATTTCCTGTTAAAGGTTTCATGTTTATCACAGAAGAGTATTTTTCATTAGATCAAGAAACGGTGAACGACTTCCTACATTTTATTTCCGCTGTGCTGACTTGGTTTAAGGTTTTGTTTGACATTCTTTTTGTGCCCGTTGTGGGTGACAGTTTTATAATTAAATTGAATATCTCCATCTGAATGGGCTTTTTTCTCTTTGGGCCAGAATAGTTTGTCATGAGATTTAAGATGGTAAGGTATGGAGAGGGGAGAGAAAAAACGGGATCAGCTTTTACCTCGGGGCCTCTGCTTCTCCGCATCATAGATCATTACCACCTCTGTGACCTTGAATGGGACAAAAGGGAAACAGTGGCTCCATTTAGAAAACCAGACAGCATCCTTACATTGTCCGACTAAATATTCTACCACAATTTGATCAAATAATAATCAGTTGTCCAAAGGCATTCCAATAAAATCTAATTGTTCATACTATGGTGTATTGACCCTATCCAAAGTCACATCCATTCAAGCATTCTAAATAATTATAGGAACCGACTTGGATTATGTGCTCGGCAATACTCACCACTCCGAATCTATTGAAATAGTCCCTGAGTTCAGGCTCGCCGCAGTTATGGGGGATTCCACCTACAAATATCTTCTTTGATTTATTGCTATCGGCTTTGCTGCCCTTCTGAAAGAAAACAAGGAGTGTATGGATTTCAATGTCTATTATAGAAGGATCACTCTCAGAGGAGGCCAGTTATACATCATCTATTCAGGCAGTGCAGAAAAATTAGGTTCTCCTCTTGCCCTGGGGTATAATTCTTAACATGTCATGTCAATGCAAACACTAGTCTCCACAGATCAGGGAGCACGGCTTACTCCACTTACTCTCTTCCACAAAGCACTTCATGGCCGTGCACTGCACTCACGCTGTAGGGGCTAGAGGCTGCTTACAAAAAGTGTACGTTTGGACGATTACATCTTCTGCTTCAGTCATGTTTCAGCCAAATGAGAGAGACTTATACACAGATTTTTTTATTTTTTATGGCAAAAATCAATAACTAAAGCAGCTTTTGCATTATAAACAAAATGACTAATAGATCTGCAGTGGCTTGATAGCATTTTTGATTGAGTCACAAATTACTCAAGTTGTTCTTGGACTTCTGGTTTTCATAAAAATGCAAATTTTTTTACAAAGTAAAAAGCAATTTCCTGTACTATACCAGTCTACGCAAATCTAAGGCTTTTTTATTTTTTCTTAGCTTTATGAAATAGAGTAGTAGAAAAAAATGTCAGCAAAGAAAAATATTTTAAATATCCACATTACAAACTGCTCTAAATTTAAAAACAAATCAAAGCTGCATTTATTATCTTGCATGGTGACAATCGAAGACATACAACTGTTACGCTGAACTAGATATCTACAGTTGTTGCTTCAGTCCCTTGGTCACAAGAAGATGCTTCTGTGATTTATCAAAAACTAATTTAAAGAATTCTCAAAGGTATGAAGGATGCAAAAAGAAATCCTTTAAGAGAGACGATGGGAAAAAAAAAATCTCTGAAAATGAGATTCAGGTCAAAGACATTGAGTGAGGATGGAGACATTGACATCTTAACATGGCCTCCCTAAGTAAAAATCAGAGGCCTCTTACCCAGCCCTCCTTGGTTCGAGACTTTTCAGGCTGCATTCCTCTGGGAGTGCAAGGCTTCGGGTCAATCTGACAGTAATAAAGAAAGAGAGAGAGAGAGAGAGAGAGAGAGAGAACGTTTGACATTCGGCCCAAATGAAAGGCACCTTCAAATGTCCTTATTCACTGAGTCCATTACAGTATATTGGTTCCCCTCCCACTACTGAGAAACATATGTACTGACACACATTAAATTTAAATGTGGGGCTAATAAAATGTTACGCCCTTCTCTGCCTCAGTTAACACAAAAAAGGAGGCAGCCTGTCATTCACGGGACGCTGATTGTGTGGGAGCATTAATGTAGAGGTTAAAACCAGATTAACAGCCATCTCTCAGAAATCTTGGTTTAACTGTTAATCTAGCTCATTTGGTTTTCAACAGGTACGTCTTAATAGACATACAAATGCCAAAAATCTGCATCATCGGTACAAATGACTGCAGGCAGGTACATGTACAACCAAAAGCCAGACCGCACTTCTCCTTGAAAAACTTCTGAGTCCTCTGTATGATGAAACACAAGATGAGGTGTTCACATTGTTCACACAAAACGCAGGCTGATTACTGCGCTGATTTGACAATCTGCTCTTTTGATTTCAAATACTCACATTTCTCCCATCAAGATTGTGCGGCTTTGTCTCCAGCACCGTCCGGACACAATTGGGGTCTTTGAATTTGACAAAGCCGAAGCCTCGCGACTGATTTGTAGTTTTGTCCTTCATGATGACACAATCTACTACTTCCCCGTACTGTGAGAAGTAGTTCCTCAGTGTCTCTGAGAAGAGAAAGAAAGGAATAATGTAACAGTGCTGCTATATAAAATGAGCACACAAACACTGTGAGCACTGTGAATGTGAAGTTATAACCCCAGGTATAACTCAGCCCTGTTTCAATCCAGAACAAAACAAGGTACCAACTCTCACTTTCATTGTGGAAAATGATGCTTAGATAATGTTTTTACGTTCTCAAAAGGTATGAAGTTAAGTTGCTGGAGCATGATTTGTACTATGACAGGATATTAGTAATTGTACCCATTAAAAATAAATAAATGAATAAAACTGAAACAGAGCAGTTCCACTCAAGTGGTACAGTAACACTCCTAAATGGCAAACATAGCACTGACCCACTGGCATGTTTCAAGGCACCAAATATACACCCTACTACTGAAACGCCTTCACACACCCACAGGAGCAGGGAGTGCAAGTTGGAACAAACGAGGACTCACTTTGCAGCAAGTTATCGTAATTGCTTTTCTCATTGCTGGGAAGCCCCGAGGCATTGCCACGGAAACAAGCTCAGAGTTATAGAGTAGTGGTTCAGATCTTAATGTTAACAGTGCTGTTAACACACTAAACCCTTGTGTGGTGTTATACAACAGCCAACTGAGCTAGAGGCAGTAAACGAAGCCATCTCTGAGCAGCTCTGAATGGGCGGATATTGTAGAAACACACCTGGTGTAGACTGTAGACCACCACTGATCCTAAATCACTACTGGTGATGTCACCGATACCTCCATCAAGGCTTTCATTTCATTTTGGACATTTGGTCACAATCGTTTTTTTTTTTTTTTGCATGTGTAAAGCACATGTGAGTACGGTACCCGTCTCACTCAGGGTTGCCACCACAGTTTTTGAGACACTGCCTCAGCTCTCAATGTCTTGTAATACAAGTAAACATCTCGGAGTATTTAGGGCTGCATGTTAATAGGAATGATCATGGTGTGTACATTTTTTTTTCCACGTAAACTTCATAGGAGTGGGTTTTTGTTTTTCAGATTAAGAGCAAAAAAAGGAGTACATGGTGCATATAGATGTAATGTTTGATTAGAGACTTAAGGAACGAGTTAATGTGGCCACTGACACAGCACATAAACAAAACGCAGAGATAAACGTGGATACTCAGAACTACCATGTTGGCAAATGAATGGAAGCAGGAGGATATTCTAGTCCTGGTGAACTTGTTTCTGTTATTTCAAGTCACCTTTAAACCTTAAACAGTGGAAAATGTGGCTCCTGAAACGCAGCAGCACCCCACCAATGAGCTACACCGACATCTTTTTTGGACGTTCATTAAGATAGATTTAAAATGTATAATCTGCTAATACAATGCAATAAAAGAAGGAGGTTAAAAAAAAGTAGAATGACACTTTCCAAATAAAGAAAACTGCATCAATGAAGCTGTTCAGAGGTCACAAGTAGACTCTGACAACACTCTCTGAGAGACACTTCATGGGACATTTGCATGAATAGTAATGCAATCTAGATACCGGTACTTGGAAATGCACAGCACAGCTCCAACACTCTTCTGCAGGGCTATAGCATTGTGACAAATATATGTGATGTACCTTACCATAGTGTTCATAATCATGTTATTCCACAAAGGTAATTTCTTTTTGACACAAAAACAGGCATCTTGTGTCATAACACAGCTGTGAGAACACTTAGTGATACACAGCATATGAGCACAAACAGGCAGATCTATCAGACAGCATCTGATGACCGAATAAAGAAGCAAATCTTTCTCCATCTGCTTAACTCTCACAGCCATGTTGTTACTATATTGTCAGAGAGTGCATCAGACATCCTATTTTTAAGTAATATAAGTTATGCCCAATTGCAAAACAGAATTTATTTATATCAGAAGTGATATTTATGTAAGAATGAGCATGCTTGGATATATGTTTTGAAATGTTTTCCCAGTTGTGAAGAATATGTCACGGCTCAACGTGACCTGAAAACCTATAGATTTTTATTTTTTTTAATGAACAAGACTTTCAACAAGATCCTGTGGTGTAAAAGCAAAACCCTGCAGCAGTGCTAAACACGTTTCTGTTGAGAGAAATAATTTGTGAATGAAGAAAGAGCCTTCATGAGTTGAACATTTGACTCACCTTGTGTGGTACTCCAGTCCAATCCTCCAACGAAAAGTTTCCTGAAAAGCAAATGACCCTGAACTCAGTCATGCATCCTCACTTTTAGGGTAGATAAAGCTGTTTCACAAGTACCATGACAAAGCCACACACTAAAGACATGACAGACAGGCAGGGTCTGCATATCCACATGCACGGAAAGACACAAAAAACACACAGATGTATTGGTGTAGAAAATTGCAGGCACAGTTTCAAAGGAAGCTACAGCTGACTAAACAGTCAAGTACACAGATATTACACAACGTGAAGCAACGCTAATACCAAAGCTGGTGCAGCTTAGAGAGAAATATACGCATAGCTCCAGATAAAAATGGTCTCGTATGTGTGTGAGTCATGTTAGATTCAGTCTCCTGGACCGTGGATCTCACTTTGTCCCTATATCACTGAATTCAGAGAATAACAGGCTTTTTATTAACCTCCTGACACCTAGGTTACCCCGGGACAGAGCCAGGACATTTAAGCAAGCTAGCACACCCCTGAGCTGACTAACACTGACACCCAGAGTACCCCCGGAGTAGACCCGGAGTAGACCCGGTCAGAGAGCGGCTGCTCGGCTCCCTGCACGCCGGGCGGTGAGCTCTGATTCGGGGCTGCTAAACTGGAAGTTCAGCGGTATTTAAAGAAGCACCACCAGACAAGCTAACGAGTTTTATTATGTTTCACCCGGCAGCGTGCTAGTGGCTGTGTAAAGAAGTGAAGGGCTGGCGGACAGAAGGATGCTCCATCCTCCAGCAGTGCCCGCTAAATGTCCTCGCTGCTCTGCTGAAGTCTGGGAGAGGAGACTTTCGCTTCGCGCTAAGCTAGCCGAGTTACTCCGAGCTAACTGAGAACAGCAGTTAAATAAGTAACAATAATTAAAGCATTCATTTGACAAACACAGGTGTCAGCACTCCAGACAAACGTGGCACATTTCTCCGGAAGAAATAGCAATAACAACTAAGCTACTTAAATGAATACTTTCACTTTTTTTGGTCCGTCTTTTCCTCAGGCTAGCGATGTCGCTTAGTAAGTAAAGCTAGCTTAGCTTACGAGCTAACGTTAGCTGTCAAATGACAGCTTGACAAGACAGCGCGCGCACTACAACGTACAACACAGTTCAAACTTTGTCAAGGTTTCATGTTTTATTTAATAGATCTTACCCGACTTCATCTCCGACTAAGTTGTTGTTCATTTCTGAGGCTGAACAGGGGGCTGTAGGAGCTGTGACCGGCTTCTTGTTTTCAGTGCTGCCCCTCTCAGACTGAGAGCGGAGGAAGGTCACTCCGCTTTTTGGTTCAAACTCTTCTGCGCAGTGACGACGCTGCAGGGGGGCAGCGGCCTTTAAAGGAACATTACAACCAACCACCATGCACTACCTTCACTATTTTTTTAAATGTCTTTTAATTGTGCATAGCTAAGGCATTGCTATAGGAACATTGCTTTACATTTATTTTGTTTACTTGCTATGAGAGTAGATTTATAATCACTATTAACTATGCTTGGCACCAATGCATCAAGACAAATTCCAGTTACTTGGTAATGAAATCAGATTCTGATTCTAATGATGTGAAAGCTTTGTCAAGAAGCAGCCCTTACAACATGAACAAATTGCCCATAAGAATATTTAAAAAGCAGAAAGCCCTCTGAAGACGTAAAAGATCCAAAGTGCTGATTTTTTGCTTTTAGTAGAATGTAAGTTTATGTTTAAACTATTATCAATATTTTCCTTCCTGTTGGAAGCACTTATCTTTGGACCAGAAGATTGCACTATGGTAATCATGACTTAAACATTAAGTTCTGAAATCATGCGACCTTATTAAAAAAATATAGCCAATAAAAGCATTAAAATGTCAAATTAAATCCAAAAACTAAATAAGCAACAGACAAATCAGTTTCACGTTACAGATGCAGTATGTGCTATTTGAAGAAATACAGTTAAATTACTTTAATAAAGATGGACATTGGTTTGATCATACCTTTAGTATACAGTATATAAGGACATCTTTGGGCCACATATCCATTGTCACAATAAAGCCAAACCTATCAACAGAAATAAACAATTTAGAAAAGTCTTCCTTCATGTAAAATAGAAACTTGGAGAGGAAATGTCTCTGCTCAGTGTCTAGGTATGAATGTCAGAACAGATTTCTGATTACAGTGGAACAAACCCCTTCAAATGACCATGAAATGCATAAAATTAATAGAGTAAAAAAAAAAAACTTACTTTTATCAAGTGTCATGAAACTAGTCCTGATGAGCTTTCCAGCATCCAAAACCCAAGGTGTCTTTATATTTCAAATACAATTTAATTCAGTCATCCAAGAGGTTTCCTGTTGCTAAAACACAGAATGATTACACGACAGCCACCATTAGGCTTATAACACACAAGTGACGAGCATTCGAAGCTGACATTTAAAACATGAAACATAAGTGACAGAGGTGACACATAATGTACCTAAATAATACCCTTTAGGCACAATACCTGTCAATTTACTTTTAAAAATAGTCAGTGACAATGTGAGCGACAGAAGTCTGAGTGAAACCTTGGGTTCTGCTGAAGTGTGTTAAACTGCATTTATATCAACAACCCCCAGGTATATAGACTTATACAACTTAATGTTTACAGATACTGCATTCATTTTATAAAGAAATAAAAATGAAAGTTAAACAATAAAGCCATGTGAACACTGAACACAATTTTAATCACACACATTGTTAACTTTTCTTGTTCTGCTGATTTTTTTTTTTTTTCAAATTCTGCAGAAAAAAATTAACTTATCAATCCACTATAGTCTTAGTCACAACTTAATTAGTTTGAACCTAAAATATAAGATTAGCTCACTATGATTGTTATAGTGAAATACAACTTTGAGAGGGTGATAGGACTCAGCCGCAGAGCTACAGAGCTACAGTAAGATAAGATAATCCTTTATTCATCTCGCAAGCGGAGACATTTACAGTGCAGCAGCAAAGCAGGATAGCAGGAGTGCTTCCTGCACCCCGAAGGACCCGAGTCTCCTCAGCAGGTGAAGTCTGCTCTGGCCTAGGTTAAGTATAGAGACATTTGAACTCTGAAAGATGTTATTGACCAATCAGAGTCAAATATTCTACAAAGCATTATATTTTTATATATATATTTATGGAGATCATTACAGTTATTTTAACAATCAAAAAAACAGCCAACTATTTATTTCAAAAGTTTACAGGCTAGATTTTGTTTTTACTGTAAATACTATTCAAGTTTCCTGTGCATCAATATCTACAAATGAGCTAAAGTTTTTTTTAAACAAAATACTGTGTTTTTTGACATGTCTCTATATTGATTAGACCTAATGAAGAGGTCACACATTACCATATACCATTTTACCGATATTGCATTTTTCTATACAGCAGTTACCATTAGCAGTCACTGAAATTAATCAGTTTTTCCAGCGGGATTTTCTATCAATGTTTCTTTTTAATAGCAATAAAAAAGTGCATTATTAAAAATATAACATGACCTCATCCCTCTAGATTGTCGGTTTTATTCATCACTTAAGCATTAAGCATATGTGTCTTAATAGAGTTAAGGGGCAGAAGTTTTACCTGAAGACCATAATGAAAAAAGCTGTGACCACATAAAGAGGATACAATGTTTTCTAATCACTGGGTCATGTAATAAATTAGAATCTGATATAGCTATTTTAATGCTGATACCACCATAATACATCTACAGGACTTATTACACTACAGTTAAGAAAGATTACTGGGTTGTTTTTTTTTCAAACTTAAGAAAGTCAATCATACCTCATTCCTTTGAGACAGCTGTCATAAAACCATAACTTCACACACTGCTACATATCTCTTCAGCTCACACTCCATTAACTTCGAGAGAAAACACAGCACCCTCTTCCTGTTATGTGCAGAACAGCAACTCTGCAGAAACACTAAAGGAACACAATTGGTTCAATGTGTCCACTAACTAAATCATTACCAGTTTACCCCAGGTCTTTTCATTCTGTAGCTGAAGTACACAACAAGTCAGCTTAAAAATCACTCTTAAAAACTCTTTTATTGTCAATGTCATCACACCAGCATCCCGTAACATAGCTGACTCATTTACTGGATATTTTTTTCACTGATTCTAGCTCTAAATATCTTGGTCATAAATCAAAGCTAAGAGCAGACAAACGTTTGAAAAATAAAATGTAAATACTATAATAGTGGTAAATGATTTTAAACAACAGGGTCATTCTAATGGCAGATTATTTGGTACTTAGGGACTTGGGTTCAAGTCTCTTGGGTTCAATTTTCTGCAACCTTTTGGACAAGCTGAGGAATCTTTAGAGACCTACTAGGGCAACCTGGTGAAATAAAAATACAATTATGTAAAATAATTGTTGAATATGTACAGAATTAAACAACAGAAAAATAAATTTGAAGATTTTGCATCTGGAGGTAAGAAATACATGGAAGTAGATTTTCTGCATTGTCAGAGGGGAAACAGAAAACAAAGAAAAAAACACATGACATAAAGGTCATGTAAATAAGTAACTGTATCACTAATAAAAATGTGAGTGTAACTAAGATGGAGTGTGAACAAAGTGCTTGTTGTTCATTCATATCTGAAGAAGAAATATAATAATGTTACATTTTAGCAAGATGCTGAAGCAGAAACAAATCAGTCAACAAGTTCATGTGTTAGCAGTAAAAAATGGGAGGAAGAGATATCAATAAGATTAGGTGTTATTATTGATTTAAGTGTTGAAGGTCACTCATACATGGATATGTTTAAAACTTAAGAAGACAATTCTAACTTTTGTTTATCATCCTTTAACAATAATCATATAAAATGAAGTTGTGCCTTGTTTAATGTTGTTTTGATTAATGCGTGGTGATTCTTTAGCAAATAATCAAGGTTTGGAGAATTGTATTCTCTTTATTATTGACTCAATTAATGAACAACAGGGCAGTCATTTAAAGGCAATGGTTGATAGACGTGGGTATATGTGCTTGCATGTATTTTAAAAAAGGCTAATCCATAGACAGAAAGAAAAACAGCATAGGCATGATCCCTGTTAGTTTTTAGTTTGGACGTTAACCAACTCACTGCCCTAGCTCAGGATGATAAACCCATGTTTTGTAAGCTTGATTATACATTAATATAAGGATTATCTTCTAAAGTACACTGATTGAAATCATTAGAAATGATCCTAGTAGGTTTCACTTCTGCCCAACTACGCCTAAAAGCCGACAGAGTTAATTCCCATGCAAAGGTTTCTGATGGGCTTTTTAGGGGAGAGTGTGACATGAATATATTTGAGAAGTGCACAAAAAGAGTAATGGTTTATTGTTTTCCATGTCAGAGTGCTGCGCTCGCAGCAGTACTGTGAGCTTCAGTGGAAAGAAGTATTATTCAAAGGCAGTGTGGATGATGAGCTCCGTGTGTGAGTGGTAGGTGGATGAAAATCTGCGAATGTATGAGGACCCTCACTGAGAAGCCGCTTCCACTCAGCTTCACCTAATGGGACTGAAGTGGATGATGGGTAACCAGGGCAGAGGGGCTGTGAAGATGAACAGATGTTGCATTTTTGACCGCCATTCTGTCTCATGCAATTCATACATACATACGTACATACATACTGTATACAACAAATGGAAAGAGACTATATATATATATATATATATATATATATATACTGTATATATATATATATATGTATATATATATAATTTTATGTTTAAATAAATAAATACTTCTAGGAAAGTTTTACAAATAAATGTTTTTTATCTAAATATGTAAAGGCTTGTTTTATTCTACATCTCCAGTTCAAGCAGTTCATATGATCTTATGCAATAGGAACACGTTTGAA
Organism: Symphodus melops; assembly: GCF_947650265.1. Taxonomy (NCBI): domain Eukaryota; kingdom Metazoa; phylum Chordata; class Actinopteri; order Labriformes; family Labridae; genus Symphodus; species Symphodus melops. The sequence continues at coordinate 8,674,403 of NC_136698.1, forward strand.
TTAGAGCCAGCGCAATGGTTGACATCAGCTGTCCCTGCCAAGGCTCAAAGAGTAGAACAAATTGAAGAGCTCTCACTCTGCTTCTCTTTATCCATACTATAAACTTTTATTCAACACAGCCATGCCAACAATGACAATCTCCAAATGTTTCAAAAAATGTCTTGCAGGTTGTTGGACACAGGGCTTATCAATTTTCTTAAGATGAAATTGATGAAAAGATTTAAACTATGCTGTATGTATCTGTCAAAGCTTCCACAAATATGTTTCAGTTAGCTTAATTTAGCATAAACACTTGCCACAGGGTATTGATGTCATTTCTGGAGGCTGCCCATAACGAGGGGAAAGGTGGGAAGTGGTCTTTCTGTGGTCCAGCTGCACAGGTGGCCCGGCCCATGGAGGTTAGCAAAAACCATCCTGTCCATCCTTAATTTAAGCAATGACCTATTGAATTTTACTTTATTGAAACGACAAAACTACAAGCCCTGTAATTGGGTTGCTGGATAGCATTGTATTTCCTACATTTACAACATTCCCTTTATTGCTGCCCTTTACTAAATACTGCAGTTTCTGGAAGGTACAACGCAGTATAATTAAATGGTGATCAATATTTGTCAGCTCTAACTGGAATATGATACTCATGATTTTAGTTGCCATGGTCTCTTGTATTGACAAATAAAATCTGATATTGAAGGGCTCTTTCACTGAGCTGTTGAGGGGCCCGACTATTGCTTTGGGTGAGCCTGCTGTAGAGAGAAAAAAACTTGAAATAATAATTAAAAAAAAACCCAATATTGACAATTTAAAGTGAGCAATGTGCTCAAAAGGGGTAGTTTACTTCTTACTCCAAATGCCCCGTGTCTGAATGTTTAACTTAATCTTTTTTACATTTATTTGTAATTCTGTGTATATCCAGATGCAGTGATGTGCATTTGTCTTCACTGACAGAATTATAATTGTAAGAAACCCATCAATGGTGGTTTGTCGCTATGCTGCAAAGGCTGTCACACCCTGATTTTCAGTCAACCTAATGACAGACTCAACTTACATTGCATCTTCCTGTCAATCAGGTAAGCATGCCTCATTGTTAATAACTGTTATCAATAAAATCAAAATGCATGAGTTATTCAAAGATAGTCATCCCTGTACAGTGTGATCAAGACATGATCTGATCAATTTTGTTTTTTAAATCAGGCTGTAAACGATTGAATTTATGTTTTGAAAACAGGCTTTTTAATAGATGTGTATATGTGAGTTCCAGTGCTTCTGAAACCAGGCACAAGCGCACACTAAACGGCTGACTGCATGGTTGTGCACTTCCACACTGGCTTAACTGTTCAACACTGGAGGTTGCCTGGTGATAGCTAGGGTCAGTATTTTAGCGTTGAGTGAGTCATCTTCTAAACAAAGGATCTTGGGCACTGCTGCCTCGGTTTTTACTCCAAGAATGTGTGTGCGCTTTTGACCTGTAGTGAAACTTCAGCTGCGTCAGCAACTCAGAGCCCGTTATAAACCACCGCGTCCTGCCTTTCACTCTCTTCTGAGTAAAGACACAGTCTGCCAAACCGTTTACTAGAAACAAACAACAACCGCCGCCTCCACATCCAACAAAATGACCTCTGCTGCTCAGCCCATTTTCTCAAAGGGAGAGACATGCAAGGCCTCCTGGCATGACGCGAGCGCCGGCTACAATGAGACCGATACTCACCTGGAGATCATGGGTAAACCCGTGATGGAACGCTGGGAGACCCCGTACATGCATTCCCTGTCAACGGTGGCAGCCTCAAAAGGTAAAAGTGAAGGTTTGATTAAATCATCCATTATCGGACACGGTGATTCATTGGGCATATGGGTCCGATAATGGACTCCATTCTGAGAGGGAAAAAATGCCCAGCGTCTCCTACAAGTGTCTGAATGCAACTGTAACTCATAACATGTTCATATTAGTATTGTAAACTGTCTGGCACTATCTATTTTAAAGTTTCCTTTCTGTGAAAATAACTTTAAACACTTTTATATCACTTTTATGCTTTAAAAATATGAAGTGTGATGTTTCTTTTTTCAGTTAAAGTATTTTGTTTAAAAATTTTGTTTTGGGGAATGGACCTTTTAAAAAGTATCACACTTTTTTTTTTTTACTAGGCTCAAACCTTTTTTATATCGGCCTTTAAATAAAACAGTCGAGTCAGCTTTTTATGACAGATGGAAAACAATAATCTATGATACTTTCAGTCTCAAGTATGTTGTGAAACATACTTTAAAAAAAGATGTCATTTTGCAAGATTGCTTTTTTTTATTTATGTATTTACACATGTTTCAGTCTTCTCCTTCATTGCTCTCTCGTAGTCTTACTGAGATGACACGTTTGAGTGTTTGAGCAGCATGGTGTTCTGTGAATACAACAGCAGCTGTTACTCTACACATGGGAACTGACCAAGAGAACTGCAGGAGGAAACAGCTCATCTGCTCTCAGCTTTGTGTGAAAATAGACTGATCCACACACCCTCGCAGACATGTGGGAAGGGACAAGCAAGTGCACTGAAACTGTCTGCACAACACTGTTCAAATGCACGTTTCCCTTATACTGGCATGACACCTATAGTGTAGTTGGACTCTGACATGCATTTTGCATGATTATGAAATATATTTGTATGTATTTCTCTATTTTAATTCTTTACCTGAATTTTTTTCAGCTGCATTCAGTTTTTGGGTCAATTTGTCTTTGATGTATACACAAATGTATTAAATGAATGTTGCAATAAAATGCTTATACAATCCCAATAAATTAGTATGAAGGGGGCAGTTAACAAATAGCCCTCATCTATTTATATGCTACGTGAAATGAAACCCTTTGGCCTTTCTGTCCAATCACATCATACAAGCACTCCTCCCAACAGAGGGAGAAAAGCTCAACCTTTTAACAACAACAAAATGATCACAGAATATGGACCTAAGTCCGGCAAGGCCATAAGAGTTTCAAAATATAGCTTCAACTGAAATCTGAACATAAAAGTGCAAAATAAATAAATAAAAAAGGCTTTTATTCCTGTTTTGTTTGCTTTTAAAATCTACATAAACTGACTGGAATTACGTCACTGGGAAGCTTCAGCTAAATAAAATATTATTTTATTTAGTTGTTGTTTGCTGCTGTGTCTTAAAGGTGGTCGGGTTCTGGAGATTGGTTTTGGCATGGCCATTGCTGCCACAAAAATTGAGTCTTTCCCCATCGAGGAGCACTGGATCATCGAGTGCAACGATGGCGTCTTTGCCAGACTGGAGAATTGGGCCAAATCTCAGCCACATAAGGTTAGTAGGCCAGTTCAATCTACCCATATTAGTATATGACAGATATCTTTGTTGCATGTGTGTTACTGCCTGCAGGTCTAATTTACTGTGGGTGAAATTGTTCTCTCTGCTGCTGCAGGTCGTCCCTCTGAAGGGCCTCTGGGAGGAAGTTGTCCCCACACTGCCAGCCAACCACTTTGATGGTAAGATATCATACCAGACCGGGCAGAATTTTGCTCACAGTTATGCTTCTTAAATGACTCCTTAAATTCAGAAATTCCTCTTTGTTTTGAAGTAATTTGAAGTAGATATTTAATGTAAATCAAACTGTATGTGTAGACTTCTTAACATCAAAACAACGTTATTGTCATGATGCTTAATCAAATTATTAGGAATACATTTTTAAGGTACCACCACGTTGACAAAGGGATGCATCATTCATTCAACACCACTATTTCCCTCTCTAACCAGGTATCCTGTATGACACATACCCTCTGTCAGAGGAAACATGGCACACTCACCAGTTTGACTTTATCAAGGTGGGTAGTTAAGACTTCACTTAGTTTCATACAACCCTGCACTGAGGGGATTAAAATTCAGGAGGAGGATTACTACAAATACTTTGAATTGTTTGCACGAAAAGTTGATTAAGGATACAGAATATTCATTCCAAACTCGTCATTTCACAGTTTGAATGCCTTATTGTCAAGGTGTTCAGGCACGAGTCGTACATTTGGCTTCATGTGGTGCACACACTGTGGCCTGTTTGTCTGCTTCAGGTCACATCCTTTCAAAGCTAAAGGACTGGTTGATTTGGTTTTGTGTGTGTCACTTTGCAGGGTCATGCTCACAGGCTGCTGAAGACCGGCGGTGTCCTCACCTACTGCAACCTGACCTCCTGGGGTGAGCTGCTCAAGACAAAATACGACAACATTGAGAAGATGTTTGAGGTTGGTCCCCTTCAATTCACATTATTCTCTAATTACCCAAAATGTAACCGTATTACTTCTGTTCCATAATAACTTATACTTATACCCATGCAACAGAGATCCTATTCATGTGAAAATCACCACAATGGTAAAACACTAAGGGTATTTTAGCTTGAGTGATGTTTTCAAAACACTGATTCAAACAACGTTTATGTCCAAATTCCAGTTTACAAAGTATCACTTAATTAAGAATGATGTGAACATTGAAAACTTTGAAAACCTACATTCATGACTCCTGTCAGCGGTACTGGTTGAACTGAAAAGCATCTTTGTTTTTGAATGGTGAGTGTGTGTTTCCTGATTGTTCTTCTTGTCCTTGAGTATAAAAATGTTCCAAACTGTGTCGAGATATGTTTTTGATATGGATTCGCTTCGCTCAGCACTGATTCTGAATGTTAAAGTTGAGCTGAGTTCATCTCCACTTTCATCCTTCAACTACTTCAAGGTCACTGATAAACCTGTCAGAGCTGACTCGAGCCGTCTGTTAATGATTTTCAGGAGACCCAGATGCCTCATCTGCTCCAAGCCGGCTTCAAGAAGGAGAAGATTAGCACCACCACCATGGACATTGCACCACCCAGTGATTGCAAATACTATTCCTTCAATAAGATGATCACTCCCACTGTTGTCAAGGAGTAAAGTCCATTGCTGCAACCTTTTTTTTTTTACTCCAACGTGCCTTCCAAAGTGACCTCCTCATTCGCGATATTTCAATAAATAAATCCATCCAACTGATATCAGTTTACTAAGTGCTTGACTTATTGTCCTTATATTTAAGTATAGGTTCTATTCCCTTGTGGCTTATTGTCGACCTCAGACTAGACAAACCTCTCGGCCGGAGATAAAGCTTTCGGCATGTTAATGTAGCTGTTCTCTCCCAGCAGTCTTTGCTGCATCAGCTTATCGGTACAATTTATTCATCACAGCTGCAAAAACACAACAAGACACCAACAAAGGTGCATTTTCACCCCACTGAGCCTCCTCTGTTTAAGGTCATAAATCACTGAGATCTCCCCTGCCACATGTACACCAGCTTTAGACTATCCCGGCATGTTCAAAGGTGTTATTCATAAATTGCAGAGTAGGCAAAGATTAGAACATGACTTTAACACTACAGACGTGGTATTCCTGTGGCAATATGTTCACAAATTAATACACAATAGCTAAGTGAAAGTGTTTTTCTGTAATGACTTCGTAAAAAAATCTAAGAAATGGTTGCAGGTTAACCGTGAAATCTTTGTTTTGACTTTTTTTTAATCTTGTGGAAAAAAAGTGGACATCTTCAAGAGTGCTTCAAACTGCTGTCCTGCTTTAGTACATGTTCGCCTTAATTTTCCTGATAAAGCTGTAATACACTGTTTTAGCTGAAGATTGGACTTGGTGCATTATACTGTACATGCAGTAGTGTTCATGGTGGTAGATAACGGTGCATGTTATCTGAACATGGGAATAAGTCACCACCTGGCCAGGAGACATTAATCATTAAAAGGACGGATGACGCAACACCTGAAGTCAGCTAGGGAACTAGAGCAGCTGGTGGATATCAGACCTGGATCAGGAGCACATGACTCATATTTAAAATCAGCACTCATACAAAGAAATATGAAGAGACGAAAACAGTTCAGAGGGGCAAGAAGTAACTCCAAGCTATGAAACAGGTAGTGGATCATGGCTAGTGGCTCTTTGTCAGGATGACAGTGTCCCAGTTTCAGCTACTCAAACATGAAGATGTGTTCCCTCTCTTTGTCATTTTTGGTAATTAACTATGTTTGGAGGTTCAAACTTTCAGGCACATAAACAATGGATGTAATGATTCCTCCTGTGGTTAGGGGAATCACTCAAAAATGAACCAGCTGATTAATTCATTATAAACATGTTTGTTCCAAGCTAAGATGAGGTAAGTTGACAGACCACCATACAGTATTACATAATATTAGACAGAGAAAATAATCACAATGACACAGAAGGGATGTACTGTCATTTTTTGTTTACCTTTATCATAAGTTATACGTCTCTTGTATGAGCAAACTGAATGACTCATGATGGTTAAGAAACACCACCTACTGTTGTGGGTTATTATGACAGCATACAGTTTCTCACCAGAGAGCTTTGTTAAGTTGAGCTTTCAACTAAGTCTTCTTGATGAGTTCATTTCTCAGAGAAAGGTTTTTTTGGAAATGTAGAGACAAAAGTAAATGTTACTTATTTTGTGAAGCTGTTAACAGAAATGTTCAAAGTAATTTAGCAGACGATGCCTTCTTGGTCAAATAAAATAACACAATAAAAGGGCATTTTATTTCTAACCACCTCTGTACTGACACATCAGTGTGGAGGTCACAGTTGATCAGTGGAGCCCTCTAGTGACTCAAACTATGCTGAAGTTTCCAAAGTTGAAAGACAGACTTAAAATTAAAGTATCTTTATGAGCTCAGTTTATTCAAAAATGTTTATGATAATACAGGATAAAACTTTTCCTTTACTCTAATCAAGCATCGAGGTCGATAGGAAGATAATGTACATGGCTACTTAAATTAAAGCTATGTTGTTTTTATCACGTTTCCATTTATAGAAAGTCAGCAGATTGAATTGAAGGAGCAGAAACAATGAACAACATGACAACTACCGTGTTTGGTTGAAAATAAGCATCATCATCATTGTGTGTGTAAATTACAACAAATGATTTTTATTGAAGTCGGTTACTGAAACTCTACATTGAGGAGGAGCAGTGCTCCAAGTAAAACCAGAAATACAAGATTTACATAGCAAATACACACTCATATACACATTCACTTCCTGTACCAGATCCTCATCTTCTTCTCACGCTTGATTTTCTTCTGCAGCTGTAAAGTTCCGTACAGAAGAGCCTCTGCGGTGGGGGGACAACCTGAGGACAGGTGCGGAAAAAACTGTTTCAATATACAGAGTGTGTAAACACTAATCTGATATTTCTGCTATATACATTCAAATGTATTATGCTGCTAACTGTAAATGAGTCTTACCACACATATACCACCATACCTTAACTAGAGTCACTTTTTATATTCTTCTTCTTGTTTTTAGCTGTGTACACTTTAAGGTGAAGCCAAGTAATCTCGTTGTACAATTTGTATAATGACAACAAAGGCATTCTATTGTATTCAGAGTCATGGCAGTACAGAGGTCAACAAAACATAGACAATTGATGACTGTCCTGTACAGTGTAGAAGTGTCTGTGCTTTCGTCCAAGACAAAATATCAAAGATTTATCCCCTTCACTTATGTTAATACTTCAGTTTCTCCACATTATCCAGACTAATTGCCAACATAGGCACTTAGTTTGAGCTGTAGGACTCCATCTAAACAGCCAAAAGTATGTGAACACCTCAGCAGTCTCTCAAGGAGACCGGCTGTCTCAGACTCAAACTGTTAAAAGACCCACATACTTTTGACCTGACAGCGTTTGAATCATCCATTATTTTAAATAAGGCATTTCTTATAGCAGATGTAAGACATTTGTGAATTGCCTCTTTTTCCATATCGCAGAGGGAAGTTTACCTGGAACATAAATGTCCACCGGTACGATCCGGTCGCAGCCCCTGACAACAGCGTACGAGTAGTGATAGTATCCTCCTCCATTGGCACAACTGGAAGAAGAAAATGATGAAGATACTCGTGGTTAAAAAGTATAATATAAATTCAGAACATCGCTTTGAATCCATAGAGTAAGAAACAGACAACTTTCTAAACTGCACAGTGTCAGCAGAATAAGACACACAGGGATTACACTCATACTCATTTGAACTTTCAGTCACAGATTTGTGATGTGTAAAATGTAAGGAAAATCTTTTGGCTGCTAAGGATATTAAGTGAGAGAGGGGAAAAGCAAAAATACACAAAATCACATTAATTCTTATGAAACCTGGTAGAGGTAAGTGTCAGATAAGCTGTGAAGAATTCATGAATGCAGGACAGATGACATTGTTAGTAACCTGATTATATCTGCTGGAGTTGACTCACCTGCCCATAGAGATGACGTATCTGGGCTCAGGCATCTGGTCGTACACCTGTTGGAGAGAAAACGCAGTTCAGCCTATCTTATATAATGTCTGACTAACAAAGACTCTTCTGCTGGAGGGAGGCTTTGTGCCAATCTACCAATCCAATGCCAGACTGGTCTTAATCCTGCCTGCGTTTAAACAGCTATACTGTTCTCAGCACTTCTATCCTGCACACAGAAGTGTTTGAGCGCGAGCACTCTCAACTGTTTAACCAGCCTAAACAGGGTGTTCAATCTTTTTTTTCCTTCACCTGCACAACTTACAACAGTTACTATGTTGTAAAATATCAAATGGTGTCAGTAGCTGCCATAACATCAAACTCGTTTTCTACCTTGCGTAGAGCCGGAGCCATCTTATTGGTCAATGTTCCTGCCACTATCATGACATCAGACTGTCGGGGACTTGCTCTGAACACCACTCCGAAACGGTCCATGTCGTAACGAGGGGCCGCCATGTGCATCATCTCCACCGCACAGCATGCCAAGCCAAAGGTCATAGGCCACAGAGAGCTCTGAGGGGAAGCAGACAAGCATGAGTCAAGACAACACCCAGACAATAATACACAAAAACATCAAGAAAACACAAAATCACTCTCGTCAACACTTAAAAAGCACATACATGGCCATATGAACAATTTAGCTACACTGACTCATTCAGTGTTTGGCATGTTATGAAAGTCTCAAAAATATCCTTGTTGCTATATATGAGCTGCGTTTGCAAGTAAAGCCATAGAAATTCTCTTTTTTTTTAATGAACGTCTCTCTGGATTATTTTGTCAGCAAAAATGAACAAATATATTTCAGACTGCTGACATCTACTCTTCATCGCTACTCAATTCAATATTACTCACGTGCTGCTGCATTTGATAGCAACATCAAACAATGCACACTGAGCAAAAGTTTCAGACGCGTGTCAAGCTCAGAAAGGGGATGTGGCAAAACGGCGAACAACAAAATTGAACCATTCCCAAAGAGTGGATTTTATTTTCATGTTTGAAAACTACAATCAATATTGCAATTATCTTAGACAAATTAAGAAGTAGCGTACCTTAAAAGGGAATAAGCAGAGACTAAAACCTGTTATCTACTCACCCTGCGTGCCCAGTTCACTAAGTCATCCAGCTTAGTGATAACATACTCCCCCTTGCTGCTGGCTACAGCTGCTGGTTTGGCTGCTGCCACCGCTGTGCTCTTCTCTCTGACTGGAACCAGACTGAAACAGTCGGATGGATTAGACATTAGAGCTCACTTTGTCTCTGTTCTTTATTCGGATACATGCACTTAACTCTAGTGTACGTGGTACTCAAGTGACTTCAGTGCTGCTGTTAAACTTACCTTGTGGTATTCTCAATTTTTGCAGTGCTGTGCAAAGTCTTGTGCTGGACAGCAAACGCTGATAAAGACCTTCAGGAGGTAGATCAGGTCAGGGGAGAACATATCAGCACAAAAATGCAACAAGAAAATGATACAAACTTAGTAGACTGACTGACCCAAAAGGTAAAGGGAAAGTTAATCTAGGAGTATTTCATTATAAACTCATAGTCAGTTGGAGGTCAATATGGTAAAAGTGTAGTGTGAAATGTCGCTACGTTAAGATCTCATCCATGGTTGACAGTTTTTAAGGTTTTTATGTGGGAAGGTTTGAATTTTTTTTTTTTTTTAGCTTCCTAAACTAAGCAAATCCTGAAAGGATTAACGTGGCTGTTCTTTCCAAACAGCACACAGAATGAAGGCTCCTGTTGCCAAAAGAGAGTCCACAGACTGCCAGGCACTGTTTGAGTGAACATTGTTTCAGCTTGATTTTGTAATTTCAAACATTTCATACTTAAAAAGATAACATTACAATGACAGAAAAAAACCTATAGATTAGAGATGAGGTTTGTTGGACAGCATGCACTGTATATTGTTTTTTCAAATTTTAGAAATTCGTGTTGGATGCAGATAATATATGTATATTTTGGACTATTTCTCCCGCATTTTCTGCCCACCAAGGTTGAATTCATCGTAACCTCTCTACTCCTGTAACAAATGGGGAAGGGGTGATATGCACAGAGTGAGCTCTCAAAATACAGAGTTTGATTCCAATTAGTTTAGTTTCATAACAAGGAAAAGGATTTAATTGTTGTTGTTTTTTACCTTGTTGAGAAGCAGCCAAACATGGCCAGACGGGGTGCTGCAAAATAAAAGCATTAAATAAGTGTATGATGTATTGTATTTTAAAAGACAATTTCAGGGGCTTTCTGAAATGGTCTGTACAATCAAAGACCAGGAGTGACAATAAAAACACAAAAATACACGGTGATTGTGATGAACACATATGCCACCCTGGGACAGTAAAGCAGTATTTACATAATAGTGTTGTTAGGCTCACTAACATAAACGTAAACTGTGCTGGCCATATTTAATGAATACATAAACTGACTGGTTGAACATTGTTAATAGTAGATGGAGCCACTTACTGGGGCCGACATGAACATAACATATAACTCTAACACTGTCTTTTAAAAGTCTACATATGCTGTAGTATTTGTACGATGGTGTTATGCTTCACCTCGACTGCTGCTACAATTAAAAAACATTTAGAAGTGCAGTTCACGATATCAAAATGTGAGCTAACCTGGTTAGCCACCATGCTAACAAGGTCAGTGTGCACATTCACTTAAAGTCATTAAAACGAGTTCATACGCAGTCGACCAACGAAGTGGAGATTTTTACAGGCGTGACTCGACAAATATCCACAGGACACAAGTACAGAAACATTGTACGTCTTAATAATAGCGTATAATTTTATACCAAAACATCACCTACCAGCCAACGCCGCCATCTTTGAGATTTTAGTTACGTCAGACAGCTTCCTGTGCAGGTAAAAGCGCGTGCTGCAGGGGGCGCTGCAGTTTCGTTTTTAAATTAATCAAAGGAGGTCAAATTGTTTTCTGTAGGTTTATTTAACCATGTTTGAACAACGTTTACTGTCGTTTGTGTTAGTGGATAACATTACATTTATTTGTGAAGACTATTCATCTAAAATGTTCTTTTTGCTGTTGGGAACGATTTTCTCTTGTTCCAAGCCTTTTTCATACTGCCAATGAAATCCTTGTAGTGAAATACTGAAGCCAGTATTTTTCTGTTACTTTCACAGTTATTAAATACAGAAATCAGTCAGCTATGGTTGAATGTAACTTTAAGTACTTTTAATATATATCTTTTTACATGCTCATAAATTTACATTTACTTTATTAGATATATGGAGATGTTTCAATCTCTGAAGTTAAGGTGTAGAACAGTTTTTTTTAAATTTATTTATTTATTTTTGTTTTTACATAAAACAGTGCACCAACACAGTCAAAACGATAACAGATTTTTTTTTTGAACCCTTGAGTTTAGACCTGACCTACAGAAGTGTTTTGTTGTTTTTCTGTGTTTTTGCCATTTTGTATTACTCTTGACACCTGTGTGCACATCTTACCAAAATAAAGTTGATTGGTTTGGAGTATGTATACAGTATAGGCTTGATTGAAATAGCCTCTCAATATGTTGATTGTATTGAATAAAAACTTTGTGTTAAGGAAAACCCAATTCTAATTCAAGTTTCATTCGTGCACACTGTCAGAATTGATAGAAACATGTTTAGGTCTTGGATCTTCAGTTGGAGGAACCAAACCTTTTCTCAGATGAAACTGGATAAAGCATGTAAATTATAGGATTACAGGCTAAAAATATAGTGTTTTTTTTACATGGTGAATACCGTAAATCAAATCCATTGCCTTTAATTAAAATAATGTGGATATCGCTTTTATCTACCCTTTGACTAAGTTGTCAAAAGGAAAGGAGTGCAGCCTGATTTAGCCCTCTCTTTTGGTATCTGCCTCCTCTTGCACCACAAAATGAACAAGCCTCAAAAAGCAGCAGCAGTCAAGGACGAGTGCAGGGCGGAGATGAAGAGCAGCCAGAGAACATGGAGAGCGTGCTATCACATAATGACAGCCCCAGCGCTGGAAACACACACTGTTGTTTCTCCAGGAATAGCTCCTCAGTTTGATTCTGAAAACTAGCAATAAAAAGAAAAGAAAGTTGATTTTTACAAACAGCTTTTATTTTGTCTTCATCATGTACAAACTTTGTTGAAATAATAATACAGTTCTACAACTAAAGCTGCTTGTGGTGTTTTAAGGTCAAACCAAATTCAGCAACATATAACAGAGCGTTTTAAGTACTTTAGAGTTCCAAACATTAAATATAGGCACTGGAATAGCTTAAAAGGACAAATGTTTTAAGACCACAGCATTGTTCAAAGTCTGTCTCTGCCACAAGCATTGAAAGAGCTCTTTTGTTCCAGATAATAAGCATGAATCCACATAAAAAAGGTCCTGTATAGGAGGGGCAGAAATACAAGTTAAGCTGTCACAGATTTTAGAGGTTATAGTGGCAGCGTGTGTCGCTGTGCTGAACAGCAGACCACAGGAATGGCCTATTTTTAGAAAGATCTCCTCCTCTCCGAAGAAGAAAAGCTGGGTTCGTCTCCTCACTGAGAGTCCAGGATGTCTGTGGGGATGTCTGGTTTGCCACTTGGACTTTGTGATGCCTCCCGTGACCAGGAAGAGGTGGTGACCTGGTTATAAAGGATGTCCTGAGAGCCAAGAAGGGGTTCTTTGAGATTCAGGTTGTAGATGAGGAACAGATTGAGAGCAACCATGGCGAGGAGTGGGAAGAAGGTCAGGCCGGACCCGAAACCACGCCAAGAGCTGCACAGATTCAGGCTGACCCAGTAAACAAGCCTGCAGAGAGATAAAACAACAAATACAAAAAAACAGGAAATTACACAAAGCTCAAACGTCACTGACACAACTCCCTGATAGTAAACCAGTCTCACTTCAGCAGGGATTTAAAGATACTGGCCAGTAATGGCACCAACAGTTAAATTAGCATTAACACTAGAATCTCTCCCATCAAGTAAAAGTTTAGCCTCTAAAGATTTCACTTCGCAAAAGTGCTGCAACCATGTGCTGTGATCTATTACGTTGATTATGTTGTTAACACTGGTGCACAACCATATCAGTAGAATGTTGCTTGTAGGTCTTGACAATAAATAAAGCAAATATCTTAAAGGGAACCTGTAGCTATGGACACAGTCAGATTGAGACCTAGTTGGATAAGCAGCACAGAAACAGGATCCATTAACAGCCTGAATTCTTAGCTAGCTAAAAACAGTCAAATTTCAACCTGCAGGTTAAAAAGCGAGTTGAGGTTTCACGTTTTTTTGTACAATACAGATTAAACAATCAAGATACACGACCACAGATAATAACACAGTCATGCTAGCACTTTTCCCATAGTAGGTTCTCTTTGTTTAAAACAATAACATGAGGTTGATAGCGACAGGCTTTCACAGCAAACCTGGCAAAAACAACAACGTGTATTTTAAAAAGAAAGTTAAACTATTAGCCTGATTCATCATGAAGTTTTTGTGGTTAATCCAATTGGCAGATCTTGGTATAGACAAACTAAAATTCTCGTCTTTGAGTGGAATAAACTACGATATGGATGCTGCTCCAACAAACTGAGCTGGTAGGAGAGTGAAATGAAGTTGGCTTCATGTTGACTTCTCTGTGATAACACACTGCCAAATGTTCTGCTTAGCTTTGTTAATGACAGTGGTTGTGTTCATTTTTAGCCACACTGGCAGTACGTCCATCTTTCAGTCCAACTCTTGGGTCTATACTAAAATAACACAATTAATGATGGCTACATTATCTTTTTGACTTCAAGGACCCATTATGTTAGCGACAGCATATGTTTCATTTTGTGGTCTGGAATGAATAAACAGCAAATAGATGGATTGAAATGACATTTGGCAGCCATATGGGCATCTGGCCAGAAAGCATGTAATACCTTAACGTTGTAATAATAAAAGCAAAGTAATGAATGAGCATAATAAAGGCTGCTAGGGATCGATAAGCATTTTAATACTGATAATGATTCTGACCGTCATTATTATCATGCTTGTGTGTTTATGTTAGTATTTAGCTCAATAGATCAAAGTAGAATGCTGATTCTGAGTCTAATGATTGGGCTCTTTGAATTGTGGAGTTTGGAAAAAAAAAAGTTTGGAATTGTCATCTGGATAGGCACAATATATGTTAAGTCAAATGAAGTGCAATATTGTGTTTGGAAGGGTGAAGTAATGCGTAATGCCAGTTTTTTTTTTTTTTTTTTTAAAGTGAATAGATTTGATCTGTGTATTCCTTTCATAAAGAAACCTCATTAAATATTAGCCTCACCTTCCTAAAACAAACATGGCAACCAGTACTGGCACCAACTTCAGCTGGTCTTGAGGCAGTAAAGTGGCCATGACGACAAGGTTGAGGATGTAGAGAAGTAACTGCTCCATGGACGCCTTGACAAACAGCTGCTGCACTGCCCGTCGTCTGGGAATTGAACCTGTTAGATCAAAGGAAGCTGTGCAGAACTGGCACATTGCACCCATGATCATCGCTGTGAGTGAAAAAAGAGCAATATGTTCATTAGCATCTTGATCGATGACCATTCATCAAACAATCCTTTTTCAACTCTTCCAGCTGCACTTGGTCTCATCTGATGGCCTTCTCTGTTTATCTTCATTTGGATTCTGCCAACAGAATGGCCTCCATGCAAATTCTCCTCAACTGCATTCAGTCAACAAAAAGGCAAGAGGGAAATGGTCTTGTCAGGTTTATGAATATTTATTTGATTTGTTTGAATTGATGCAGAGAGTAAACAATGCTGATTTTATGTGAATTAAATAAAAAAGGAATTAATGCAGCTTGTGTTTTCTTTTTTGAGAATAGTGGTAAATAAGGTTTATTTTTTCTATTTCACTAAATCCATATATGGACAGCACTTGTTTGAAGAGCGGAAAACTGTGGTCTCTAAAACCTTTTACAATGTCAGATAGACATTGAAGTGGAAAAAAACAGGGAACGAGTCAGTTTGGATTTTTATGCCACCTGCCCTCTATTTCTCTCGTTGGTCGCCCAGGTTGGGAAGTGATTTGAATATTCTAAAACAATTAGGCCACAGCCTGGGAGATGAGAGACCCAGCCAGCCTCTTATTGCAGTTTCCATTTAAAGCTATGTACTGCAGAGGGAAATTATGCTTCTCTCTTCAGAGGCCTGCTGCACAAAGGTTTGAAGCGTATAAAATTAAAGGGGACAGGGGACATTGAAACATTCCTAGACAAGGCGGCCAGACAAACCAAATCCTATCTTAATCTTAATCTTTCATTTGTGGTGTTTACACAGTTGTTGTTTTTAACATTGGTGTACGGTTGTTTACCGAGTAGGATGGGGACAGCCGCCACCACACAGCAGCACAAGGTGAAGACGATGCGGCTCGGTGTGTCAGGATAGTCAGGTGGTTTAATGGGGACGTAGAAATAGAGTGCATAGAGGATCCCTGATGCACAAAGCAGAGATGCCAGGACTGAGAGGAAAGCGGGAACTCGGCCGGTCTGACAGCACCGACATTGGCAGCAGCGGCAGCAGCATCGTCCCCGATCTGAAGCCTCCTCTGTGACCTCACATGTCTCTCCCCGCCCGTCTGGGCACCACACAGTCAGCTCTACGCTCTCTGGCGGGGGGCCTATCAGAGGTCGACCCTCATCCACAGTCGAATCCAGATTGGTGGATTCCGGACTCCATCTCGGTGTGTCTGTGCCATTAGGAATGTCTCCTTGAGAGGCAGGGGTTGGAAAGCTGATGAGGTTTTCCGTGGTTGTATCCAAATCGTGTGATGTGATGATGGGACTGGAAAGAGTTTGATCCAGCTCCCCCTCCTCCTTCTGATCTGCACGTGGCTCCTCAGGGAGGTTGTTTCTGGGCTGCTGGTGGCAGGGAGCAGAGCCTGTTCAAATCACACCACATTTTAATACAGAAACTAAAACCAGTAACTGAAAGCAATAACCTACAAACTCTCCCTAATCAGTTATTCCTCTCACTGCATGTGTGACCCAGGGCAAAGCAAAGATCTGGGCTTCATACCCCAGTGAAGAGGTAGGTACCATCGCTCAATAGACCTGTTAGGCGGCAAAGACACTGCTGCAAGGACGCCGATTTCCTGAAGCCTCTAAGGACCTGGAAGTGAAGTTTATAAAGATATGAGATATAGCTGGTGTCCTATTGGTTAGTGTGAATGCCCCATGTGCAGAGTCTTAGGTATACTCTCTCTCCATGATTTCATACTCGATCCACAGTCCTGTCTCTACAATAAAGGCCTTAAAAGAAAAAAAAATAAATCAGTCCCTCTTTAATCAGTCCTGACTCTAACTAAACTCTGTCTGGTTTGGGTCTGGACCAGACTGCAGTAATAACTCACCCTTTGGAGGATTTGATGCTGGTGGCGGTTCAAGTGAATGCTGGGAGCCGGAGATGGAGTGGGAGGACGAGTGCAACTCCTCCACCGATGACTCGGGACTGTCTGATACCGGCGCCATGGAGATCTGAGTGTCCAGGTCCAGAAAAGGGGAGAAGGAGAGCCTGGTAGGGTCAATGTCCTGGAGCTGGTTGATGATGTCGCTGATGGACTCCTTCATGCTGTCAAGCTCCTTCACATTCTGCCGCTTTGTGGCTTGAACCCCCGAGGTGCTCATAGTCACACTGCCTGAGGAGAGCAGGAAGACGTTCAGACAGAGACTAGAATAGAAGATAAAACCGGGGTCGTAGCCTCCACAGTATCAAAGAAGCCAAACCAGTACACAACTTTAGTATAAAACCAACAGTGATTCATCTTTACTTAAACTAAAATAGAGTCAATAATTCACTTGCTTTTGAACTTCTGGTGGCACTTGTGGCAAAATGCAGAGACCAGCCACATCATCACAAGCCCTGACAGAGCATTTAAGGTTGTTGGGAAGTCTAAGTTGGAGACGTATACGGTGTATTCATTTATGAGTTGCACACATCTTTTGTAACCTTTTCCAAACACTTTGTGAATTCTGTTTCAAAGGTTCGTTACTACCATTCGGGGTAACACATTTTTTTGCTTTTTTACAAGAAAAGCTATAACCCTCCATATAAGGCAAATAAAAACCCTTCAGACCAAAACTTTATTTTTTCTCGGTGTTGAGCGATGTCCAACTGGCTATGCTGTGGTGGAAATAGGGCATATTTGGATTGAAGTAAATAAGTGTTAATGTGAATTCATGTCTGTAGTGGCGCAACTATCACTGTAGACAGGATGTCAGTTTGTTTTCTGCTGCAACATGACAGCCTACAGGTTTGAATTGTTATTATTCATGTCTTTGCTTTGACCCCTTTCAATTAAAGAAGTCTGATGTTTAGGGAATGGGCTTATTCGCAATCTTACCACACAATACCACTCTTATGTCTGTTTGTTGAATATATTAAATTACAGTTATCCACCCTTAGATTAGCTTTGCAAAGCGAGCTTAATTTCTCTTATTTAAGTTCAGAAAATTAAGACCTTTCTCATGTTAATATGACATTTAGGAAGGACAATTACTGCAGTATTCAACATTTAAATGAATACAAGTGGAAGATTTCCTGTATTCCACTTGCTTTAAATGTTTGACTTGTACTGGTCAATTGAATATTTAACAAAAATAGAACTATCGAATGGAAAATGTCCAAGCAAAGTATGAACTTTATTAAGTACAAATATAACTTTAGTACTTCCCCTTTAAACTGCATGTATGATACATATTTGACTGAACTTTAACGCAGTATGCAATTAAACAAGCTTCTCCCAGGAAATCTTGTGCGTCTTATTTTTTTAGTCAGAGACTTTGATTAACATCTGCTCTTAGAATTGTAACATTTTATCCTTAATGTTTTGTTGTACATCCAACGATTGCGCAGAGTCGGCACACTTCCACAATCGACTGCGAGGATCTTTCTCTAAACAGTTGTGGACTTTACCATGTATAGAGCGCAATTACCGGAGGCGTCGCGCTCTTTTTTTTTTAAGGTCGGCGGGGAATAAATCTTAGTGGTTATCAGAGCTGGCGTGGATGTGGAAACGCGCGTAGGGGGGCAATGTACTTTTCTCCTACTCCTGAGCAACTCTATCAGACAAAAGTGTATTAAAATTCCTCATCCACAAGTTTGGTGTGGATTGGAATAGTTCGGGGGCTGCAGGAAATACCTAATTTATTGATAGAGAGATCAAACGACGCAAAAAATGCGCTCGAGTCCGCGTTAAAACTGTGCGTAAAGGAGACACAAGTCATTCTGAAAAAGCTGCCCTGAAACCTTATATTTTGTTGCCATTCAGCAGGAATCACATCAGTTAGCAGATTGATTTTAGAGAAAATGTGATTTTATTTAAATTCAACACAAGTAATTATATGAAAAACATGCCTCGTGTAAATGGACTTACTTTGGTCGAAGCACTTCCAGACTATTTGGTAAGTTCACTCTTTTCGCAGTTAAAAAAAAAAAATCCCTTCTCCGCCGTTCTTCCCTCCCCCTCCGTTTGCTTTTGTCTTCCAGGGATCCTGAACTTCTGAATCAAATTTCAAGACGGACAAAATACTAGGCTTTTTTCTCCGCCCACACAGGAGTGCTTTTTCCCCCTTCCTGGGTACCATGTCAAACACCATATGGAGCAAATAAAGCAGGAGGAGGAGGAGGAGAAGGAGGCACTTTCTCTCAGTTTACCTTCACATTCAACGTTAACAACTTAGAGTTTATCTAAACAGGACAGCAAACATTTACACTTAAACTAAACCTCATCACTAATACTTAGACACAGGATGACAGCCTGGACTACTGTGTAATGACTGGACTGTATTTAAAGGATATCTTCAGTTATATCAAAACACTCATTTATAGATCAAAGCGTTTTAATGTACTTTAACATGTTTATTTCTCAACTGATAAAATTAAAAGTTATGTAAAAACGAATATTCTAATTGAACGCGTATTTCAAAATCAACCAATGCAGCGTTTGGGATGTTTTAATTGTGCTTAATTTATTTTTAAAAAGATTCCCACATCAAACTTTTTAAGTTTTTAGATATTCATTAATCAGTTCACACTATCTTACATGAACTGTTAAAAGATTAGGCCATTCATGAAGTATACTTTCTTAGTTTAATTGTTTTCATGTCTTTATTTTCTGGATTCACTTCAGAACTTTTCATCCATTGAATATCACTTTAAGTTGATTTTGATAAGTTGTCTATCATTTTCAGTCCCTATCTTTGTATAATATACCTACAGTATTTGCTTTAATTCCCACCCTTTTTGCAATCTTTTCCATGACAATATAATTCTTTCAAAAAGAAGAGATGAAAGGTGATCCCTCCCATGTTTCTTCTTTTTTCCATCCGTTTTTCTATCACACTGGTGGCTCTTTCCTGTTGCACAGGAAGTGATGACTTTTATTTTTTCAGCCGCAGGAACTTTTTCTTTTGGAAATAAAAAAAGAAAAAACAGCGTTTGGCACGCAACTCCAAACAAACTCTACTGAAAACTGAAGTGATGTCCTAATGATCACACTGAAAAGAACACCATCAATTAGATCCGAAATCAATTCACTCTTAACATTTCTTGTCTTTTTAAAGAAATATGATGCATCTCTGATATGTTCACACTTTATTAAAATTTATTATTCATTATATTCAGAAAATAAATGAAAAAGCTCTTTGTTTTCCCGTAATTTGTGGGATCATTTTATTGCATTAAAAAAAACGTACTACAAATATACAGATTGGCTAATGATTAGCTATGTAATCAATAATTTAAAATTTAAGGAATATAAACAACGCATGGTGAGTTTGGTTTGGTATATTTACACATCAACTGGCTTTTATTGCCCTTTGGAATGAGTCTCAGAAAAACTGGGTTTCAGTGACGAACGACCAGCAGCATGTTTGGAATACCGATCTGCTGTCTTCAAGTCATCAGGGAGGACGAGCAGGTCAGTCTTCAGGTCCGCTAATTCAAACTGGATTCTGCTTTTAGCCAAAGCATAAATGAAGCCAACATTAGCTGTGAAAGTCACAAAGAATTCAAAGTGGGGGGGGGGGGGTTGGCTGGAGGATCCTGTTAGTCTTCTGACAGCAGCCTGTGGAAGTGATCCTTCCTCTTCTTCAGCACCTCCCGAAAATCCTCCTGAAAAAACACAGCAAGAGATTTTCAGACAGAATGGTGAAACTAGGCTGAGAGTGTTCTCCATAGACCTCTGTGGAGCCAAAGCCGAAGACTCGATGTTCAGGGCTCATCGACATGTTGTTTTCCGTTTCTACACATTTCACATCAGCTGAGTGTCTGTTAAAATAATGAGTCTATCGGCTGCATTGATCACAATGTGAGAATTTAAGTGGTTCATGAAAATCAGACATTACAGTGACACAGTTCTACTCATCAGCACAGCAGACAATTCCTCCTGATACTTACGTATCATTTTAGGGGAAAATAAATTCAACATAGACCTGTTTTAATCTCTGATTTACTAATTAGTAAACAGGGTTATTAGTTTGGTTACTTTCACTACAAGATGTTTTTTTTCCATATTCAACTGCTGATTATTGTATCAAACAGGCGATAATAATTTGTCCATGGAGTATAACTCAGCATTACACACACTTATATGGACCACATAAAAAAACATGAAGTCATTATAGAGGCTGACAGAAATAAAGACATACAGCTGCAGACAGTTTCTCCATAGAGGGGATGAGCTTCTGAAGTTCTCTGTCCTCAGACTCTCCGGACCAGCTCTTGATGGGAATCGTGTTCATCACCTGAAAAATCAAAAACATTTTTTTTTACCCCTCATGTCACAGAAAAGGTCTAACACTTTCAGAAGTTATCAAAAGTCAATTCTGATTTTTTTTTCTTCGAGAGTTTCATTTCTGTAAATAAAGACGACAAAGTGATTCTATTAACAACCAGATCTTTACCTCTAAAGCCCTGAATGTCTCATTGCCTGTCTTCTGACTATTACAAATAAGATGACAGAGTCACCTATTGAACTGGACTGAAGGTAAGCTTTGAACACTTCCTGCTTATTTTCCCCCCTCAAGTGAAGTCGAGTTGACACGATAATCTACAATTTGGCTCCATTTTATGGAGTTTGTCTTTTATAAAAAAAGCACTGTAATGTATGCATGCTGTAAAAGTCTGAAAAATCTTTGGTTTATGTCTTTTCCAATGGGTTTACTGAAAATAAGACTTCAGGCATATCAACATCCAGGTCTGTGTTATCTAAATAAATCACAGCTCCATGATGCTTACATGGTACGGGTACGTGTGCGGGGCGTTGTCCAGAACAACCGTCTTGGAGAGGTCCCTCCCCAGCACGCTGAGATCTTTGATGTAGTGACCGAGAACACAGACACAGTCCTCCTGATACAGACGATGTCTGACAAGGATATCATCAACATGTTACAAATACTTACACAACTGTTCAAATCAACATGTTACAAATACTTACACAACTGTTCAAACCAACATGTAAGAGTGGTGACAGAACTACATTAACCTTCATATTTAAGTCAAACTTGTATATTTAGGCAACTGTCAGATTAACCCCTCGCACCATGACATGACGAGATCCAAACTGACCAATGAATGGTACAATCACAAACAGACTGTTCGACACAGAATCTAAAGCGGTAAACATGGCGGTCAGGGACCAGCAGCAGCAGCAGGTGAAGACTCAGTGAACGAGTCTGACAAACGAAGAGTTCATTAAACACATCTCAAACTTAACCTACCGAAACAGTTTCCTCTGCGGGTCCAGGATGTTCAGCGTTTTCTCCGCGTATTCCTTCTTTGCACACGTGTAAACAAACAGCTGCAACAGAAAACTAATTAGCAGCTGGGACCACAAACTAGAACTCCAGCACCAGATGCTGTAACTGTGGAGCAGATAGAGACGTACCTCATAGATTTTAGACATGGCCTGAAGAAACTCTTTGACGTGCGGCCGTAGGATCATGTACACCTGGCGATCACAGAGCGGACAGAAGAAAACATAAACAAGTGAAGATAGTTTTATTTGAAGCCCTTTTTTGAAGAAATGTCAAATGTGTGGTTCATTTGAATGTCTCTTTTTTTGTTTCACTATCCTTCTAGATTCTGGAAATGTTTTGTTTATTTTTTGTGATTTCTCAACATTGAGATGAGATTTCTTCACATCTGCTGCTCCCTGTCATCAAACACTGTAGAGGACAGACATTCGCAATCAACTCTTCTATCAACCTTTTACTCTCTTCACCTCCCATGGTCATGTGATCAGCGAGTGGTTACCTTGTACTGGTGGTCCTGGAAAGCTGTGTAGAAGGTATACTCTGCCCCCTCGATCTCATTCAGCGAGCTGAACATCAGCGTCTCCTCCTTCAGAGACACACATTAACGTTACTCGCCCCCCAAAAAAGCTAAACACGAGTTACCACAGTTAACTCTGAGACATTAGCCTCAGCCACAAGCTGAACTAAACACTCCCGTCTCACAGTGTCCAGAGTAACAGTCTAATTCATTTTGTGTGTGTTTCAACTCTGAGTAGCTCTGAGTCCAGAACTGTTTGTAGCAGAAACATAAGGCTTGTATTGTTGCTGGAAGCACAGCGCATCAATTAAGCACAGAAGAAATTATTATTTTTTTTTTTTTAAAAACAAAAAAAAAAAAAAACAACAAACATCTGGTTTATTTTCAGAATAACTCCGTTTTGAGATTTGAGTGATTCCTTTGTCTCTGCTCTCCAGCTGTGCTCTCTCCGTGCTGCACACAGAACGCAGACTGAACGGACTGGAGCCGGCACATGATGCACACTGGTATCTGGTGGAAGTTCTGGGTCATACAACCTTCAAGACAGACGAGTTCAGTTCTAGCCAAAGTGAACTGTAGAGGATTTAACTCACCAGGTCAACCACCAGAGTGGCCTCTGGAGTGCTCCTGGTTTTTGGAGGAATGTCTCGGAGTTGTGGTCGGGAATGTTGAGACTGCAGAGGTACATTTTTTATGAAGTTAAAGCTGGAAGAGAAAGAAACAGGACTGTTATATTCTGAGAAAAAAAAAAAATCACAGACAAAGAAGAGGTGACATGAAACAGTAAAGTGATATCAGTGTATCTGTCAGAACAAATGTTATGTCTCTAAATCAGACTTCAGTTTTCAGACAGCACCACAGATTCTTCACAGAGATGAAACATTACAGGGATGCCCCTGTGTACTGCTGCCTTTGCTTGAGTTCTCGTCTCATGTCTGACTAAGTGAGATCATATCCTGCCTTTTTACCAGGAGCAGCTTATTCAAACAAGTAAAACATGTTACCATCAGATTAAAGTACACAGAGCTTGATGCCAGAAAAGGGGCTTAACACGTACGGATTAAAGACATCGTCGTCTTCCTCTCCAGCCAGAAGGTCTATGGAGCCAAAGCCAAAGACTCCTTGTTCAGGGCTCATCAACACGTTGTTTTCTGTACCTACACATTTCATATCTGGAAAGAAAACGCATTACAAGCTGTAAGCAACACGGATCAACACAGGAGACCTTTTAATCGAAGCGTGTATTCTTTTCCCCTCCATGCAGCCGACGTTAACAGAGATGTGAAATGAGTCTCTCACGCACAAACCCAAACAGAGAGACTTGTTTACTGAAGCTTTTCACAGCATCAATAAAGCTTCTGACTATTTCAAAAGAGAACAGTAAAGACTGGTCCTACTCAGTGTCTCGCACTGAGGCAGCAGGCCTCTTAAATAAAATAGAAACAAACCAGCAGCTCACTGCTCATCACTTGTCGTTCCGTGAGACAGGATGAGATTTTACTACAAGCCCCCAGAGAGAAGCTGGTCGGTTAAACTGTGGTTGGTAAGTGAGATAACTCCACAAGACAATTCTGTCACAACAACATTGAAATATTCTTAAATAGAAGAACTACATGTCTTCCCAAATAAGGGCAAGGCCGCCAACTTACACTGCGTATGTCCCCAGAACACAGAATTGATGAAAATAAATCTAGAAAGATTCCTTCGAGATATTGCAGAACTTGAGGTATTGCCTCCAAACATGTCAGGTCACTTTAAGAACTATATACTGTGTGTCTATATATATATATATATATATATATATATATATATATATATATATATATATATATATATATATATAAAAACAGAATTACAGTTGGGGAGATGTACTCACTCTCTTTGCTGGGTGTGAGGAAACGCACGATGGGCGAGTAGATGTTTCGTGCTGTCGCGTTATGTGGGGTCACAGGGTCAATCTCTGACAGCACACGCTCATGGCGTAGGATCGGCCTGATTGGAGTCTTGAAGGCCAAATCTGTCATGAAGATAAATAAAAAAACAAAATCGCAGGGAGCGATGTAAGGAATCACATCTAGAAGCAGCTTCCTGTGAAAACGTTTAAAATCAGCATGACTGAGTTTCATGTGAAGCTGCAAAAAACAAACAATCAAAAAAAAATCACCTGTTTCTCCATCATCCACAGCCATGGCTCTCTTCCTGAGCCGGCCGCGAGGCAGTGCTCGTCTTTTGAGTGTGGGAACTTCCTCATCTGAATGGTTGGCATCATTTTCCAAGGTGCCTTCATCCTTCACAGGAAAAAGTAAAATCATTTTTAACCATTGGAAGAAATGCCCTCATTTCCTCCAACAGCTGTAATAATCCTCAAACAATACCAACAGAGATTTTCAAAAAAACAACAATAATGCAAAGTGATCCTCTTTTTTGTCAGTCAGCTATGACCAGGCTTTTCTAGATCATTTCAGTGACACAAATCTTTTAATGATAGACAAAAACCCTGATGAGGTGTGAATCTAATCAATGTATGGTTTCTAGATGATATAATAAAAGACCAGACCAGGCTGCTCTGATGTTCCTCTAACTTGTCTTTTGTTAAGCAAATCAATGACGCTCTTCTATTTAATTACAGCTATGGAGCGACAGTATTACTTTCATCAGCAAAATATGTAAACTGGGGACTTGTATCTTACATGCATTGAAATGACTGAAGTGTAAAACATGCATCTAAAACACTAACATGATCATTTAAAGAAGCCACAGCACTTAATCGGTCTAATAGCTGCATGACCACACTGATATAATCAACAGGCACACACACACACACACATATATATATTATTCACATTTTAAAAAAGGTGCTCAACTGTGAAGCACTAACCAGAAAGTGTATTTAATCTTGTTTGGATTATGAAACTGTCTCTGCTGTATATTTAATATATTTGATACTTTAGTTTGTTTGCTCTAATTAACATTAAAGACAAGTAAAGTGCAGCATGCTGCAGTCCTGAGTGTAAACAGTGTGTGCGTGCGTGTGTGTGTCCTGATGACCTACTTTTACCACACACATACACACGCTGTTGTTAAATCCTCCAGCAGACAAACACGTCACAGAGCTGTGTCTGGGCCGTACAGCCCGGGCTCAGCACCACAAAGCAGGGTCCATACTGAGGACTTGAAGTGAATCAGTAACTCTGAATTTCATTTAAAGGATGTAGTGTTGTTAGCCTTTAGCTCACCAGCTTTGGATTTGCATTTTAGGATCAATGCTTTCCACACAATATAAATAGGTAACTTCACGCTACGTTAAACGAGTAGTTTCGGTGAAACAAACGAATCATTTATTTAATTTAGCGGAAAAGTAGTTAAACGTGTTAATAAAGCCCCCCCTGTTGTTCAAGCACTGCCTCAACACTACACAGGAAGCGCTAACACGGCAACTTCCTACTAAACAATATGAACCACTCAGTGAGGTAGCGACACTGATTGTCATTATTATTAACATTTACTGAGATCCTTTACTGAGGAGTAAAGGCTGAACAATAATCGTCGATGGTTTAATGTTACCTTTTTTTGAAGCGGGCTGTCGTCCCCCGGTAGGTGCGCTCTTCTCGGTGTCGCTGTGTTTTTGGACCGTCGGCGGTTGATGCTCCTCGGTGATTCCGAGCAAGAATCAACAGTTTTTTGAGACCTGAGTCTCATTGTTTGTCTTCATATGGTTCTTACAGACATAAATCTAGAAACGGATCCACCGTGATGGAAGTACTCGCTCCGGTATTTCGCTTTTCTTTTCACCGCGACCACCGCCAGGTTGGTTAAACAGAAGAGAGCAGCGTTAAGCTCCGCCCGCCTCGCGTTTTCTCGAATCAGTTGGTGCGTTTAAATCTGCCGGGCTACGATAGGTTCACCACTGCGGGCACGAGGAAGGGGGCGTGGTTGTAGTAAACTCCAGCGTCAACGTGAGACGAGAGTCACGTTGCGTAAAGGCGATGTCTAAATCTTATCATTACAGACACATTTATTGAGAAAGCTTTTCCCTCCGAAAAAATAGTAAATCAACGTGTGTCTTTCATTTTTTTAAAAGTGATATTCAAAAAGAAACATGAAACATATTTTCTATTTTGAAATGCACTATTTGCTAGGTTGATAGTACACAAGTCTACTGATATTCTGATCAAGGTCATGTACATTACACTTCTTAAAAATAAATGTAACTTATACCTGTTATATTTGCAGTCTATGGTTATGACATAATTAAAACTGCAGCATTCTGGGTAAATGCATTAAATACTTGTCTACAACAATAAAAGTCTTCATTGCACAAAACAACAATTTGATCACTTTTCTTTTTTCGATATCACAACACAGTGATGAGAGCCGCTGTAAAAAAAGGGAATTTTTGTGCTATTACATCGATATAGTTATACTAGAGTCATAATGTAACCTTTACTTCACTGATGCAGAACAAGTTTGAAGACTTTTTAGTTGAATTACCAAAATAATTTTTTGGCAATTCATTTTTATACAGTAATGTTTTGTGAATGAGCTGAACAGACTCTCACAGGTATATATTTTTACTTATGTGTTATACACACACACACACACACACACACAATGATAGTGACTGACCAGTTTGCGAACATATTGTAAATTAAATTGAAAACAAGCAAAGATCTGGTGACATTTGAGAAATGTAATATTTTATTTATTTCAGATTCAAAATAAAAGTCTTCACACAAACACATGTTGAGTAAATAGGAAAGAATAGCTCTCCACCCTTCAAAAATAAAGAAAAATAAAAACAAAAAGTTGCATTGCCCGCTGCCACTTCACTGTTCCTGTGGTTACCGGGAAACATCCCATTCATCAACATTTTTAAATCATTTATAGAAAAAAAAGGAATAAGCACACGTGAATAGAATAGACTGAAAAGAAAAGTTGCAGTACTAACAGTGGTACTAGCGGCAGTATAGTTGAAGTATTAGTAGTTGTTGAGTTGAAGGTTCCCTGTGTTGATGCTTGAATTAATTTAACAGCAGAAGCATTACAAACCTGATACACAGCTAAGAGATAAAGACAGAAAGCAACAGTGTCCAAAATAAACACCTTAGCTCGCACCTACAGGACCACAAATACATATTTTTATTTGTTTCCAAGCCAAGATAATATGACTCAGCACAATACTTGTTTTTCAATACAATTTAATGTGTTTAATGAGATTACAGCTAATCTAAAGTAATGTGCTGCTACGTGGAAGTTTATTTTGAACCCTGCATGGCGCCTGTCACGCTCTTCCTCTCTGTGTACCCGCTTAACTGTAACTTGAGCCCTTCCTAGGTTACATGCATCAAACTGGAGGTAGAGGTAGATTTTCCTGAGAAGTTGTGAAAGACAATAGTCTTGATTCAGTTCTGAAGTTAACTTGAAGACACATGAAAGCGCCCCTCACACTCACTCACACACACCTACACATGCACACACACACACACGCACACACACACACACACACACACACGCACACACCCAGAATGAACACACACACACGCTTCCTTAAAATCATCACATTTTCATCGTCATCATTATCGCTATGTTCTAAATGTAATCTCTGTGTGCCGGGGCTGCTACAGCAAATTCAGAAGAAAAAAAAGCAAAGAAAGAGCAATAACACAATTATAAACATAATATAATTCACAGCCCTAGAAAGCCATTTTCAGAAATATTCTATTTAATGAATCTTCGTAATAAATGTTAATTCATACAACCATTGTCACAGCAGAAGGCATCTTGTTATTTCTCATAATTTTCTTGTGTCCACCTGAGTCAGTGTTAAAGTCCATTCAAAAGCCCACATGCACCCTGCCCATAAATGTTCCAGCTTATATCCACATCCCTAACATGGGTGAGCAGGTGTGCAACTCACTTTGTTGTTATATACAGAAGTTCATTACGTTACAGCTCTGGTAGGAGGGTAAGCAGCAGATGCCGTCAATGACTTTCTTTTAAATGACATTTTTGACAAAGAGCAAGCAAGCAAACTGTTGAGGGTGTGTGGCGATTGGAAGCTCAGATATCCATTTAAAAAGCTTGATTTGTACTGCAATTACATCTATTCAAGAAACCAAACTCCAAAAGCAATCCAATACATTTTGCTTTAGAAAATACGATGAATATTAGTCCAGCTAAGTTGCGGTTTTATCCAGATGACAGCACTTGAATGCAGACTTTGAATTAATTCCCAGCTTCTTTACTGCACACATAAATATTAAAACTGCGACGCAATCCAAAATATAACAAAGAACTGCAGACAGAAAGCATCGTCCATTGTTAACACCACTTGCATGTCCCATGAGTTAAAGCAGCACAAAGAAGACACATACATGGATGAAGCATTGAGACCAAAATCTGCCAGAAAGAACAGAGTTATATATGACTAACAGTTTTCTTAGCTTGACTGTTCCAGCCTTAAATATCAACCACATCTGGCGTACAGGAACATACCATTTTAAAACAGAAATGTGTTTATTGATTAATTTGTTGCTTTTTTTAACACAAGTAAATTATCGTTTTTCAGGATTATTGTCGTGAAGAGTTGGTTTCAAGTGGAGGATTTGATGAGACCATGATGATCTCAATACTGTTTCAGGAACTTTGTTGCCTTAACAAGAATAATAGGAAGGAAGATGTGAACACTGAAATTATGTCTTTTCAGGAAACTGATTGTGCGTCATAACAAAACCTTCCACTAGAGGGAGCTCTCGGTAAAGCTGTAAGAGCTTGAGCTGAAACATGGACTTCACTTCCATCCCAAGTTACATTTGCATAAATCAAATTAGTTAAAGGTGAAATTATTAAGCAGATATCTGATTGTCTGTGTTCACTGCAATCTCTTACATTGTCAGAATAGTCTTCAACAACAACATTTCATGAGGTTTTCCTGCATAAACCTTCAAAAAGCTTCTCTGTTGTGGGAAAAGCAAAGACGCCAACAAAAAGCTTCAGTTCTTGAGGTAGAAACAGGGCTTCGACTGTGGTTGAGGGGATGTCAAAGTGTGTTTGGAGGTATACAGTGTTGTTATAACATCTGATTGTCCCTAACGCAGAATTAACAAGATGCCAACCTTCCCTGAAATTACTGCCGTGCCTGAATTGAAGAAGAGAGAGCGAGTGAGTAAGTGAGCGAGCTGCAGTACCTCCACTGTTCAAATACAAATATCTCACAGAGCCGATCGACAGTTATACGATAAACATGGATCCATTGAAGGGGGCAGGTGCTTGAATGTTGCCTCGTAGGCCAAAAGGTCACAGGGTCAAATCTAAAAAAAGCAGTGTTGATCCTTCAGATCAGTATTGATTTAATTTGGCCATCTCAAATAGCCCTCCCCCTCAAGCTAATGCTTTCAGCCAAAGCAGGTCTCTGTTTGATTGTCAGTCACTACAAGCAACTGTGACATCTGCTACCCCTGCAGACATGGCCCGCTGGGCTCTCTGTATTATGTATGTTTTATGTATGTAACAGGAAAACTCTTTACAGCAGCATCTGCTCATTAATGTAATTAAAAAATAAATAAAGCAAAACAATTTAAATGGGGTTAAAATCAGTTTGCTTTTTTCTCCTTTGGTCTTATTGTCAAAGCTAAGTACCTTGGCATAGTTTGAATAGCATGTGCTCACCACCATCACAGTAGAGATTATGTTGCATTACTTACATGTGTGGAGAACACACAATACTATTTAATGTCATAACTTATGATATACATTTCTTTACCATCGAGAGTGGGTTTTTTTGTTGATAAAAAGCACAAGGAGACATAAGAACTAACCTTTAAAATAGAGCTGAGACAAATATACAATGTGGTGACACTACTTCCTATAGCTGAGTTAGATCTTTATCTGTTAATGTATAAAAACCTTAGTGGCAGAGCGGCCTTGAAAGCTGCTAAATCTTCAATCTTCAATGAAGTGAAAGATAGAACCCAAGAAACAGCAACTAGCAGAGTCGCACATTTTTTCCATATGAGGCTAAAAGGAAACATGTTTGATTTCATGTTATTGAAATAACTAAAAATGAGATATTAAAATGCCTTCAGCTCAAATTAAATGAGCATTTGAACATACTTGAAGTGCATTTCCCTTCTGATTGTTCAAACTTCAAGTGTCACGAATGCTGAATGCTTTTTTAATGCTTTTTTTTTTTATCTGTTTGGTCTGTGACCATTTTTTCATCAGTCGTCTTTGTGTAAAAAATGTTGATGTCAGATTCAATAAGAACATATCTTGCCTAAAACTATACATTTCCTAAATCCAAATAAAGAATCATAAGAAGCCTTCTGAATTATAAGAACAGCATCTGATGACTGCACATGCCTCTGAAAGACAGTGGTCTGCAGTTTAAGAAGACTTTTAAACCTGAACAGAGTTTTTGTAGCAGCTGGTGGAGATTTCCCACTAAGTGAAGAGTCCTGAATCAAAGCTGCAGCAGCCATCTGGTGATATTTGACTGGAACAGTAAAAAGTGATTAGACAGAGGTACTGCTCGCTCTACGGACATCTCATGCTGAGTCCAGGCCTCAGAACACAACCCACATACAAAGCCTGATTAACTTCCAAACGTCGGTAGGAATGAGGCTGCTTTGCATAGCGGGGAGGGGGGGGGGGGGGTCGGGGGGGGTGAGGGGGGTGAGTAACAATCTTTCGCAGCCAGCAGTCCAGAGAGGTAACACAGGTTAAAGTTCATAAAGCTCAATGATTGACCTGCTTCTAAATGCACTTCTACAAATGAATGATATGGTATCTGCACTGTGGCGGATTTTTCTTTTATACACTGCAGTGACACAGCGCTCAGCTGCAGCTCTGATTAACTTTGAGCTCATATTGTCAAACGCCCCACATTAAGCAACATCGAAAAACAGTCAGAGGATCACAAGACATTCTCTGTTATATCCTCGATACAGTGCCAAGCTAGTCTCAAGGAGACCCTGTCCGTGTCACAGTTCAGGACATCAAGCACTTAGATCAGAAGAAGCCCTACATCATGCAAAACACAAAGCTGAAAGAAAGGCATCCTTATTCTATGATACAAAAAAAGCACAACAAATGTCAGATATGAGCTGAAATAACTGTTGAGAAAAGTTTCTTCTGAAGCTCAGAAAGCTGCTCCAGACCCCTGATTGTCCACGTGTGTCTCCACAGTAATAAGTTCAGTGGATCAACGACTTCTGTGAATTTAAGAAAGTAAATGATACTTTTCCTGCTTCACTCCTGAGGGGCTTTATGTACAAATATGGGCATGCATGTAATCTTAAGACAATCACTCTTCGAGAAGGCCAAGTTAGTAAAAAGATAATTTTTGATCTGTCTGCCAAGGATGAAGTTAAAAAGCATTGCTCTGTCAAAGAGATGAGAAGACAGACACCTGAGAAAAATGTGTATTATTCACAGCAGGAACAGTCTCTGACTCTCAGAAAGTCTAGCGATTTGCTGTGCAGCCATTTAAAAAAACAAAAAACAAAAAAAAAACACCCTTAACAAAAGCTTTTGTTAATTTTCACCCCTGCACAGCCGACTTTCCTCGTACAAATGACCTCTTTGATCAAGCTTGACAAACTACCTGCAAGACTGACATAGAAATGCATTGAACTGGCCTTATGTCAACGCACAGGCGAGGACTTTAAGATATAAATGAGCCAGCTATCAACAACTGCTTGACTGTTAGCAGTGACGTAGCATTCTGGCTAATAAGCTACTCCTTACTCTGGCAGCGGTTGATAAACGATTAAATGTGTTGATCAATATCCTTGCTGATTCCTAAATCCAGTTGTATTACATTTGTGTTTCTCTGGAGAATCTATTGCATTGATATGACACCAGACTCGCTCTTCCACACACAGATCCATAACAACTGCCATCTGAATAAGGTTTTACATAAAATGAGGTCACAACGGTACATTGTTTCATGCCCTGAAGAGAAAAAAAACATAAACCTTTAAAGCTATTTTGATTAAAATAGAGGATATTCATATTTTCTGTATATTTTTTTAGAATTCTAAATATATAGATTTTTTTTCCTGCAGCGAGAGGATGGTTAAAGATTTAAATGATAAACACAATAAAGAGAATGACAATAATGATAATAATGACAAAGAAAAGATAAAATAAAATAAAAATATCTCTCCCCTAGAGGATAAAACATCGCTGTCCATCAGTAGCTGTGTTTCTGTGTGTAAACAGTGCATTACCCTTCCTAGTTATTACCTTCTCTTTTGTTCCAAGAATCTGTACATTTATGCAGAAATAAATAATTCACAGGTTGTGCATACATATTTGTTTAGCATATACTGGCTCTCAGTTGAGACATCGTTCCTTTTTTGTCCGAGATAATTTTGGCTATGAAGAACAAAAAGAGGTGAGTTGGTGAGAGAAAACCTGAGATAGTGTACTTCAAGTGATCTGAGTTTCAGTTTTTTTGTCTTTCTGTAAAAGTTTACGGTTCTTCTCTTTTTGGCATAGATTATGTAGAAAATGAGGTTGCTTTTTGGCTTTGTTTAGCGTGGTAATTAAGAAAAAACAATAATAGCAAAGGGTAAAGGCAGAGGGTTGTTAAGACAATGAGTTGCTGGAGGTTGAAGTTGAGGTAGGTGTGTTTTGCTGCTGCTGAGGAGCGGCACGACTGCTGACTGACTTGTTGGAGATGGACGAACCAGACGCACCGGAGAAGACTGAACCCACTGCTGCCTGAGCAAAAAGAACGCCTGGACAGATAAAGACAGATAAAGACAATCAAAGGGATAGTTCGACCGTTAGAGAAAAACATTTGTTTTCTTTTTGAGTATGCTCCAAACATTAGTAAGGTTATATTAACGGAGGAGGGAGGATGCAATCGTGTGGACTCGTTGTGCTTCATGTTAGTGCTACTCACCAGTGTAAACCACTCCATTGAGCTCCACTGACATGCTGATGCTGCTTGTGCCGTTGGTGGTGAGGTTCAGAGCAGAGTCCTGCCTGCTGTCTGTAAAGACGAGAACAACAACAAAGAGAGCTGTGTTTGTAACACCCAACCACGAACAGATCACTTTAGTTCAGTCCAAAAGCTGCAACATGTCTCTCTAAGTAGAATCTACAGTTGAATATCCGTTATTTAATCTACAAAGCAAAAGAACAGACGTCTCTCACTTGGCACAGACAATGTTTTTTAGTTATTCAGTCCTGCAAGTCTGTGGATTAATACCCGAAATTGGTTCAAAAAAATAAAAAAATGTTACTACAAACTAAAATAAAGTGTCATATTTCAAAATCTGCGTCATTGAAAAAAGAGACTATGCAAGCCACGTGCATACTCTAGTTTTAATTTAAATCAGTTAATATATCAAGAAGGTTTTTGCAATACAGAGGCTACAAAAACTTCCAGTTAATCGTTTCTCTGAAGTTACTGGTGTTATCATTACTGAGAAACGGTGTGCATGTTCTATCAGATAACGACAGGATCAGAGAATCTGGAGCAGAAGGGAATCTCCCAATATGTACATGCTTACACAAACTGTATACAGCATACTGCTTTTATAAAAAAAAAATTAAAAAAAATCAGGTGAACATATAGACCCACTTTGTGTTCACATCCTCACTGTTGGGTGCTATGGTTTGTGGCTAGATGATGATAAGACTAAATGCCAGGAAAGGTGACAAGGTGTGAAACCAGCTGCACGTAAGTAGAACAAAGACCAAAGACTCTTTTTCAGCTGAAAAGAATCTTGAAAAATTCACTTCAAATAGAGAAATGATGCTGGGAATTCAATTCTTTTTCTCATCTGCTTTAGTATTTTCTAAAAGCAGGTGGATCCCCCAGGGTGAAAAAACCTGATGGATTGATTATTAAGATTTAAAAAACAGCACTCTGCATGTACATGTAACACTGACGCAGTGTCATTTATAAACAGAGGTTACACGTGTATTTTCGTGCAGATGAGATGCATATTTCGCCGTGCTTTTCCAATCTGCCTAAATGTGTCATTCAGAGAGATGTGTTCACTTCTTAACATCTAGCAGAGATTGGACGCAATCAAATCATAGAAATCGTTAGATCATAGATGACAATTATTCAGACAAGTTATGGGTCAACATTGAGACACAAGCAACCTTCTTTAATGTTTGTAAGAATTTCCATGAAATTGTTTATCTTGGTGACTTTGTGAATGTACCATTTAAATCATTCAAGTACACAGCAGCAGAGTTACATTTGTATCGGAGCCAACTGTCTGTTGTAAGAAAAGGTTTTCTAAGAATGAAATGTATATGTCTGACATTTACGAGTCAAGGTGATGTCTTCTTTCTAGCCTTATAGAGATGTACCCAAGTGGATAGGAATGTGTAGGCTGTATCTTCTAGCGGCATATAAGCAGGTTTGTTGACAGAGAAACTCTGTCAGCTCGCTATTGTCCAAGATTGTGTTCTATTGCGCTGTTGCCTGACCTCGGCTGAAGTACTCGTAAAATAATTCACAGATTGTTTCGCAATTTTATCATTAGACTTGTCAGAAACAACCCTCACCTAACAGTAAAGTAAGACCTCAGAAGATGAAATAAAAGGGTTCACATTTTCCCCTCTAAGATAATCTATCAGTGGGCTACCTTGGTTATTGATGCGGATGTTCATGGGTATCTGAGCCGTCATGGCCAGCAGGTTGTGTTGCAGCGCTCTCTGCAGCAGTCGGTGGTGTTCCTCGGCCGGCAGTGCCATCTTCTTCTCCGGCGGCTCGCCAGCCTCCAGTTTGTCCCTCAGCTGCTCCAGAGCCGCCACCTGAGCCACCTGAGCAGCCATCGCTGCCTGAGCTGCAGCTGCCGCCTGCACAGCAGCCACCGAGTGTCCTGCCAATGCCCCTGCCTGCAGACGACTCATACTGAGCCCCGACAACGGATGTCCTCCCTCCTCTTCTGGTCAGACACAGAGAGGGAGAGAAGGGGAACTTAGGTCAAAAAAAGGGTTGATGCATTACTGAATTAGATGCAGAATTCAGCAGAGAGGACAGAAAAACTGCTGGTTAAAATCTTAAAGCGGAGATTTAACATTTCAAATGTATTAAACAGGAAAGATTTTTATTGCTTTCTCGTGTTAGTGTAGTGTTAAGATAGAGTGTGCAATAGTAAATTTGCTGATTGGGCGCCTTTGGTTTTGTACTGATAAGTAAACCAACGTACAGAAATTTCAATAACAGACTGAACTAACTGATTTGGATTTTCTGACTGAAACTCATGATGTGCCAAGAAATGTTTAAGTGAAAAAAAATGAATCCAATGTGTTGTAGGTACACTATCATATCACAGACAAATTTCACCTTTCTTGATCTTATGGATGTGGGTCAGCGAAGCCCCGTTGGTGCCAGCAGTCGGGCCCACACTGGAGCTCGGGAGCTTTGGTGAGGAGAGCATGGTGGGCGTCCCATTGGGCGAGTACGTAAAAAGGGAGCTGCCAAAGCTCTGACGCCGGCCCTCTCTCCGATTACTGTCGATGGCTGCCTGGAGCTCGTTGGGGTTACTCAGGCCCCTCTTATCACATTCATATGGGTACAGGTACTTCATGTATCTGGAATAAACACAAAAAAACGTTTTGAAGGGACTGGGCTGAACGAGATATATTTGCATCATCAAAGCAAGAAAATGACTCTGCTGCTTATAGATATGTCAACAGTTTGTGTGTAAAATTTCCAAAAGATAATAGAAGTCATTTCACTCTTAAAGGATGTAAAATACTAAAACATCCTTTTAAACATCCCTTAGATTTTTTAAGTAACCTTGAATGTTTTGGGGGGATAGACTCAAACTAAAAGGAAAAAAAGAAAATATTCTGAAACGAGAGGAATTGACTTCTATCACACGGGTTCAATGATTAACTACATTGTCGTGGAAATCTCATCGCTGGCAGAACCACATGCTGGAATTGCTAAGCAGTCTAACAAAGGGGAATATGTGAAGGAGAGTTTGAAGTCAGTTGTGTTGTTTAAGACGAAAGCATGTGCGTGTTTGTGTGTGTACTGACTGTGTGCGGAGGGTGAAGGCTGCACTAGTGATTGAGGTAGGCAGGTTGAGTCCCTTGGTGATCTCCCTCCATAGTTTCTTGTTGATCACCTCCACAAGGCCGCCTTTCTCCGTCACCAGCCTGTAGAGCATGTACAGATCCAGGACCTGCTTGGCCATGATGGGAATACGATTCACTGGAGTTCCTGGTGTAACACACAACAAAACACACAAATACACAAACCCAGAAGAAAGAGGTCACCACAGGGTAAGAAGACGTAACAATGCTGGAAACTTATTCTTAAATTGACAGCATGAAGCTGCACACAAACAGCCTAGGGGGGGGATAAGTCATATATTAAACATCCAATAAAACAAAACTTCATCATGACGCTGAAATAGCAATAACATAATCAATATAATCCTCGTTTAAAACATGATCCTAATTCAACAATATCATTATTACATTTAATCAAGTCTCTAATTAATGCAGCATAAACGATGCTGCGTATGTTTCAAAACACCACTGCAGTCCATTCTAGGCTACATGTAGAGGTCACTGTAAGCAGCCAATCACATGTCTTAGACTGACTGACGTCCAAAATGAGGCTGCTGAGTTTAAATCACTTGAATAATTAAGAACAGGGCAGATTTCCCTCAGAATTTCCCCTCTAACTTTGAAAAACACAAACAGTCAAGAGCAGCCTCACTGTTTTATTATTTATAGCAGTCGAGAATTTTTTTTTTTTTATTTACCATCAAGAGAACTATATATATTTAAATGCTGACATCTTCTGATGAGTCTCAAAATATATGACCATTTTTGTCAAGGTGACATTACTCAGACTATTTTCATTAAAGATTTTGGGAAAAATACTGTTTGTCAATTTCTAATCCATCCTTTCATCTTTCTATTATCTGTGAAACTTTGTTCCCAGCAAAAAATGAAAATCTCTGAAAAAAACCCCCCTCTATCCTCGTATTGCATATAGAAAAGTGATGCTTCAGTTATATGTATGAACAGCAGATGGCGCCCTCAGATCTCCAGAGAGGACTCCGCCCACCGCGACGTGGCCAGTGTAAACGTTCATGCTGATTTTCATGTTTTGAGCACATTTGTTTGTTCATTTGTTTGATTAAATCATTCTTCATTTAACTACTCAACAAACTATAATCGACTCATATCACATGAACAAGTACCTTTGTATTCTTGAGACAGAAAAAAAACCTCCTATAAGTAAATGTAACAATGAGAGTCTGAATGAGGAGAAAAATGTATTTATTTGGATAAGACTTCAGCTCTGATGCTTTGAGGGCCATTAGTATGAAGACCCTACATGGTGACCAGGTCAGTGTGTGTGTGTGTGTGTGTGTGTGTGTGTGTACTTAGAAGCATAGGCATCACGGTGTGGATCATAATGTAAACTAAATCCACTCCCAGGCATGATACGATTCTCCTTTTAGCCTGGGAATGTCGAGGAGCGGTGAGGCTATAAAGCAATCATCTCTGAAGTGAATAAAGACCCCACCCAAGTGGGTGAAAGAGGAGAAGAGTGTGCTGTGTCATATGTCAGAGAGATCAGAGGAGTGTGGGGGGGGGGGTATCCTCCAACTATAACATTTTACTATTAATTCTTACGAGTACAAAGAAAAAAGTGCAGAGCTATCAAATTCAACACAAGAAATACATGTAATTGTGTTGAAATCCTGAAAACAAAACTTCTGAGTAGTTTAAAGTTCAAAGGCTTAGAAACGGACACACACCTCTCTTTTGCATGAAGCTGAAGAGGTCGTCCAGAAACTCTTTCCTCTTTGGGTCTCTGTCCAGTTCATACAGCTGTGGAGAAGCAGAAGAGAGAGAGAGAGAGATGAGGCGACAACTTCTCATCATATTTCTCGAAAACAACATTCATTCAAAGAGCAGAGTTTTCTTTGAATCAATGTTGAATGGAAATGTCTCATTCGATCTGTGCCGCCATATCTGACAGCAAAATGACCACGAAACAAAATGAACACGTGGACATTCACTCTTTTTGTCACCGTAGCCCAAGCATTTGGATTCTGATCATAAGAGGAGATGACAGACACAAAGAGAAACTCAAAGAAATGTTAAGGGCCAGTCCCACTTGATGAGATCCTGATGTGGGTCCAGCTGCCGGCGGCGGGGCCCCGGGCTCTGGAAAGTTCGGGGAAAGTTAGCAGTAAAAGTGGGGCGCCCTCTCAGGGGGGAGCACAGAGAGGCTATTGAGCCTGTGCTTGTTTTTCCAGCCTAGTTTACCAGTGTGATAGAAGAATAATGTTGTCGATGGTCTTACAATGAAAGCCTCTTCTAGGTAAGGTGAGCAGAGGTTCCGCTTCCATTTGACAACAACATCACACATTGACACAGTATCTGTGTGAGGTCAGGAAGTTTCATAATCTGTTATTGAAAATGGCAAAGGTTGTGAAACAGTGTGTGCAGCTGAACACCACCAAACAAAAGCATGGTATTGTTTCTGCACAGACACAACAGCTCCCAGCGAGTCAGCAGCGCCACAGCTCAGCCTCATGGTTTACTGCAGACTGTTTGACATCGCAGGGGAGACGTCAAACTCACCGCACAAAATCATTTGGAAGAGCTGAAGGGATATATCGTTTGACTGAGAACTAATCATCAGTGTTAACCACTGATTAATGCAAAACATGCTTTGGTTCTTTCTTTTTAGACGTTTGATGTTTCTATTTTGAATCTTAAAAAATATTTCAAATTGAATGTACCGGAATTCTGATTTTGGGCCTTTGCTCAGTTTAGCAGATAGTAATTCTCACTTTTTTCTTCGCTTATTTGGCTCGTTATGGATGAAATAAAAATACTATGTACAATTTCAGAATTCAGAAACACTGTTAATCCAAGCAGGCAAAAGAGAAAATATTCAAAAGAGATTTTTTAAATACAAGTGTGCTAATTATTTACCTAATTCATCAAGTAAACGTCTAGTTTATTGGTAAGGGTGAATAAAAATACCTATTTCAATCACTGAGAGTTTCAGATTTTGTCTTCAGCTTGCTCTGTCTGACCAGGCATTAAAAGCCAAACGAGATTTCATTCATAACTAAAGAAAACAAATAAATCATGAAAAAAGAGAATATGACACAAAAGAAAATGATGATCCTGGCATTAACTTCAACATAATCCTGAAGCATTATTGGGCTAACTTGAAAACGCCACACACACAATTTGAGACAGCTCAGTAAAGTAGGACTTTTTTTCTGGCAATATATAGGTCACCAGAAATGACAAGGCCGTCATATTTCACGTCATTTTCTCAGGGTTTGTGGGTCAAAAGTCCAGCAATGTTTGGAACTACACAGGAAATGAGAGTTACCCAGCTCCATCAAAACTAGCTTGACTGGCACTGTAATGATCAGCGAGTTCTTAAACATACCTTTCATGTGGTTTGAGTTTTTTTTTAAGTCAATCTTAAAACTTACTGTCAGTATCGTACTGCAAAAAAAAAAAAACCTGCTTCATTGACTTGCAAAATGATCTTATGGGTGAAAAAAAAACAAATGTGTCTCACAATCGACAACTCTCCAAAGAGCTCCCAAAGGTCGACCACAAGGTGTTACTGTTCTGTAGATAAAAGGAGAAAAACTTCTGGTTTTATTGATCATATCTCTGCGCGGGTGAAAAGAAAATGAAGGGTTGGTCCAGCTTAAGGCTGATATGATGGTGACGTGGCCTCTAACCACTAACAGACTGTCCCTCATTGTGGCATTCAGCCCTCATTAGTGACACCGCGCTGCCATCAGATCTTATTATCTAGAGGGGAACAGAGGGGTGGGGTCTGCGGGGTTGAGGTGGATCAGAGTGGTGGGGGATGTCAGCTAATGTACAGGCCTGCTGGAAGCAAAGGGGGAGTTTTAATTGCAGGATGCATGCATTTTGTGAAGTGCCGCACCATAAATCTTGGAAATTACCCTCCATTTACTCCCATCCCCCAATGTAGCTTTATTTGCTCTCTCTCTCTCTCTGTCCTGATCACACAAACAAATATTTCCCTTGTGGTGTGTTTAAAGATACCAAGTCCCTCCTCGGCTTCAGATGTGACAAAGAAATGCAAAAATAGAATAAAAGAGCTTCTAGTATGACGACAGCAGACATAAAGTACTACTAAACAGATTTTTTTCAAAGCAGACATTTCCATTAGTTGTTTATTTACAGCAGATGTGTTAAAGCAGTGTTACATTGATGGAAGATCAGGTGTTGATCGCTTTCACTGTTTCCGTGCCAACAGAAGGATCGGGACAGTGAAGAGTCTTCGGTTTTAAAGGGTTAGTCTGTATTTTTGAAGTGTGGTTGCATGAGGTACTAGTCAATAGTAAGTATATTAGCCACAGGAGATGCTGGTCAGCGTGGCCTCTTTAAGAAGAGACTGCTAGGCTATACGGCTAATGCAGACGGAGTTGTTTGTTCCATGTCATTTTGCTGATTTAAGGGAAAAACTGAGCTGGAAAATATCGCCTGGGTAAATATAAACTATACTGAAAAAATGAACAGTGCTTTACTTTTCTGTGAGCCACTTGGTTTTAGCACTACTTCAGCACACCGTGCATGTGATCAAACGCCAGCAGCTGGGTTGACAAGTACCTCATACAACCGCACTTCAAAAATCCCAAACTATCCCTTCAAAAATACTCGCGGTAACCCTCTCACTGACGTAAGATCCAGAGTCAAATCTTGTCCACCGATCACTGTTAACATGGGCAGGAACCATGTTTGAATCAACAAACATGCAACTACGATCAAACATCCACACAGCTGTTAATGTCCTGTTCTGTTTCTTTCTGTGGAATACTGCTTTCACTGTCACAAATCCTGGGAAAGTAATCAGGGAAAAAAGACCTTCGAACCAAAAAGAGGCATCTGGAAACACAATATGGACACATGTGTGTTACGGTTTTAATTTCCAGCCTTTGATAATATGCAGACTTCTGTGAATATTCGGATAGTCGATAACATCCAAACACAATCCGGTCACTTTAAAATGAATGTAATAATGTCCAAACAGTCATTGAATATCATATGAACATTCATGTCCATATTCTTTCAGAAAAAGCTTTTGAATAATGCTCTAGTTTTCCTCTCCTGAGAAGCATATAGTTGTGAACAATGAATGACACTATTATGATTTTATCTTCATAGAACTGCAGCTTCTTGGCTGTAACACAACATTCACTGCATTTTGCAGCTTTTTCAATCACGACGCATGCTGCTGAACAGAGGAGTGGAATAACAGAGTCACTAAAGTGTACGTGTATTTATAGGACAATTTACAATATTGATTTGTTTCCATGCTCTTTTAAGTTGTGACATCACACTTGATTACAGAGAAACAACCAACGTGAGCCAAGAGCAGACAAAGCATGCCTTGTTGTTCTTCAAAGAACCAGAGTGTTTCAAGTTTAAGGGAACAAAGCTGCATCTCTGTGACATCCTCCATCCGTCTCTCTGAACGAACCAACTCATAATAAAGGAAAGATTTATTTATGGGGAAATAAGCAAACTGTTGTTCCAGCCTAACTTATAGAAGACACGTGGGGAGTTGTTGTCATGTCTGTCTCGCCTTCTTGGGAAAGTATGATAGCCAGCCAAATACTGACATTACAATACGGGAAGACTTCAAAACATCAGCCGCCAGCCACACAAAGCAGAGCAGCTGGGGGTGATCATTAATGTGACTTTACAGTATTTATTTAGCCGCAACTGAAACATTTGAGCCCAACCATATATACTAGGTGGGGTGGGACTTGTCGCCCATGTAACACAGAAAACAGACTTGTCAGGTGTTTGTCACAGATAAAGTCAATTTGAAAGTTACAAGCATCCTATGGAAGCCATTTCCACTGACCATTATCAGAACTAAAACACTCCACTATCATGTACATCCTACTTAAACACCAACACGCACAACAAGACTCAAGAAAGAAAAGGAATAAATGGAAAAAGATAACATTGTGTGTTCAGTTATGACCACAAATAAACACATCGCTCTTCATAAGGTATGTTCACTTAAGATGTGTTGACCTGTGGTTGGACAGAAGCCGGTAATGGAGCAGCTGCATTATGGAGAGGAATAATTGTTGTGGCTCTGAGGCCTCAGTTTGCTGCATTCAGAATCCTGTCTGACCAGCAAGACCACTACCACCCACCACCCCGAGTAAATATGTTCTTCCTTCATGTTGGTTTATCTCTCTTGTTTTGCTCTTCTACACCTCTCTCCCTCTCTTCAGCCATCGCGTCTGAGTTTCCCCCTCTTCCTGATAGTCTCTTCCCCTCTCTCGGCACATGTTTATAACCCTCATGTACATTACAACTCCCCTGTTGCCACTACCCATTCTCTCTCTCACACACACACACACACACACACACACACACACACACACACACACACACACACACACACACACACACACACACACACACACACACACACACACACACACACACACACACACACACACACACACACACACACACACACACACACACACACTTTATCAGGCTTATGTGGGTGTGGTTTGTAGGCCTCTATAGGCTGACATATCTATAGTATGTGCTGGGGTAGGGGGCCCCTCTTGGATTAAAGCTCTGCTACTCAGATAAACAAGAAAGACACAAGATAAACCACGAGGAACTGGGCCAACTGGTAGTGCTGGGAGCCGGTTCGTACCCTCTCACCAAATGCCCTGACACAAAAAGTCCATTGAAGCTCAAGAGCTGGCTACAAGAGCAACATCTAAGAGGCTTTAGAGTATCTTGACTTTTTTTGATCAAATTGAAGACAAACAGCTGAGAGTGTTTTATTTGCTGCTGAAAAGGAGTGTTTTCCTGACAAATGGCAAAAGAAGAAAGTTGACCACATGCTGTCTGGTTAGCTGCTGAGGTGCCAAGACATCTGATGTTTTCTTTGACTGTTGTCTGATAGTTTCACCACCCCTGCCTGTGTATGTAGGTCAGAGGCCGAGTGTCTGCAGATAAATTATAAACAGGCTAAAGACACACAAGAGGAATTTTATACTGAAAATAATCAGGACCCAAAGAGCAGCCTGTTGCTGCAACCATAAAAGCAGAGCTGCTGGTATTCGTAGGTAAAACAGTAAAGGGGGGGGGGACACATATGTGTGTGCATGTATGTAAGAGAGGGGGGAGGGGCTCACTTCTTTGCAAATGGCAGTTTGCAAGCCAGCAGCACACAAGTGTCACATAGCACATAATAGAGGCTCTGCAACCGAAAACCAAAACTGTGAGAGGAGCGGGGTATCGTCTACATACATGCTGCCTTACACCTGCCAATCACAGCCATCATGTCAGGGTCAGGCTCAGACATATATTAACACACAGACAAACACGGGAGGGGTCAGAGTGAAAAGGAAGAAGTGTAAAGTAGTATGAGAGGGTGGAGGAGGGCAGCTCCAGCTTTCCAAAACATATGGAGAGAGAATGGTACAGGAATAGTTTTTAAAGTAATTAAAAACTGGAGCTTGAGTGTTGGGTTGTTGAACTTGGTACAGCTATTTGATTGTGTAATAAAACACGCAGCTTCAAAATTCCAGCTCCTCCTTTGCATAACAGGAGTTTGATTCAATCGATGTGTTGTTTTTGTCTGTGGCTGTATGAAACCAGGTTTACACTGAATCTCGATCCTCTGTATCCGAATGTTGGAGGACCAGTTATACAACTTCACCATAATCTCACAGGTCTGCGAGTGGTTTCTTCTCAAGAAGGAGATCAGTATGACGTGTTTTCTACATGTCGTCCCACCGGACATACATTCAAACTGAGCTGTCTGACTTCTGACTAAATGAAGTTAACTCCAAAACTAAACTGGGATAAAAAAAGAAAAGAAAAGAAGAAAAAGACAGGAGGACTCACAGAGAAGACTTGTAAATGTAAAGATGTAATGCTGAAAAGAAGCTAACATGTAAACACACATGTATACATGAGGGTGGGGGATGGGAGTGTAAAGCTAGCAGAGTGAGGGCTTGATGCTGCTCATGAACACATGATCAGCTATATTCAAACACTGCATTGTTCTGGGCCAAAGGCCTTTTATGAGTGTCATATATGCAGCAAAGCAAATACAACCGGCACAGAATGGCTTCAGAGCTCCTATTAACTAAATATGGAAACCCTGAATACACATTCATCGAATCCAAAATGCAGCGTTG
The DNA here is from genome assembly GCF_947650265.1 of Symphodus melops. NCBI lineage: Eukaryota > Metazoa > Chordata > Actinopteri > Labriformes > Labridae > Symphodus > Symphodus melops. The sequence continues at coordinate 8,719,192 of NC_136698.1, forward strand.
TGTTCTTCTTTCTCTGATGACAGATGTGTATATTTAGTTAGAAGATAAAACAATTCTAAAACATGACAAACGGTTATTTACTCCCCAGTGTTAAGTCAACAGTCAGGTGTTTATCATGTGATGAAGATGAAGATTAAAGAGGGAACACATGATGTTGCTTTTTATTTACTTTGATGCTCTAAGTGTTTACTTTAAAGTGTGCTTTATATTTCCAACTGTAACGAGACTGAAATTTCAACAGAATACGCTTCTCTGATAGCGTGTTTGAGTTTGTTATGATGGACGACTGAAATGTGTTTTTTTTATTTTATTTTTATTTTATGATGTCTAAAAAGCTCATGGAACAGTCCAGGATCAATGAAGGCCTTGTTTGTAAAAGCAGTTCATGTTAATTCTATACGGACAGAAACCCCACAGTGTACAGAGGGAATCTCACTGAGTGGGGTTAGCACATAATTCAATTTAACTGCACTGAAGTCTGCGCTCGGAATATTGGAGCTGTAATCGTATTACCTTCATCAGAAACAGAACTGGAAGGATTATACTGAATCGTTTTGCTTTGCACAGGCACAGAGGCTGCTGTCAAAATCTGTTTTTTTACATCTGAAGATGCAGCTCAAAGTCAGATCATAAAATGAACACAATGTATTTAAAAATTTTAGGCAGCAAAAAGTGTTTTTGTTTAGATTCTTATGCTGATTTTATTTAGGATAACCAAATTACAGGTGACGAGTCTGACTATGTTGAACCTGTGTAAATTCCCTGTAATAAAATTAGCCGGCCTGGCCGACTTAAAACACTTTAATAGAGAAATGCAATCACATACGTTCAGTAGATCTTCATTGTGTTATACAAGGAAGACGATGTATATATCAGCACGCAGCATGATATTCACCAGTGATAGGACCTAACGTGCCAACAGTGCAAACATTTCCATGTTCAACCTGACAGACGGAGTCAGCTCCTAACTTGATAAAGGCTGGTTGAGAAACCAGATATTAAAATGACACTTCAACTGATTTCCTAATCTGTCCGTTCTGCTTGACAACTTCACATAAAGGATCAGCATCTTGCAGTGACAAGCCCATGTTCTTGTTATTCTTTGTCATTGTTGTTCAAGATCGTATTTTGCTGCTGTTTGCACGACACTTTGCAAAGATCTCTTCGTAATAAAACCAGTCGAGCGCAGCTGTGACGCCTCTTTCCACTCATCTAATGTGGAAACACCGAAAGTGCACGGACTTGTCTCTGTAATGTGACATCTATAATGAATTCATCCTTGTCTCCTGTGCTCTCTGCCCTGCCCGTACCCATCCCCCGGATGCACACAATTAACAGCAACAATAGAGCTGTCCCATCGCTGATGTATTGACTGGTGTTTTATTGACAGGTAGAATCAAACGCATCATAATCCTAACTGACCGTCTGACCTCGGAAAAGTCTATCGACCAAGGATGAGGAGAGAAATGCGGACACTGAGTGTGTCTAATATCTTATCTGCTCGAGGCAGATTTACCTTGAAAAACAATAGATGTAAGTTAGTCAGAAAAAGAACTACAGATTGATACAAAGAGAGTTTGCATAGCTGCTGAATAAAACCCCACATTTGTATACGGTTCAAATGTGGCACAGGCCCAAGCAGCAATGATAGGTAAATCTCATGGGAGCTGTTTTTATCAAGATCCAACATAGCCCTGAAATACAGCATTCATCTGTGTTTCATCATATGACAATTGTGTACATTTCTAGACACCATAGTCGTTATTGTGCTTGAATACACGTGTTGAAGTTCATTCTGGTGAGCCAGAAAGTTAATGACCTTTAAGTACATGTGAAAGGCCTCAGCTTCCAGAGCTTTGCCAAAGGATTTGTATACTTTGCCTCTGTCATATCTAAATGGGTGAAAAGTATCTCCCTGCTGACATGAAAAAAGGTGAAGACTTTTTGATGAGGACAGGACACGGGACTAGTATGAGCACTATCCCATAATTACATGCTCTCCATTCCTGCCGGCAACCGTCAGCTGCCACGGCTAAGGGGTTTGGATAAGAATCAGAAATAGCATGCAGCTTTCCAAGAACCCTCCAGAGTCTGATGTGCGGGGTTGAGAGCTATCCATTCTGACCGCACGGCTAATGAGTAGCAGGATGATGATGGATGCCCGAACTGGGCAGTGCAAAACAACAGAGAGCAATTAAAGATCCTAAACCACAGTGCTGAAAGCGAGAAAGCGACTCTTCCTGTAATACAGTAAGTAGAAGTTGTAATTTGGCACTATTTCTTTGATGTGATCTTCCTTAAAAAATATTTTCACATAAGATCTGTTAACTGTCTCTGGCCTCAAAATGTCAAAAAAAAGTCTGACTGAGATTCAAATCTAATGAGTGCTTGTGTAAAAGCTGCACTACAGGTATTTATTCAGTGCCAGAGAAGATGATGTGATAGTATTTGTGTCTGAAGGCAGAACGATGGTGACGCAGATAGGAGAGGTAGCTGAAAGTTCAGAGGACGGTATATAGCAGTGTTTTGTACAACCAGATAAAATGAAGCAAGAAATATTCAATCTCCCCCAGATACAAAAAGTGCATTGTGCGACACAAGGAAGACACGTGGTTGGGAGCTTACACTGTCAATCGAAGTGATGGATGGGCGGGGCAATGAGATTAAACGTTTGACTACAGTGGTCTTAAAAACATATCTGCCACATGCAGCCCCACTTGTACGAGGACTTGCCCAAATCAATACATGGACGGGCTGCAGTTTGACTTTAAGCTGCCCCTGGGTTTGCCCCCTTCATGGACAGTGGGCTTTCAGTTCTGACATGGGACATATGTAATAAAGTGAAGCATTGGAAGTGTTATGAGTTCAAAAATATTTCTAATTAAAGAACTTCAATCTTTATTTGTATAGCACCAATTTATAACACATTAGCTCAAGACACTTTACAAAAAGCAGGCTAAATACCTTCTTATTTATTGTATCACAAAGAATCAGGTACAACACCTTACTCTTTCTTCTCTTATCTACAAAGACCCAACATTAATCCATCATTAATACAACATTTTGTAAAGTTACAGTGGAGAGGAAAACCTTCATTTAAGAGGCAGAAACCCGGAGCAGAAACAAACTGGTGCTGAACAGCCATCTGCTGACACTGAGCTGGACTTGGAAAATGGGATAGACTTTCTTGTGCCTGAACAATACTGACAACATGGAGGTTCATTCCTAAATACACAGCGTCATCATGGGTACTTTTGACAAATAACCTCAGCTGACACATTTTGGTTCGGGGCTCATATTGTAAAATCACAGCAAACAAATGAGTCCTGATTCTTTCAAACGTCATGGTTGTTACGCCACCATTTGTTGTTGGAACAATTTTCATTCTTATCTTATTTTAATGTTATTTGTGCATGCTAGCTAGGAGAGCTGAAGACAACAACAACAGCCGCGACCACTTTATCTGTATAGCACCTTTAAACACAGATGGTTAAAAAGTGCTTTGACAGACAATGCTATTGCAGGAACTCAGGAATATTACAAAATAAGCATCAATAATCAGGTCGAACAAAGAGTAGTCTACAAAATTCAAACAAAGGGCAATTACAAAAAGCAAAAAAAAACTCAAAAAGCACAACAAATAAAATCTGGTTTTAAAAAAATGGAGAACCAATAAATCCAACTGAGCTAATGAGATGATAGCTGTATTCAATCTAAGCGTACCAGTAAGTATTGTCAATAAGCGAGCGAGCAGGGGCCTGCGGTTGGTACACGCGTGTGAAAAAACAAAAAAACAGCCATTTATAATGTTAAAGTTTCTCCCATGACATTCCTGCTCGCACACGCATCTGTAGTGAAAAAAAAAAGTCTATTATCAGTTCATGTGTGTGAAATATGGGTGTGGGAGGTCAAGAATCATGTGGTGAAAACATAACCTGACACCTCAGTCGTTCTGCCACACACACACATACACACAATTACAGAAGGTCAGCTATTATCACACAGACAGGACAGTGCTGCTGCAGCATTGTCACACGGGTCAAAAGTGAGTCAAAGATTATGGATCAAAGCACTCACAGGGTCTTCTTTGACACAATGTCAGAGATGTGTACCCCGCTCCTCATAATGTTAGAGCTATTGATCAAGCAGACGGGATTCAGACCTTGAAAACGTGCAGCAAATGTCTCTGTGTTTGAGCAATTTCTTAATTGATTCTTTCAAGAATAAATGCTTTCAACACACACTACCTTTTCAGAAAGCATGCGAAGTCAGTGGCACACATGAATTGCTTTTGTTCACACGAAGGCCTTTCACCAGGTCGTCGTATGAAAAGATGTCACATCGCGCCTTTGTGTGTTGACAACTCTCACCGATCACTGCAGAGCTATTGATGAGCTTTTGAGCAAAGACACAAGGCTACTGAAAAGAGTGTCTAATACAGGGACAAGAAGGGCAAGAAAGAGATGAACCAGTGCGTTTTTTTTTTCTTTAGAAAAGAAGAAAAGAGAGATCATAAAGAAGATTCACGTTTCACACACAGCAGTGGTTCAACTGTGCACGGATCACCGACTCAAAAAGGTGTTTCTCTTTCCGATTTCCATACAGATGCAAGTGAAAATAAGGAGTAAGGAAGCTGAAGGGAATAAACACCAAAGTAATCAAGGAACATGCCAAAATAAAATCTGTAACAAATAACACAACAGTCAACGAAAAAGGCAAAAAGAAAGAGCTAGCCTCAGCCTTTACGCAATCTCTGTTTACATTCCTGCTCCAGCCCTGCTCTCCTCCATATTGAGCGCCTGCCAATTTCCAGAATCT